>NC_133618.1:342200447-342836460 GCF_048593235.1 Sminthopsis crassicaudata | reverse complement strand
ACTTCACATATGATAGTATTAAGCAAATGGAGAATCAGGAAAAGGATTGAACTACTTCCAAATAAGGTGAATGCCAAGGGAGCCATAATTATGTAATCAGAGTGGGAAATTCACACTCATAGTGGGAACAAAAATGATTTCAGGCATTCCTATTCTATAGGACACTTATATTTGCATATAGTTGTGAAATTAAAGGCTTATAATCTCACTCTGACTTCAATTGAGTTATTTTTCATAGATTTAGGGCCGTTCCAGGATCCAAACATCAAGACCAAGATGTGATCACCATCAAAGATCTAAGAGGCTCACCCTGTTGATTTCAATGGTTCTGTATACTGAGGATGAGATCCCCTACCATCTGACTGAAATTGGAAGGAGGATGAGGACCTATCCTTTTGAAGTAGAAATTGGCATGTTTAGCATTTCTTCTGATTCACAAAAGGGGGAAGAGGAGTTTTCTCCAAAAAAATGTAACATGAATTTGTGTATTTAAATTGTATAAAGTTGAATCACTTTTAATTGATGTGTGCTGTCTGGGCATGGGATTTTGGAAGTGCATGAGTATTAATCTTTGGTATTGAAATATTGAAAAAACTAAAAATTGGAAACAAAATTAGCAGAGTTACAAGAGCTATGTTTTGAAATTTCTGTGAAGTCTCATCCGAAGTTATTTAGCTGTTGCCTATGTTCTGAATTTGGGGATTTGTCTTGTTTTCTCCCTTGGAAAAAGAGATTTACTTGAAGGGTAGGGTTTATTGGATTTTATAGTGAAGATTGAAATATGGTCAAGCAGGTAGTGGAATGTGGGATCAGTGAGAAGGAAACATGCAGTTTTTAACCATTTTGATCAAAATACACTAAATGGATGTGTGTGTGGAGGGGAAAATGAGGAAGTTTAATTGTGTCGGAGTGAGAGGAAGAATGTGGGACCCACAGGTATGAGACCAAAGTCTAGTGTGGCCTGCTTCTTTTCCCTTGTGGTGCTACCAATGCTGAAGGCCCAGCTATTTCAAACATGAATGCCCAAAATTAAAGAAGAAAAGAGAATTCACCTTTTGACTTTTGATGAGGAAGATTAGTGGGACCCAGAAGTCATTTGTTAGGAAAAGATTTAATTATACAGTATGGTTTAAAACTAAAAGTGCATGACTAACAAGTTATGGTCACTATAAGAAGATAGAATAAGAAGATGGGAGACAAATGGATCCAATGGCCTGGGTAGGGAAGGAGAATAGGAGTGAACTTAACATTCCCTCCCTCTTCCCCCACCCCTCAAATGATTATAATGCACTAGACAACTATATTAACAAGCTTCAGAGATCTGACTCAGAACTACTGGTTGCTGCTTCAATCAGCTCCTGGCCCACCCCTCACATTCAGGACCCTACACATTATTCTCTCTACTCTCCTGTCTGTACTGGACTTTACTGTCCAACCATAATGATAATATAATAATTGGGAATGAGAATTGGAGTAGCTAACCTATAAAATGGAAGTGGATAGAAGGACATAGAAACTAGAATCCAACAATATATTATTTAGAAGAGAAAGATGCACACAGCTAAAATAAGAATTAACATAAAATCTAATATGTTTCAACTGAATGATACTCATGATCTCAGATAAAACAAAAGCAAAATAGACCTAATTAAAACAATCAGAGAAACTCATTTTGCTAAAAGCTATCATAGGCATAAAGTAATATCAAAAATATTACAGAAAAAATTTCAAATTAAGGCCTCATTTCTCAATTATATACTGAGTAAAGAACCGAGTCAAATTTGTAAAAATAAGAGCTAATTTCCTATTAATGAATATCAAAGGATGTGAGCAGAGAGCTTACAGAAGAAAAATATGAAAAAAATGCTTTAAAGATGTCCCAAAGAGATCAAAGAAAAAAGTACAAAAATATTTATAGAAGCTCTTTTTGTGATGGCAAAGAGTTGAAAACTGAGGAAATTCTCATCACTTGGGGAAGAAGGATTTAACAAATTGTGGCATGTGATAGTGATGGAATACTAGAAAGAAATGAAGAAGGGGTGTTTTCAGGAAAAAAAAAAGAATTAAATGAACAAAGTGAAGTGGGAAGAACCTGGAGATCATTGTGCATAGCAATAGCAATGATGGAATGATGATCAACTGTGAAAGACATGGCTTTTCACCTTTAAAGAGAACTGATTCCAAGTGAAAATTGAACTATATTTTTCTCACTTTATTTTTCTTGCTTATGAAAAAATATGGTTAATATGGACATATATTTTGCATGGTTTCACATATATAATTGATTTCATATAGCCTGCCTTCTCAATGCATGTAGGACTGTATGGGAGGGAGGAATAATTTGGAACTCAAAATTTTAAAATAATGTTAAAAAGGAATTTTTTTGGTTTGTTTTAGACAATTGGGATTAAGCAATATACTCAGGATTTCTCAGCTAGTATTAAATGTCTGAGTCCAGATTTGAACTCAGCTTTTCCTAATTCCATGGCCAGTGCTCTATCCACTGAAACCATCTAGCTGCCCCAAGAATTTGTTTTTAAAAAAGAAAACAATAGAGAGAATTAGAAGAAAATGGAACAGCTTTGGAATTAAAAGACTGAGTTTATTGTCTATTTAAAAGAAGTAAGGTGTATATAATGGAGCTTTGTGGTTTCCTTTTTTCTCTAATCCTTTGTTTATGGCAAAGCTCATATTTGTTAGCGTTTTCTCAAACTGAGAATAACAAAAAAATACTTTAAAAAAGTATTGGGAATATAGACTCTGTGCTCTATTGAGAAGGCACAAGAGCAAGAGTGACAAAAAATACTGGAAAATGAGACACTTTCAGCAACATGAATGGCTCTAGCTGTTCTGACCTTGTTTCATATGTTTCCTGCATTATCTTAGCTTTTGCTCTCCTGGTTGAAACAGTGGTGGCAGCATTTTTTGAATTTCAACTTTCATCCAGGCTGGGAATGAAAATGTTAGTCCTTCCTGGACTACTCATATACTTGTGCCTCTCTCCCATGCTCATTCCACCTCCATGTAGGTCTTATTCCCCAAGTGGCTTCTCCTTCTTTTACTCCTTTCTTTCAAATAGGAGGAGTTAGAGTATCATTCAAACAATGAGTCACAATGGCTCCTCAGAGGGTAGATTAAAAGGAACATCAAGAATATATTACTTCTGGGGAAGCTAGGTAGTGTAGTGGATAGCGTACCAGCCTTGAAGTCAGGATGACCTAAATTCAAATCTGGTCTCAGACACTTAACACATCTTAGCTATGTGACCCTCCAGCAAATCACTTAACTCCAATTGCCTCAGGGAAAAAATATTGCTTCTAGTGAAAATTAATTCCCAAGTTCCTTTGAACTCCCATATTTTTCCACTGTGAAATACGAGAAACTATGGTTGCTGAAAAACTTATATTGAGCATCACTCAGAGGGCAATAAGGATATATATTTATGTTGAGAGCAGGGCGTCACATGTTACAAAGAATTATGAAGAAAAATTCTTAATGTCACAGAAATGCATGAGCTGGTTAAAGATGGAAAGAAGTCTCTAAATATAAACATGATGCTTATACACATGTATATACATGTATACATATGTACATGTGCATGTTCATATATACATGTGTATACCAAAATTTTCATAGCAACACTTTGTGGTAGTAAAGAATGGGAGAAGGGAGAAGTACCTATTGAGTGGAGAATGACTAAACATAGTTTGGTACATGAGCATAATTGAATATTTTTTCATTTTTTTATTAAAGATTTTTATTTACAAATATGCATGGGTAATTTTTCAACATTGACCCTTGCAAAACTTTGTGTTCCAAATATTCTCCTGTTTCCCCCAACCCTCTCCCTGAGATGGCAGGTAATCCAATACATGTTAAGAATGTTAAAAATATATGTTAAATTCAATATATGTATACATATTTCTACAGTTATCTTGCTGCACAAGAAAAACCAGACCAAGAAAGGAAAAAAAAAAACTGAAAACAAAATGCTGACAACAAAAAGAGTGAAAATGCTATGTGGTCCATACTCAGTTCCCATTGGCCTCTCGCTGGGTGTGTATGACTTTCTTAATCATAAGATTATTGGAAGTGATCTGAATCATCTCATTGTTGGAAAGAGCTACATCCATCAGAATTGATCATCGTATAATCTCGTTGTTCCATGTACCACAAACATTTTTGCACATATGGGTCCCTTTCCCTCCTTTAAAATCTCTTTGGGATATAAACCCAGTAGAAACACTGCTGGATCAAAGGGTATGCACAGTTTGACAACTTTTTTTGAGGATAGTTCCAAATTTCTCTCCAGAATGGCTGGATCCATTCACAATTCCACCAACAATGTATTAGTGTCCCAGTTTTCTCACAACCCCTCCAGCATTCATCATTATCTTTTCCTATCTGACATCTTAGCCTATCTGACAGTGGTATCTCAGAGTTGTTTTAATTTGCATTTCTCTGATCAATAGTGATTTAGAGCACCTTTTCATATGACTAGAAATGGTTTTAATTTCTTCATCAAAAAATTGTCTGTTCATATCTTTTGACCATTTATCAATTGGAGAATGGCTTGAATTCTTATAAATTTGAGCAAATTCTTTGTATATTTTAGAAATGAGTCCTTTATCAGAACCCTTAAATATAAAAATGTTTTCCCAATTTATTACTTCCCTTCTAATCTTGTCTGCATTACTTTTGTTGGTGCAAAAACTTTTCAACTTAATATAATCAAAATTATCTATTTGGTGTTCAATAATGAGTTCCAGTTTCCTTCTTTCTCCACAGATCTGAGAGGTAAACTATCCTATGTTCTTCTAATTTGCTTATAATAGCACTATGTCTAAATCATGGACCCATTTCGACCTTACCCTATACCAAGATCCCTATTTTTTCAAATAATTTATATAGTATTGGAATTAATTGTTCTTTAAATGTTTGGTAGAATTCACATGTAAATCAATCTGGTCCTGGAGATTTTTCTTAGGGAGTTGATTAATAGCTTGTTCTATTTCTTTTTCTAAAATGGGACTGTTAAAATAATTTATTTCCTCTTTTGTTAATCTGGGCAATCTATATGTTTGTAAATATTCCTTTATTTCACTTAGATTATCAAATTTGTTGACATATAGTTGGGCAAAATAACTCCTAATTATTGCTCTAATTTCCTCTTCACTGGTGGAAAGTTCTCCCTTTTCAAAAGTTTTTGAGACTAACAATTTGATTTTCCTCTTTCCTTTTTCTAATCAAATTAACTAAAGGTTTATATATTTTGCTTGTTTTTTCATAAAACCAACTCTTAATTTTATTTTTAATAAATAAATTCAATAGTTTTCTTACTTTGAATTTTATTAATCTCCCCTTTTATTTTCAGAATTTCAAATTTGGTATGTAATTGAGGGGTTTTAATTTGTTTTGTTTTTTTTTTCTAGCTTTTTAAATTGTAAGACCAATTCATTGATCTTATCTTTCTCTATTTTATGCAAGCATCTAGAGTTATAAAATTTCCCTTTATAACCATTTTGGCTGCATCCCAAAAATTCTGGTATGTTGTCTCATTATTGTCTTTCTCTTGGATGAAGTTATTGACTGTATCTATGATTTGTTGTTTCATTCATTCATTCTTTAGGATTAGATTATTTAGTTTCCAATTAATTTTTGGTCTATTTTTGCTTGGTCTTTTATTGCATGTGATTTTATTACATCATAATCTGAAAAAAATGATTTTATTGTTTATGCCTTCTGCATTTGATTTTGAGGTTTTTATGTCCTAATACATGGGCAATTTTTGTATAGGTTCTGTGACCTGCCTAAAAAAAAGTATACTTCTTTCTGTCTCTATTCAGTTTTCTCCAAAGATCTATCAGACCTAACATATCTAAAATTCTCTTTACCTCCTTAACATCTTATTTATTTTGATTTATCTATCTCTGAGAGAACAAGGTTGAGACCCCACAAGGTTGAGACAGTTTTGCTGTCTATTTCTTCTTGTAGCTCTTTTAACTTCTTTCTCTAGAAATTTGGATGCTATATCACTTGGTACATATATATTTAGTATTGATATTGCTTCATTATCTGTGGTACCCTTTAGCAAGACATAGTTTCCTTCTTTATCTCAATTAGAGCTATTTTTGCTTTTGCTTGATCTGAGATCAGGATAGCTACCCCTGCTTTTTTTACTTCACCTGAAGCATAATAAATTCTGCTCTAGGCTTTTACCTTTATTCTGTATGTATCATTCTGCTTTAAATGTGTTTCTTGTAAACAATATATTGTGGGATTCTGGCTTTTAATCCAGTCTGCTATCTGCTTTCATTTTATGGAGAGTTCATCCCATTCACATTCACAGTTAAAATGATTAATTCTGTATTTCCTGCCATCTTATTTACCTCAAGTTATGCTATTCTCTTTCCCTTCCCCCTTAGCTCTTCCCCAGTATTTTGCTTCTGACCACTACCTCGCCCTCTCCCTTTCTTACATCTTTCCCCTACTACTTCTGTTTTCCCTTCTATTATCCTCCCTTTTCATCTCCCACTTCCCTATAAGATGAGACAACTTTCCCTGTGAAACCAAATGTGTCTGATATTCTCTCTTTGAGCCAAATCTGATTGGAATAAGATTCACACAATGTTCATTCACTTTCCTTCTTTCTCTCAATTTTAATAGGTCTTATTTGCCTCTTCATGAGATGTAAATTCCCTCATTTTACCTCCATTTCCCTCTTTTTCCAATACAATCCCCTTTTTATCTCATTACTTTTTCATATTATCATAATAAAATCAAGTTATACCCACACTCTCTAAGTATACCCATAACAGAAATATAGTTCTCAAGAGTTCTCTCCTTTTTACCTTTTTATGTTTCTTTTGAGTGTTGTATTTGGAGATCAAATTTTTTGTCAGCTCAAGTCCTTTCATTAGAAATAAATGAAATTCACCTGTATCATCTTCTTCCCTGAAAGATAATGCTCATTTTAGCTGTATAGCTTATTCTTGGTTGTAATCCAAGTTCCTTTGCCTTTCAGAATAATCAGATTCTAGGCTAATTGTGCACTATTTCAAAGTCTGATTCTTTTTGTACAGCAAAACAACTGTTTGGACATGTATACATATATTATGTTTAATTTATGCTTTAATATGTTTGATATGTATTGGTCAATCTGCCATCGCAGGAGGGGGGGGGAGGAGGGGAAAAATTGGAACAAAAAGGTTTGGCAATTGTCAGTGTTGTGAAATTACCCTTGCATATATTTGGTAAATAAAAACTAATAATTTTTTAAAAAATCAATGATTGTCTCAAAAGATGCTCAAAAAGCTATTGAAAAAAATATAGCACTCATTCCTATTAAAAACACTAGAGAAGATGGACGAGGCCTTCTTCAACAATGAAATGAACCAAATCAGTACCAATAGAGCAATAATGAACTGAACCAGCTACACCCAGCGAAAGAACTCTGGAACCAATCCATCTATTTTTGTCTGCCTATATTTTTGATTTCCTTAACAGGCTAATGGTACACTGTTTCAAGTCCAATTCTTTTTGTACAGCAAAATAACTGTTTGAACATGTATACATATACTATATATAACTTATATTTTAACATACTTAACATATATTGGCCAAGCTGCCATCTGAGGGAAGCGGTGGAGGGAAGGATGGAAAAGTTGGAATAAAAGGTTTTTCAATGGGTCAATGCTGAAAAACTATCTATGCATAAATTTTGTAAAAATTAATTTAATTAATTAATTTAAAAAACACTAGAGAACAAAGGAATAAATGAAATTTTCCTTAAAGTGATAAGCATTATCCATATGTTACAAAGCCCAACAGCAAGAAATAGAAGTTCTATCTAAAATAACTATAGACAATATGAAATATTTGGGACTGTGCCTGCCAAAATAAACTTAGTAATTATACGAACACAATTACAAAACACTTTTCACACAAATAAAGTAAAATCTTGACAACTGGAAAAACATCAAGTAGTCTCATATAATAAAAATGACAATTGATTAATCTACTTATTCAGGTCTATAATAATCAAATTGTCAAAAGTTATTTTATGGATCTAGAAAAATTAATAACAAAATTTTTCTGGAAAAAATAATCAAGAATATCAAAGGCATTAAAAAAAAAAAAGATCAGCAAGAGAATTAATGGAAAAAAATGTAAAAGATAGAAACTAGCCATAGACTAATATTTTACACCCCATACCAAGATAAGATTAAAATGGGTACATGATTTAAGCATAAAGGATGATACTACAAGCAAATTAGGAGAACAAGGGATAGTCTATCTGTCAAATCTTTGGAGAAGGAAGGAACTTATGACTAAACAAGAAATAAAGGACATTATGAAATAAAAATGGATAATTTTAATTATAGTAATTTTTTTTGCACAAACAAATTCAATGAAGTCAAATTTAGAAGGGAAGTTGAAGGCTGAGAAACAATTTTTACAGCCAGTGTTTTTGATAAAGGCCTCATTTCTAAAATATATAGAGAACTAAGTCAAATTTCTAAGAATATAAGTCATTCCCCAATTGGTCTGAAACGACAATCTTTAGAGGAAGAAGTTAAAACCATTTATAGTCATATGAAAAAATACTCTAAATCACTATTGATTAGAGAAATGCAAATTAAAACAACTCTAACGTACCACCTTATACCTATCAGAGTGACAAACAGGACAAAATCAAAAAATATTGGATATTGGAAGAGATGTGGGAAAACTGGGACACTAATACTTTATAGGTAAAGTTGTGAACTGATCCAGTAATCCTGGAGAACAATTTGGAACTGTGTCCAAAGGACTATAAAACTGTGATCCAATTGATGGAGCAGTGTCACTACTGGGTCTGTATCCCAAAGAAAACATAAAAGCACCTACATGTGCAAAAAATGTTTGTAGCAATTCTTTTTGTTGTGATAAGGAATTGGAAATTGAATGGATGACCATCAATTAGGGAACAACTCAATAAGTTATGGTATAATGAATGTATTCTATAAGAAATGATGAGCAGGCATATTTCAGAAAATTTTGGAAAGATTTCCATGAACTGATGTTGAGTGAAGTGATCAGAATCAGGAGAATATTGTACCCAATAACAGTAAGATTATGTGGTCATCAGCTATGATAGATTTAGCTCTTCTCAGCAATGCAGTGATAGAAGACAATTATGGTAGACTTAGGATGGAAAATGTCATCTGCATCCAGAGAAAGAACTATGAAGACTGCATGTGGACAAAAGTATTATTTTTACTTTTTTTGTTGTTTGATTTTTCTTTCTTATATTGTTCTCTTTCCCTGCCCCCCCGGTTTTTCTTTCACAACATGACTAATATGGAAACATGTTTAAAATGATTGTATGTGTATAACCTGCATCAGATTGCTTGCTCTCTTGGGGAAGGAGGAAGAAAAAGTTTGAAACTCAGGATTTTACAAAAATGAATGTTGAAAACAATCTTTACATGTAATTGGAAAAATAAAGTACTATGGGGGGGAAAATTATTCATAACAATAAAAAATTTATTATAGATCTTCTTCAAATAAAGAGGCAAAGATTTTATTATTATGCCATTGACTGGCAAGCTGAAGTTCCAAAACGCAGTTAGTGATTAACAAAAGCAAAGACAGGAGCTAATTTCCCTAGGGGAACTCAATACTATATCAAGAGGAAATAAGCTATCAAGCATGATAAGTCCCTAGAGAATTTGCTGCCATAAAGTGGGCAGTTACCAATGAATCTTCAGAGAAGTGCGATACAGGTAGGTTTTTTGTGAGAGAGAAATGATCTTGGATGTTGACATCATAATTTGCCCTTCAGATTGAATATAGTAAACTGTGGAGTCATTATAATTTTGTCAATGAAAAGAACTGGACAAGGGAAAAAAGGCCTTATTAAGACAAACGCTCTACTCAATTTATAATCCTGTTAGTGCTCCTTCCCGTTTGTCTCAGGGAGTAGCTTGGTCTCCTGATTGAATATATTATTCCAGGTTTTTTCCTATCAACACCCTAGCTACTAGGGACCAAGGACCCCATCACTAAAAAATGGAGTTTTAAAAGGGATTTATGTTCCACAAACTTTCTTATATATTGAGATTATGAATAGGCAAGGTTTCTCTGTCCATTTGGGAGAATGAGAGAGAATTGATGTGACTTAATATGCGTTCTTTAAAGAATACCTGAACTTCAACCAATCAAGCAACAGGTTTTAGTTGTAGTTTAAAAATTTTTTAAAACATCTAAGTTGAAATTAACTTGTAGCTTGGGAAAATAAAACTTAATAAGTCACTGGGTTTGTTTAACAACAATATGTGCTAAAATTACAAGAGAAATATTCAGTAGGAAGTTTCCTCATTTAGTGAACAAAAAGGATATGAGAAATTTTCTGTGATTATTCTTTAGGATATGCAGCTAGAGTTTCCTGAGTCAATGTGTGGGTTGGGAATATGAGGTTGCCAAGTAAAAAGGTGGGGGAAAGAATTTGGTCAAATCCCTCTGATTAGTTCAAAGATAAATAGAAAAAATTATAGGGAGCTTGGAGTATAACCATGAATCTTTTAAGATGAGATAAATGATAGTAATAAGTTTCTAATTTTGGAGCTCTGACAGAAATTTTGAGATTTTTATATAATGCCATTAGCAATTATAAAACCCAAACATAAAAATCAGATTGTGTCCTAAATATAAATCAGAAAGTGGTTCTCTCCCTTTCCCCCATTAGGAAATATAAGTATTTAGATCCAGGTGTAATTGAATTAATTGTGGTTTCATTTTAAGTGAAACTCAACAGTTAAGAAGATCTTTTATCCCTTGTCAAATTCCTTTCATTGAGAAAGTTATCATGACCCTACAATTCATTGTATGAAATCAGAAGAATTATTTTTACTGTTTGCATAAAGCAAAGTGTTGAGTAAATGTATGGATCAAAAAACTTGTTAGTTATATGTTTTTAAGCTAAGTTAACTCATCTTACCAATTTGTCCGCTATGAAAATGGTGTCTAACAGAAATGTGATAGATAATTCATTGTATTAGAAATATGAATCAGAAAAACGAACTTTTTGATCCTCTTGAGTTATAGATTTAATTGTTAAAAGACTGATATAAATACATTTAAAAAACTCTTTAGAAATATAGAAAACAGTTTGAAGCAATTTAAGTTTGAGATTTAATTTTTGTTGAGAACTAAAAATTATAAAAGGAAAAGATTCAGTCCACACTCACTTTACCATACTGTTCTTGAATTTTTTTTTAGCATTGACTTTGTAGTATTCTACAAGAAAAGTGAAGTAAGCATTTAATAGCTATGTGCACTCATTCTTTTTAGGATGGGTTGTAAAACTGATGTAAATTGTGTCCCCTTTAACCTTTGGGGGGCCTTGAAACTGGGTCCCCTTTAATCTGTGGGGGAAGGGTGATTTGGGGTCTGAAGCTCTCCCCTGGGAAAAGCGCACCTTTCCCAGACAACACACTTAAGTTAAGTAGTTTCATTCAATTGGAGATCTTCGCCAGGGGCATAATCATTATCCTCTTTTGAATTGCCACAAACCTCCTGCCTGTATTCAGTGGGGTTTGTGAATTTTTTCCCAAAGCCTGCCACCAACCAAGGGGATCCAATTGCTATTAGGGGATCTCTTACCCTCCATTCTCTTACTTCATCAAAATGCTCTTGTTCATTAAGCTAAGAGTGCTTACTTTCTGCCCCTGCTCATATGCTCATCTGGCACTATGTAAATGTTGATTATTATGATCTATGACTATAGTATATTAAATGTTTCTCTGTACTGTGCAAATTGAGAATTATTTAATTAACTCCCTCTTAAAGGAGATTCTACCTAAGATTCTACCTATAAAATTGTTAAAGAGTTGTCTAAAGGCTGCTAACTACCTTTGTTGAAAGTATTTCATTGGATTACAATAATGAAAACAATTCTTTGTTGTTTTATCTGATAAAAGTTTGACATGGTTATAAGTTTATTTCTACTTGCTGGTTCTATGATGCTTAAACTTAAGAACTACAGAGGTTAAAATAATTTTTCATGCATATTTGGAATAAGAAAGTTTATAGATCAATTTATGTTCAGGAAATAAATTTCACTTAAATTTGTTCAGAATGATTTTCTGTGTAAGGAAACTTGAAGATTCATTCAACTGAAATGAGATTACTTGAGTGGAAATGGGTTTTGTTTTCATGTTTCAAATCCATAATATTGCTTATGATGTTAAGATATGCTGTTATGATGGAGCTTCTTTTTTTTTAATCTGGATGTTGCTAGATTATGAGCTGAACTGTTAAAGGAAAAGAAAATATTTGAAAGCTATTAATATTCTGAAGTATTGTAATTTAAGAAACAAGAAACTTCCAAATTATTTATAATACATTTCTAATTTCTAATATTCTTATTTCTAATAAAGAAATTTTATTGACTATACACTTAGAAAACTGAATTTCCTTCCCTACTGCAAGCATTTTTTGATAATAAGGGGATGGTAATTAACAATTTGTTTATAGTATAAGACTTTATTGTGAATTATAAAATTATAGCTATAGTAATTTATACTGGTTACATTTTAACCTTTATCCCTTCTCTTTCCCTTTTCCCTTCCCTTTCCTTCCCTTCCCTTTTTCCCTTCCCTTCCTTTCCCTTCCCTTTTTCCATTCCCTTCCCTTCCCTTCCCTTCCATTCCTTTCCCTTCCCTTTTTCCCTTCCCTTTCCTTCCCTTCCTTTTTTCCCTTCCTTTCCCTTCCCTTCACTATTTCCCTTCCCTTTTCCCTTCCCTTCCTTTCCTTTCCCTTCCCTTCCTTTTTTCTCTTCCCTTCTCTTCCCTTTTTCTCTTCCCTTCCCTTCCCTTCCCTTTCCTTCCCTCCCTCCCTTTTTTCCTTCCTTCTTTAAGTAATAGCTTTTTATTTTCAAAATACATTAAAAGATAGTTCTCAACATTCATCCTTTCAAAACTATGTGTTCCAAATTTTTCCCCTTCACTTTCTTCCTGGACAGCAAGTAATCCAGAATAGGTTAAACATGTGCAACTTTTCTAAACATATTTCTACATTTATCATGCTGCACAAGAAAAATCAGATGAAAAAGGGGGAAAAAGGGAAAGAAAAAAAAAAGCAAGCAAACAATAACAAAAAGGGTGAAAATACTATGTTGTGATCCACATTCAGTCCCCATAGTCTTCTTTCTTGACACAGATACATCTACATCAAGTTTATTGGAAAAGGCCTGAATCATCTTATTGTTGAAAAGAGCTAAGTCCATCAGAGTCGATCATCACATAATCTTGTTATTGCTGGATATAATGTTCTCTAGGTTCTCCTCACTTTCCTTGACATCAGTTCATGTAAGTCCCTCCAGGCCTTTCTGAAATTATCCTTCTGCTCATTTCTTATAGAACAATAATATTCTATTACATTTGTATATTATAATTTATTCAACCATTCTCCAATTGATGGGCATCCACTCAGTTTCCAGTTTCTGGCCATTACAAAAAGGGCTGCCACAAACATTTTTGCCCATGTGGGTCCCTTTCCCTCCTTTAAGATCTTCTTTGGAATATAAACCCAGTAGAAATACTATTGGTTCAAAGGGTATGTTCAAAGGGATAGTTTGATAACTTTTTGAGTATAGTTCCAAATTGCTCTCCAGAATGGTTGGATTCGTTTACAGTTCCCCCAAGAATGTATGAGTGTCTCAGTTTTCTGAAACGCCCTCCAACATTTGTTATCTTTTCCTTTGGATTTTAGCCAATCTGACAGGTGTGTAAAGATATTTCAAAATAGTCTTAATTTGCATTTCTCTGATCGATAGTGATTTGGAGCATCTTTTCATATGATTAAAAATAGTTACGATTTCTTCATCTGAAAATTGTCTATTCATATCCTTTGACCATTTATTAATTGGAAAAATTTCTTATAAATTTGAGTCAATTCTTTATATATTTTAGAAATGAGGCCTTTGTCAGAACCTTTGAATGTAAAAATGTTTTCCCAGTTTATTGTTTTTCTTCTAATCTTGTCTGCATTAGTTTTGTTTGTACAAAAAAATTTAAACTTAATATAATCAAAATTATCTATTTTGTGATCAATAATGATCTCTAGTTCTTTGGTCCCAAATTTCTTCCTCCTCCACAGATCTGAGAGGTAAACTATTCTATGTTCTTCTAATTTGTTTATAATATCATTCTTTATGTCTAGATTATGAACCCATTTCCACCTTATCTTGTGGGTCAATGCCTCATTTCTGCCACATTAGTTTCCAATTTTCCTAGAATTTTTTTTGTCAAATAGTGTGTTCTTATCCCAAAAGCTGGGGTCTTTGGGTCTGTCAAACACTAGATTACTATAGTCATTGAATAATTTGTCCTGTGATCCTAACCTATTCCACTGATCAACTACTCTGTTTCTTAGCCAATACCAAATGATTTTGATGACCACTGCTTTATAAAATCGTTTTTAGATTTGGTACAGCTAGGCTACTTTCATTTGCTTCCCCCCCCGCCATTAGTTCCGTTGAAATTCTTGACCTTTTTTTTTTTACCAGATGTATTTTGTTGTTATTTTTTTTCTAGGTCAATAAAATAGTTTCTTAGTAGTTTGATTGGTATAGCACTAAATAAGTAGTTTAGTTTAGGTAGTATTGTCTTCTTTATTATATTTGCTTGACCTATCCAAGAGCACTTCATATTTTTCCAGTTGTTTAGGCTTTATTTTATTTGTGTGGAAAGTGTTTTGTAGTTTTTGCTCATATAGTTCCTGACTTTCCCTTGGAGATAAGATTCCCAAATATTTTATACTATCAGCAGTTATTTTAAATGGAATTTCTCTTTGTATCTCTTACTATTGGATTTTGTTAGTGATGTATAAAAATGTTGATAATTTATGTGGATTTATTTTGTATCCTACAACTTTACTAAAGTTGTGGATTATTCCTAATAGTTTTTTAGATGATCCTCTAGAATTCTCTAAGTACACCATCTTATCATCTGCAAAGAATGATAATTTGATTTCCTCATTACTACTTTAATTCCTTTAATCTTTTTTTCTTCTCTTATTGCCAAAGCTAGCATGTCTAATATAATATTGAATAGTGATGGTGATAGTGGGCAACCTTGTTTCACCTCTGATTTTATCGGGAATGGTTCTAGTTTATCACCATTACATGTGATGCTTGTTGATGGTTTTAAATAGATGCTACTGACTATTTTAAGTAAAAGTCCATTTATTCCTATACTCTCTAGTGTTTTTAATAGGAATGGATGCTGGATTTTATCAAATGCTTTTTCTGCATCTACTGAGATGATCATATGGTTTTTGTTAATTTGGCTATTGATATAGTCAATTATGCTAATAATTTTCCTAATATTGAACCAGCCCTGCATTCTTGGTATAAATCCTACTTGGTCATGGTGTATTATCCTGGGGATGATTTTCTGTAATCATTTTGCTAATATTTTATTTAATATTTTAGCATCAATATTTATTAGGGATATTGGTCTATAATTTTTGTTCTCTGTTTTCAACCTACCTGGTATCAGTACCATGTCTGTATCATAAAAGGAATTTGGTAGGAGTCCTTCATTCCCTATTTTAAAAAATATTTTATATAACATTGGAGTTAATTGTTTTTTAAATGTTTGATAGAATTCACATGTAATTCTACCTGGTCCTGGGGATTTTTTCTTAGGGAACTGATTAATAGCTTATTCTATTTATTTTCTAAAAGGGGACTATTTAAGCAATTTACTTCCTCCTCTGTTAATCTGGGCAACCTATATCTTTGCAGGTATTTCTCCATTTCACTTAGGTTATCAAATTTATTGGCATAGAGTTGGGCAAAATAACTCTTAATTATTGCTCTCATTTCCTCTTCATTAGTGGAAAGCTCTCCCTTTTCATTTTTAAGACTAAAATTTTGATTTTCCATTTTCCTTTTTTAAATCAAATTTACCAAAGGTTTATTTATTTTGTTGGCTTTTTCATAAGCCTTAGTGACTAAAAATCCATAGCAAAGCCATGTTTAGAACTTGGACAAAACTTGTGGCTTTCTGAATATAGTGAATTATGTAGGATACAAGCCTAACGAAATAGGCAAACTGGAGTCAATATATGTCACCTTTGACCAACTAGCAGGTGACGATCATTTTGCAGACAATTCATCACAGACTAATTATCCCATAGCAGCTTATGAACAAATTGCTATTGCTGCAATAAAAGCTTGGGGCACCCTCCCAGGGAAAGATGGAGGGGAAGCCTTCACAAAAATAGAGCAAGGTCCCAATAAACCTTTTGCTGATTTTGGGGGACATTTGCAGAACTACTGGAGAAAATGCAGCTACAAGAATTATGATCAGACAACTGGCTAAGGAAAATGCTAATGAGATTTGTAGAAGAATTATATGAGGACTACACAAAGATATTCCTTTAAAGGAGATCATAAAAAGCTGTGTTACAGTGGGCACAAGTGCTTATTATACCCAGACTATGATGAACATGGGAAGACAGGGTCCCTCTTGGCAAGGAACTTCTTCTAGAGAAACTCCTCAATGATTTCAGTGTGGAAAATTGGGCATCTGAAAGCCCAATGTAGGTATAGAGATAGATAGAGTGAGAAGACAGGGTGAGAGAAGACCCCAAACAGGTTTCCACTGGGCCTCAGATTATAGATTGACCCAGGGAAATGAGAGGCAGAGCCTAGCTTCAAAACCTCAAACAAAAAACGGGGGGGGGGGCATGATGGCAGCCGAGGTTACACCCAAAGAGTCTTTAGAAGTTGAGGACTCTGATGTGATCAATCAGCCGAAAAGCAATCACATGGCAGAAAGGGATTACATGATCTATCAGCCAAAAAGCAATCAAATGGGAGAAAGGATCACATGATCAATCGGCCAAAAAGCAATCAGATGGGAGAAAGGTATTATAATTGGAGAGAATATAGGCTTTTTAACACAACAGAAGGGCAGTGTCCAGTGCAAGCAGCCTCAATATAATCTCCAGGTGATGTGGAGAAGAAGTGGTAAATAGAAGGGACTAGATAGGTTAACTGCTTGGGAGAAAGGGCTTGCTCGTATTTGTACAGATGGAGAAGGAATTAGATGGGTGCCAATGAGCACCTGGAGAGAGACAGCAAAAAAGAAAAACATGGAAACAAAAGAGAAGACCTAAGAAACATCTGACACTGAAAGAGCATGGCTCATGTTACAGAACTTCAAAACCCTCAGGAATCATTGGATTTCCTGAGATAAAAAATTGTTGTTTTGTTTTTGTTTGTTTGTTTGTTTGTTGTTGTTGTTGTTGTTGTTGTTTTTGTTTTTTATTAATCTTATAATTATACATTTTTTGACAGTATATATGCATGAGTAATTTTTTTTATAACATTATCCCTTGTATTCATTTTTCCAGATTTTCCCCTCTCTTCCTCTACTCCCTCCCCTAGATGACAGGCAATCTCATACATTTTACATGTGTTACAGTATAACCTAGATATAATATATGTGTGTAAATCCAATTTTCTTGTTGCGTGTTAAGTATTGGATTCCAAAGGTATAAGTAACCTGGGTAGATAGACAGTAGTGCTAATATTTTACATTCAATTCCCAGTGTTCCTTCTCTGGGTATAATTGTTTCTGTCCATCATTGATCAGCTGGAAGTGAGTTGGATCTTCTTTATGTTGAAAATATCCATTTCCATCAGAATACATCTTCATACAGTATTGTTGAAGTGTATAGTGATCTTCTGGTTCTGCTCATTTCACTCAGCATCAGTTCATGCAAGTCTCTCCAAGCCTTTCTGAATTCATCCTGCTGGTCATTTCTTACAGAGCAATAATATTCCATAGCCTTCATATACCATAATTTACCCAACCATTCTCCAATTGATGGACATCCATTCATCTTCCAGTTTCTAGCCACTACGAAAAGAGCTGCTACAAATATTTTGGCACACATAGGTCCCTTTCCCTTCTTTAGTATTTCTTTGGGATATAAGCCCAGGAATAGCACTGCTGGATCAAAGGGTATGCACAGTTTAATAACTTTTTGGGCATAGTTCCAGATTGCTCTCCAAAATGGCTGGATTCTTTCACAACTCCACCAACAATGTATTAGTGTCCCAGTTTTCCCACATCCCTTCCAACATTCATCATTTTTTTTCCTGTCATCTTAGCCAATCTGACAGGTGTGTAGTGATATCTCAGAGTTGTCTTAATTTGCATTTCTCTGATCAGTAGTGATTTGGAACACTCTTTCATATGAGTGGATATAGTTTCAATTTAATTATCTGAGAATTATCTGTTCATATCCTTTGACCATTTATCAATTGAAGAATGGTTTGATTTCTTATAAATTAGGATCAATTCTCTATATATTTTGGAAATGAGAACTTTATCAGAACCTTTAACTATAAAAATATTTTCCCAATTTGTTACTTCCCTTCTAATCTTGTTTGAATTAGTATTGTTTGTACAGAAACTTTTTAGTTTGATGTAATCAAAATCTTCTATTTTTTGATCAATAATGATCTCTAGTTCTTCTTTAGTCATAAATTCCTTCCTCCTCCACAGGTCTGAGAGGTAGACTATTCTCTGTTCCTCTAATTTATTTATGATCTCATTCTTTATGCCTAAATCATGGACCGATTTTGATCTTATCTTGGTATATGGTGTTAAGTGTGGGTCCATATCTAATTTCTGGCATACTAATTTCCAGTTTTCCCAACAGTTTTTTTCAAATAATGAATTTTTATCCCTAATGTTGGTATCTTTGGGTTTATCAAACTCTAGCTTGCTATAGTTGTACCCTTTTTTGTCCTTTGTACCTAATCTGTTCACTGATCGACCAGTATATTTCTTAGCCAATACCAAATGGTTTTGGTGACTGCTGCTATATAATATAGTTTTAGATCAGGTATACCTAGACCACCTTCATCTGACTTTTTTTTTCATTAATTCCCTTGAAATTCTCGACCTTTTATTCTTCCATTTGAACTTTGTTGTTATTTTTTCTAGGTTAAAAAATTGTTGATAAAGACTGTTTCAGGACTTGAAACCATCAGGAATCATTGGATTCCCTAACACATAATAACACTTGCAGGACTTCAAAACTTGCAGGAATTATTGGATTTCTGGCACATGAAGTAATAGATAATAGATTTCTTTTGGATTATTTATAGGACTTATGGACATGCATAATTCCTCATGTTGATTCATGTTATTTGTTACATCACTACTAGCCTGTGTTACTATGTGCTTATGTAATTATGTGTAATACCTCCCATATTGATGGATTTATGTATACCTATTTCAAATGAGCCCCTTCAGAAATCCACTAATCTGATTTGATTTCCCATTTCCTTTCCTTTGGTGTTTTCATCTCCCTTCCTGAGACATCAGGTAGAGCATGATCACCTCCTTTTATGATGTTTTACCCCTTTCTTGATCAGTCAGGGAAGGCATGATCACCTCCTTTTTTGGGTTCTCATCTCCTTGAGAAGTCAGGGAGGTCATGACCCCCATGTTCAAAAAACACAAGAAAGTGGGAGATGTTATGGGCCAGAACTCTGAACAAAGGATTCTTACAAGGTACTAAGTCAGTGGAATTGATAGAAACAAATTTAGCATGGCTTAGTATAATTGATTTAATCCTACTAGGAGATGTTATGGGACAGAACTAGAAACAGGTACTAAGTGGAATTGAGGAGACAATGGTTAAATCTAGCTTAGTATTGATTTAATCCTACAAGAAATAATGGTTTCCTAGTGATATAATGATTGGTGTATATGTATTGGTGTGGAGCATATAAGAAAAAGATGCATTTACTATTTCTGCCTTTTTGCATTTGGATTTGAGGTCTTTTATATTCTAATATACGGTCAGTTTTTATATAGGTTCTATAAATTGCTGAGAAGAAAGTGTACTCCTTTCTGTCTCCATTCAATTTTCTCCAAAGATCTATCATATGTAGTTTTTCTAGTATTCTATTTACTTCTTTAATTTCTTTCTTATTTATTTTATGGTTTGATTTATCTAGTTCTGAGAGAGCAAGGTTGAGATCTCTCACTATTATAGTTTTGCTGTCTATTTCTTCTTGCCTCTCTCTTAACTTCTCCTTTAGGAATTTCCATGTTATATCACTTGGTGCATATATATTTAGTATTGATATTGCTTCATTATTTATGATATCCTTTAGCAAGATAGTTTCCTTCCTTTTCTCTTTTAATTAGATCAATTTTTCCTTTTGCTTGATCAGAAATCAGGATGGCTATCCCTGCTTTTTTGACTTCACCTGAAGCATAGTAGATTTTGCTCCAGCCCTTTACCTTTACTCTGTATGTATCACTCTGCTTTAAATATGTTTCTTATAAACAACATATTGTAGGATTCTGTCTTTTAATCCAGTTTGTTATCTGCTTCCACTTTATGGGAAAGTTTACCCCATTCACATTTACGGTTAAAAGTATAAATTCTGTATTTCTTGCCACTTATTATCCCCAGATTACACTTTTCTTTTTCCTTTTCTCCTTACCCCCTCTCCAGTATTTAACTTATGAGCACCACTTGCCTCAAGCAGCCCTCCCCCATTAGAGTCCCTCCCCCTTTCTTATACATTTCCCCTACTATTTCTGTATTCCTTTCTATTTAGCCTTTTAATTTTTTCCCTTCCCTTTTCATTTTTCCCCTCCCACTTTTCAATAAGGTGAGAGAAGTTTCTCTGTAAACCAAATATGTCTAATATTTTCTCTTTGAGCTCAATTTAATGAGAGTAAGATTCACATAATGTTCATCCCCCTCCCTTTTTTCCCTTAAATGAAATAGATTTCCTTTGCTTCTTTGTGAGAGGTAATTTCCCTCATTTTACCTCTACTTTTCCTTTTTTTTTTCTGTTACAATCCCCTTTCCATCTCTAGTTACTTTTTTATATTATAACAGTAAAATCAAATTATACATGCACTCTCTATGCATACCCATAACAGAAATACAATTCTCAGGAGTTCTCTTTACATTTTTATGGTTCTCTTGATCCTATATTTGGAGGTCAAATTTTTTTGTTTTGCTCTGGCCTTTTCATCAGAAATAAGTGGAATTAACCTGTTTCATGTTTCATGGAATCTTCTCTGGAAGAAAATGCTCTGTTTATCAGGGGTACGTTATTCTTGGCTGCATTCCAAGTTCCTTTACCTTTCAGAATATCAGATTCTAGATTCCAGGCTCTTTGATCCTTTAATGTGGAAGCTGCTAGATCTTGAGCAATCCTTATTGTGGCTCCTCAGTATTTGAATTGTTTTTTTTTCTGGATGTTTGTAATATTTTTTCCTTGGTCCAGTAGATCTGTAATTTAGCCACAATATTCATTGGACTTTTAATTTGGGGGTCTCTTTGAGGAAATATTTGGTGAATTCTTTCAATGGCTATTTTACCTTCTGATTCTATGACATCTGAGCAGTTCTCTTTGATGATTTCCTAAAAAAATAGTTTCTAGGCTCTTTTTTTTATCATGGTTTTCAGGGAGTCCAATAATCCATAGATTATCTCTCCTAGATCTATTTTCCAGGTCAGTTGTTTTCCCAAGTATGCAGTTTACATTTTTTCCATTTTTCATTTTTTGGTTTTGTTTGACTGATTCTTGATGTTTCATTGAGTCATTCATTTCCATTTGTTCAGTTCTAATTTTTAGTGAATTATTTTCTTCATTTATTTTTTTACTTTTTGTAATTGTCCAATTGAGTTTTCAAATGAGTTGTTTCCTTCTATAGAATGTTTTCCATTTCACATTTAAAAAAACTTTTTATTAATAGTTTTTATTTACCAGATATATGAATGGGTAATTTTACAACATTGACAATTGCCAAACCTTTTGTTCTAATTTTTCCCCTCATTCCCCCTTCCCTTGCTCCCTTCTCCCCCCCCCCCACCGCGATGTCAGGTTGACCAATCCATGTTAAATATGTTAGACTATTAAATACAATTATTAAATTAATACAAATTAAATACAATATATGTATACATGACCAAACAGTTGTTTTGCTTTACAAAAAGAATCGGACTTTGAAATAGTATACAATTAACCTTGTGAAGGAAATCCAAAATGCAGGCAGACAAAATTAGAGGGATTGGAAATTCTAAGTAGTGGTTCATAATCATCTCCTAGAGTTCTTTTGCTAGGTGTAGCTGGTTCAGTTCATTACTGCTCTTTTGGAACTGATTTGGTTCATCTCATTGTTAAAATGGCCACATCCATCAGAATTGATCATCATATAGTATTGTTGTTGAAGTATACAACGATCTCCTGGTACTGCTCATTTCACTCAGCATCAGTTCATGTAAGTCTCTCCAGGCCTTTCTGAAATCATCCTGTTGGTCATTTCTTACAGAACAATAATATTCCATAATATTCACATACCACAATTTATTCAGCCAATCTCCAATTGATGGGGATCCACTCAGTTTCCAGTTTCTGGCCACCACAAAGAGGGCTGCCACAAACATTCTTGCACATACAGGTGCCTTTCCCTTCTTTAAAATCTCTTTGGGATACAAACATAGTAGTAGCACTGCTGGGTCAAAGGGTATGCACATTGGATAACTTTTTTTTATTTGAGCATAGTTCCAAATTGCTCTCCAGAATGGCTGAATGTATTCACAATTCCACCAACAATGTATCAGTGTCCCTGTTTTCCCACATCCCCTCCAACATTCCTCATTGCTTTTCCCTGACATTCTAGCCAATCTGACAGATGTGTAGTGGTATGTCAGAGTTGTCTTAATTTGCATTTCTCTGATTAATAATGATTTGGAGCATCTTTTCATATGACTAGAAGAAATAGTTTCAACTTCTTTATCTGAGAATTGTCTGTTCATATCCTTTGACCCTTTATCAATTGGAGAGTGGCTTGATTTCTTATATATTAGAGTCAATTTTCTATATATTTTGGAAATGAGGCCTTTATCTGATCCTTTGACTATAAAAATGTTTTCCCAGTTTATTTTTTCCCTTCTAATTTTATCTGCATTAGTTTTGTTTGTACAAAAACTTTTCAATTCGATATAATCAAAGTTTTCTATTTTTTGATCAATAATGATCTCTAGTTCTTCTTTGGATATAAATTCATTTCTCTTCCACAGGTCTGAGAGGTAAACTATCCTATGTTCCTCTAATTTATTTATAATCTCATTCTTTATGCCTAAGTCATGAACCCATTTTGACCTGACCTTGGTGTAGGATGTTAAGTGTGGGTCAATTTTCCCAGCAATTTTTTCACAATTTTTAAAAAGGAGTTATTTTCTTTTTTCCGTTTCACAAATTCTGTTTTCCTGGGAGTTTTTTTTACCTTTTCAAATTCACAAATTCTGTTTTTCTGGGAGTTCTTTATTTTTTCCACTTCACATATTCTGTTTTTCAGGGAGTTGTTTTCTTTTTCCACTTTATCAAACCTATCTTTTAATGAGTTATATGCCTTTTCCAAATCCTCTTGCAAAGTTTTCCTTTTTTTCCCCATTTTTCTTCTAGCTCTCTTTTAAGATCCTTTTTAATTTCTTCTAGGAGAGCCTTGTGTGGTGGGGACCAGGTTATATGAGGCTTCATGTGGAGACAATCTGCTTTTAGTCTCCTCAGGATGTGAAATCTGTTCTTCTTTTTTCACTATAGAATCTATCTATAGTTAGTTTGCTTTGCTTTTTTACTCATTTTTAAAAAAATGTTGGCATCTGGTTTTAGGGTAAGGAAGGCTTTCCAAGCTTCCTCTACAAGCATCAGTAGAGGGGCAGCAGAGTGGTGTCTGTGCTGGGATTGTGCTGCGTCACGATCAGTGCTGGAGGTTTGGCCAGTTCCCATGAGACTCCCATGCTTTGGAGTTCACTCTTTACCTTTTGTGTCCATGTTGGATATTTTATAATTTCTCTGGTGATCTACTGGCTTGCAACCAGGTCAGAGTAGCCAACACTGTTGTAGAGTCCTCCCAGTAGATTCACCACAGCATGAAGTCTGCAATGACCTGTGGAGACTGCACCCACCCCTGGTCTGCACAGCTTGTGCTGGTCTCTGTGCTCTGCCTCCCTGCCTGCACCTCGCCTCTTCCTGTGCCCAACCAAAACAGACTTTTTCTGGCGATCTTTGAAATTATTTTCTGCTGGTAATTTGCTGCAGTCCCAATATTCATGGATTCTGTCAGGCCAGCACTATTTCAGAGGCTAAATTTCATAATTAGTGTGAGAGTAGTAGGATAGCTCAGAAAGAAATATGTGTCCTCTCTGCCATCTTTCCTCTGCCTCTCTGTTAACTTTTTTAAAATGAACATCATTAATGTAACCACCTCTATTCCTGGAGTGGGGGAGAATGGTGTCTATAGGTTCACTTCAGCTCTCCCCTTTGACCTGAAACTCCAGACCAAAAGCTTGACCCTCCTTCTAGTTCCTGCAGCCAACAGCGTTCCTTTTCCATTGCTTCTTTCTCACCCAGGATAGTTTTAGCAGCACAGCCAAGAGTAGAAGAAAAGCCAAATAATGGGAAAATTTTTTATAGCAAGTTTATGTGATAAAGGCTTTTTTTTTTTCAAATATTAGAGAACTGAGCCAGATTTACGAGGATATGAGCTATTACTCAATTGATAAATGGTGAAAGACTGTGAATGGCAATTATCCAAAAAAGAAATCAAATTTCTCTATAGTCATACAAAATGCTCTACATCACTGTTAACTAGAAAAAGTTATAAATTGTAAAACAACTTTGAAGTACCACCTTATAACTATCAGTCTGGCTAATATGACATAAAAGAAAAGTGATAAATGTTGGAGGAGATGTGGGAAAATAACACTAATTCAATGTTGGTTGGAATTGATGCAATCCTTCTAGAGAATAATTTGGAACAATTTTATAGTCCAAAGAGCTAAAAAAAAAAGGCTAGCTTTTGACTCAGCAATACCTGTATCCCAAAGATATCAAAAGACAAGGAAAGGGAACAATAATTACCAAAATATTAATAGCAGCTTTATTGTGAAATAGAAATCAAAGAAATGCCCATCAATTGGGGAATGGCTAAGTAAGTTGTCTTATATGATTGAGATCGAATAGTATTGTGTAATGTCTGGGCTAGCTCTCTGGA
Source organism: Sminthopsis crassicaudata (assembly GCF_048593235.1). NCBI lineage: Eukaryota > Metazoa > Chordata > Mammalia > Dasyuromorphia > Dasyuridae > Sminthopsis > Sminthopsis crassicaudata. The sequence continues at coordinate 342,811,357 of NC_133618.1, read as the reverse complement.
GGACCTCGGGACCAAATCAATAGGGGCTCTTTGAATGGAATGGGGAGAGAGTAGGTCATACTAGGTATGACCTCTGGTGGATTTTTTAATAGTATTAAATATGGAAGGTTCTAATTTGATTAGTAGGGCAAACTAGGCCTGAGGTTAAAAGAATACTTGAGTTCAAATTCAGACTCACATACAAGCTAGTTGTGTGACCTAGGCAAGTCATTTAATCCTGCTTTGCCTCAATTTCCTCATCTGTAAAATGATGATAATATCAGCATTACCTCCCAGAGTTGTTAAGGATCAAATAAGTTAATGATTGTAAAGCACTGTGCCTGACACATAGTAAGTACTACAGTCACTAGTACTAAGTCAGCTATAATTATTATTTTGCCACATAAATTGATTAATGATTCATTACATAAGCAACTGATATTCTTTGTAATATTTTTATTGGTAGTCTGCCCACCATATACTTATTCACATAGAAGGTCACATTCTTATGAGTTGTTTATGAACACAAACATGTTATTTATCTAGATCATACCATCTTTTGGGGGAAAAAAAATTGGTAGGAAAATAACTTACTCAAAACAACTCAGTCATAAAATGGAAGCTTAAATCAAAATGGAGTTGAATTATGCTAAGTTGACAAATATATTCTTAATAATTTATTAAGATAATACAGCTTATTTTTACTAAGAGGGGCAGCTAGGGATTTGCCCTGCTGGGTATGCTTGATCCTTAAGGAAAAGAGAAGCACTTAATTTTTTGGGTTTATTGTGCTTTGTGATTGGGAACTATGAGGAAAGCATTTGTTAACAATTATTAGTGAGGAATAATTGTAAATAGTGATAGGATTGGGGAAGGGGAAAAGTGGTAGTAAATAAAGTAATATTAGGTATCTAATCAAAGTGGGAGCTAGACTCACAGAAAGGCGAAATAATGAGGAGAAACATATATTTGTATGTAATTTCTATTAAAATCTTATTTCAATATTTTACTTTGATGTGAAACTGATCCTGGGTTCTCAAATTACAATCCCATAGTACTGCAATAAAAATTCTGGCAGGTCCTATCATGCTGAAAAGATTTTGAGTACATGTATTATATGTGTCAATCATCTGATGACTAGACTAGAAAAGTAAAGAAAAGTTCATCATCAAATTGACCATTTATCACTCATAGCAAAACTTTGAGAGACTCTCAACTGAGATATTTGAGAGTTAAAACTTCTGTCAGATTAAAGAATATATCCCAAAACTCACAGTAGGACAATTATCCTGAGAGGGAGCAATGTGTAGTGTGTAAGGATAGGACCTAAAAACAAAAAGTTGTTAAGACTTTTCCATTGTGTCCAATTCTCCATGATATTATTTGGAATTTTCTTGGCAGAGGTCCTGTAGTGGTTTGTCATTTCCTTCTTTTTTTTTTAACTTTATTTTTTTAAATTAATTTTATAATTGTAACATTTTTTTTGACAGTACATATGCATAAGTAATTTTTTTTTACAACATTATCCCTTGTAATCCCTTCTATTCTGAATTTTTCCTCTCCTTCCTTCCACCCCCTTCCCTAGATGGCAGGCATTCCCATATATATTAAATATCTTATAGTATATCCTAGGTACAATATATATGTGCAGAACCGAATTTTGTTGTTGTTGTTTCAAAGGAAGAATTGTATTTGGAAGGTATGTCATTTCCTTCTTTAGCTTATTTTATAGATTAGGAACTGAGGCAAATAATGGTAAATGATTTATCCAGGGTCACACAGCTAGTTAGTATCTGAGGCTAGATTTGATCTCAGGAAGATGAGTCAGACATCAGACCCAGTTTTCTATCCACTTTGGACCACCCAGTTGCTCAAAGTCAAGAAAACCTGGATTTAAATTTTACTTTGGAATTTTACTCATCATATGACTCCAATGAATGTCATCTTACTTCTCTGTGTCCCAGTTTTAGGATCTAGATTTAACCTCAAATCCAGAGATCTCTATATTATTGAATGCTGACATTCCTAGAGAGAAGAAATCATAAGCAGTAGAGATGGAAGCACCTAAGAAAGAAAGCACCTGATTTTTATTTATCCCTGGAAGCCCATTTTCCTAATGACCCAGACTTAAAATCTCTCTTCCTTCTTCATCATTCATAACTATTTAGTCACTAAGTTTTACAGATTTTTCCTCCATGTCTGCATTTCCTCTTCTGTAGCCAACATTCTGTCCCTCATCATCTTTTGACTGGAGTATTAATGTAGACACTTTTTAATCAGTCTCCAAGATTTTAGTTCTCCCATCCTATATATGCAGCTATATTCATTTTTATTATTCCTATTCTTTTTTTCTTGAAATATGATGTGTATAAGGGACCAAGATGATAAAATAGCCTAGCTCTTTTTCCTATCCCCAGATAATTCCTCTTCAACAGTTTTATTGTAAAACTACACTCACTCCAACCTTTCAGATGCGTCAGGTCTAATATAGACTTCTAAAGTATGAACATCTTTTTTCATGTTAGGCCAACATGATTCCTGTGCAATATTATGAGTTCTAAAGCTTTTCAATAATTGAATTCACTCACACTATATAGTCTATGGTAAACTGATTGCTTTCATGTGGTTAAGTTACCAGGGAATCTTACAATTTTTTGTAAATGTGAATGAGGTGACTTGATTGAGTAAAGCAGTCTATCTCATGCTAACAGATATGGAAGAGATGACAGAAAGCATCTAGTACAATTCCCCCATGATGAAATTGAAATCCAAGTAGGTTAAATGACTTTCTCAAGGTCAAAAGTTAATAAGCCGGGCCAAGATGGCGGCGTGGAGGCAGACAGCTGCTTGAGCTCCGCGGTTTCTCTCAGAACTTACTTCATGACAAGCCTCAGAGTTAATGCTTGATCAGAAAAGAAACCCACAAATAATCACCAAGAGAAGACATCCTTGAAATTCACCAGAAAAGGTCTGTGTTTGCTCGGGGGGGGGGGGGGGGGGGGGAGAGGGGGGGAGGGGGGGTCGAACAGACTGGGCGCAGACTGAGGGCAGGCAAGCCAGAGTGAGACAGACAGCTCACACAGCTCAGACCAGAGGGGGGAGGGGTATGATCTCTGCCATTTCTGCAAAAAGACTTTTACCCCAGTGTGGATATTTCGTCTTGGCAGCAAGCCAGGAGCAGGGAGAGGGTATAAACACTGGAGGTGAAGATTAAAACCCCAGAAAGCTAGCATCTCTCGGAATCGGCTACCCCCAACCCCCACCTGGAGTGACTGAGCTTGTTCTCAGAGTCTCAGAGCCTCAGAGCGCAGACGAAGCACAGCCATCGCTGTTCTGTTAGTGACTCGCTGCTGCCCTACCCCCAGTCTGTAGAGGAAGCCCATTAACACCATCCAGCCCCATCCTCCCCAAAACAGATCAATTGTTTCTCTTGTCAATTTGTTTTCTTCCATTCCGCTCTTGACAAAATGAACAAAAAATTCAAAAGGGCTCTAACCATTGACAGCTTCTGTATGGAGAGAGAGCAGACTTCAAATACTGAGGAGACTAAAAACAGACTGTCCCCAGAGGAATCCCCTAAGGGGGATATGTTCTGCTCCTCAATAAAAAAGAACCTCATAGAGGAAATCAAAAACGCTCTCACAAGAGAGCTAGAAGAGAAATTGGAAAAGGAAAGGGAAGCTTGGAATGAGAGCTTGGAGAAGTCATCCAGAATGGATAAAGAGATCAAATCATTGAGAAACAAAATTAGTGAGTTAGAAAAGGCAAACAACTCCAAGGAAAACAGGATTAGTGAATTGGAAAAGGTAAACAACTCCAAGGAAAATAGGATTAGTGAGCTGGATAAAGAAATCAGCTCTCTAAAAAATAAAATGGATAAAATGGAAAAAAAATTCCATAGAAGATAAAAACACAATTGGACAATTACAAAAAGATATAAAAAAAGTGAGTGAAGAAAATGCATCATTGAAAATTAGACTTGAACAAATAGAAATGAATGAGTCAAGGAGAAACCAAGAGGTAGTCAAGCAAAACCAGAGAAATGAAACAACTGAAAAGAATATCAAGTACCTTATTAGAAAGACAACAGACCAGGAAAACAGATCCAGGAGAGACAATTTGAGAATAATCGGACTCCCTGAAAAATGTGAGGAAAAAAAGAGCTTGGACACTATTTTCGAGGAAATTATCAAAGAGAACTGCCCAGATATTTTAGAAACAGAGGGTAAAATAGACATTGAAAAAATTCACCAATCACCTACTGAAAGGGACCCTAAAATCAAAACGCCAAGAAATAAAGTGGCCAAGTTCAAGAGCCATCAGACAAAGGAAAAGATATTGGAAGCTGCTAGAAAAAAGCAATTCAGATATGGAGGATCCACAATAAGGATAACCCAGGATCTAGCAGCATCCACATTAAAAGAACGAAGGGCCTGGAACATGATATTCCGAAAGGCTAAGGAACTTGGTATGCAGCCAAGAATAACTTACCCAGCAAAAATGAGCATCGTTTTCCAGGGAAGAAGATGGACATTTAACAAAATAAATGAATTCCATCTATTTTTGATGAAAAAACCAGACCTACATAAAAGGTTTGATCTTCAAATACAGAATTCAAGAGATTTCTAAAAAGGTAAAAAGAAATCTTGAGAACTATACTTCTGCCATAAAAATATGTAAAGAACATATGTATAATTTGTCATAGAAACTAGAGGTGGAAAGGAAATTATATCATAAAAAAGGGTAAAGTGGTGGTACTACATCTCATAAAGAGGCAAAGGTAACCTATTATATCTGAGAGAAAGAAAGGAGGGAGATGAACATAGTGTGTATCAATAGACACATTCAATTTATGGTGAAACTTCTTCCACTTCATTGAAAAGTGAGTGGGAAGGAGTAAGCTAAAGGGAAGGGAATACAGAAATTGTGAGGAAAAGGGGTAAAATAAGGGGAGGAACTTTAAGGTGGGGGAGGGATAATAAAAAGGGAGGGCTGTGAAAAGCAAGTGGTGTTCAAAAGTTTAATACTGGGTAGGGAGGTAAGAGGGAAGGAAAGGGGAAAAGCATAAGAAGGGGTTAATAGGATGGCAAGCAATATAGAATTAGTCATTCTAACCATAAATGTGAATGGGGCAAACTGCCTCATAAAGAGGAAGCAGTTAGCAGACTGGATTAAAAGTCAGAATCCTACTATATGTTGTTTACAGGAAACACACCTGAAACAGGGTGATACATTCAAACTAAAAGTAAAAGGGTGGAGCAGAATCTACTATGCTTCAGGCGAAGCCAAAAAAGCAGGGGTAGCCATCCTCATCTCAGATCAAACAAAAACAAAAATTGATCTAATTAAAAGAGATGAGGAAGGGTATTATATCCTGCTAAAGGGTAGCATCAATAATGAAGCAGTATCAATATTAAACATATATGCACCAAGTGGTGCAGCATCTAAATTCTTAAAAGAGAAATTAAGAGAGCTGCAAGAAGAAATAGACAGCAAAACTATAATAGTGGGAGATCTCAACCTTGCACTCTCAGAATTAGATAAATCAAACCACAAAATAAATAAGAAAGAAGTCAAAGAGGTAAATAGAATACTAGAAAAGTTTGATATGATAGATCTTTGGCGAAAGCTAAATGGAGACAGAAAGGACTTTCTTCTCAGCAGTTCATGGAACCTATACAAAAATTGATCATATACTAGGGCATAAAAACCTCAAAATCAAATGTAGTAAGGCAGAAATAGTGAATGCATCCTTTTCAGACCACAATGCAATCAAAATTACATTTAATAAAAAGCCAGGGGGAAATAGACCAAAAAATAATTGGAAACTAAATAATCTTATACTAAAGAACGATTGGGTAAAACAGCAAATCATAGACATAATTAATAACTTCACCCAAGAAAATGACAATAATGAGACATCATTCCAAAATGTGTGGGATACAGCCAAAGCAGTAATAAGGGGAAATTTTATATCTCTACAGGCCTACTTGCATAAAATAGAGAAAGAGAGGGCCAACGAATTGGGCTTACAACTAAACTTACTAGAAAAGGAACAAATTAAAAACCCCCAGACAAACACAAAACTTGAAATTCAAAAAATAAAAGGTGAGATTAATAAAATTGAAAGTAAAAAAACTATTGAATTAATTAATAAAACTAAGAGTTGGTTCTATGAAAAAACCAACAAAATAGACAAACCCTTAGTAAACCTGATTAAAAAAAGGAAAGAGAAAAAGCAAATTGTTAGTCTTGTAAATGAAAAGGGAGAACTCACCACTAATGAAGAGGAAATTAGAACAATAGTTAGGAGCTACTTTGCTCAACTTTATGCCAATAAATTCAATAACTTAAATGAAATGGAAGAATACCTTCAAAAATACAGCTTGCTCAGATTAACAGAGGAAGAAGTAAGTAGCCTAAATAGTCCCATCTCAGAAAAAGAAATAGAACAAGCTATTAACCAACTTCCTAAGGAAAAATCCCCAGGACCAGATGGATTTACATGTGAATTCTACCAAACATTTAAAGAACAACTAACTCCAATGCTATATAAACTATTTGAAAAAATAGGGATTCAAGGAGTCCTACCAAATTCCTTTTATGACACAGACATGGTACTGATACCTAAACCAGGTAGATCAAAAACTGAGAAAGAAAACTATAGACCAATTTCCTTAATGAACATTGATGCTAAAATATTAAATAAGACATTAGCAAAAAGACTTCAGAAAATCATCCCCAGGATAATACACTATGACCAAGTGGGATTTATACCAGGAATGCAGGGCTGGTTTAATATTAGGAAAACTATTAGTATAATTGACCATATTAATAATCAAATTAATAAAAACCATATGATCATCTCAATAGATGCAGAAAAAGCATTTGATAAAATCCAACATCCATTCCTACCCAAAACACTTGAGAGTATAGGACTAAATGGACTATTCCTTAAAATAATAACGAGCATATATATAAAACCTTCAGTAAACATCATATGTAATGGCAATAAACTAGAACCCTTCCCTGTAAGATCAGGAGTGAAACAAGGTTACCCACTATCACCATTACTATTCAATATAGTACTAGATACTCTAGCCTTGGCAATAAGAGCCGAGAAAGAGATTCAAGGAATTAGAGTAGGAAAAGAGGAAATCAAATTATCACTCTTTGCAGATGACATGATGGTATACTTAGAGAACCCCAAAGACTCTGCTAAAAAGCTATTAGAAATAATTCAGAGTTTTAGCAAAGTTGCAGGATACAAAATAAATCCACATAAATCATCAGTATTTTTATACATTACCAACACAATCCAACAGCAAGAGATACAAAGAGAAATTCCATTCAAAATAACGGTCGATAGTATAAAATATTTGGGAATATATCTACCAAAGGAGAGTCAAGGAATTATATGAGCAAAATTACGAAACACTTGTCACAAAAATAAAGTCAGATTTAAATAATTGGAAAGACATTCAGTGCTCTTGGATAGGCTGAGCGAATATAATTAAGATGACAATACTCCCTAAACTAATCTATCTATTTAGAGCTATACCAATCAGATTCCCAAGAAACTATTTTAATGACCTAGAAAAAATAACAACAGAATTCATATGGAAGAACAAAAGGTCGAGAATTTCAAGAGAAGTAATGAAAAAAAAAAAATGAAGGTGGTCTAGCTGTACCTGATCTAGAATTGTATTATAAAGCAACAGTCACCAAAACCATTTGGTATTGGCTAACAAATAGACTAGTTGATCAGTGGCATAGGTTAGGTTCACAGGGCAAGATAGTGAATAAAAATAGCAATCTAGTATTTGATAAACACAAAGATCCCAAATCTTGGGATAAGAATTCATTATTTGACAAAAACTGCTGGGAAAACTGGAAATTAGTATGGCAGAAACTAGGCATGGACCCACATTTAACACCACATACTAAGATAAGATCAAAATGGGTCCAAGATTTAGGCATAAAGAACGAAATCATAAATAAATTGGAGGAACATGGGATGGTTTATCTCTCGGACTTGTGGAGGAGGAAGGAGTTTGTGTCCAAGGGAGAACTACAGACCATTATTGATCACAAAATAGAAAATTTTGATTATGCCAAATTAAAAAGTTTCTGCACAAACAAAACTAATGCAAACAAGATTAGAAGGGAAGTAACAAATTGGGAAAATATTTTTACAGTTAAAGGTTCTGATAAAGGCCTCATCTCCAAAATATACATAGAATTGACTTTTAATTTATAAGAAATCAAGCCATTCTCCAATTGATAAATTGTCGAAGGATATGAATAGACAATTTTCAGATGATGAAATTAAAACTATTTCCACTCATATGAAAGAGTGTTCCAAATCACTATTGATCAGAGAAATGCAAATTAAGACAACTCTGAGATACCACTACACACCTGTCAGATTGGCTAAGATGACAGGAACTAATAACGATGAATGTTGGAGGGGCTGTGGGAAAACTGGGACACTGATGCATTGTTGGTGGAGTTGTGAAAGAATCCAACCATTCTGGAGAGCAATCTGGAATTATGCCCAAAAAGTAATCAAAATGTGCATTCCCTTTGATCCAGCAGTGCTACTACTGGGCTTATACCCCAAGGAAATACTAAAGAAGGGAAAGGGACCTGTATGTGCCAAAATGTTTGTGGCAGCCCTTTTTGTAGTGGCTAGAAACTGGAAAATGAATGGATGCTATCAATTGGAGAATGGTTGGGTAAATTATGGTATTTGAATGTTATGGGATATTATTGTTCAGTAAGAAATGACCAACTGGAGGAATACAGAGAGGCTTGGAGAGACTTATATCAACTGATGCTGAGTGAAACGAGTAGAACTAGGGGATCATTAAATACTTCAACAATGATACTGTATGAGGATGTATTCTGATGGAAGTGGATATCTTCAACATAGAGAAGAGCTAATCCAATTCCAATTGGCCAATGATGGACAGAATCAGCTACACCCAGAAAAGGGACACTGGGAAATGAGTGTAAACTGAGAGCACTGTTTTTTTTTTGTTTTGTTTTGTTTCTCTTCCCAGATTATTTTTACCTTGTGAATACAATCCTTCCTTTGCAACAACAACAACAAAATTCGGTTCTGCACATATATATTGTACCTAAGATATACTATAAGATATTTAATATGTATGGGAATGCCTGCTATCTAGGGGAGGGGGTGGAGGGAAGGAGGGGAAAAACTCAGAACAGAAGGGAGTACACGGGATAATGTAAAAAAAAACAACAAAAAACTACCTATACATATGTACTGTCAAAGAAAATGTTATAATTATAAAAATTAATAAAAAATGTTCAAAAAAAAGTTAATAAGCCTCAGAGTTAAGATTTTAAATGACTCCATAACTAGTATTCTTTCCATCATATCCCCAGTGTTCATATCTAGACTCTGGACCTTATGGATTCTAGAATATATTTTTTTTCCCATTTCATAGCTGCCTTGCAACTTTGAACAGATAGACTAGTACAAAGAACATATATACTAGGCTTTTTAACAAAACTGACTGAGGTGAAAGGGTAGGTTAGATTTGGGGGCTGGCTAATAAAGAAATAAAATTCTGAAGGATAATAGTATAAAATAAGATTATAATGTCTAGATAGAGAAACTGGGTTCAAATATATACTTTACTCCTTACTAGTTGTGTGTTCTTAGGCAGGCTATTTAACTTCTCTAGCTCTCACTTTCCTCATTTGTAAGATAAATGGGTTGATTTCTAAGGTCCTTGCCAGCTCTACATTTTTGACCTTGTGATCAGATGGGGAGATTAGAATAGAGACATATTTAGGAGAAGTTTAAATGACAAGTTAAGAGTTGATTGTGCTTTTTTACTCCCAGCAATAGGGAGTTCCTGAAGGTTTTTGAGAAAGAAACATGATAATACCTGAACATTAGGAAGATATTTTGGTAGTTATGCAAAAGATGTAATGGAGAGCTTTTTTCTAACATTCTTTTAGAAATATAACTCTTTTGTTGTAAGAAATCTGTTAGGGACTGTGATTCAGACAGAGACTACAATGCTTGTTTGGGCATTATGTACACAGATATCTTGGGACATTTCTAATTCTCCTCTCTCCCCCTCCATTCTAGTGCAGATTTTGGAAAGGGAGGAGGCACAAGACAGGCCAATAGATGAATTGTTCAAGTAATACATGATCTTAGGCTACATTTATAGGACATTTAATTATTTCAATTCAACAAGCATTTCTTAAGTGCCAACTGTATGGATGCCATGGTATTAAGTACGAATGATAATAAAATAGGATATTCCTCTGAAGAAGCATATATTCTATTGACTATTTGTGCTTAGAAAGGACAATACTTGTGTCCTTTCTTGTGATCAGATCACAGATTAACTACTGTATTTAGTTCTGCTCATCATTTTTTGGAAGTGGGAAAATGGGACAATTCTGAAAGTGATTATCCTATTTTGAGAAAACTAAGTTAAGCCTTTAGAAAATAAGATTTGTAAGGTGACAAGACATGTATTTTCTTTTCTTTTTTTGTTGAGGCAATTGGGATGAAGTAGCTTGCCCAGGGTTACCCAGCTAAGAAGTGTTAAGTGTCTCAGACCAGATTTGAATTCAGGTCCTCTTGACTTCAGGGCTTGTGTTCTATTTACTGCACCAACTAGCTGCCCCCAGGACATACCTTTTAAGTGTTGGAAGTTTTGCTGTTATGAGGCAGACTTATTTTGATTGGTCCCATGGGGGAGAACAAAAACTAGTAGATGGAGCTCACAGATAGAAAGATTTACAAATCTGATTCAATTTCTTAGAAATGAGATCTATGAGACAAAGATTCCTCTCTACGTCACCATTTATCTGCTTTTCTTTTAATTTTAGCTGTATTGTGTATAGCATATATTGGATTGCTTACTATCTAGGAGAGAGAGTGAGGGGAGGAGGGGAAAATTTGGAACACAAGGCTATGCAACTGTCAATGTTAAAAAATAATGCATGCATATTTTTTGAAAATAAAAAGTTTTAATAAATAAAAAAAATTAAAAATTTTTTTAGCTGTATTGTTTTCATTGTGTAAAATCTTTTAAATTTTATGTAGTCAAAACTGTTCATTTTGCCTTCCATGAAAAACCTGTTTCCTGTTAGATCATGAACTCTTCTTGTAGATCTGACAAATAATTTCTCCTACCTTCCACTAATTTGTTTATGTGTCACTCTTTATGTCTAAATTATGTATCAAATTTGAGCTTATCTTGGTATACAGTGAGATAATGGCTTATATCTAGGGTGGTGTTTTTTTTTTTGTTGTTTGTTTGTTTGTTAGTTTTTGTCAGACCATTTTCTAGTTATCCCTACAGTTTTCATTGAATAGTAAGTTCACTCAATACTTGGGATTTGGGGATGTATCAAAACACTAGGTTATTGTGATGGGGGTTGAGGTCCCTTTAAGATTCCTTTCTCAACCCATGGCTGACCTTGATTCACAAATCCTGGTCAAAGGCACCCTTTGAATATCCGGGCCCACCCCCCACCATCAGCTCAGCTTCCCCCAGCCCTCACCTGATCTGAGCTAACTGAAAAGCCCACCGAGAACTTAGGAGTACTGCCCATCATCTTCTAGGTATAAAAGAAACAAGCCTGAACGCCCTCTTTGCAGGAGCCCTCCCAGGCAACACATGGTATCCTTCCAGCCATGTAAGAGTTCCTGCCCACCCAGCGGTCACCTCTGGCCTTGGCGTCTTTCTAACTGAACTTTACTTCCAAATTCCTACAATAAACCTTTTATTTATCAATCTAGGTTTTCGGCTCTGTAAATTCATTTTACAAGGGACACTGTGCCTCATGGGATTATCTATGCGCCGAGAAATGGGGTTCCCCCTTTCCTTTCCCTCATTAGTTGGTGGCCCCGAAAATTGTTATCCCGAAAAACTAACCTTAACCTTTTCAGGTCTCTCAGAACCAACTTTTGTCCTTAGCAGTTTCAAGTAGCTTCCGGGAAGAATATCTGTGTTCTTATCCTCATCTCACTCTATCTCTAAAACATAGGGCACCCAGACCAGGTTTTGGGTGTGAGCAAAGACTCCCGTGGAGACTACTTTTCAGTAAAAAACTTCTTTTTTTGTCTCACTCTGTCTCTAGAGGCCTCTTCTAGAGCCAAGGCATTTCTAATCCCTTTATCTCGCCAGAAAAGCCTGCCCACAGGCTGCAACTCCGACACATGGGAGAGTGTCCCTCCACCCCTCCACCTACCACGTGGCCGTTCATTCTGAGGACCCCATCCCTCTCGGGGGTCCCAGGCCAGCAGTCTCCTTGATCTCTTCTGGGGGAGAAATCTGTGTTTGAGCCCCTCTCACACTCCACTATAGTGGTCAGGCTGTAGCCACGAGGAGACAGTCAATGGATCAGGGTGAACTTGGAGATGTGTCTCTACCCAACTGCATGAGCCTTCACCTTCGCCATCTGAGAAGCACTGGGTAAGATAACATCTCTCCCTTCCCCCATCCTCTCTCTTTTCCAACCTCTCCCATGTGGCTTAACCTGCCATTTAAATGCCCCCATCCTGTCCCCTTCTTGGGGTACAGTGGGGAGTTTTGGGGACTCTTTTCAAGATCTCTAGAAACACCCCTCCCATAGCTTCTACCTGGCTCTTAAAGGAGTCAAGGCTTCCAGCGCTCTCAGAGAACTAGCTTGTCCCATACCTTTTAAAATGGGACTGATTTAGTCATCCTGCATTAGAACATGCTCTTTAGGCTGGATATAGGATTTTAAAACTGCCCATTTTCTTTCTAAGCCTCAGGGCATACTTACCTGCTCTCTAAAGCCTAGACAGAATTTAAACAAGCTGCTCAAGCCTTTTCCTCTGTCTCAGCTCTCTCTTATTTTTCTGGATTGGCATCCTATACCTCCTATGCCCCCTCATATGCCGACAATTACAAGATGCCCTTTCTAAGTTCTGGTCCTGGTCAGCCTAGAGCTGAATTAAAGTGATTGAAACTATTTAAACATTCCTTAACTACTTTTGATTTGGCGCCTCGCTAGAATCTTTCTCTGTTCCAGTGTGTGACAATTCTTTTTTATTGTCTCAGTTTCCTTAAACTGTCTCTTTTGCCTGAATTTCTCTGGCTTCAGTCCAGGAAGCCAGGGATATAGAATAGGAATAGATTCTCCCTCAAGCTGCCTTTTAGAGAATGGCTACATTAACACCTGAATTCTATGTAGAGTTCCAGTCTCTCTTGCCCAACCCTCAACTTGCTTCAGGAGTTGCTTATCTCCAATTAAAGTGTTTCTAAATGACCCAAACGCCCCCACACCCTAATTACTAGAAGATGGGTCGGGGTTAGGTCTTTTGTCTTTGACTCACTATTCTCTGCATTAAGTACCTGAGGTAAATGCTAGCAGCCTTCCCCTCCCTCTGCCTTTTCTAACAGAGTAGGGAGGGGCCACGAGGAATTTCTTCATGAACCCACCTTCTGAAGAGGTTTTGAGTGAGATAAGCTGGCTTTCAAATTAATTGATCTGTTTTTTTAAGACTTGGGGGACTTGCTAAACTATTGTTCTGTATGAGAAAAACTTTTAACTATTGCTGTATAAACCTGTTTAACTATTGCTGCATAAAACTGTTTGACTATTGCTGTTTCAGGAAATTTACTAGTCTGTTATGTATAATCTGATAATTTCTGTAAACAAGGGGGGGAAGGAAACTGAGATTTCAATTGGTCAGGAAATTGGGAAAAACTGTCTTATTGAGGCTGAATTGGAAACTATTTTACTCCTTGCTTAAAAATTTGCTAGGCTATGATTTGCCGAGTTATGTTTTAACTCTGAAATCCCTTATTCAGTCTTTGGGATTATTCTTTAGAAACAACCAAAAATCAGACACCTGTCCAAGGACTGGCAGCCTCTCTGATCTGTTTCTCCCTCCTGTTACCCCAATTCCTTATTTTTTCAGCATTTCGATATCAGAACTCTAATGGTTTGAGGTGGCCTGTCTTGGTCTAATTGCATAATTTACTCAGAAATCTGTCCTCCCTAGAGAGAGAGATAGAGAGAGGGAGAGAATGAAGCTCTCGAACTCCATTTTTTGTCTCTTTCTCGGAGCTCCTGACTTGAGATGCCTTCTCAGATCAGCAGGACCTCCCTGAGCACTGCTACACAGCAGAGGCTGGATTAAATGCACAAAAGACCACAGACCTAAAGACTGTCCATCTCTGGCTGAGATGCCCCCCAACTGCAGAGATTCAAACAGGGAGGCATGTGTCTCTCTGAATAAGGAGTGCTGTTCTATGCTAATAATTCTGGGGTTAATGGGGAGAAACTGGTCCTTGCCACAAATCCTTGCATTTTCTGGTTTTAGTCTGGTTTGTTTTATTGTCCTGACTCAGTTTCCCTAGTTATCCTGACTCAGTCCTGCCTCAGTTTCCCTGCCTCTTTATCAGAATACTTGATAAGATCTTATATTGCAGAATAGCAGAATGCCTCTCCCATTCCAAGCTATAGGAATCTCTTATCAAGATGCTGTTTCCACTGATTATGTCATCTCTTTAGAGACCTACTCCAATATTGCTCCTCTTGCCTCTATTTCAGTCTTCCAGTTCATGAGGTAACACAAACCCCCCACACTCTTATCAGCGAGGTGGTTCAGCTCAATTTCCCGGGACTTGATTGATGCTGTCTGGAGCTCTATATTCAAGCCAAGCATTGTTCATTGAGACGTCATGGCACAGATCTGGCGAAATAAAAGTTTTTGTCATATCTCTCTCTCTTTTAGGGACGCCTAAAGAGAATGAAAGCTATAGAGTTGGGGTCCGGTTACTGCCTCTCAATAAACTCTACTGAACAGATTATTTAACCTTATAATAATATGTATGAATATCATCTACTTGGATATGAACCTATGGGGACAAATTCCTTACTGTTATCAATATAAGGTTATGATAAACATTTGTTTAGAATTTATGTTCTTGCATTTTTTCCCTCATGTAACTGATTTTAAGATTAGAGCAATAGTCATTAGAAATTGTTAATGCAATTCAATTATGTCATACCTTGCTGTTTCTAGCCTGATTATATGTAATCATTGTATCCTAAATGCTTGGACAAATAAGCATTTAGCCTGGTCATCTGTCTGCTACTGGACAACTAATAGAGATATGTAAGACCAAAACTGATTTCTAACACTTGTTGGTTTTTATCTCATTAACCTGAGACTCTCAGTTCTCTTCTCAGGGCAACTCCTGCTTCCAGACACTCAGAGAGAAGCAGAGGTGCTCTTTTAATGCAAATCTCTTCTAGACTTAAGCTGCCCTGAATTTGAGCAGGAAGAACTGCCTTCTCACCACCATAGAACACCACAAAGGTTGACCCTGGCCCCCCAGCATCCTGCTCCCTGGTAGGAATTTGCGGTCTGGCCCTGTTTCCCTTTTATCTCAGGACAGCCCAAACACCTCAGGGGCTGGTAAGCTGGGTAGGCTATGCTGATGCTTTTCACACCTCCCCCATAAAGAGTGGGGAAACTAGGAAGGAAAAAATTCAGGATCTTTGCTTATTGAATAACTAACTCTCTTCAAGAAAAACAGCAGTTTTTCCAACATTTCCAAGAGCTTAAACCGCATTCTTATCTTGATCTGCAGCTCTGACAATGGGGATACATACCCATCCCTAGACCCTGTCTTACAAAAGAGCAGTGGTTCATTAAATCTACTAGATATCAAGGCCTCTTGCCTCTCCTGACTTCTGAGTCCACACCCTTAATCCCAATCCCAGAAGAAATTACCTTTCCTGGAAATTAAGGGTGAAAGAGCTAGGCTACAAATAATCTTTTTCTCTCAGCATTTTCTCCTATTTCTCTTTGATAATTAGATGGGCCATCAAACAAGCAGCCCAGAGAAGGGACCTGATGCATTTCTTGCTAAAGGCCCCATTCTCCTGAATGTCACCATCTCTACCCTGGATGACACCCCACTTTTAATCTGTTCCCGAGATCTGTTTTCTCTAGGGTTCACACTTTGGATTCTCAGCTGGCCTTTCAGCCTGGAGAACACTGACCGGGGACAACTGACTGGGGACAACTGACCGGGATACCTCCTCGATGCCCTGCTGCCATCCCCCACACCTCACGCCTCACCTCCTGGCATGGAACCCCAAATCTCTATAACCCTTGTCAGCTCGAAGCAGTTAAAGAGGAGATCGACGCCCCTTTTCCCACATGCATCTGGAGGCAATGGTTTGAGGGGGAAACAAGACGAGGGGACTCTGCTACTCTGAAGACCTTTGGAGAAAATCTTCAACCTTTCCTTAAATGAAGGACACTGTCCCATATTTTCTTTTTTTCTTAAATGAATTTAAGTCTCAACTGTTTAAGGGGGGAACTGATGGGGGTTGAGGTCCCTTTAAGATTCCTTTCTAATTGCCCAACCCATGGCTGACCTTGATTCACAAATCTTGGTCAAAGGCACCCTTTGAATATCCGGGCCCAGCCCCACTATCAGCTCAGCTTCCCCCAGCCCTCACCTGATATGAGCTAACTGAAAAGCCCTACCCCCCAAGAACTTGGGGGGTACTGCCCATCATCTTCTAGGTATAAAAGAAACGAGCTGGAACGCCCTCTTTGCAGGAGCCTTCCCAGCCAACACATGGTATCCTTCCAGCCATGTAAGGGTTCCTGCCCGCCCAGCGGTCACCTCTGGCCTTGGCGTCTTTCTAACTGAACTTTACTTCCAAATTCCTACAATAAACCTTTTATTTATCAATCTAGGTTTTCGGCCCTGTTTTGGCCCCTCATTTTACAGGGGACACTGTGCCTCATGGGATTATCTATGCGCCTAGAAATGGGGTTCCCCCTTTCCTTTCCCTCATTAATTGTGCTTTAGATTTTTTGTTTTTTGTTTTAAATATTGTGTACCTAATCTAATCTATGGATCAACCTCTTCATTTTTTATTCAGTACAAAAGTGTTTTAAGGATTACATCTTTGTAGTATTGCCTGAGATCTGCTTGGTTCCTCTCCCCATTTTTCCCCTATTGATTAGGTAATCTAATTGTATATAGTACTTTTATTTTTTTAAATATTGGCTCAGCCCACTCACAAGCAATTGACATTTCTCTAATTATTTGATCTGCTTTTCTATGAAAATTCTTTGTAATCTTCTTCATGTGGTTCCTGTGTGTATATTAGCAGATAGATTCCCAAGTATTTATTTATTTTTTTCTACTGGGATATCTTTTTAAAAATTTTCTTATATCTTTTTATTTATAAAACATATGCCTGGGCAATTTTTTCAACATTAATCCTTACAAAACCTTCCGTTCCAAATTTTCCCCTCCTTCCCACTACCCTCTCCCCTCCATGGCAGGTAGTCCAATACATGTTAAATATTTTAAATTGTGTGCTAAATCCAACATATGTATACATACGTATACAGTTATCTTGCTGCACAAGAAAAATCCAATCTAAAAAGAAAAAAAAAACATGAGAAGGAAAACAAAATGCAAGCAAACATCAAAAGAAAGCATGAAAATGCTATGTTGAAGTACACACTCAGTTCCCACAGGCATCTCTCTGGGTATATATGGCTTTCTTTATCAATGAACAATTGGAACTGATTTGAATCATCTCATTGTTGAAGGGAGCCATGTCTATCAGAATTGATCATCGTATTGTCTTGTTGTTGCCATGTATAATGATCTCCTGGTTCTGCTCATTTCATTTAGCATGTAAGTCTCTCCAGGCCTCTCTGAAATCATGCTGTTGGTCGTTTCTTATAGAACAATAATATTCCATAACATTCATATATCACAATTTATTCAACCATTCTCCAATTGATGGGCATCCATTCAATTTCCAGTTTCTAGCCACTACAAAAAGGGCTGCCACAAACATTTTTGCCCATGTAGGTCCCTTTCCCTCCTTTAAGATCTCTTTGGGATATAAGTCCCATAGAAATACTGGTGGCTCAAAGTCTATGCACAGTTTGATAACTTTTTGAACATAGTTCCAAATTGCTCTCCAGAATGATTGGATTCATTCAAGTATTTATCTTACATGAAATTTCTCTATTTCATTCATTTCATTTCTATTTCATTCATTTCATACAGTTGGACAAAATATCTCTTAATAAATTGCTTTTATTTCTTTTTTCTTTGTGAATGCATCATTTTCATTTTTGATATTGATAATTTGGTTTTTCTATTTCTTTTTTCAAATTACATAGTGGCTTGTCTATTTCATACTTTTTTTTTAAAAAAAACAAAGCTTCTACATATTAAACTAATATACATAAGTACAAATGTATATGTATGTATGCAGACATACAAAAAGTTTGATAGAGATTTATATTTTTATATGTATGGGCACACACACATATATATCTCTATCAAACTTTTTGTTTAATTCTCTGATTTTTCAGGATTTTTATTATGTTGTATAATTGGAGTTTTTAATTTGTTGGTTTTCTAATGTTTCATGTTCAGTTTTTGATCTGAACTTTTTTTCATTTAAAAATAGGTTTACCCCTAAGTAATGATTTTTTTGCATCCCTGAAGTTGTTTCTTTGTTCTATTGTTTGACCCACCCTTTCATTAGAATTAAGTTTTTTAAGTTTCTGACAAATTTTTAATCTTTGCTTCAGGGCCCTTGTCTTTGTAAAGTTTTTAAAATCCTAATGTGTTATCATTTTTTTTTTTTTTGCACAACTGAAAAGCAGCTATACATTTTTCTGTTGATATTTAGTATTCTCCAGAAGTCTATTAAATGTAACATTTCTAAAATTCTATTCATAGGTTCATACTATCACCTATACTAAGATAAATAAATGTCAGTATACTGACAGTCCTGATAGAGATAGAATGAAAAGAAGTACTAGATTTAGGTCTAGAAGTGTGTTGGGTATGGGCAGTGGAGTTCAAATTGTTAGGGCAATGGAGAGGGCTAGGATAGGGACAAGGACAAATATCAAGATGGAAGAGGTTAGGGGGTGGAGGGGTTCTTTGGTGAATAGTTTTACAGCATCTGCAGTGGTTGTAGGAGGCCATAGGGTCCTATGATGTTTGGCCCTTTTCAGAATTGCATGCAGCCTAGCACTTTATTTTTGATAAGGGTGAGGAAGGCTACTTTTAGGAGTATAGGAAGAGGGTTTGAACCTCTGGGAATAAAGACTTAAGCTTTATACAATTACCAACTCTGCCATCTTAACGTCCCTGTTCTTAGGAGTAGTAAATATTGAATTAGGATATTGAGATGTATTCATATTGATTCTAGGGCTCATTAGGGATGTTGGTCCCATTTCTCTTGTCCTTTCCTACTGGGAGAAATTAATCCGACCTGGATTTCTCCAGTCTGAACTCAGATCACATAGGACTTTAATTGTTGAACAAACGAACCATTAATAGCAGTTGCACCATTTGGATATCCTGATCCAACATCGAGGTCGTAAACCCTGATTTTCGATATGAGCTCTCAAATAGGATTGCGCTGTTATCCCTGGGGTAACTTGTTCCATTGATCAAGAAATGGGTCAATTACTGGTATTAATACACTTAGATGGGTTAAACTAGGTTATTTCATTCGGATGTTGTTTTATGCTCTGAAGTCACCCCAACCAAAGACTATAACTCAGAGGCTTATACAGTTTTTTTTCCAGTAGGCTAGATGGGAGTATGTGTTGAGTTATGCATCTTAAGCTCCATAGGGTCTTCTCGTCTTGTATTAGTATTCCCGCCTCTGCATCGGAAGGTCAATTTTACTGAATGGTAATAAGGACAGTTAGATCCTCATTATGCCATTCATACTAGTCCCTATTTAAGAGACAAGTGATTATGCTACCTTTGCATGGTCAGGATACCTTGGCTGTTAAAGTTATAACTCACAGTGCCTCTAATACTGGTGAATGCTAGAGGTGATATTTTTGGTAAACAGGTGGGGTTTTTGTTTGTGGAGTTCCTTTTAATCTTTTCTTTAAGTGAATGCCTGAATTGGGTTAACAATATTTGTAATAGAGTGTTAGTGTGTGGGTATGGCTATTTATTTGATTAAGTAGTAGTGGTTGTTCTAGGCTGAAATTATGTTTATGCAAGAATTTGTTCATTTTACTAATATTAGCATTATATATGCTTGTAGAATTGTCCACTATTGGATATAGGGATTTTGATGGATTTTTGGGATTAAGTAGAATGTGAGTTTGAGTTTGAGCTTTAACGCTTTCTTAATTGGTGGCTGCTTTTAGGCCTACAATGCTTTTGTGTATACCTCATTATCCTCTAAGGAAGTTTGTTTACATGTCAAAAGAGTTGTCCCCCTTTTGAGTAGCATTTAAATTTAAGTTAGTACTTTAGTACTTAGTTTGTTAGTACTTGAATTAAATTTAAAGTTGAACTTAAATTCGTTTTTTTGGACAACCAGTTATCATTAAGTTTGACTAGGCTTTTTACTCCTATTGTAAAATCATCTCACTATTTTGCCACATAGATGAGTTCGTTCTGTTCTACAGAATAGCTCATTTAATTTTAGGAAGTCGGGCTTTAATTCTTTTTGTCCAGTTTGACTAGCTAAATCATTATGCAAAACGTATAAAGTTTAATCTTTGCTTTTTGTCGCTTGCAGGTTTAAGGAATCTTTCAAAGTTCCTATGTATTATTTGTTCTATCGCCTACACTAAGGTAAATAAATATTTGAAGCTTCTTTCTTGTTTATAAACACACCTATACATACATATATAAAAATGTCTGGAAGATGTAAATTGAGGTCTCTTAGTATTATTTTGCTTTTACTTTGAGATTATTATTGTTGCCCTTGCTTTTAAAAATTTTTAGCTGAAACACAACAGATTCTCCTTTAGCCCCTTATTTAAGTTCTGTGTGTACATTTCGGTTTCAATTATATTTCTTGTAAGCAACATATTGTTGGTGGTTTCTAATTTATTCTGCTACCCTTTTCCATTTTATAGGGGAGTGAACCCATTTGCATTCAAAGTAATGATTTTTTAGTAGTGTATTTTTATTAATCTTTTTCTTATACTTTTTATTCTTTTCCCTCCCCATCTCCTTTTTATGAATATATATATATATATATATATTTCTTTCTGACTAATGCCTCCCTTAGTTTACTTTCTCTCTTTTTTATCTTTTCTTTTCCTTAAGTTTTGTTTTTTGTTTTTTACTATTTCCTTCTAGGCTATGGGAGGGAGTACCAAGATCACCTCAATCTTTGGTGCACAGCAAGTTTTCTATCACATTGCATAACTGCCCTTATTGAGCAAGGAGCAGTGATGCAAATATGGGAAAGGAATTGGCCTGAAGGTCATGGCACAATTGCTCGTAAGCAAGGATGCCTCAACAGGGCCTCTTGCCTATGAGTGGGTTGCTAGAATGGCTGGATTGACTTTCTCCTCCCATTGACAGATACCATGAATATACAAAGCCCACAAGATGCTTCTCTGAATGGTAATTGGGGATTGTCTACTATTTACACCCTGATCACACTTGCAAAAATGTATATCAACAAGGCTGTATGGCATAATAAATTGGAGCTCTTTTTATACTCCGTGAGTTTCCTGCCTCATTCATCTTGCCTCTGAGATCAAAGGGCTCATATGCTTTGAGCTCTTAAAGACAGCTACAACAATTTCCCTATTAGATAACATGGATTTTCGTACCACATATGTGTATGTATGTGTGTTCTTTCCTCCTTTACTCAATTCAGAAGAGTGAAATTTATGCCATGTGCTCCCTTTCACTCCTAATTTTTATTGTATAAATTCTTTGGATGCCCTTCTCCCCCTCTCCTCCCTCTTTTCTACTCTTTCCATTTTTCTTTTGATATTAAAACATAAAAGAATCACTCCCAGGCCTTCTCTCTAATTAGATTCCAAAAAAAAAAAATCCCTGATGAGGATAGAATTCTAAGAGATTACATGTGTCATCTCTCCAAATAAGGATGTAAACAATTTAACTTTTTAAGTCCTTTATGATTTCTCATATTTATATTTCCACATGCTTCATTTGACTTCCGTGTTTGTATGTCAAATTTTTTACTTAGCTGTTTTTTTTCCCCCTTCAATCAGGAATGTTTGGAAGGTCTCTGTTTTGTTACAAATGATTTCCTCTTCTAGAGGATTATACTCAGCTTTGATTGATAGGATACACTTGGACATAAGCTTATATCCTCACAAGCATTCTACTTTTTTATAGTGGTGGCTGCTAAATATTGTCTCTTGATTGTGGTTTCTCATTATTTAAATTCTTTTTGGCTGCTTGTCATATTTTTTGTTTGAAATAGGAATTTTGGATTTTGGCTATGATATTCCTGGGGATTTCATTTTGGGGCTTCTTTCAAGTAAGTGATTGATGAAGTTTTTCAATTTCTACTTTGTCTACTGGTTTATGGGTAATTCTGTATTATGGTTTTATGAAATATGTCTGGGCTCTTTTTTGTTTTATGGCTTTTAGGTAGCTCAATGATTCTTAAATTATCTCTCCTTGATCTTTTTTTCAAGTCAATTTTTTTCTATGAGACATTTCACATTTTCTTCTGTATTTTTACTCCCAGTCTTTTTATGTCTTTTAAAAAATTATTTCTTGATGTCTCCATATTAGTAGCTTCTACTTGGCCAATTCTAATTTTCAAGGAGTTATTTTCTTCAGAAATGTTTTGTAACTTTTTTCAAGCTGTTCTTTTCATGTATTTCTTACTGAGCTCTTGCCTCTTTCCCCATTCTCTACTGCTTTTATTTGATTTTAAAAATAATTTTAAGCATCTTTATTTTTTCAACTTTTTTCTAGAAATTCTTTCTGGACTTATATTCAAGTTGCATTTATTGTCTGAGGTTTTGCTTATAGATTTTTTTCAAGTTATTCTCATCTGAATTTATTTTTTGCTCTCCACAGCTACATAGTAATTCTTTATGTGTAGAGTATAAGCTTTTTGGCCATTCCTTTCTGTTATCTTGAAATGGGAAGTGGGGCAACAGAGATACCTCAAGACACCTTCTCCTATATCTAGAGGTTTTTGGGGAACTCTTTCTGCCCTAGTTTCTACTGCCTTTGTTCCCTTATCTTAGCTTTCTTTCAGTTCCTGAATGTTGGAATATCTCTTTTACCACTGGCACTCCTGGCCTGACCCTATCTCCAATCTTCACATAATTCCTCTATCTCCTGAGCTGTCTTGGGCTATAGAAATTACTCACCATGACTTTTTTTTTTGGGGGGGGGGGAGGGAAGGCTTACTAAATTAAATTAAAATTTGATCTAGTATATTTTCTAGATCTTTGTTGAACAAGGTAGGCTGAGATGTTTCCTCCCATTCTCATCTCAATTCTTCTACCTCTCCAATTTTACAAAGGAAAAAACTGAGGCCCAGAGAGAGGGAAAGAGAAGCCCAAGGTCACTCAACAATAGTTTTGCTATCCATGTCAGAGACTGTGCCCTGGAGATTTTAGCTTTTTCAACTTTAGAATTTCTACTGTAGTGCTTCACTGTCCTAATTAGAGATTACCTCACCTGGTGTTTCAGCAGTCAAAAAAATTTTTTTTTTTCCCTGAGGCAATTGGGGTCAGCTAGGAAGTGTTAAGTGTCTGCCAGATTCAAACTTAGGTCCTCCTGACTTAAGGGCTGGTACTCTATCCATGGTGTCATCTAGCTGCCCCAGGGAAAATGCCAATTTAAAGGTGATAATATACAGAAAAAAGCTTATATGAAAAGATATATGAGGATATCTCACACCTACCACAGGTTTAGCACATTTTGAAGGGATTTTTTTTTCAATATTTTGTTTCCCCCCTTTTATTCTCTTAAAACTACTATTTGTTATATAGGATGGGTCTTGGGGAGGAATGGAAGGGATATTGGAGGAAATGTTAAAAACAATAAAGTGACTTTTTTTTTTTTTAAGAAACCTTGTAAATTCTAGGTTCTAATAGAAGAGGACTTTTCTGGCATTTTCTACTTGTAGAGTGGTGAGGACTAACAGTGAAGTGGCTTTATTGTTTCTCTGTTTTGTGTGGTGCCCAAATGATCATGAGTATCCTAGATTTTCCTTTTTCATGTGTTTTCTCTGCCAGGTTTCTGTGTATATTCTCTCTATGAAATACTATGATGTATTTCATTGTACAGTTATTTTACTATATTAGTATCTATGCCATAATGTTAAATAAATGGTTAGAATTATCTAAAAGTATCATTATTGTAACTTTTGAGTAGGTGAATGTATGTTCCCAAAATAGAATAATCTTTAAGAATTTGACTGGTTATATTCTGGGAACTGGGCCTGCTAGAGTGAGAACAGATTGGATTGTGTTGATACTTCCCTGTGAGGAGTGAAATATACTATATGACATGGGTGGATAGTTATTTGTGTGATATTCCACCAGGCTGAGGAAGAATATCATACCTATGTAGTTTGGGAGAATATCCTAGAAAAAAACCATTAAAACCCTACTCAAATAGCTATTGACCTTGGACAGCCTATCTTCCATATTTGGAAAATGCTGAGATTCCTCCAACCCATAAGAATCACCTAAATTTCCTGTATAGGAGCACTACTCCTTTTCTCTCCCTATTCCCATTTAGTTTTATCTTTGCTTTACCACTTTTCTCTGAATTATTGTGACCTACCACTGATTGCTAGTGCTGGTAAGCATTAATATATCACTAATAAAGCTTCCTTTAATGACTCTTGCAGTAGTCTCTAACAGAATCCAAATGAACTAGCTAGATGGCTGACAACTCAATACTAGGCCACAAGCTTATTAGCTATTGACCAAAGCTGTGACTATGGTTCCTGGAAGCTACAATTCCATAGATGGAATGGGACTGGAAACTTTACTTCTTCCTACTCCATCTTCCTCTCTAGAGAATTCAAGGGCCAGATTTCTGAGTCATATGCTTCAGTGGGAATGAATACCTTACTCATATCTTATCTCATATCATATCTTCTCTCATATCTGTTCAATTTACAAAAGTATTCCTCAAACTTGGGACTAGTTAGTCAGGCAGTTGCTCCCAAATCCTGATGAGAATTGTGCCATAATTTAGGATTCAAATGCAAGAATTCATGATTTAGGGTGCTGATCAAGATTGTGACAAGGGCCCCTAATCACCATCTTGGGCAAGATTTCATGTCCGTAACAAAGACCAGAGCCTGAACTGCTTGCCTCACCCTTAGATATACAAACCACTGACCAGGGCCAGGATGGCCTGTTGTGCGCTAGGGATAGGGAACTCCTCTACTGCAGTCAAGGCAAAACCCAAGCCTTCTAAGCAATACAGGAGAAATAAAGAGAAATAGAAAGGGAAAGACAATGAAATGAAAAGAGAGTAAGGAAGAAGAGATTGATGTCACTAAGGGGGCCCAGTGAAAAGGGAATTAATATTGGGGCAGGGATCCTCATCCTAGTGTGTGTGGGAGATAATTAAAAGGCATAAGGAGACCTCAAAGGAAAAAATAAGAAAGAATGATACAGATACAGGGGCTGATTGAGGGACTAAATGGGATAAATTAAGTGAAGACTTTTCATGGGAATTGGTCTTAAACTATGCCTTAATTGTGACTTGAGACTTTGCAATAACAAGGTGAACTATAGCTAAAAAGCTGCAGGTATTTTATTTTCTTGGATGAGTATTTCTCCTCCTGTTTCTCCCCACTTCTTAATTAGCATTTAAGTACTTCTTTTAAAGGTCATGATGGCTTTGGGAATTCAGGTAACAGAATTCTCTAATCCAAGAATATCTGCTTAGTTCTCTAGGGAAATTTAAAATTAAAAGTTTGTTATTTACTAATATTTTGTTTATTGGGATAGACTTCCATGTTTAGAGTGTAAGCCTGGACTCTTCAGAGATTAGGAGAAAAGGTTGGAAGTATAGGGGATGGCTTCTGGCTTATAAATCTTATGTTTTGTAGTTTGTGCTTTGCACTACTCTACTGACACTTTCTTTCTCTGTTGAGAGTTACCCTTTCTTTCCAGATCATAAAATATCCTTTTGCTTTTTTTTTTTTTTTTAAATCTCAGGAGTCTCTGATTTTAATTTGGGTAAGGGTCACTGTCCCACTCACTTCCCATTTCTAAAATGTCAAATGTATTCTTTCCAACAGATAGCTCACTCTTTTAGGTGTATCAATGAATTCTAACTAATTTTCCCTTTTGTAGGACTCCAATAGAGATGTCCATCAATGAACTTGTCTTTATCCCAGCACATAGCTCTATATCCCAAAGGTATCAATCCCACTCCTTACAAGCTCTTCCCTGAAAGGCCACCCTTTCCTTTCCCAGAACCTTTTCCCAGTCACTTTAGTATACCAAGTCCCATCCTGAAGTAAGTATTTATACCTACTTGGGATTGAGGAAGACAAAGATTTACCTGTGAACTATAAGGAACCTTACAGATAATTCTAGCCAATCTCTTCATTTTATACACTTAGAAGAAATGGAGGTCCAAAGAGGTTAAGTGATTTGTCCACAGCTACATAGGTAGTAAAGTGGACAAGGCGAATATAGTGAATATGGCTTGTTGGCACCCATCTGATTCCTTCAACTGTAGAGATACAAACAAACCTTCTCCCCCAAGCAGTTAACCTATCTGGTCCCTTCCATTCACCACTTTCTAGATCTTTCCACATCACCTGGTGATCATCGAAAGATAGTGTAATTGCTTGCACTGGACACTGCCCTTCTGGTGGATTATAAAACCTGTCTTCCAGAGCCAGTGCATCTTTGTCAAAAATCAAGAAGTTAATTGTATAAAGAGCTAAATTTTTAAGTTCTCTAGTGTTACCTGTGGCTCCCCCTTTCATTTTTGGAGGCATGTCTTGATGTCTCTGTTTCTCCTTTCTACTATTGCCTGTCATTGAGGATTAAAGGGTATGCCAGTAGTGTGTAAAATTTTATACTGTGCACAAAAGTGTGCAAAGTGTTTAGAAGTATTTGCAGGTCAATTGTCTGTTTTTATTGCTTGTGGCACACCCATGATTGCAAATGCTTGTATAAGGAATTCAGTGACCACTTGGCCTGTCTCTTTTGCTTCTGATATTGCAAAAGTAAATCTTGAAAACGGTGTCTCCACCTTTCTCCTGTTGCCAAGTGACTCTGGCTTGTTTCACCCCATCCTCTAATCCTTGCCTACAATTATCTTAAGACCAAATAATGAGAAGAGCCATTTTTCCAAACATATGCTAATAGTCATTGTCTCATATCGAAAAGGTAATTAGCCTTAAGTCTGATTCAAGTAAACCTTTTCATAGTTTCAACCCTTTACAGTAATTAATCCAAATTTTAAAATAAGGTAAACACCCATGAAAGAAAAAGAAAAAGAAAATCCAGACTTCTCTAGTATGAAGAGAACAGCCAAAAAGTTTTACATAGATTTTACAGATTGTAGAAGTGCTGGCTCTAACCCACATATTACGAAAAAGATAACTGTACTTCGTTTATGGCAGAAAAAGGAAAATCATAACTTGAAAAAAAGCCCAATTTTAGAGATAAATGATAGGAAATACAAACCTAATTCTTATAATTTAAATGTGAAGAGATTAAATTATTCCCTAAAATCTGTTGCTTGTAAGAAATACATTTAAAAAACAATGGCATACACAAAATAAAACTGAAGAGATAGAAAAAAAAAATTTACTATGCATCAAATGAATCTAAAAAAGTAGGAATTGCTTATCATACAATTAGACAAAACAAAAACAAATATTCAAAAAATGAAAAAAGGAGAAACAAAACTATCTTATGCTGAAAGTCATCATAACCAAAATCAGTAATGAACTTAAATGCTTTAAATGGCTCAGCATCTAAATTCACAAAGGAAAAAACTGAACTTTAAGAAGACATAGTCAGTAATACAATAGTGACAGAAGACTTCAATATTTTTCTTTAAGTTTTGAGTAAATTTAACAAAGATAAAACAAAAAGGAAAATAAGAAATAATATCTGGAGAAACTAGAGTTATGAAATTTATGGTGCTTTTTAAATGGGACAGCAAAAGAACACACATATTTCTTTGTACCATGTGGAACTCTGATGGACAATGACCATGTTCTAGAGCACAGAGATACTGCAAACAAATGGCCAAAATAATCAATGTATTTTTTTTTTACAGACTATAAAGTAATACAAATAGAAATTGGTTCCCGGGTCACAAACAAAAGATACTTAAAATGTCTCCAAATGGAGATTTAACAATGAAATCTAAAATGAGTGGAATGAGGTGGTAAAATGCATTTCTCTCAAGGATGATTGCCAAGTCAAGAAACCCCTTCAGAAGGCTTAAATTTTACTTATACTGATTTGGCAGTGATTTTGAGGACACACAAGTCTAAATAGAAATTCTTTGGTTTTTTCCCTCCCCAATTTGCATTGTCTCAGCCAACTCTTGACCTTGTGTTTGCAATTTGCTTTCTAATTCTAAGCATGATTTTTATAGATCTGGTTTTCAAGGCTACTGGACAGAATGCATACATATGTAAACGAGGAAAGATGGCATGTACAGGAGTCAAGGGAAAAGCCTGGAAAATGCAGCAGCAAGAATGAATTTCTTTTGCTGGCTGATTCTTTTTTCCAACTAATAGCCAAAGAAACTACACTTATAAAGAAAAACTAGAATTAGTCATTAGAATGACATTTTTTGGAAACTATATGTTGAAATCAAACTTCAAGAGCAAGACAAAATTCTAGAGATAATACTCTTGTGATCCAAGATAGGAAATGAAACATTTTGCTTTTATCTTGTCAATATTCTTGTTGATTTCAACTTGGTACAAAGATCTTAAGAATGGCTGCCAAAGGTCAACTTTAGAAGAGTTAGATGTTGGGGTCCAATTTTTTTTAAAAGAAGTTCTTATTATAAGGTTTGAAAGTGTTAGGAACTCTTTATAAATAATTTAAAATCAAAACTCTATTTTGGAACACTGTCTCAGCTGGATTCTTCTCAAGAAATTCCAGTAATTCTTTGGGAAATTCTTTCCATTTGAATGAAATACAATCCAATTAATACCCAATGGAAATGAATAGTATTGCAGATGGGTTAAACACAGCAGTTCACAGAAAGAAAATTCAGACATGGGACACAAGAAGCACAACAAGTCCTCAAAGAACTTAACAGGTCTGGCATAGGAGGGAATGTCATCAGAAAACCAGACTACAGAGACAGAGGAATTTGGATATCTCTCATCTTCTTTTTTTGTTTTTGTGGTTTTTTTGCTGAGCAAAATGGGGTTAAGTGACTTGCCCAGGGTCACACAGCTAGGAAGTATCTGAGACCATATTTGAATTCAGGTCCTCCTGACTTCAGGGATGGTGCTCTATTTAATTCACCACCTAGCTGCCCCATCTCTCATCTTCTTAATGATTATTTTCCAAATGCAAAAAGCGAAGCTGGGATTGTGTATTTCCCCAGCTTCCCTTTTAGTTCTGAAAATCTCTGATTCTGTGAAGAAACATTTCATAGTAGTAACTCATTGCAAAGTATCACAAATAATTCTGTTCTTCTGTTATTACTATTGCTGGATTAATATGAAATGAAACCCTCTTGAGACATACCAATGAGATCCAAAACATTAAAATGTTTTTTCAGATTCATATCAAACTTGCTGCATTCAGGAAATTCCCAGAGCAGTATGCAGAAAACTTTTATATCCTTGAAGTAAATAGTTTCTGTTTCTTGCCATGGAAAGAAAAATAAAGGTCTACTTTTGGGTCATTTTAAGTCAAAGGTTTTTTTTTTGTTTGTTTGTTTTTTGTTTTTTGTTTTTTTTTTTTAACAAAAACCAAAGACTATACCAATTTCCATCCTTCTTTATCTGGCCCTCCCCATATCTCTTGTACTCAATAGGGAAGAGAAGAAAATATACATTTAGTAAGGACTTTAGTAAAGTGCCAAACATTTTATGAATAGTGCTCATTGCTCAATATTAAAATTTCCAAAGCTTTTGCAGACCTTTCTGATGGCTTGCTCTTAGAATGACTACACTGACTTTGATTACAAAGAAAATTTGACTACAAAGAAAACCTATACATATAGGTTTCTGATCTCTCAAAGAGATATTTCTAATCACAAAAGACTAACTGTGAAATCAGTTACTCACTTAGTCACTATCCTCAGAATTGTACAAGGATGTTTGTTTTGCTAGTTAAGTTTACAATAGCTGGCTTTTAGGTGTATCTTAGGGTGTTTGCTGGGGAAACTGGTGGTGGTAGAAAAAGGAAGACTTAAGGAAATGTTGCTTTAAGTAAAGATTGGACTAGATGACTTCTAAGCTGCCTTCCAACTCTTATGATTTTATACTACCCTCTCCTTTTCAGCCCACATGCCTTTCTGTGTTATGCCACAGTTCTCTTTTATTGTCCTGACTCAGTCTCCTTAATTATCGGGACCCAGTTCTAACTTTGTTTCTCTGCTTCAATTTATAAAAATCAGTTCAAAGCTCAGCCCTGCAAAACCTCCCCTCCCTCTTTATCAGAATATTTGATAAGGATAAAAGATCTTATGTTTTAGAATATCAGAATGCCTCTCCCCATCACAAACTACCAGAATGTCAGATACCTAATCTTATCTAGATGCTTCTCTCCATCTTCGGGGTTCCTCCCCACATTAGGTCATCCCATCCTCCATGCTCTGTCAGAACCAGATTATCAGAGTTCCCGTTCCCACTCTCAGCACCCTGATTCCACCCCTGCCTCAATCTACACCCTAAGTCTGAGCCATGTGTATATAGGTCGTTGAGAATTCAAATTGTTTGCTGGATTCTTGGAGACAATAGTCTTATTCAGTCCTGGGACCAAACTATGGATCCGTTTGGTCCCAGTAAATCTCTCCCATTAAATAAATTATTAAAAACCGCTCTAATCTCTATCCTGCCTCAATTTCTCCATAATTACACCTGTTTGAATTTTTTGATAGAGCTTGAAATATCTCTTCTGGAAACCTGATGATGATCTGTTGGGGCTGTTTTTCAAACATGCTGTTTCCTATTTACTTCTTTAACAAATAGCTATAGCAAAAGTCTTTAGGCCCAATGAAAATAATTCTAAAACAGAATTGTTCCTTCCATTGTTGACTGTTTATAAGACTTAGAAAAGACTACTTGGAGAGGGTAGGAGTACATCTTTTGGAATGTTACAGATTTATATTTATATTTAAAATTTTGTCCTGTTAACATCTTCACTGCCCAAAAAATGGTATAGAAGGTATACACTGCCATCTAGTAAGATTTTACTGCAGGCTTTAAGACCACATGGTTCTCAGTATCAAGGAGACTGTTAAGCTTAGGAAAAAAAATAAGCTTTTACTTAAATACATTTTTCGTGGAGGTGAAAAAGTGTGGACAACTCAATCATTTCTATCTATGGTGTGAATAGACCAGTAACATAAATACAAGCTCAAAGAAACCCCAGATATTGATTCTATAACCTTAAAAATTGATATATGTATCCTCTAAAGTATGTTCATCAAGAGAAAGCACACAGTATTTTCTAAAAGATTGTATGCTTTGATGATACTAGTATACTTCTTTGGTTCAGTCCAACAGTCCATTTTACCTAATATCTTAACAATCACGCTAAGTGCAGATGATGCATTCATATGTCAACAGATCAGTTACTTCTGAAGATACACTGGACATTTTCCAGGAAAATGACACCAAGTGTTAATGAAAGGTATAGGAATACAAGCTTCCCAGAATAAATGAATGCCTCAGGAATCAAAGAAATATTAAAGGTATACAAAATTCTTACTTTTCTGGAAGAGCCTGTTCTATGGGTCACCTTTGAGTCAGTACTGGCTATGATCTCTTTTTTATTCTATATCTAGGATAGTAGCCTGAGACTAAATGAGTTGGGGTGTTAAGAGAAAGAGAGAGAAAACAATTTAGCAAAACACTTATCTAGAGGTAAATAGATCCATTTTAGGTTGTTTAACTAATAAAAGTCACAAGGATTAATAATGGTGTTTTTCAATAAAACATAGGAGGTGAGGTCTATAGGAAAAGTTGCATGACTGGTGAAGTTTAAAGAAAGTAGTATTTGTGGCTGTTTGCAGCATTTGGATGTTAATTTAGCTGGTTCTATTCCAACAATGGGGATGCAGCAGAATGACCTAGAGATCACACCTGGCTCAGTTACTGGTCACCAAAGGAATGCTGAGACATAACAGAAACATTCCCCCATTTTTTGGGAGGGATAAGCAAATTAAAATATACATGTTTAAAAGTATTTTTAAAAAATCTGCTACTAAAATATGTTTCTTTTGAGGCTGGAGGTTTTATTGAAAAGAATGAGTTGGTGAAAAACTCTAAAGGATAGCAGCAAGCCTGCTGACCACCAAGCACTGGCAGCAGTTTCCTGGAAGCAGGAAGAACACAGGTGGTTTGAATTTGGAGTGGCATTTTCCTTGAGTTTCTTGCCCTTAGGATTTTCTCCAGGTAGGAGCACTAAATCAGATTCCATCTTGACTGTAAATCACCTTGGGCAATTCTTCCTCAATGTCTTATCTGGGAGTTTCCTTTTCTTCTACTTTCCACCTGCTTTGAGATGTAGTGAGCTGAATAGACCCCAGTTTGGGCCTGCCAGATGAAATCGATAACTTGATGCAAGTGACTTACCCTTTTACACTACTGCTACTTGAGAAATCTTCAGATTTCATTTTCTCTATGAAAAAGATGGTGGAGAGCAAGAAAATATTTCCTGTTTCAGAAGTTCTGGGTAGAAAAGTACTGTTTGGAAACCTCAAGTTGCATATCTTTTTTTTTCTTTTCTTCAGTGTTTTCCTTTCCCCACCAAACAAAAAAAAATCCTAAATGAGATTCCCAAATTTTAGTTTTGTCCTTATTCTCTTTTCCCAAAATCTTTCTTCAAACATGTTCAACATTAATAAGCAGTGCAGTTATTCTGCTCTCCAGCTTGGAAGTTGTTCCAATTAATTTCTAGCTTATAAGTACATTCATATTTAAGACTGTTCTTTCTTTGTGTTTTTAAGGGCATGTCCCTTGTGGTAAACTGAAATATTAATGAAAAAAAAAAGTAATTCAGAAAACATTCCAGCAAAGCAGTCAATCATCTGCAGGTTAGAAAGCAAAATGGGCTTTCAGTCAGCAAATAGGCAGCACTTGATAGTTCCAGTGAGAATGATCATTCCTCACTTATTCCTTGCTTGTTCACCTTTCAGGAATCTAGAAATTGAATTTAGAGTGTCCAAAGATGCATATAGGGAAATGTTTGACATGGGAAGACCACTGTGCCGCCAACTGAAAGAACTTGACGTCATTCCATTCTACTCCATCAATGAGAACTAGATAAAGAAAGAAACAAGAACTCAGGTTTTCCAAAGCATAAGTCAAACCAAATTCCCTGCTGTGATAAACTTCTGATGTTTATATGCCTGGTCCATATCATTCTAACTTTGTAATAATAAGATTTTCTTAAAAACATTCCATTTGTTTTTCATTATCTGTTATTCCAGGTTAGCCATTAATGAAGAAGGACTCTGAGGGGTATAATACAGGTTAAAAAATGAGAAGACAATAATTTTTTTTTTTTTTTTTTGGGAAAGAAAGATATTTTGTTAATTTTCCAGCTTAACTCAGGATTATATTAAGTATTGCTATCATTCTGGAAGCATTTAAAATAATCCCAAATTAACTGATTTGCTAGGATTTTTTAGAAGGAAAATACAAGGATAGTAAAAATGCTTATAATTGGGGGCAGCTAGTTGGTGTAGTGGATAGAGCATCAATTCTAAAGTCAGGAGGACCTGATCTGACTTCTGACACTTTTAACATTTCCTAGCCATGTGACCCTGGGTAAGTCACTTTATCCTAATTGCCTCAGCAAAAAAAACCAAAACAGAAACAACTGAAAAATATGTTAGGAACTTAAGAATATTCTACAAACACAGGAGGTTGTGTAAGTTTTTTTTAGAAAATAATTCAGCACTTACCCCGTAGCATGTTCTGCTGATGCTTTGCAGTGCAAATCAACCTACTAATTCCTTCAATACATTGACTCTTAGACTCAATTTCCTTGTCCTTTGTTTTCTTAGGCAAAAACATTACTGGGGGGAAAAAAAAAGCAAATTTTATCTTGTACATCAATTAAATATTTAAATCTTGATGTTCAAATCTGTAGATAAGAGACTGTGGGTAGGTTTTGAGAAGAAAGAAAGTTACATTCTTTTTCATTATTAAGAAATGAAATCATAGCAATAGAAGATGCAGAGTTGGCAGCCTGAAAAAACAAAATGACACCTAATATTCAAAATTACTTAACTGGGAGTAGAAAATGAAATGGTGCCAATTTATATTAGGTATTTATATTATACAATTCATTCTTGTTATGGTCAGGCAAAAAGCTGTTTTAGACGGCCTAGTTTTCTCTTCAAACAATTGTCTTATGTTCTAGACACTTCTTTTGCCTGATATCCTCCACCTTGCCCTATGCCTTTAAAAAAAAAACAACTCTCTGTATCTGAATCTACTATGCCTATTAGTCTCTAGGGTAGAAACAAGAGTTTGTTAGATAATTTATATCTCTTGCTTATGAAAAAAAGGTGGGAAGCAAATTAGACTCATCTAATAAAATACATGAATTGGCCTGATGATATAATTGAACCCAGAAGTTTCCATTCAGTGAGCATTGTGAATTGCCTTTTCTTGCCACACCCTGACGATCACAAAACCAATACCCTTGGTTATATCCATTCCATTCTATTCCTTGTCTTGCTTTCATAGTTCAGTTCCCAGTGTATTGACTCAGTAGTCTGACTTAGTTTTTAAGATATCAGCTGCTGCCCCAGTTGAGGGGCAAGTGTGTGGATCCCTTAGCATACTATCTTAGTATCTTTTTGTTGCTCCTAGCCTTTCAATCTTCTTTGTCTAGCTATAGATAAGTTGTATGGTCTCTACCTGAACAAAAAGACATTATTTTTACCAGTGAATGGCTCATCTAATTCTTTTTTGAAGACCCTTCTGAAGAGCAATGGTTTGACATAGCCCATTCCTCTACTAGAATACTACTGTAGTATAATATTCTATGTCCCATCCATAGCACAATCTTTGTCTTTAAAAATCCAGCACTTTGTAGGGACAAGATTTTTGTATTATAGATATCTCTGACAGTTTGGTGAAGTCTATGAACTCCATATTAGAGTGTTTTCTTTAAAAAAATCATAATTAAAAGAAAATACTAAATATCAGTTAGAGGTTAGTGAATATGAAGATGTAAATTCACAGATATTTTGTAATTTATCCATGCAACCACTCAAAGGTCCCTGGAACTCTGTCCTAGAGAGCTAAAGACTGATGGACAAAAGCATGGCTACTGGACAGTACATATGGACAGTTCAGTCCTAGTTATATAGTTCTTTAAAAAGATGAATTGATTCCTTCTTTTACAAACCTGTCATTTTTTCTGTATTTGGATAGATTTTCTTTTCAGCTTTACATTTTATTGTACAGAACAATATAAAGAGCAGTATTATTTGAAAATTATCATATTCCAGTAGAATGTAAGATCCTTGAGAGTAGGACTCAATGTCTACCACAGTACTTTGCTTGGAGTGGACAATATATATCTTCTGAATTGAATTTTTCTCACATTCCTTATTTTCTTTTTTAAAACTATATATTTTTCATTAATCAAAAACTATCTCTCTCTTTCTCTTAATCCAACACCTCCAACCCCAAACTGGGAACAATAAAAAACAAAACCACTGTTATAAACATGTATAATCAAGCAAAAAAAAGTTTCTATATTGGATAGCATATTTCATCATCAATCTTCTGGGAAATGGTTGGCTAGTACACTAATCTGAGTTCCTAATTCTTTCAAAGTTGTTGGTCTTTACCATATTGTTGTCATCATATAAATTATTCTCCTGGCTCTTATCATCCCAGGCTTCTTCAGAACCATCCCCTTCATCATTTCTTAGATCAAAATAGTATCCTATTACATTTTTACAATATAATTTGTAGAACCACTTCCCAATTTATGGGCACCCCCGCAAAATTTCCATTCTTTGCCACTTTAAAAAGAGCTAAATTTAAAAAAAATCTATTTTTTTAATCAGCAAAAATCTACTCACCTCCCCACTCCACTTGAGAAATAAAAACCCCTATTACGGAACATTACGAAAATTTGTAAAAGCAAATATCCGCATTATCCATGTCAAAAAAAAAAACAAACATTAAATTCTGCATTTAGTCCTTTACCTATAAATATTTTTGTACATCCTTTGTTAGAGTTTGTTTTCCTTAAAACTAATTCTTCCCTTAATCTGCCCTTCTAATTTCATCTTCTTCCTTTTCCTTCTATTCTCTTATTTCCTTGTTGGGCGGGTTGTATTTTTATACAAATGTGTATGCCTATTCTTCCTTTCTTTGACCAGCTCAGATGAGAGGTTCAAGCGTCAGCTGATTCTCATTCCCTTCTTCTTGTTGGTATTAGATGTCTACTTACATACCCAGATTATGGGAAATAATTTTCCCCTAAACCTTCCTTTCCTCTCCCCAATTCCTATTATATCTTTTCCTTTCTCTTTCCATTCTTTTCAAGACATAAAGGAAAAGAGAACAAGAATTTATAAGGCTCCTTACTATGTACCAAGCACAGTGCTAAAAGAACTTTACAAAAAAATCTCATTTAATCTTCACAACACCTTTGTGAGGTAAGTTATTCTATGTTTCTTGTTTTCTGAAATACTACATTCCAGGCTCTCTGCTGCTTTATGGCAGAGGTTGCTAATTTGGCTGTGGCTTCTTGGCACTTTAATTATTTCTTTCTGGATATTTGCAATATGTTTCCTTTGATGGTTTTACCCAGCAGGTTCCTGGAGGTTTTTGAGTTTAGTTTTTTTTTAAAGTAGGTGACTAGTATGTTCTTTCTTTTTCTATTCTGCCCTCTAGTTCTAAGATATCTGAGTAATTTTTTTATTTTTATTTTTAATGATTTCTTGGTATTTATATATCTAGATTTTTTTCTTTGAGTCATGGATTTTAGGTAGTCCAATGATTCTCATTTTTTTCTTCTATTCTTTACATTTTCTTCTTTTTTTAAAACAGTCTTTTGACTTTGTTTTTATATTTCTTTTTGTCTCATGGAGTTGTTGGCTTCTTTCCTGTCTATTCCAGTTTTCAAAGAGTTTGTTACTTGGGTAAGATTTTGTACCTCCTAAACCATGATGTTAATTACCTTTCCAATTTCTCCCCCCCGGCCCCCACTCTTCTATAAGTCCTACTGCCCATTTTTTACTTCTAGCACTTGTTTCATTGCCAAAACCTTTTTAAACTCAAAATTAAATTTTTTTTCTCCTCCTGAGGCTGGGGTTAAGTGACTTGCCCAGGGTCACACAGCTAGGAAGTGTTAAGTGTCTGAGATCATATTTGAACTTGGGTCCTCCTGCATTTAAGGCTGGTGCTCTATCCACTGTGCTACCTAGCTGCCCCATTAAAAAAATTTTTTTTAAAAATATTTTATCTGTTCTAGGATTCTAGGTGAAATTGTAGTCGTAATATTTGGAGTTGTTTTCTTTTGGGTTTTTGTCTTGATTTTCTCTGTCACTATAATACTTTTTTTTAGTCGGATTTTTTTTTTTTTTTGTTTCATCATTCAAAAATATTTCTTGACTTTGGATTTGATATTAAAGTATGGCACGGTGTGGTTCTGAAGGCAAGATGTGGACTGATTTGAAATAAGTTCAGAAAGCCACAGAATCCCACTTACACAAGTCCTTCTATAATAGTAACTCATATAAGCTTTGCTAGAACTCTAAGAGGTGAACCCCCTCTCTCCTGAGGTAGGGCTGTTCCATTTTTGAATAACTCTAGATGTTAGGACATTTTTATTTATCTCAAGCCTAATTTTTTTTTTTTTCTTTTGATTCATTGTTCTTAGTTCTGTTTCGCAGCACTAAGAACAAGCCAAATCCCTTTTCAGGAAGACAATACTTCAAATACTTGAAGATTACTCTCTTATTCTAAGTCTCTTCTTTTTTAGCCTAAATAGCTCCAATTCCTGGAAACCATTCTCATATGGCATGAACTCAAGAGATTTCCTCATTTTGGTTGTCTTCCTGTAGATGTGCTCCAGCTTTTCAATGATGTTCCTAAAAATGCTACCAAGATTTGAACATGATAAATTTGCAACTATTAAATTTCATTTTATTTGATATAACACAAATCCCTAGTCTTTTAAGATCCTTTTGGGCCCTAATTTTCTCATTTAATAAGTAAATTTTGCAATCTGTAATTTTGTAAAATTTGCAATAAGTAAAATTTTATATACATGCTTTCATTTAAGTTGTTAGCAAAAAACCTAAACCACACAATCTAAAACACTGATAGATTCCTTTTAGAAGTCTACCAGGGATCTCTAATGTTAAGCCATTTTCATGACTGCTCTTTGAGGCTGGCTATTCAATCAGTTCCAAATACTCCTAAATGTTTTATCATCTAATCCACAATGCTCCAACTTTCCCACAAGTATAGTAGGATAGACTTGGTTAAATTCTTTTTAAAAATCTAATTTTGATATTCACTTGATTTGCCAGGATTATATCCTTGACAAAGGAAAAGAGGTTATTCTGATATAATTTGTTTTTGATGATACCCATCATCAAAATTTAACCCATTTAATCATTTCTTTCTAGTACAAAGATAATTATATGTGGCCAAAAAACCAAGAACAGCATGATATGGGACA
This sequence comes from Sminthopsis crassicaudata, assembly GCF_048593235.1. Classification (NCBI taxonomy): domain Eukaryota; kingdom Metazoa; phylum Chordata; class Mammalia; order Dasyuromorphia; family Dasyuridae; genus Sminthopsis; species Sminthopsis crassicaudata. The sequence continues at coordinate 342,772,701 of NC_133618.1, read as the reverse complement.
GTTCTGCCTTTTCTTTGTCATTCGTTATTATCATTCTATCTACTCTGTGTAATTCTCTTCCTTTGACATGTCTGTCTCTATATGTACCTAGCTAAAAAGGTGTTCCCCCTTTTTCCTTCTCTAACAGCTTGAGTACACTCCAAGATTTAGCTTTCTCTAACACTATTTTTTACAAAACAATGTCATATTTTGGTATATATCCTTTGTTTATGTGCCTTTGTTTCTATATTATCTATTTTAAAAAATCCTAGTTGATTAATTTCTTGTATACCTATATTGGTCTTTTTAAGAACCCTCCCCCCCCTTTCTTTCTTTCTTTCTTTTTTCCTGAATTGTTTCTTCATGTCTTTACAATTTCATTCGTAAGAGCCCTTCACTAATACTCTTAAACTGATGACCTTGTAAAACTTCAGTTTATAGAATCCTAACTAGCCTTCTTTTGATTTTTTTTGATATTGCTGTCTCAAAAATAAGGAAATTATGAATTATTCTGATTTTGGTGAAGAAATTTAGAAATTCAGTAAGGATAATTGAAACTTCTCATTGTTTTGGGGCCCCAAATTACAAGTTCTGAATTTACAAAGACTAGATTCAATCTTGGGGATTTTTAATAAACTATTCTTTTTGATTTGTTTTGTTCTTATCCAAGGTTTTCCCATGGAGTTTCAGAACATAGCTCAAGATTTCATTTGCCACAGATCAACTCTTGTGGAAACACAAGTTCCTACTATTGAAAAAAAAAGGTGTTTTTCATTTCATCTCATAGGCACAAAAATCCATCAAGTTTTTATTTAAATTTCATTTAAACCCAACATTCTATTGAGACCCACCTGCACTCCAGGGATCCGGGTCTTTCATCTTTTAACATCAACTTACCCCTACATCCCAAATTTGAACCCTCTTAAAAGAGAAACGATCTTACAATTGTTAAGGAGTCCCCTTCTCATGAGATCTGCACCATAATAATAATTATTGTAGCAGAAGATAAAGTCCAAGTTTTGTTCCTGCAGCTACAGGGACACATGCTTACTCCTTGGTTTAGCAACTGTTTCTATTATTTCTCATCCCCCTAAGACAGCAAGGATTCAACTCCTACTACTTGACCCTGAAAATATCCTATAGCACAGATGATATTTTGGGGATTAAAGTAAATGTTTCTGGGGCAATTGCAAAAACACTTTGGCATGTTTTGCAAAAGTCAAGTTTTAGCTCAACTAGGCACTTAAGTGTGCTTCAAGTTTTTAATTTGTCTTTATTCCACACTTCTGTGTAGTTCTGATACAGAGAGATGACTCTGCTCCATAATAGCCTAAGCTACTGAAGTTAGCTTGGCATTAAGCTTAATCGTTTTATGGGGATATTGATACTTATATCAAGGAGACATAATCTGAAGTTCTTTATATATAATCAAAATCTAAAAATTCTAAAAGTCCCTCATCACTTTAACCTCATCAGATTGATCATGTTTTCCTTATCAATTTCATATACATGCCATTATGACATGAGTGTCTTGAAATCAATTTTTTGAACTCTTCATTTTAACATCTTTCTACCCAGATGGTTTGCCGTATATTCTTGATGACAATACTGCTTTCCTCAGCTGACAGAATCTTAATATCCTTCTTTTTTTTAACCTATTCTTAAATTCTTGACAGAATTATAATATTTTAGAGTCCTAAAAGTAGTCCAAAACTTCCAATTGATAAACATTTCTGTTCCACATTTCCACTTGTCTTCCCCTTTTATAAGAATCCTCTCAATTATTTTCTATCATCTTTGTCTTTTCAGTTAGTATGATGGGCCTATTACCCTGCTTCAGCTCTCTCCCTGACTCATCCTAAATTTTGGGGGTTCTCCATTTTTCCTAAAGATTTGTATATTGTTGATGAACTACCATCAGTTCTTGAAGGCTAAAAGGTCCAGGATCTAATTTCTTTCAGTTCAACATTTATTACTTAATGGATGATTTTGTTCAAAGAAAGACATATATCATTACTATCTTAGTTGGTTTTGCTTAACTGTTTTCTAAGGAAATTTTCTAAGAGGACTCTTTGAGATGTACTGGGAAATTAAAAAAAAGCATCAATAATATATTTTAAAAATGAAAAGAATGACTCTTTGATTTTATATTTTAAAAATCTATATCAAAGTAATGTGCTAAGTGTGAGCTCAGATATAAAAGTCAAAAAAAATGTGGTCCTTAAAGTTGGCATGGGGGAAAATCATATAATTAACTATAACACAAAACAATACCTAGTACAAAGTATGATATGAAGGAAGAAAGGTTAATATCAACTATGGAAAATTAAGGAAGAGTTCCTAGAAGAGGAATAAATATGTGATGAAAAGAATAGCAACATATTGAGGAGAAAACTTAGGGAATAGTATGTTAAGTAATAAGGTTAGGAAAGAATAAGGTACACTTGTGCAATATCAAGAAGTCCAATTTGGCTACAGTGTAATATATGGGAAGGAAGAAGTATGAGAAAAACCTATATTAAACTGTATTCATGATGAGGCTTGAATACTAGAGTGCACAAAGACTAAATGAAAATTTCTAAGGAATGACTAGATTTACGTAAATAATGTAAATTTGGTAGTGGAGTTAAGGATGGTCTACAGAGTATAGAAAATGGAAGGAAAAAAAACTTATTAAGAGGCTATCTCAATATCCCAGATAAGTGGTAAAGAGGATCTATAGTAAAATGACAAAGAGAGGAACAGATACAAGAGATATTTTAGGCCAACGATCAACAGGGTTTAGCAAATAATGCAAACAGCTTGTAAGGTTTGCAAAAAGCTTCCCTCATAGTAAGGATGTGAGGTAGGTAAGATATAAGAGATGAAAGAAAGGGGAAAGTAAAAAAGAACTGTGGTTAACATGAGAGACAAAGTCAAGAGAAAATGAATTAGAGGAAAAAATAATGAGTTCAGTCTGGTACATTCATTCATTCAAGTAATATTTATTCAGCATCTAATATGTGCTAGGTGCTGAGGATACAAAGATAAAACAAGGACAATTCCTAATTGTAGTCATCTACCCATCCCCATCTCCACATAGATTAATATAGATATATGTGAAATCTGTCAATTTGTCAGGCACTACGGTAAGCATTTCATAAATATTACCTCATTTAATCTTTACAATAATTTGTGAGGCAGATACTATTATTAATCTTACTTTAAAGATGAGGAAACTGAGGATTGGAACCATTAAGTTACCTGCCCAGGGTCCCAGATCTACTAAGTGTTTGAGGTGGGATTTAAATTAAGGTTTTCCTGACTCCAGACTTAGTGCTCTATTTACATTTCAAGGAAATTATGGTATAGTGATCATATTGAATTTGAAGTAGTTTAAAAAATTTGGTAGAAATATGAATCTGGAGCTTAGAACAGAAGTTGGGACTTGGGGATATGGATTGAGAAGTCAGTTATAGAGACATGGTTGTTGAAATAATGAAATTATGAACTCCTTATGAAGGACTTTTTTTTTTTGCCTTTTTTTTTTGTAGTGTTTAGTACAGTGCCTGGTACATTCGAGGCACTTAAGTAGTTATTGAACTTATGAGAAGAAAAGAAGACAGAAGAGAGAGAAAAAAAAAGAGAGGCAAGAGATCTTTTTGGGAAATACTCTCTGCTAACATGTCATGAAGAAGACAAGAAACCAATGAAAAAGACAGAGTAGTTTATAGAGAAAAAGATGTCACAGAGTATCTAGAAGGAGCTGGGGGGGGGAATAGTGTCAAAAGCTGTAAAGGATGAAGATGAAGATTGAGTAAGGATTTAACAATGAGGAGGAGTGGTACACAAGTGGAAGCAGAAGTCAAGGAAGTTACAAGAAAGGAGAGACCAAGAGTTGGAAACAGAGAAACAGAGTTAGACACCTTTTAAAAGAAGTCCAGTAATGGAGAGGAGAAGATATGTTAGTTGGTTAGGAAGAAGGGTCAAAGGAAAACAATCTGAGGTAATAGGGTCAGAAAAGATGAGTGATAATGCTGAGAATTTTTGAGAAGAAGGGAGTTGAGAGACATTCTCTTGCATAGTCTAATGATTTCAGCAAAATGGGTGGTTATCCTCTCTAAGTATGAGTGGGGAGTATGAAAGGGTATATAAAGAGAGATTATAATATAATAGGACATCTTTATGGAAAATGAAGAATAGAGCCAATCAAAATAGAATGGAATAGATGTTTAGGCAGAGATTTCCAACAATGTCCCATATCTTAAGACAGACCCACGTCTTGCAAGGGTGTATATAAGATGCACCCAAGTTCATGTTTCCCTTCTTACCTTTTTTGTTTTTCTCCTTTGTTACAACAGTCATGGACATTGTTGGAGTGACTATTGTCTCACCACTGCTAGGAAGCCTGCTAACCTGGAGAGACCGGAAAGTGCATTTCAGTGTGTTTTTGGCAGTGGAAGGATCTTTCTTTTCTGTGTCCTTCTTTTTTTCCATGGACTGAGTAGCAATCCAGTAATCTACTTGTAGTCCCATTAATTCAACACCAGTATTCTGACTAGAAAACAGAAGGGGAAAAAGAGCTAATTACTTTATCATATTGTATGTTCTTTTCTAACTTCTTAATAAGTGCCCAAATAGCACTAGAAAATAATTTAAATTATTTTAAGCTTTATAAACTAATCAACATAATATATTTGAACAATATCTTAAGACATTTTCATCCTTAAAAATGTATATAATACTATGATTTAAAATTTATTCATTAGACACTATTGATTACAATTATTTGTTTGAAGAATACATAAATGTATACCCTAGTTATTTTCTCTTATTTTACTTTTTTTTGGACACACATTCTTTAATTGCTTATCATAAAATTATGATTTTATCATATTGGATAATAAGCATACCATTTATATATAGTTCATTTTCCCAAGCTGAGTCTTGGTTAGAGTTCATAGGTTTTCTTTTATCTTAATCTATCCTTTCCCCATTGCACATCTCTCCCAACAATGAGCAAATTAAAACAAAAACAAAACAAAATGAAAAATAAAGTCCTCAATACATTGCTGAATAATTTGGGAAAACAAATTCTCACATTGATCATATTCAGAAATATATGTCTTGCTCAGGATTTTAAATTCATTACCACTTTGTCAGAAGATAAGGAAGTGATTTATTTTTATCTTTAGCATTTTGGGATTTGTTTATATCATTGCATTATACATCTCATTGATCAAAATTATAAAGTTACTCAAAAATTGTTTTTATAATGTAATTTCTGTATAAATTGTTCTCTAAGTTCTTACTTTGCAGCTGACGTTCCTCTGAAACTGTTCATTATTTTTCATGGCACAATAATATCACATTCTATTTAATATAGACTAATTTAGCTGTTAGCCATTAAGACATTTCCTTTATCTTCAGACTTTGGTTATAACAGAAAAGCCATTACAAATATAGTTGTACATACCAATTCTTTTTTTTTTTTATTTCTTTGGGATATATGTCTATAATAACTCCAAATTATTTTGCAGAATGATTGGACCAAAGAATAAATCCACCATCAATGTATCTATTTTCTCATAGTCCCTGCATCATTTGTTATTTTCCTTATTTTCTTCATCTTTGTCAATCTAATATGCACGAGATACAGCCTCAAGAGTTGCTTTGATTTGCATTTCTCCAATTACAAGTGATATCAAGAATTCTTTCATAGAGTTGTTGTTTGCTTGGGTTTCTTCCTAAGAAAACTGCCTATTTCTTTTCAGATAATAAAATCAAAACTATCCATAGTTACGAAAAAATGCTCTAAATCACTACTGATAAAAGAAATGCAAATTAAAATGATTCTGGCACACTATCTCATACCAACTGGATAATATGATAGAAAAGGAAAACTACAAATCTTGGAGGGGATATGGGAAACACTAGGACTGTATATTGTTGATAGAGTTGTGGACTTATCCAACCATTCTGGAGAGCAATTTACAACAATGCCCAAAACACTATAAAATCCTTTGATTCAGCAATTATTAGATCTGTATCCCAAGGAACTTTAAAGGACTTACATAAACTGATGTAAGTAGAATCAAGAGAACATTGTATATGGTAACAGCAATATTGCACAATGATCTATGAATGACTTTTTAGGTATTCTCAACACAATGATCCAAGATAGTTCCATAGAACTTAGGATGAAAAATATTATCCATTTCCAGAAATAGATATTGGATTATTTAAGCATTTTTGTTCGTTAATCTGGGTATTCTCATTTTTAAAAATATTCATTGATTTCCTCCAACTTATCATTTTTGTTAACATATCATTAGGTAATTTCTGATAATTTCCTTTGCTTCCTTTTCAGATGCTGTGAGTTCCTTTTGATGTGATACAATTTGATTTTCCTCTCATAAAAACAAGATTACTAAAATTTTTAATTAAAATTTTTTTTAAAAATCGCTCCTATATCTTTGAATTTTCAGAATTTCTACTTTGTTATTTAGCTGGAAATTTTTTATTTGTTAAGTTTTAGTTGACTGCCTAATTCATTAATTTCTTCTCTCCCTTTCATTGATAAAAGTATTTACAGATAAAAAATTTCCCCTCAGAACAGTTGTAACTACTAAGTTATGGTATGATGTTTTTATTATTGTTTTCTTTGATGAAATTTTCTATTGTTTTTGTAACTTGCTACTTTACTAGGTTTTTTTTTTTTTTGAATTATGCTACTTAGTCTCTAATTACTATTTCTTACTTTAAATTTTCTTCATTGAAAATATTTTTGGCATTATGAACAACAAACAATTTGCTTAGAAGGACTGTTTTTCAAACTTTTTGTTATATTGTCATACTATATGTAAATTTCCTTTCTAGTATATAATTATCAAGTATCTATCTTATCTCCTAAAGTTATATTCAGATCCTTTTACTTGTCTAACTTTTGGTTAGATTTGTCTAAATTTGAAATGGTCACTCAATTTTATTATTTTACTATTTATTTCTCTCCAATTAAATTATTAGGTGCTATATTATGGACTACATTTATTTGATATTGATAATGATTTGTTATCTATGATGCCCTTAAACATAAAGCTTCCTGGCTTATCTTTTTATTTTGTCTATATTTAAGAGAGGCTGAACTGATATTATGATTGCTACTACTGCTTTCCCTTTAGTTCAGATAAAGCATAATAGATTTTACTTTGTTCCCCTTATAGTAACTTTATGAATATTCTTGTTTCAAGTATTTTTCTAGAAATCTATTTCTGAATTCTGTTACTAATCCATTTTATTATCCTTTTCTGTTTTTTGGATATTTTCCTATTTTCATTCATTTGTGACTGTTAATTGTGTATTTCCCTCCATCTATCCTCTTGTACTTTTTTTTCTTTGTTCCCACATACCTGTTTACAAATAAGGTGGTAGAAAAAAAAAAAAGAGTGACCTAAGGGAAAATCTGTTTTTCCCCTGTTGCAGCTTTTTCTTTTCTTACTCTGCCTCTTAATACAGGTTTTCAGTCTTTCTTTCCTTTTAATTTCTATTTCACGTTCTTCACTCTAACATATTTTGGTTATGACTAGATCCTTATCTTACCATTCCTGTTAAACCCCTATCTCCCTCTTCATTCCTCATTTCTCCTTTTGAATTTAATGAAATCACTGTGTAAAATTGTGTTTAATCTTTCTTTATTGGATTAATATGAAATTGAAGTTCTTTAGATGCCACTTGCTCCTTCTCTTCCAGACTTTCCTGTGCACTATGCACTCATTTTATGAATCTCCATTATGTAAAAGTGTTTTTGTGCTTCTTATCCTCCTCCCTTCTGTATATCCCCCAACCTTCTCATTTTATCTTCTCCTAAAACCTTTGCATCAGAACAAATTTATCATTTAACCATTTTCTATAACTTCCAAAGATTACAGAATTCTGAGAAGACTTTTTTTAGTCCCCTATTAATATGGAATTAAACAATGACTATATATTCTTTTTTTTTTTTAATTTTTATTTTTTTAAAAATTTTTTATTATATATATTTTATAATATTATCCCTTGTATTCATTTTTCCAAATTATACCCCCCTCCCTCTATTCCCTCCCCCCGATGACAGGCAATCCCATACATTTTACATGTGTTACAATATAGAATGATTATATATTCTAATGAAACAAATATATCTACCTCTCAATGTTTCTCTTACTACCTACCTACATTTTCATTTAAAAAATTCTACTCAGTTCTAGTCTTTTCATCTAGAATGTTTTTAAATCTTTTATTCCAAGAAAGACCCATTTCTGCTCCCTGTAGGATTATATTTAGTTTTGTCAGAAAGGCAAAACTTGTTTGTAAACTTTTCTCTTGGATTCTGAAATATTCTATTCCAAAGACTTTTTGCCTTTACAGACAGTAAACAATCTTCGATGATCCTTTGAATGGCTCCTTGGTATTTTGATTCCTTCTTTTGGGGTGCAGGTAATATTTTTTCTTTGACCTAGGAACTCTGGATTTTGGGTGTGGTGTTCCTAGAATTATTATTTTTTTTTTCATTTTGGGTGATCAGAAGATTTTACTTTCACTAGTTTCCTAACTGGACAATTAAAAAAAATAATTTCTTGAAATTATACTATTGGTAATCTTTTTTCCCTCCCTGATCCTGATTTTCACATAGTACATTAACTTTGACTTAGAAAACAGATCAAGAAGAATCTAAAAATCATTTTGAATATGTTTCTTAGAGTTTTAAAAAATTATTTTGGTTTTCCTTTAATTAATAAATCTAAATTTTAGGGCCCTAAGTTCTTGAGGTTTTCTACCATCTATTCTGAGGTTTAAATTTTTTCTTTTCATTCTTCTCCAGCTTTTCTATTATATTCCTGCAGTTCCTGTGGTTAAGACATTTATTTTCCTCCAAGGGACTTGTAGTTTTGCTATCCTCCTCAAACCAAGATATTTTCTCATAGTATTTGAGTTTGAGCATCCCCCTCATTTCAGTAATTAAGCTGCTTGGGGGGGAGAGGCAGGGAAGAGGTCTGTCCTTGGTTTAAGCTTCACAATTAAAAAAGAAAGCCCTGCTTAGTCCTGAGTATGGTGGTCCACATTAGAGCCTTCTTTCCAAATGACTAGAACTGCTGTGATCCTGGGATTGTAGCTTATCATAGGACTCCTGAACCTCTCCTTGGGGTTATATCTCTTTGTGCCTGGGCTCAGGGGTTATTTCAGTGATGGGTGCTTGCTACAGCTTTCAGGGAGGCCTTCAGTATGGTTTTGTTTAAAGGCTTTCTCCTCATTCTCCCCATTTCCTCATTCCACAATGACTTGTTATTTCTCTAATTAGGATCCTACATTTTAAGAGCACATGGCAGTTATTAATTTGGGCAGAGAATGCTGCACTGGATCCTTCTGGGAATTTGAGGGAGGGTTAAGTTAGGTTTGGGATAAAATAAGCTTGGGAATTTCCTGGCTCAGGTAGAGAATGAAATGCTAGATTCATCCACAATATCTCAAAGTCATTTTTCTAGATTCAACTTCTGTAGCTATATCCTTAGATAGGTTAGGCTTGGGGGATATGCATAGCAGAGTTCAGGCAAGGTTGTTAGACTCACTCAAAGTCATCAGGATGGCTACTTATGTCCTGTTTTCTGCATTTGATATACCTCAGCTGTTTATCTCAAGATCTCTGCAGAATTCTTTGAGTGTCCTTCTTTGGATTACTGAGTTGGCTGGGAGACATTAGAAGTGATTCTTTCTAAGGCTTATCAAAGTGACACATGTCTAAGCCCCAAGAGAGTATCTGTAAGAATATCTGGGGTATTCTTTCTTCTAGCATGTTGTCATCTTCCCACCCCAATAATATAGTTCATAAGCACCTGTTTATTATAGTTATGATGAAAGTAAACCTCTGCTTGATCTGAGTCAGCCCTGTAAAATTACGTAAAATCACCAACAAAATGTCTCCTTTGATCTACAAACCCAAATGGTCTTGCATCCTCTAGAGCAAGATAAGCTTTCTTGGAGGAAGTCATGACCTCTGGCAAGATTTCATATCCACTGGAGACTTCTCTTAGACTCATGCATAAAATGCGTCTTCAGAAAATGACTCTTTGCAGATCACTTCTCTCTTGAGAATGATATGCCCTCCAAGAGAATCCTTTTTGGTGTTTCTTTAACAATAAAGCTATTTTTTTTTAAACCATAGCTTTGGTTTTAACGAAATTGAACTTGCTCCTTGGACAGCTGAACTTCATGTATTCCTGCCTAGCCTCTTCTTTGGTCCTCTCAGCCCTCATCAGTTACATATCTCCCAAATACTACTTCTATATAATCCGCATCTACAATTTTAAAATAAGGTAGCTAATATACTATTAATAGAGCTGTGAAAAGATCTCACTAATTTAGAATTAGAGTGAATAAAATGTTCAGATCTTTCAAACCAGAGATTACCCTGAAAGAGATATACTTCAGGGAAGTAAAATTCAGAAAGATTCTGATGTGGCAAACCACATCTCAATTCATGGTAGTCAAGAAGTTAGTGGCAATAAGAGAATTGTTAAGAATCCCCTTTAAATCGGCCACAGGTTTAGAGTGAAAGAATTCACTAATTCCTGAATTATTAGTTGCAAAATGAAAGTTTATTGTGGGATAGAAATCTATTTCTAGTGGGAAATGGAGTTTTGGCACTGAGAATGCTTTCTCAGTGGGCAGAATGGTTCTGGCAAATTGCTTATTCCATCTGCAAAGACCTTGGTTGAGGGAGGCTGTTATATTGGGTATCTTGGTGGGGGCTAGACAGTCCGAGCAGGGTCAGACCAAGTTCCTGGGCTTAGATTCTTATCAGTTTTCCTATAGGAATTAACAACATTTCAAAACAGTGCTTTTTGGCCAGGATTTCTAATTAAATCTGACATCCTGGAAAGATAACTTGTCTGGGGGAGGATAGCCCAGGAGTGGCTGAGAATCTGAAAGAGATCACAGATCAAAAGGAAATACAGTTTCTAAAAGGGACCACAACTTAGTAAAGGAAACAGTTTGCTCCTGCTTCAGCCCTATATGGATAAACTACTTATAACAATACTTTCTGTAGTATCACATCATAGGTGCTCATCAAGCATGGAATATCTAAACAAATTATGGTACAGAAATGTTATGGAATATTAATGGTTTATTATTATACCTTAATAAACAATAAATATGAAGAATACAAAGAACTATGAGAAGACCTAACTGATCTGATATTGGGTGAAATATGCAAAACCAGGAAAACATATGTATGACAACAATGAAAAGAAAGAAGATCAAATAAGAATTGAAAAAAAAATGCATTTCCTCCTTTCATTGTGGAAGTAGATGGTAGATTTGTAACTGCATATACTGTCAAATTTGGTTGATGTGATGAGTAGGTTTTTAATAGTTGGTTTTGTTTAATTGCTTCTTTTTTCTTCTTTTTTATTCTTTATATCTTTCTGGGAATGGAAATGTGAAGGATATATTTGAAAATTAAAATACTGTAAAAATGAAAGCTATCAACATTTTTTAACACACAGAAAAAATGTGATATTTCTTTTACAAATCATGGCATTGAATTTCAAGTACACTCTGATCTATTGCTTATATAAAACATGGACTCATCATGTGTGCGTGCATGCATATGTGTGTGTGTGTGTGTGTAAGAGAGAGAGAGAGGGTACAGAGTGTGGGGGGGGAAATGGGGAAATGGAGGTATCTAGGAGGGACAAAGTGCTGAAGTTTAATAATGATTCCAACTTGGGCCCCCTTTCAATTGAGGCTCTAGGGACATTTTTGGAGAGCATGGTGTTAAAAGTTAAAAAAGTCAGAAGACATATCTGTATTTGTTATCTTGTTGCTACTCATATCTCTGTATCTCTCCATTATCTTCTAGAATATATTTATATTTTTAATTCTTTAGAGACTGTAGCATTCCAATATACTATAATTTTATTTTAAAAATCATTTATGAACTTGATTAACAAACTAATCAAATAAACTTAAAAGCTATTTATATTCAAGTAGTTAAACAAATAATAATAGATAAAAATCTGTAACAATTTATGTTACTCCCTCTATGTTCTCTCAAAAAACTTTTTTGGGGTCCATTTATCTATATATTCATGTAGTATTTTGTTGATTTTTTCATAAAATCAACTCTTAGTTTTATTCATTATTTCAATAATTTTTTTTTACTTTCAATTTTATTAATTTTTTCTTTTCATTTTAGAATTTTAAGTTTAGTATTTGATTGGGGATTTTTAATTTGTTCTTTTTCTAGCTTTTTAAGTTGCAAGCCCAATTAACTGATCTTCTCTTTCTCTAATTTATTCAAGTAAGCTTCTAAAGATATAAAATTTCCCCTTATTACCACTTTGGCTGCACAAATTTTGGTATGTTGTCTCATTGTTGTCATTCTCTTGGGTTAAATTATTAATTGTGTCTATGATTTGCTGTCTCATCCATTCATTCTTTAGGATGAGATTATTTAGTTTCCAATTACTTTTTAGTCTATTTATCCCTAGCTTTTTGTTGAATGTAGATTTTATTGCATTGTGATCTGAAAAGAATGCATTTACAATTTTACAATTTCTGCATTTAATTTTGAGGTCTTTATGTCCTAATATATGATCAATTTTTGTATAGGTTCCATGAACTGCTGAGAAGAAAGTGCACTCTTTTCAGTCTTCATTCAGTTTTCTTCAAAGATCTATCATACCTAACTTTTCTAATATTCTATTTACCTCTTTAAATTCTTTCTTATTTGTTTTGTGATTTGATTTATCTAATTCTGAGAGTGCAAGGTTGAGATCTCCCACTATTATAGTTTGGCTGTCTATTTCTTCTTGCAACTCTTTTAACTTCTCCTTTAGGAATTTAGATGCTATGCCACTTGGTGCATATATGTTTAGTATTGATATTGCTTCATTGTCTATGCTACCCTTTAGCAAGATATAGTTTCCTTCCTTATCTCTTTTAATTAGATCAATTTTTGCTTTTGCTTGATCTGAGATAAGGATGGCTACCCCTGCTTTTTTGACTTCATCTGAAGCCTAATAGATTCTGCTCTAGCCTTTTACCTTTACTCTGTATGTATCATCCTACTTTAAATGTGTTTCCTGTAAACAACATATTATAGGATTCTGGCTTTTGATCCAGTCAGCTATCTGCTTCTGCTTTATGGGAGTGTTCATCCCATTCACATTTATGGTTAAAACTAATAATTCTGTGTTTCCCGCCATCTTATTACCCCCAGATTATTCTTTTCTTTTTCTTTGGGCACCACTTGCCTCACGCAACTCTCCCTCTTTAGAATCCTTCCCACTCCCTTTGAGTCCCTTCCCCTTTCTTATACCTTTCCCTTATTACTCTTTTCTTTTCCTTTTCCTTTTTTCTCTACCACTTTTTAATGAGGTGAGAGAAGTTTCCATGTAAATCAAATATGTCTAATATTTTCTCTTTGAGCCAAATCTGATGAGAGTAAGTTTCACACAATGTTCCTCCCCTTCCCTAAATTCCCTCAGATATGATAGGTTTCCTTTGCCTCTTTGTGGGATATAATTTCCTTCTTTTTATCTCCCCTTTTCCCTTTTTCTGATACAATCCTCTTTCCACTTCTAATTTCCATTTTTTTGGTATTATAACGATAAAATCAAATTATACATGTGCTCTTTATGTATGCCCATAACAGAAATACAGTTATCAGGAGTTCTTTTTATCTTTTATGATTTTCTTGAGTCCTATATTTGGAGTCAAATTTTTTGTTTAGCTCTGGTTTTTTCATTAGGAATAAGTGGAATTCACCTGTTTCATTAAATATCCATCTTCTTCCTGGAAGAAAATGTTCAGCCTAGCTGGATAGTTTATTCATGGCTGCATTCCAAATTCTTTTGCCTTTTGGAATATCAGATTCCAGGCCCTTCGATCCTTTAATGTGTAAGCATCTAGAGCCCGAGTGATCCTTATTGTAACTCCTTGGTATTTGAATTGTTTTTTTCTAGCTGCTTGTAATATTTTTTTCTTTAATCTGATAGTTCTGAAATTTAGCCACAATATTCCTTGGAGTTTTTATTTTATGGTCTCTTTCAGAAATTATTTGATGAATTCTTTCAATAACTATTTTACCTTTTGATTCTATTACATCTGGGCAGTTCTCTTTGATGATTTCCTGTAAAATAGTGTCTAGGCTCTTTTTTTTTATCATAATTTTCAGGAAGTCCAATAATCCTCAGATTATCTCTCAGATCTATTTACCAGGTCTGCTGTTTTTCCAAGTAGATATTTTAAATTTTTTTCTACTTTTTTCATTTTTTTGGTTTTGCTTGACTGATTCTTGATGTCTCAACGAATCATCCATTTCTATTTGTCCAGTTTTGATTTTTTAATGAGTTATTTTTTTCATTAGCTTTTTTTTTATACTTCTTTTTGTATATGTCCAATTGAGTTTTTAAATGAGTTGTTTTGCTCAATGGGATTTTTTCCCATTTCACTAATTTTTTTTTTTTTAACTGAGTTATTTTCTTTTTCCAATTCACATAACCTACTTTCCTGGGAGTTCTTTATCTTTTCCAATTCACAAATTCTGCTTCCCTGGGAGTTCTTTACTTTTTCCAATTCACATTTCAGGAAGTTGTTTTCTTTTTCCACTTTACCAAAATTTTCTTTTAATGGGCTATATGCCTTTTCCATACTCTCTTGCAGAGCTTCTCTTTCCTTTCCCCATTTTTCTTCTAGCTCTCTTTTATTTTATAATTTCTTCTAAGAGAGGCTTGTGTGAAGGCGACCAGGTTATATCCCCCTTTGGGGTTTTGTCTGGAGACTGTCTGCTGCTAGTCTCCTCAGGGTTTGAGATCTGTTCTCTTTCTGTATAGAAGCTATCTATATTTAGAACCCACTTTGCTTTTTTATTCATTTTTTAAAAAAGATTTTGGAGTCTGCCTTCATGGAAAGGAGGTTACCAGCTTCCTCTACAGAACAGGGATATATGGATAATACCTGTCCTGTGAATGGGCTACAAAGAGTGGCAGAGCTTCAGAGTGCAACTGCCCTGGGCAGAGCCCCCAAGCTATGGAATGTGGCTGTGCAGTTGTACTGTGGTCCAGCTATGCAGTTGTGTTGTGGTCCATGGGGAGTCACTTCTGGTGCTCGGTGGGTGTGGCCAGGTCCTGTTAAACTCTGGGGTTTTGGGGTACACTATACTTTTGGCGTTTGTGTAACTTCTCTGCTGATCTGTTTTGCAACGAAAGCAGAGCACCCAACCTGTGGAAGAGTCCTTCCTGCAAATTCTCCATCCTTGGAGACCGCATCCAGCCCTTGTCCACTCAGCTCAGTGTGGGCTAGCTTCCATATTCTGCCTCCCTGCCTGTGCTGGTCTCCTGCTACCAATCAAGACAAACCTAAGTGATCTTCCAGATTATCTTCCGCTGGTAATTTGTTGTACTCCCAATATTCATGGATTCTACCAGTCAAGAACTATTTCAGAGGCTGAATTTGGTAATCAGTAGTGAGGGTAGAAGGGGACCTTAGAATGAAGCATGTGTCCTCTCTGCCATCTTGGCCAATAGATTCATGTACTGAGGTAGCATTGTGTACTGCATAACAAGCTGATCTTGGAGTTGGGAAAAATCTGGATTCAGGTCAGCTAATTCTTGGCCTTGTGATTCTAAGCAAAGTCATTTAACCCTTTTGTGCCTTGGCAACTCTCTAAGACTACATTACAGAACAACTATGGATCTGGTCTAGTGATAAATGACAGTTTCCTTCTGGGAAAGTAAAATTACAAAATAAAAATGAAAAAATTTGCATATTTTTCTTTGTAAATCAGTTTAATCTGCCCTTTTCTTATTTTTTTTCACTCTGCATTGTTCATATTATTCCTTCCATATTTATATATGTTCCTTTATACTTGTCAATCTTAACAGCATTATACTTGAAAATGATGTAGATCCTTAATTCACTTATTATTTTTTGTGTTTCCTTAAAATTTTTCCTTAAAATAAAAGGGTTGGTGATGTGATAATGTGATGATAATAAGAATGATGATAGCCAGCATTTTGACTCCTCTCTTCTAAACAATCAGATAAAATAAGAAAGGGTGAGTCACTGTAAGGGGCCAAACACCTTAAAGTTCTTCAGTCAACTTGAATGAAATCAATACCATAATCCTAGGGACCAAGAAAAACAAAAATAAAAAAACCAAACACCAAACTGGCCAAATCCTGAAATAAGTTAGCAGTACAAGAGGAAGTGACTTTGAAAGGAGCCTTTGGTCTCATCTCCAAAATATATAGAGAACTGACCATAATTTATAAGAAACCGAACCATTCTCCAATTGATAAATGGTCAAAGGATATGAACAGACAATTCTCAGAGGAAGAAATTGAAACTATATCCACTCACATGAAAGAGTGTTCCAAATCACTACTGATCAGAGAAATGCAAATTAAGACCACTCTGAGATACCACTACATACCTGTCAGATTGGCTAAGATGACAGGAACAAATAATACCTGTCAGATTGGCTAAGATGACAGGAACAAATAATGATAAATGTTGGAGGGGATGTGGGGAAATTGGGACACTAATACATTGCTGGTGGAGTTGCGAAAGAATCCAGCCATTCTGGAGAGCAATCTGGAATTATGCCCAAAAAGTTATCAAACTGTGCATACCCTTTGACCCAGCAGCGCTACTACTGGGATTATATCCCAAAGAAATACTAAAGAGAGGAAAGAGACATATATGTGCCAAAATGTTTGTGGCAGCTCTTTTTGTTGTAGCTAGAAACTGGAGGATGAATGGATGTCCATCAGTTGGAGAATGGTTGGGTAAATTGTGGTATATGAAGGTTATGGAATATTGTTGCTCTGTAAGAAATGACCAGCGGGAGGAATACAGAGAGGCCTGGAGAGACTTAAATCAACTGATGCTGAGTGAAATGAGCAGAACCAGAAGATCACTGTACACTTCAACAACAATACTGTATGAGGATGTATTCTGATGGAAGTGAAAATCTTCAACATAAAGAAGATCCAACTCACTTCCAGTTGATCAATGATGGACAGAGGTAGCAACACCCAGAGAAGAAACACTGGGAAGTGAATGTAAATTGTTAGCACTAATATCTGTCTGCCCAGGTTGCATGTACCTTCGGATTCTAATGTTTATTGTGCAACAAGAAAATGATATTCACACACATGTATTGTACCTAGACTATATTGTAACACATGTAAAATGTATGGGATTGCCTGTCATCGGGGGGAGGGAATAGAGGGAGGGGGGGTAATTTGGAAAAATGAATACAAGGGATAATATTATAAAAAAAAATATATATATATAATAAAAAAAATTAAAAAAAAAAAAAAAAAAAGAAAGGAGCCTTTGAAGATCTGCTGTTGTATCTTTTGAAAAAAGTGCAACAATAAGTGGGGAAAGGGGATCCCAAAAGTTTGGGTTAAATCCATCACCTAGTCAAGAAGCAAATTTTATTGAAAGTAATGGTAATGCCATTGCAAAACACACTGAATTATAAGTGAATTCAGTAAAGAAACAGAAGCAAGGAGAGATATTTATCTAGCTTTCTACCATAGATATGCTAATTCTAGGCTCAAGACTCTATGACTAGGGAGTCTATCATTGGCATATTAATTCTATGGCCCAATGGTAGGACTAGGGAGTAGTCTCCAGGTTGAGGGTGGTCTCTGAAATTTGATTATTACTGACCAGATCATTGAACTGAAAAGTAATCTATTAAGAATCAGGTTGGGCATGAGAGTTTCCTGAGGCAGACTCCAAAACCAAAAGACCCAGGATTTCCTGACTCACTGCCAGAAAATCAGGGGACCACAAAATCATATTACATCATAAGGGAGGTCATTTCTTTTCTTATCTCCCACCATGGCAATGGCATCCTGTAGTAGAAACATGTGACTATGACACACAATACTATGGTATTGTCTAATATGGAAATTCAAGAACATGAGCTCCTGAAATATTCTTCTTTTCATTTTTCTAGTGAAGAGGAAGTTCAAGGAAAATGAACTTGGTGTCTAGAGTGGTATTCTGCTGCTTGGGAGATGTTTAAGACTCAAAGCCTCTGAGGAAGCAGACATGATGAGAGTACCTGGAAATCCTAAGATAATCACTCTGTTTCTCTCTGAGTATAGCACTGCTCTAGTCTATGGTGGGAGAAGAATGTATTGTGTAGATGGCAGGACCAATGAAAACTTGGAAGAATAAAATGGCTTGCCTAGCAAAAAAACCTATATGGCACATTCATTTTCATTTGTGTTGTTCTCATATAGGGCTCCTCATACACACTTTCTGTACTTGCTAATGTTCCCAGTTGATATGAATGTGGGAGAGTATATTTAATATTTATGAGGGGGAACTAATGCTTCTTCAGGAATCGTGTTTGCTCTTTGCTGTTGTTCCCTTTGGCTAAAAGGGAAAAACACAGATGGGAGTGCATGATATACAACTTTATAAATATAGACTCAAAGGTACCTTGAACCTAGATTGTCCTCTTCTTACGTATCTAATCTACAAGTACAAATTGAGTAAAGGTACATCCTTTCTACTGGAAGTTTTGTCATCATAATACACAAAAATATATTTAGTTATTCCCTGATTGCAGGGCACAGTAGTTTCCATTCTTTTTGGCAATGATAACAAATGCTGACATAAATATCTTTGAACATATAATCATTCTTTTTAGAATGTTCTCTCTAGAATACATTCTTTTTAGAATGATAATTTCTCAATAATGAAATTGTTGGGTTAAGGAGTAACTTTTGAAAGATATGAATGATAGAGTACTCTAAAAAGAGATTTTGCCAGTTTGATTCAGCAGACTTGCCAGCACTCCATTAATTTAATCAATTTTGTAATTTTGATAAGTGACATATTAAAAAGCAATATAATTGTATTTATTCGATAATTGATGAAATTAAATATGTTTTCAAGTGATGTACAATTTGTTTCTTTTTTTTAAAAACAATCTTTTCATATTCTTTGATCCTTTATCCATTAGGAATAGGGTTTGTTGTAGAATTTTCTTTGTAGTATTTCCTCATATTTTTAAAAATCTTTTTTCTTCCTGAGGCAATTGAGGTTAAGTGACTTGCTCAGGGTCACACAGCTAGGAAATGTTAAGTGTCTGAGGACAAATTTGAACTCAGGTCTTCCTGACTTCAGGGGTGATGCTCTATCCACTGCGCCACCTAGCTGCCCCATTTTCTCATGTATTTTAAAAGTTAGGTTTTTATGTAGCATGCTTATCATAAATATTTTTCCAGTATGCTATTTTTATCTTGACAATCTTTTTCTTTTGTATAACCATTTTTCAGTTTTTGTGTAACACATTTACTTTGTAATTAATCATTTCTTCTATTTAATAGATAGAAATTTATTTTTCATTTTTCACTGAGGAAAATATACATGTTCTTGGGATACTTCATTAGTGCCAGTGGGCTCGATTATCAGCCATTATATGAACAGATAACACTCAAATTTGTATACAACACTTATCTCTGTCCTGAACACCAATGAAGGATTACCAAGTGCCTTCTGGGCATTTCCTCCTGGATGTACATAGGTCTCTCAAATAGAACTAATTATCTTCCCCTTTTAGTCCACTCCTGTTCAAACTTTCCAGTTTTGAATGAAAATAGTCATCTTACTAATTACCTCAGTACACATACTCTATATCTTGTTCCTTCATACCCAATAAGATTTCAAGTCTTATGAAATTTACCTTCATAACATATCTTGGAGCTGTCTCCCTTTCTCTCCACTCATGGCCTACATTAATTCAGACCCTCATTGTCTTTCACCTGAACACTGCAACAGCTTTCTAACTGGTCTTCCTGTTTTTAAATGAGATTGTAAAACAAAACAAAAAACTTGTTTAACACAGGGCCTGGTACATAAAGGAGCTTAGTAAATGGCTATTCCCTTTTTTTATGTGCTTTAACCCATCTTCCATAAACTTTTAAAATAAACTTTGTAAAGGAGGGATATGACCATGTCAAACCTTGGTCAAAAAGCCTTTAGTTGTTTCCTTCTGCAAATAGCATAAAATAATGGTTCCAAAACTTTTTGGTCTTATGATTCTTTTTTTTTTTTTTTTTTTTTTTTTTTTTTTTTGAGGCTGGGGTTAAGTGACTTGCCCAGGGTCACACAGCTAGGAAGTGTTAAGTGTCTGAGACCAGATTTGAACTCGGGTCCTCCTGAATTCAAGGCTGGTGCTCTATCCACTGCGCCACTTAGCTGCCCCAATTCCTTTATAATCTTAAAAAATTATTAATGACCGAAAGAGCATTTGTTTATTTGGCTTATATCAGTAGTTACATTAGAAATTAAAACTTTGAAAAATGTTTGAAAAATATAACAATAATAAACCCATTATATGTTAACATTTCATTTTTCATGAAAAGTAACTTTCAAAAAAAATCAGTGAGAAAAACAAGGCACTGTTTTGGGCACATCTCAAATGTCTGGCAGATGGATTCTCATTTCTGCTTCTACATTCAATCTGATGCAATATATTGTGCTAGTATCAGACAGATAAGATATGTAGTTGGAAAAGGAAGGCATATTTTAAAAGACAAAGGACAGCTAAATATTATTTGAAAAGTTTTAACCTCATGGACCTCCTAAAAAGGTCTCATGGACCATACTTTGAAAACTTCTAGCATAACATACTAAATCTTTAACCTGATATTTAAGATACCCCACAATCTAGCTCAGATCTATTTTCTACCCTTATTATACATTATTATTTTTCAAGAACCCTATATTCCAAACTGGAAAACTGTTTCCATCTTAGACAAATTGTATTGGTATTAGTGAATTAGAGATTCTATGAAAGGAAGATACACAAATCATGCACAGTTAGTGATAGGACAGATTTATTATTAGGACATATCAGGAAATTCAGATACTCAGCACCTTGCCTACTGATGGTAGAAAAATACTTAATTAACAATTCTTTTAGCCTAATTGCTTAAGGGCTCCCAGCTCTTGTTCTTAGGACTCTATAATGAATCCTGAACAATTGGTATTAAGGGTAAACAACTAATAGGATATAAATTTTATTCACTGAGTGACCTTCCTTTCTTACTACAGGCAGACTTAGATGACAAAATAGAGACTGCCCTCATGTCTCAACATGGAATTTTATTCTGAATAAGATATGTCATTTGGAAAGTGGAGGTGAAATAAACTTAGGACATGAAAACTTCCACCTGGGGAGGAGATGAAGAAGCCCCAGATGAGTACTTTTATGCTTTTTCAACCCCATAATTTATGAAATTATTGCAGGATTGCTATTACATTCCAAATTCAACATTCTATTAAATTCCTCCTCAATTTCCCTTGTCCAATATTTATTTGACATATGCCCTTTGTGGGATGTAAGCTCTTTAAAAACAGGAATTATTTTATTTGATCTTTGTATTCCAAATAACTAATATAGTGCCTTGCACATAGTTGGTGTTTAGTTGTATATATAATTTTTCAACTTTATGTTTTATCATTTGTTAAGAGAAGCATGTACTTCAATAATTTGGTTTGAACACTGACCATTATATTTGACCTATATGGTGTTGCTAGTTAAATTATCTTTATTAACTTTGTTACAGATGTATATATTGTTTTGTATCTGCTTTCTTTACTCTGAAGCACTTCATACAAATCTTCCCTGGTTTGTATAAATCTTCAATTCCTTACAATGTAATACTATTACACTACATTAACATACCACAATTTGTTTAATCATTCTTAAAACTCTAGATTTCTATTCAAATAGAAATATTGTGAATATTTTTGTAAATTTTATATTTGTATTTTTGTATATTGTATTGTATATTGTCTTGCTAATTAGTAACTCTCCTTGTATAATTTACAAATTTTCCAGAATGGTACTTTTCTTCACTTAACCTCTCTGACCACTAAAGATCCCTAAATCTGTGATATTTCTAATTCATTTTATTCAAATATATTCAATTTCTCTATCTTTTATCATATTTGTCATTTTTTTTGTTGTAACTTCATTCCTTAGATTTGATTTTATGGAATATCCTCTCAGAATCTTTGGAAGTCACCTTAGAAATCATCTAGTTTATATTATGAAAGAATTCCCTCTACAACATTGTCAACAAGTATAGTCATCCAATTTCCATCAAAGATCCTGAAAGCCAGGTAGTCCAGTCTACTTAGGGGATAGTTTTTGCCTTTATATTAAGTCAAAATATAATTTCTTCTGGTTGTTAAGTTCTATTTCTTGTTGCTTCTGGGAAAAAGATTAATACCTTTTCTCCTTGACAATTTTTCAAATATTTGACAATAGTATTTGCTCTAATTTGATGGTTTTTATCACCACACTGAACATTTTCTCCATCACGTTCTTAAATCTCGACAATCAACAGAACAATAAATCAAGCCCTGGTTTGCAGCAGTAGCTGATAGTTTGAAAATTCAAACAAGTTCAAGCTGGTTCCAACAGACCCCTATTCTTTACCAATGTCATTCAGCAGACATTTTACTTATAATCTGAACTTGTAACAAAAGGGCATCTGGCAAGTGTGTAGACACTGTTTGATATGCTGGCTACTAGACTAAAGACTCAAAGTTAATAAGCATTGCTTTTCTAGTTTGTGCTGACAAATCTTTCCACCCTGTGATAGAACATCCTTAACATTGGTACTTTCAAAGAAAAAAAGGATGACATTTCCTTAACCCAGAAGAAGTCATTAACCAGAACACTATGTCTCAATGTCACATGGTAACTTTATGGATTTACCTTCATAGTCAGTGTAAATATGCATGTGCACGATTTTATTTGTTCCATCACTGGATTGAATCTATGGTAGATTTTTGATGCCCAGGCTAAGGACTATGTTTTCCTCAGTCTCTCAATTAGCCCAGAT
Source organism: Sminthopsis crassicaudata (assembly GCF_048593235.1). Taxonomy (NCBI): domain Eukaryota; kingdom Metazoa; phylum Chordata; class Mammalia; order Dasyuromorphia; family Dasyuridae; genus Sminthopsis; species Sminthopsis crassicaudata. The sequence continues at coordinate 342,749,809 of NC_133618.1, read as the reverse complement.
ACTTGAGAACATCATCTGGACAAAGCTAATGAAGGAATATATCACTGCTCTGAAGAGGTAGAGCAGCAAAGACTGTTTTCACCCTTCTGATACAGATCTCATTAGAACTTTCCAGTCTATAACCTTCCTGAAGTATCCTCCTTAATTAAGCCAAGAAGAAAAATCCAATTCTTACTTTAGTTTTCACTGACCCAGTCTTTCTTAAAATGCATTTAAGATGACAGGATGGTATACTTAGAGAACCCCAAAGACTCTGCTAAAAATCTATTAGAACTAATTCAGAACTTTAGCAAAGTTGCAGGATACAAAATAAATCCACATAAATCCTCAGCATTTTTATACATTACCAACACAATCCAACAGCAAGAGATACAAAGAGAAATTCCATTCAAAATAACTGTCGATAGTATAAAATATTTGGGAATATATCTACCAAAGTCAGGAACTATATGAGCAAAATTACGAAACACTTGCCACAAAAATAAAGTCAGATTTAAATAATTGGAAAGACATTGAGAGCTCTTGGATAGGCTGAGCGAATATAATCAAGATGACAATACTCCCTAAACTAATCTATTTATTTAGTGGTATACCAATCAGACTGCCAAGAAACTATTTTAATGACCTAGAAAAAATAACTACAGAATTCATATGGAACAACAAAAGGTCGAGAATTTCAAGGGAAGTAATGAAAAAAAAATTAAATGAAGGTGGTCTAGTTGTGCCTGATCTAGAATTATATTATAAAGCAACAGTCACCAAAACCATTTGGTATTGGCTAAGAAATAGAATAGTTGATCAGTGGAATAGGTTAGATTCCCAGGGCAAGATAGTGAATAAAAATAGCAATCTAGTGTTTGACAAACCCAAAGATCCCAACTTTTGGGATAAGAATTCATTATTTGACAAAAACTGCTGGGAAAAATGGAAATTAGTATGGCAGAAACTAGGCATGGACCCACATTTAACACCACATACTAAGATAAGATCAAAATGGGTCCAAGATTTAGGCATAAAGAACGAAATCATAAATAAATTAGAGGAACATAGGATGGTTTACCTCTCAGACTTGTGGAGGAGGAAGGAATTTGTGTCCAAAGGAGAACTAGAGACTATTATTGATAGAAAATTTTGATTATGCCAAATTAAAAAGTTTCTGCACAAACAAAACTAATGCAAACAAGATTAGAAGGGAAGTAACAAATTGGGAAAACATTTTTACAATTAAAGGTTTTGATAAAGGCCTCATCTCCAAAATATACAGAGAATTGACTTTAATTTATAAGAAATCAAGCCATTCTCCAACTGATAAATGGTCAAAGGATATGAACAGACAATTTTCAGATGATGAAATTAAAACTATTTCCACTCATATGAAAGAGTGTTCCAAATCACTATTGATCAGAGAAATGCAAATTAAAACAACTCTGAGATATCATTACACACCTGTCAGATTGGCTAAGATGACAGGAACTAATAACAATGAATGTTGGAGGGGCTGTGGGAAAACTGGGACACTGATGCATTGTTGGTGGAGTTGTGAAAGAATCCAACCATTCTGGAGAGCAATCTGGAATTATGCCCAATTCCAATTGATCAGTGATGGACAGAATCAGCTACACCCAGAGAAGGAAAACTGGGAAATGAGTGTAAACTGTGAGATTTTTTTTTTTTCTTCTCAGATTATTTTTACCTTCCGAATATAATTCTTCCTTTGCAACAACAACAACAACAAAATTCGGTTCTGCACATATATATTGTACCTAGGATATACTATAAGATATTTAATATGTATGGGAATGCCTGCTATCTAGGGGAGGAGGTGAAGGGAAGGAGGGGAAAAATTCAGAACAGAAGGGAGTACAAGGGATAATGTTGTAAAAAAAAATTTACCTATGCATATTTACTGTCAAAAAATGTTATAATAATAAAGATTAATTAAATTTTTTTCTACAAAAAATACATTTAAGAATTGACATCAATTATTGTTATTCTGGTTTTGTAAGAACCTTATACATTGCAAATTATTTCAAATGGTGAAACAAAATTAATTTTAAATCAAACAAAATACAAAGAAAAGTATAAACTATCTGGAAGTTTTGTATGTGTGAGAATTATGATGAAGCAAACCACATATCAATAGAATATTTACAATTTCCAAACTTTGAGAGGTCCTGATTTTGTGGGAGTATGCAACTAGGCCTTACGAAAGAAAGTTAGTGAAAGAGGTGGCTATCAATGTTACCCACATACCAAAGCCTCCTTTTTTCTCTAATTTGGTACATTTCTTTTGAGGGGAGAATAAAATTTACCTGGGGGAAGAAAAGCTGCTTGTCACAGAAGGAGAAGAAGGAGGGGTAGGTGATGCTTCCTTTCCAGCAGGAGACATTGAAGGTGGGGTGGAGGAAAGAATACTGGAACTAGAGGGAGCTGCATCATCTGAATCACCTTTAAAAGAGAAGGAGTTATACAATCAACCTGTTATCATCTTGGAATTATCCATCCATGCAAGGCAGGACAAGACATGAACTCAACTAGAGAAGATGAGCTTAAAGATCAAAAAAACATTGCCCTTTATGTCTTGGAAAGGGAAATGGAGGTGTATGAGAGTAGTGAGATGTAGTAGAAGATTTTGGTTTTGACACTTAGTTTAGCCATTAAATTTAGGGATACATTGGAAAGTGGCATCGTAAGTGCTGAAGGAATTTCTTGCTGAAATTGAAACTTGATTCTTCTACCCCTTTCCCAGAGTTTACTACTTTACTAGCAGTTTTAGTACTTTCTTCTTTTTAAGTTTAATGGAACATTCTGACCTTCTCTAGTTATATATTATGGTTATCTGTTTTTGTGTCTTATCTCCTTCCTACTAGATTGTGTTACATGAGTGCTAGGACTATGCCTTATTAAGACTTATCTAAATCTCTAATATGACTCAGAATATGTTTTACATTCAGCAGATACTTGTGTTTATTTAATTTTATAAAAAGTAAATGCTAGCTCTGATCTCATATATCATCAAAGAATAAGGTGAAACACTGAATGAGCCAGTATGCTTAGCTTTATATTCTTGGGGAGAAGAGGAAAGGATAGACAAGGGAACAGACTAAAAAGTATTGTTAATAATTCCATTAAACTATAATACAAACAAGGCATTTCTTTCTTCCAATATAAATAAAATGAGTTGATATTTGTCTTAGAAAGGAACAACAACAACAAAATCCAGGACTTCCAATTCCACCACAAATATACAATAACTACGTGTGCCTAGGTTTGCTTTTAGTTCTATAGGGCCTGGTCAAACCAGAAAACCTAAGCCATTAGTAATAAAACCTATCAAGAAACAAAATATATGCGTGTACATGAATCAGTTTACCTGATGCTGCAGAAGATTGTTCTACTATTCCAACCTTCACCACCTAGAAAGCAATGACATAACTAATGAATTATGAAATATATAATTGTGGGCTTGAGTTTAGAAGAGCATGGAGGATGTCACAGCACTAGTGTTAGTTTGAGGTTTTATTGCTCACTATATTTAACCTGCTTTCCAGTGTGCCTCCATATAGGAAGCTGTATGAGAAAGTTACACCAGACATTATCAGAGGCCTTTTAACTCTGTTCTGAGTATACATACCACTCAGGTGTCCAATTTGAGGTCCTTTAAATGGGGCCTGAATCAGATTAAAATTGAGTTTAACAAAATAAGTAAAATTATAATACAATATAAATAATTTCCTACAACAATATATGGCCCAAAGGAATTCATGTGAGTCTGACACCACTGACAGGAGATCTTGCCTGGGCAATGAAATATTTTATATGTGTCTCAATGAACAAACTCCAGAAAAGTAAGGCTTGTTTCTGCAACTTTTATATTCTGCACAAGGATTACAAGGAGCAAGCAAAAAATTTGATTGCTTGATGGTTCAAGCTATAAAGCTTGGGCAGATGTGGGCAGATGGGATTTGGTTCTATATTATAGGCAAATGTTAAATTTCATTTTCTCAGGTAGTATGATGATATGATTTCTATGACTGACAAAAGCTTCCTGCTAGTTACTGGCTAATAATGAATACTGATAGTCATTTATTTAAGTTGTAATCATAAAAGTCTTTTAGTAAAGCAAAACACATTGGAACTGATGTATTTCTTGGCTCTGCTTTATAAGACTACTTACAAATAATGCTTGGCAAACGGATTGAACCTATGAGGATATTCTCTTCATTGAGCAAGGCTCAAGCAACTTAAAAGTCTTAGAGAGTTGTTTGGAACACTTAAAGGTTACATGACTTGCCCAGAGCTCACACAGCCCATATGTATCAGTGATAGAATCTGAATCCAGGTTTTCTTGAATATGAGGCTGGCTTTTCATTCAGGCCAGGATGTATCTATTCTGGAACGTAGCAGCGTCTTCATAAGTATTTATTGAAATAGATCAGAATAAATATCCAACAAGTCAAGAGTTAATGTTTGGAAACATTTTGTAAATCTTCAAGTTCTATGTAAATGTTTGTTAGTATTACCATCTCCTATCCAATAAAACGAATTTTAAAAGAGTAATACTCAAGTGAGAATTTTTCTGAGAACATCATGCAATTCACTTATAGTGAATGAAGACTTTATGCAATTGACCAGATGATAAAAGATGAGGTCATAGTTGTATTAAATAAAGAGACCAGAACACTGGAAAGTATAAGTAAAAAGGATAGGAAGGGGGAAAAAAGTAGAGTAACATCATTTAGATCCACAACCAAGCAGGTAAATGAAATGTAAAAGGAAGCAAAACATAGGACTTAGTATAAATAGTTTAAGCCAGAGATTTGAGGCAAAGTTGATCATTCACAGACTTTCAAATGTTATTGTAAAATAGGCCTATATCTGTGTGTGCATTTGTGCATGTGTGCGTGTGTGTATGTATGTGTAAAATAAAATATATGTTAGCACCTATGCAGGACTAAGGGCCATTTTACATTTTTAAACATGCATTACCTCACCTCCCCAACAATTATTTCCAATCTAAAGCATAACTATATTATCCTTTTATGAGATTTTTGGTTAAGTCTATAACACCTTTTGTATTGGCAGATGCCACAAAATAATCTCACTACATATTATCAACAGAAAATAGAATAATAAAAACTTATAATTATTAAAACTAAAAGATAATTTAAAGATAATTTACTTTCTCTCTCTGTCTCTCTCTCTGTCTCTTTCTCTAGGCAGAGAAGGAGCCTCAGTTCAGAGGTATTTTTGTCATAATGCAGTCACTGCCAATTTTTAGCATATATTGATCATTGACTTGATTTTCAGTAAGACTTTTATATTATTTTCCTCAAAACAGCATCATTATTAATAGTTATGTAAGATTAGAATTGTGAAAACTCTATCTAAAATTCTCTAAACTATTTCAAAGCAATACAGTTTTTTTCAAAAGATAAAGTAGTATTCATAAAATAGGCTTTGAAAATGTCCTAAGGCTTATGTTAAGAAAAGAAAACACAATTGCTTGGTTGAGTATTTTAAATTCTTAAAAATGGGGAAATTATAACTAATTATTTACCAAGAATTTTTTTAAAACTTAAAATTTTTAGATCCTAAAAATATGTCTAGTGTTAAATTTAAAACTAAGATCGCACAAACATCACCATATATATGTACATATATGTTAGTATGTATGTGGGTATACATGCATATATGTATGTACATGTATAAATGATTCTTTATTCAGCATTCCATTCCAGCAATGAGATGAATTATCAGTAATTGATAATAAATATTTGAAACAACCAATCAACACACATATATATTTTTTATATTTTTAATCTACAATCATAAAAAATTAAATAAAACTAAAAAGAACTTTGATTAAAAAGACAGGTGTAGGGGAAGCTAGCTGGTGCAGTGAATAGAGTACCAGTCCTGACGTCAGGAGGATCTGAGTTCAAATCTGACTTCAGATATTTAGCACTTCCTAGCTGTGTGACCCTGGGCAAGTCATTTAACCTTAATTGCCTCAGCAAAAAATAAAAAGACAGGTTTATTCTTTCATTCAATTTACTTTCATATATAGACATATGAAATAAGGATTGGAGTCCAGTCATAATGATACATGCTTATAGTCCCTGTTGCTAGGGTGAGTTGAGGCTGATGGAGTTCAGGACTGAAGGTAATTAGGTGTTTATATTAATTTTGGCATCAAAATAGTGAGTTTATAGGAGTGAAGGGCTTTTAAAGAGCACAAATTAGAAAAATGTGACAGGTTAAAGCTTTCATGCTCATCAGTTTTGCGAGTAATCCTGTGAGCGGCCACTATACTTCTACTCTGGAAAACAAAGAGATCCAGGCTCAAAAAAAAATGCAGTAATTAATGCTTTTACATTTTAGTTTCCTACTGTGGAGAGAAGTCAAAGGGAACAACCAAAACAAGTGCCACAAGTTACTGGAGTAAGAAAAATAAAAGTTTTTGAGTTGGAGTGATTTACATGTAAATCTTTTAATCAAAATGGAGAAGATGATTTAAAAGGGTGCTTGACTGTAGTGGAAATCCTGACAGTTGGGATATAATTTGCTGATGAGATGACAAAAGCAACCAACTTAGGAAACATACTTAATTTCAATTGCCATGTCGAAGAAATACTCACCCCAACAAAGGGAATGAACTTTTGGGAAGATTCTTCATCAGGGCTAAGAGTAAGAAAAACACAGATAGTTAATACTTGTTTTCAGAGCACATCTAGAAAATAATCTGTCTATAAGGCATGCAGCAAGATCTCAAAAGATACAAGTGTTGGTTTGTAATTCTTTCTTCAGCATTCAATTACCATTAATGAGAGAAACATTAGCAGTAATTTATCTGGTCATCATAAATATTATAAACAACCAAGTCAATAAGTATTCATTTAAATCTTGATATGTTACTAGGCATTGTGCTAGATGATGATACAAAAATTTTAAAAAGTGAAACAATTCCTACCCTCAAGGAATTGTAATGGGGGAAGCATTTCTATAATTAAGTATATGCAAAATTACTACAAGGTAAATATGTCTTTGGAGGAAAGACATTATTAGAAGCTAGGAATGTGGGTAGGGGAATGGACTGGAGAAGCCTTTATGTTGAAGGTGATGTTTGAACAGTTTTGAAATAGGGAATTTTAAAAGAGATTCCAGGCATGGAGGAAAACAGCTGTAAAGATATGGAAAGAGAAGAGGAAGGATCTGGAATCACTTTGGGTGTGAGGAGGTCAGTTCAGCCACATTGGAGAGTGTAAAGAGTCATATACTAAGTTCAGAAGGATAGGGTTGGAGAAGTTGTGAAGGATTTTGAAAATGAAATCCTAAGGATATTAGGGAATAATGGAATGGAATTCGTACTACAGGAAAATCACTTTGGCAGTTGAGTAGAGGATGAACACTCCTGTTGAAGTGAGGAGAGACAGAGGCACAAAGTCTAATTAGGAGGCTACTATATTAGTCCAGATAACTTGTGACAGAGTATGAGCTAAAGTGGTGGCCATGTGAATGAGAAGAAGATGGATGCAAGATATATTATGAAAGTAGAAACAAGAAGATATGGCAATTGCAGAGTAAAGGAGAGTAGTTGGAAGAAAACTTTGAGGTTGTGAATCTGGGTTAGTGGAATAGTAATACTCTCTACAGAAAAAATTAAAGTTCAGAAAGGAGATAGTTTTGGGAGAAAGAAGTCAGTTTTAGATATGGATAGTAGTTGGAATAAGTAGTTAGAATGTATGATTGGAGCTCAATAAAAAGAGGTTGAGACAGAGAGAGGATAAGAGATTTGGGAGTTATCTTCATAAGGATGATAACTAAACCCATGGAGGCTAATCAAGTTACTAAGTATATATAGAGAAGAACCCCTACCAACAAAAAAAGTAACTGAGGAGATAATACATTAATAATAGAATAGCTAAGAGAGAGAAATGTCACAAAAAGAGAAAACTAGGAAGATGTATCATCAATGTTGGAAAACAGGTACCATTATTATTCTTATTTATCAGATGAATAAATAGGTAGACAACTTGCCGGGGACACAAGCTAGTAATTGCAGTAGGATTTAAAATTAGGTCTTTTGATCTGATTTTAGATACACATGGTGCATTTAAACATAATTATCCTCCCTGAGGTCAAATTTAACTGATATTTCAGTTTTTATTCATTGAACCCATCAATGCACAAATTTAATATGAGCAGATGATTATATTGATGGCTATTTACCCAATTTTCCCTTCTTTGTTCTCCTTTCCAGAGTGGTTAGCAGGACAAGAATTAAGAAAAGACTTTTCTATCTATCCATTAAAAATCACTGGTAAATTTGGATTAATTTTACCTATTGCATTGGAAGACTGAGAGAGGAGTGAAGTCAATAAATGTAGATAGTTTATTCTTTGAATTTAGTTATGAAAAGAGACGTATATGAAAAGAGCACAGCTTGAAAGAATGACAAACTCTAATGAGAGTTCTTCCCCCAAGATTGGAATGAGGCAAAAGACATGGATATGTTTATAGATAGTAGGAAAGGAACCACAAGATAGTGATGAGAGGAAAAAATAGAGCTGGTTACAGGGGTAATCTGATAGAGAACAAGAGGGAATGGGAGCATGGTTCTATGGTGAGAGGGTGGCTTTGGTGAGAAAAATCACCTCCTCACTGGAAGGAATGGTATGATGTCACTAAAATGATGATGAGTTTTATGATGAAGAAAAGAAGGACCTTACAGAGAATGGGATCTATTCTCAATTAATTGATCAACCTGCATTTATTAAAAACCTATGTGACATACATTATGCTAGGTACTGAGAATAAAAAGACCAAAAAAATTCCCGACTCTTGCAAAGCTGATTTTTTATTTGGGGAAACAATATGATTTATATAAATATAAAAATAACAATACAAAATAAATACAAAATTGTTAAAGATCTCTCTCTCTCCTACACCCCACCCAATGATAGGGTGAATCAGGAAAGCTTTCATGAAGGTGATGGTGCTTGTGTTACATCTTAAAAGAAACAAGTTATATATAATGTTCTACATTACATTAGTAAAAAGGGAGTGTATTACAAGTTCTAAGATGGGAGATGAGAACACCGTATATGAGGTGCCATTTTAGTGCCAAAAAGTATATGATGATATAACATGTAAAGAAATTGGAAAAATATATTGGGGTCTTGTTGTGAAGGGCTTTATAAACTAAACAAGGAGTTTCTGTTTGATCATAAGATATATTAGTGAGCCACTGGAGTTCAAATAAGTAGGAGAATAACAGATTTGTGCTAAAGAAAAATCACTTTGGCAGCTGTGTCTATGAACTAGAATACTTAAAGTACAGAGACCAATTAGGAGATAATTGTAACAACCTAGCTGAGAGGTAATGATCACTTCAAATAAATAGTGACTGAGAGTTGAGAAAAGTTTTACTTATAAATTCAATGGATGTTTTGCATATATCTGACAAATGATTGGTTATTTGGGATGTGGAAGCATGAGGAGTTGAGTATGATACTGATACCAACAGAGAAGTTTGGCAGAGGGTAGCCTTTGAGGGAAAGATATTGAATTCTGTTTTGGATATGCTGCGTTTGAAGATATTTTTGAAGTAAATTATGATATAAGGCCTTTTCTTTACTGGTAAATTCAGAAATGAAGTTGTACTATAATTTGCTGCTGTTGTTTAGTTGTTTGCAGTTGCAGTTTGATACTCTTCATGATCCTGTTTGAGGTTTTTTCAGCAAAGATACTGGAGTGGCTTGCCATTTCCTTCTCCAGCTCATTTTACAGATGAGGAAATTGAGGCAATAGGGTGAAGTGAGTAGCCCAGGGTCATACAACTAATTAAGTATCTGAGACCAGATTTGAACTCAGAAATATGATTTGAACTCAGAAATATGAATCCTCCTGACTCCAGGTCCAACATTTTGTACATTGTACCACCTAATTGCCTCAAATGCATTGTAAAGATCATAACAAATAGGATCTATATTGTGCAGGAGGAAAAATTAGCTCTATTACATTTGGTCCCATGCTTACCACTACAGGAGTTTACAAACCTGGTATCAAAGTCTCCATACAGCTATATACTCTGATTCTTAAGGCTGCTTATGAGAAATTTAGAACTAAAAGAATGTCTACATCTGAACACTGGCATATACTACAAGTTCCAAAGAGCTCTCTACCAAGTTTGGCTGGCAAGTTCAGAATGGTAAATATTCAGTTAATTGCTATGGCACCCAAAAATGTTAATGCAATCGAAAGCTGTATAGACATATAACTTCCAGGACAAGGGAAGTAATAGTTTTATTGCTTTCTGCCATGTTCAATCCACAACTGAAGTATGGCATACAGTTCTGGGTGCAAGATTTTAGGATGAACATTGATAATTTGGATAATGTCCATAGGAGGGTAACTAGGATAGTGAGGCACCTTTGAGTCCATTCCAATTAAAGATCAGTTAAAGGAATTGGGATGTTAAACCTAAAGAAGAGTTAGAGAGAACTGTGACAGATGTCGTTAAGTATCTGAAGAGTTGTCATGTAGAAGAGGACTTAAAATTTATTCTACTTGGCCACAGAGAGGAGAACAAGGAATAGAAGTTACAAAGCAGCAAATTTAAACTTCACGTGAGGAAGAATTCCCTAAAAATTAGAATTAGCTAAAAGGCATTAAGTCTGGGAAAAGAGAGTATTATTTCTCTTTATTTGAGGTCTGGAAACTTTATTTAATGATAAGGTATACTGTAAAGATAACACTTTTTTTCAGACATAGCTTTTAGACTGTAAGGAATCTTACAACTCTTTGCTTGGAAATCAATTTTTAAACTTGCAATTGTGTAATCTCTGGGTGTACTGAGCAGATACCAGAACTGTGATTTTAGGAGATAGAGGTGATAGTGAAGAAATAGGAATGAAAGAAAGGTAGAAAATGGAAAAGATCAGAATTGTAACCAAATATTTAATTATTCAGAAAAATTTAGTAATGGCTAATTACTTTTTAATTGCTAGTAAAATTGGAGTTTCCACTTTCAGATGCCTACTAAAAAAAGAAATTTTGAATTTATTCAAAGATTGCTAAAAAGTATAACCAAAATATCTGAAAGTTTCCAACTGTCTATACTTCTGACTGAACTCTTTTAGTAGATAACTCTAAGTCCTTTCTCCTATTAGTTCATTCTTTAATCCATCAGACACATTTAATATCTCTCAAGGGATTGATCCATAGAATTCCAATAGCAATTCAAAAGTTACAACTAATTATTTAACAGTGATGATAATCCTATATGAGACTCCAGATTTTCTGCCTTGAATATTTTTCTTAAGGCAAAAAATACTTATACATAAATTCTTAAGCTATCTTAACAGTGAAATGGCAATAATGATCATTTTCTTCTTTCCAATTTTTAACTTTAATTTGCGGGACAGACATAAGTGAAACAAACTAGTGCTGAAAAATCTTTGGATAGACTGGCATAAGTAAAGTAGATGACTTACCACTTTGAGCAGATAAAAACATGACTTAGTCCTTAGTCCACTTACTTCTTTTTAAGTAAAAGCCTTATCAATGGGAGTAGAGAAGGTGGAAAAAAAAGATAAGAAAAAAGATCCTAATATTATAGAAGTTGGACCTCATATTTGGAGATCTACCATGAAAGGAAAGCATAAGAGGGTTATACATATGATAATTTTAAGAAAGGGCAATAGGGTAATATTAGAAACTATTGAAATAACATTAATATCATCATTATTAAATGATCTTTCATATAATTGCTGAGATACTTAATTATTGGTGATAACTGAAAGGTAATGGGAAATAAGAGATGGTATTGTAGGACCAAAAAAAAAAAAAAAAAAAAGGGCAAACAATCTGATTCTCAAAAACAAGGGCCAGTAACTTCAGTCCCTCAAAAATAACCTCATGCTATTCTTGTGGAAAAGATATAGAGATGTGGGATTAGGTAATAATTAGATTAAAACAGGTTGAAAGATCTAGTTCAGTATTAACAGGACCTCTGGGATCTGTATCTGGTGTTGCATTAACATTTTTTATCAATGACTTAGTTAAAGTATAGATAACATGCCTAACAAATTTGCAGATGACACAAAACAGGAAGAGATAAACAATACTGGACAATATGAGTCAGGATTCCAAAACACAACAACAAAAAACTCTAGCTTCAATAAGAGACCAGAGCTACTAAGAGAAAGAGCTAAAATCTTATAGTTTAAAAAATTATCTTTACAAGTACACTATAGGGGAAGCATGATTAAAAAACAATCTGTCTGAAAAATAAATTTGTTTTGATGGACTGCATGCTCAATTATTAAACAATGTGATGTAGGAACAAACTTGTTTAAGAAAAACACAGCTTCCAGGAAAATAAGGAGATGGTAAATCCTCTGTGCTATTGCTATTCCCCATAATACTTAAACGACATCTAGTATATTGTTTTTGATTAGTGGTGCTATAGTTTCAGAAAGGCATTCATAAGCTAGAGAGCATGTACAAAAGGGTAACCAGATTGATGAAGGTTCCTAAGTTCATTCCATATGAAAATGGGTTGAAACAATTGAGGATATGAAACTCAAAGAAGAGTAGACTTGAGAATAACTGGAAAGTTTTCACATGGAAAAGAGATTAGATATCTTTTTGGCTTTGTTTTTTTTTGACTCCAAAGGGCAGGACCAAGAACAGTAGTTGGAAGTTCAGATTTCAGAGGAGAAAAAAAAACATACCCAAAAACTTATACCAAGTAAAAACACCTAAAAGTAGAATGAGTCCTCTCTGTAAGTTAGGTTAACTTTCATTGGAAGCTGTTAAGAAATAAGCTGAATAACTACTTGCTAGATATATTACAAATGAGAGTTCTTTTGGTCAAAGATTGAATAAGATAAACAGCCAATATCCCTTCAACTCTAAAACTTTTTTGATTCTGTGATGACATCTTTGATTTTGAGATTCCTTTCAAGGATTTGTGATTTCTCAATTTGGGTCCTCTATCAACTGTGGCTACAATTTAAGTAGCTGATTTTTAAAACCTGTTACAACCAAAAAATCCAACACCCTGCATATATCTAATCTGATGATTAGATTAGTTCTCAGATAACAAATATATTGTACCCATATCTGAAGTAATTTCAATTTAGAAGGACTGATCAGAATTCTAGTTATGCTGGCAGAGCATAACAGAAAACAAACTCACTCCATCACATAAGGAAAATATGGAGGATGCTAATTATGAAGTCAAAATCTTCCTCACATTATATGCCCTAATAAACAATATATGACTACTACTACTCAAATTAGGCAGTAATTATTATCTACCTGCTTATCTCTAGTCATCAAAAATAAAGAATGCTAATATCTAGATATCTACATTCTTCTATCTCTTCAGGAAAGGTAAATAAAATCCACAAATATTCCTTCTCAATAACTTATTATTGAGTAAATAATGAGTAAAACTCAGTGCTAAAAATAAGATCAAGGGCTTCCAAAGTTGAATATCTCTCCATTTGAAAGACCACATAAAATGTTACCAAAAGATATTAAAAAATTTTTAAGGTTATATGCAGAAATAATAATTCTTCAAGCAGATATTAATGTGAAATTTGCCTAATTTTAATGAGTTCATCATTTACAATGCCAGTTATTTGAAAATGTAATTTCTATTATTTAAATTAATTTTATTTGTAATTTTATTAGAGTTAATGATCTTAGCAGTTAGGTGGTCTAAGTAACTCTTTAATGCCATCAGTTTACAATTTAAAAAGGATTCTGAATCTATTTCTGCATGCTAAAAAGATTTCGATTAGCAATCTTTAAGAACAGTGGAAGAATGTATCCTTATGCAGTAAAGAAATCAAGATAAAGATGAATTATACACTGATACTTTGAAATTCTTATTGTTGTATTTGACCAATTAGATAGTAAATTGGGGATTTATCACATCATTCAGATTAATGTTGATATTGATAAAAGAGTTCTTTCTAAGAAAGTGTGAATAGTTTCACTCAAGGAAATCTGGTAACAGTTAGTTTAAAAAAAAAATCCCCAGGAAAAATAAAAGAGAACTACTAAGTATTTTAAGGCCCTATATTTTTCTTATTCACAAATGTCACTTTTTATTGAATTTTGAACTTTAAATACTTGAATCAAAGATTCTTTGGTTTCACTGGTCTAAGTTTTCTTTCTAATGCATATTGTAAATACATATAGGTTGTTTCATGTATTGTTATAAGCCAAAGAAATACATCAACTTATGTGATAATCATTTCTGACTTTAGCTAGATTGGTCTTCAGATGACAAACACTAATCCCAAACTCAAATCTTTTCTAGGTCAGTCAGTATGATTATGCTGTCTTGAAATTCTGTTAAAAAACATAAACAAAAAAATGAAACAAGGGTCAACATTATACTATGAAATATCTTGATACCATGATGAAGTATCATAAGAGTTTAAATATGGTATTTTTCATGAGGGCACAGTGAGAATAAAACTCCAAAGTAAACTTGGACAATAGACGCTTGGGTTATAAAGCAAAATTATGCAATTAAAAAAAAAAAAAGAAACATTAACCAAAGAAATATGTAAAAGCTTGTCATTATTATAACAAAGAAAAAAAAAACAGCTTTGGATGAAGAAATCTAAACAACTCACATTCTCTCCATTTCATTTATCTGCTAATTTCTCACCCGTTTTTTGATAAGGTACAGAAGATATTTGTACTTTTAATTTTTGTTTTTACACTATCTTCCATAACATATACCAGCTTGGATTTTAAGCAGTGAACTATAGTTTTTCCTTTCTACTTCAGCAACTTTCACATTTGGTAATTATAAGGAACTTCAATAGTAATTTCTAGAAGCTTCCTAGATCACAGATACAAATGGCAGATGATCATATTTGCACATGTTTTAGGTTATTCGAAAGAAAAGAATTAGTTAGGATATGGCAAATATCCTAAGATGATATTGCCTCTGAGCCACCACTTCTTTCCCACTCTTCCATCTCTCAAACTGGTATAATTTGTAATAGAAACTAATATAAACCCAATTCATGGAGTGGATTGTTATAGCAATAACAATTTCTTTATAAGACTTCTCTCCTGAACAAGGCACAAAACAAAGGACAATAACATATTTAGTACAGTGAATATTAAACATGGAGAATATACCAACATGTGAAGTTTCCATGTGAAGGAAACTGCTCAAATTTCAAAAGCCAAGCTATAACTCAAGATTCATGCAGACAACATCCAAGGACTATAATGAGGGATTCTGAATTACAGTGGGTGACAGAAATAACAGAGTGGATAAAAATTGGCTTTGGAGCCAAGAAGATATGATTTCATGTCCCAACTCGGTTTGTAATGATTGTATGAACTTTTCAGTGCTCTGGGCAACTTTCTTAGAATATAATTTGCAAAAATGGTGGCTATTTGAGTTGATAGCATTTTCTCACCTCTACCAGTAAAATTACAGGTCCAGATTTTAACCCAATGAATGCTCAGAGATTTTATAATAAACTTTGATTGACATGACTGATATGGTCATTTATACATGGAGACTACATATACCTCCCAAATCTAAATATATTGTATGATACCTTTTTCTTTACGAAGAAAGAGGTTCAAAAAGTATCTGTAATCTTCATATTTCTTTGGGTTAAACAAAACTAGGTTTTCCAGGAAAAATGGTATAGAGAAAAGCACTCTCTATTTCTTACATAGATAAAACAAAAATTTTGTGAAGTCAACTTAAAACTCATTGATATATACCAGGGGTTCTCAAACCAGATGTGGCCCACCAGGTTGTGGCAAATGGGCTGAAGGGTGGAGACAGAGTGTGAGTTTTTGTTTTTACTACAGTCTGTCCTTCCAGCAGTCTGAGGGACAGTGAACTGACCCCCTATTTAAAAAGTTTGAGGACCACTGATATATACACTTGTTTGTTTGTCTGTCTGTCTATTAAAATATGGAAGACAAAAATAAGGCAAATGGTTGTTTTGCTTTTCAACTTATATAGCAGCTCTGTGCAGGCACAACTAAAGATTACAAAAGTATATAATTAAAAAATTTATCTCCTCAAAGAGGAGAATTTGGTTTTGTTTTTTAACTGTTATAATATTCTCAGAAAACACAAAAGCAAGGCAATGCCCACGAAGCATTAAAGTTGAGTATGTATAAATTCCTAATTGAAAAAAGTGAAAGAACTGCCATAATTTTTAATCACACTCCTAATTCGACTACTCTTAGCATAAATATAATTTCTTTTCCTCAAAGAGGATAAGGGGCTTGTTTTTCTGTTCTGTCTTCTGGGGAGAGATTTTGGTTTAACTGTCATTTGAGATTAATTCATATGGATGGATCAAAGTAGAAGGATAGGGAAATAAGGGTATTTTCTGATGGTAATGACATCTTGCTTGTCAAGATCTAGGAAATTGCCAAAAAACAGCACATTTTATTAACTCCAGCGAGCTTTTCTTTCAATAGCTACTTACTAGACCTATATTTGAGAATGATGCTACTCAATACCCATAGAGCCTTCCACTTAGCAGAATATGTCACCCAGTGTAAAACAGGAGAGATAGAGAGGGAAAATATATTAATTTGTTTTTCTCCCTAAAGTCAAAACTTTGGTCAAATTTAGCAAAAAAGATTTAAGAAAAAAATTCCACATGATACACAGCATATTCACAAGCAGTACATGCTTCAAGCCTCTTGTCATAACCATACAAAGAGATAAAAAAAATCTATAGAGTTTTGCTCAGTACAAAAATCTAGGAAGGTCAGAAAAAAAATGCATGGAAAGGTGTACAACATGACTGGTCTTTTCCCCAAGGCAATAAAGGCTTGTTTATCAGAGTAAATGCAGGGATACCAAAGTTGTCTCTCTACTTTTCATTTAAAAAAATTTTAAAGCCAGGAAGTAGTTCCTCTCTCAGAACATATAGCACTTAAATTAAAAAAAAAATAAATCAATGACCTGAGAACTGTGGAGGCAAGAATGCGGGATAGAAAAAAAATTAGCTTACATTGTTTATTATTTTCACTTAGATAGACTTTAAGTGTTCCATCACACTTTCAAATACACCAGCCACTTGGGGAATAGAGTAAATCAATCTTTCAACTTTAGAGTAATCCTTAGATTAATTAGGAAAAAACAACAACTAAGGAAACAAAGTAGGACAGAAAGGAACTTATCCATTCAAGTGAACAGCTTTTCTTATTCTCTTGGAAAGAAGAATCAACCCAGTTTGAGGATAAAATGGCAATTCTATTTTAAAAGGTATCTCAGGTTTGAGAACAGAGAATGTTCTTATAAGCTACAGATAGAAAACTTCTTTGTTAAGGAAGATCATTTATAATGCACTATTCTATTTTAAAAGGTAGCTCTGAGAACAGAGAATGTTCTTATAAGATACAGATAGAAAAATTCTTTGTTAAGGAAGATCAAAAATGCACTATTTATAGTGTGATAGGTGACTTTCAATTCCACCATTCCTATCTACACAGTACAAAGACCATACATTATTACAGTTATAGATTTACACAGTCTGTATTAGCATTTGAGTAATTCTCTGAGGTGAGTTGAAAAGATCTGGCAGAAACTACAAAATGGTAAAGGAGGAATGTTCTTAGTTTATCATTTAGAGTGCAAAGAATGTGAGAGAAACTAAGGAAGAGCAAATAGAGCAGCACAAACACAAAAAGGGCTTTTAAATTTCATTTATAATAAAGAACCAAGGAAGTTAAGTGAAATCACTAAATCTATGCTTTAGGCAATCTAGGAGCTGATTCTCCACACTAGAATTCTCTAATTCTCTCTCTCTCTCTCTTTTTGTTACCACTATGGCAAATATTTTATTTTGTCCCCATTAAATTGAGCAGCATCATTATACAGAACTCCATGTATTTATGCATATACATATGAAAGAGAACTACACATTCTACCCTACCTCTCTGCATTTCTATCAAAACCTTCTAGCTCATTTAAGAAAAAATACTTAGATGTCACTGTAGATCAGCAGTACCAAGATTTTATCTGTGGAGCCTAAAGTTGATCTCAAACTCTTCCCTTCTTCCTGGGGAAAAATAAAGTAGAAAATTTCTTTGTTATCTGATCCCAAATAATCTTGATGTAAAGGTGTAAAGATAAGAGGATATTTTACTGCAAAATTCCAACAGCATTAAGTCTGAATACTGGGGTTCCAAAGATCCCCATAACTTTTTCCAGTGGAATGAATTCAAAATTTTTACAAATTGATTTTTTTATAAGCTGCTCTCTATGGTTTAGAATAAGAGAGAAAGAAATAAGGCAAGTGGTTTTGCTTTTCTAATTACAAAGCAACTCTATGAATAACTAAAGGTGACAAAAATTTATAATAATTTCTTCTAATTTCTTTATATATCATCATCATCCACAAAACTATTTCTTATACCCTTTCCAAACTAACTTACTGTGATATTACACATATTTCCAATTTTATAATTTTAAATCAGTGCAATTAAGCTTGAAATTGTTTGACAGCAAAGTGTCCATTAGTATATACTTTAGAAATAAGATCAAATATAGTCATTTTGTGACAAAGATGTTAGAAGCACCAAAACAAAAAATTGAATTCGGAATGCAAAGTATAGATTAAGTATCCCAACCTGTAAAAACTGTTAAACAAGACTAAAAGACCAGTCTGGAGAAAGCACCAAAAAAAAAAAAAAAAAAAAGAGAGAAGGAGGGAGAGTGAACTTTAAGATTAATACCTTAAGGTAAAATCAAAATGAAAGTTCTTTTTCCTTTTCAGAAAGCCATCAAAAGAAAAAAACACACACACATTATTACACTTATCAAAGAAAACAACTCATCAATTAAGAAACAATATAGTCTGTTTCTTGATTACCTTTAAAAGGGGCTCTTTAAATAAGAATCTTTAAGCTACAGAATTTCTATTGAGGTGTTATACCAGTAATCCATTTCTCAACAATCTCACTAAGAGAGTTAACCTCTTGCCCTGAAATTAGTATTTTTGTCTTTTGGCCTTAAAGCAATTCTTAAATAAGCCTATCAAAAAAGTTTAATGAATTTTTCATTATCAAACAATACAATATGTATAAAGTATTTTGCAAGCTTGGAAGGGCTATATGAAGATAAGATGTTATTATTTTCACATACATAGATCTTATTCATCCAACTAGGTTTTTTTTTTTTTTTTTTTTTTTTTTTTTTTTAAGAGGAGGACCATATAAAGTAGTATGAATTACTTGGAACAAAGGAAAATAATTAAATGTGTTTGATTTCTAGAATAAACATTAAACTTTTATATCTTCAACATCTTAAACACTTTACCTGTTTTACCTAATTTGGAATGAAGTTAACAAGATTCTGACATGCTATTCAATTTTTCATCATGAAATTACATTTTTATTACATTGGCTATTAGTGTATCTTTAACTTCTTTCAAATCTAGTCTTGAACATGACCCATAGATTTTTTAATAGCACTTAAATTGTAAGAATCATCAAGCCATTAAGGTATTTTTATTCCCTTCTCAAGTTTGTATCTAAACTTTTCATGACATATGACATGGTGTATATAAAACTGTGTTGCAATTTTCCATCTCCATTTGGGAATGAGTATGATTATAGAATTTTTCTGATTTTTAGTATATCAGAATATTTATCAAAATTTATGATTCCCTCAAAGGAAATAAAAATGAGATCTACTTGAAGTATAAAAAAAATTCTTAAAACATTGGATTGGATGTTTCACACTTTGATCAAGACACTCAAATCTTAAAAGAACTCTTGGGCTTCTGCCAACATTTTCATTTCAGAGCAGCTTTGAATAAACAGATTATTTGATTACTTTTTTTTCAATCTTCAGTACTCTAGTGGGACATGTGTTATTTCCATTAGCAATGATTAGCAATAGTTAATTTTTTTTAAACTTGACTTCTCCATGTTGTTTCACTTTTAATGGTTATACTATAGAGGAAATAATAACAACCCTTTCAGATGCCAGTTGTTCTAAAGGCCTTAACTTCGTTTTCTGAGGATTAATTAAGCTGTTTCATAGTAAAAGTTTGTCATTCTTCATGTCATTTTTTCACTTTCAATGCACTCTGTGGGTCTGAAAGACTACTGGGAAAAAAAAAAAAAGTTGACTTTTCCACAATAGCTCTTGCAGCATCTTTAAGAGCCACAACTTTTGTACATTATCTTTGGAGTAATATTCCTTCTTTAAGACACAATTTAATATATAAAGTGGGAAACAAAATACATACTTATTGAACATCATCTAGCACTCAACTGAGAGAGAATAAGATTAAAGGTGAGGAAACCAGATCAAACTGATTTTATCTATTCAAGATCAGATGTTCTAGTCAGCCTAGTGTAAGGAAAAGCCCAACTGCATAATCAATGCTGTTCCAAAATGAAGCCATAAAAAAAAAAAGCCTCAGACTTGGATCACTGCAACTATTCATAACTTTCTATATAGATGCTAGTGAACATGGAAGGAGAGAAAGCACACAATCGCTGTGACTGTGGGCCCAATCATTTCAGTTGTGTTTGACACTTGGTGACCTCATTTGGAGTTTTCTCCACAAAGATACTGCAGTGGTTTGCCATTTCCTTTTCCATTTTATACAAGGAGAACCAAGGCAAACAGGGTTAAAAGACTCATTCAAAGTCACATAAGGAAAACTCATCTTCATAAGTAGATTTGAATTCATGAAGATGAATTTTCCTG
The DNA here is from genome assembly GCF_048593235.1 of Sminthopsis crassicaudata. Classification (NCBI taxonomy): domain Eukaryota; kingdom Metazoa; phylum Chordata; class Mammalia; order Dasyuromorphia; family Dasyuridae; genus Sminthopsis; species Sminthopsis crassicaudata. The sequence goes on along the minus strand of NC_133618.1, from coordinate 342,729,057 downwards.
ATTCCAAGACCAGTTGTGTACTTAGTTGCATTAAAAAAGCCAAACAAACAAAAAACCTGTTATATCACTTTAACTGCTGCTCTTAGTTTATCTTAATACTTCCCTTATCAACTCACTATCCCATTATTTTCCAAATAGTTGCTTTTCCAAAGCTTTTTATCTTTTCTCAAACCTCCAATTGTTCTTTCTTCCTCAAACTCTCAATTGACAAATGTGCCTCATAGTTTATTGAAAAAATTGAGGCCATTTGTCACAAGCATATTTTCCCCTATTCCTCCTCTCATTTTCATTCATGAATCTTCTGCTACTATTATGTCCTTTCTTCCTGTCTCATATAATTAGTTAGCCTTATTTTTTTTATCAAGGCTAATACTCCTACCTGTTCAAGCAATTCCATTTACCTCACCTCCTCCAACAGATTTGCAATCTTCCCCCTCCCACCTCCCCATTCATCTATTTATTTTCAACTGTTTCCCTACTGCTTATACGCTCCCCACCTCAATTAAAAAAAAAAAAATTCTTGATCTTTCCATCACCTGATTTATTAGCAATAACAGGGCAGATTATAATAAGTGCCTTCACCTTCTCTTCTCTCACTTTCTTAAATATTTACAATTAAGCCTTATCCCATCAAAACTGTTCTCTCTAAAGTTACCAATGATTCAATAACTTTTTCTTAATCCCTATGTTTCTATTGTTTTCTGCCACCTTTGATACTATTGATTAGTGTTATAAAACAAGTAGCTCATACTGACTTAGAAAACCTCAAATTAACATGTTGTACTGTATCTTTATTTGTATTCAAATTTCCTGATTTTAATCTCCTTCTGGTTCTTATGGGGAGTTTTAGTGGTCCATGCTAGGATAACCTTGATTTGAAATCTCTGATGTTGATCACAGTCAACTCCTAGATATTATCTTCAAAGCTAAACTTCTTGTAATGCCATTTTCTCCCAGTATTTCTCTTACCTATCAAATTTCTCCTTTACTGGATTCTATCAAGATTGCACCCTTTCTGTCCTGGATCCCATTTTCTTCCTTCTCTATACTACTTCACTTGGAAATCTCATTAGTTCTCATGTATTTAATTACAATTACTGATGTGGACTTACTCTTTCCTCTGTCAAGAAGGTGGCTATCTTCCTATTATCAGGCATAACCAATTTCTGTTTGTATAGAATGACTGTGAGGGTAGAACTCTCTATCAACCTCCACTGTCTATCCCCCAACCTCTGGGAATCTCTGAGATACTGATTAGTATATCTTTAGAGAGATGTGGGACCTGATCTGCCAGATGCATTCCACCACCTCCTGGATTCCTCCCTGAGCTGCAAAATTCTTCCCTGGTTCTGAGAGATCTCCAAAATTGTATTTCCTCTATAACATATCTGTTATGATAAAGATCCTTGCTAAATCCTTTTAAGACTAAACCCACTATGGGTTCTCTATCTTTCCTTCCCTTTAATGGAATCTTTGTCTTTACTCTAGCTATCTCTGTTTAGTCTGCTAAACTCCTCTATGGATCTGTGCCAATCATTGGCATACTCAGGCTTTATTACATATTATTTTAATGGATTCTTCCAAACTCCTTTCCTTGATAATAATAAACCTGTTGCTCTCCCAACTTTATATCATATTTGCACTCCTGGGGCCTATTTTATCTCAAATTTTGTCAGTATTCTCTTCTCTTAAATAAACCTACCTTTTGGCAAAGAGAGTGGCCACTGTGAGTTTGTCACATGATTATTTTGAATTAAGAATTGCTACCCTTAATAAACTGGGAAAACATTTTTATCTTCAAGGGTTCTGATAAAGGCCTTATTTCTAAAATATATAGAGAACTGGCTCAAATTTATAAGAATTCAAGCCATTCTTCAATTGATAAATGGTCAAAGGATACGAACAGATATTTTTCAGATGAAGAAATTGAAACCATATCTAATCATTTAGAAAAGTGCTCTAAATCATTATTGATAAGAGAAATGCAAATTAAGTCAACTGAGACACATCTCTCAAGATTCGTTAAGATCAAAAGATAATGATGAATGTTGGAGGGGATGTGGGAAAACTGGGACACTAATACATTGTTGGCGGAACTGTGAATGGATCCAGCCATTCTGGAGAACAATTTGGAACGATGCTCAAAAAGTTATCAAACTGCCTTTGCTTTGATCCAGCAGTATTTCTATTGAGCCTAAATCCCAAAGAGATCTTAAAGGAAGGAAAGGGATCCACAGTTTTGGCTGTGCCCTCTGCACAGTAATGGGGAAATGAAATTCCCTCCATTCAATTTCATCTGCATGTGAAAAGAAAGCATGGCATGAAAATATGCCTCATACCCTATCAGCCCTGAGATACTTTAGATTATGCACAATGATTTGTAAGCCTCTGAAAATCTTTAGGCTCTGATGTGGGAACTCAGATATTTGAGAGAAAATCTCTTGGGACTATAATTGATATACTTTTGAGTTTTGAATTAGGATATGATTATCTGACAGATCATAAAGTTAGTAATCCACTATTCAAGAGAAATGCCCTAAGTTACTCAGAAGAATGCCATCCTGATATTACAAGTAGATGTCTCTACATCTGGGGAAGAACTGGAATGACAATCTTGGTGTCTGCTTAAAGTTGGATCCTTCTGACTCAATTTCCCAGTTGTGTTCCTTTGAACATAACTTTGAACACCTGATTATTCCTCAGCCTGGAAATGGAGTGGAATTTATTTTTGAATTCTTACTTGAAGTCAAATAGTTATGGATGAGTTATCCTGTAATCATATCCTGCTTTTTTTTCTCTTATATCAAATCTCTATATTTAGAGCAAGTGGGCAGCAAAAGCTGTCAGCAAAATGCAAGCACGAAGATCTTGTTGTTTTCTTCTTGAAAATGTGTAGTCACTAGAGAAATTACTGTTTTCCATCACTGGGTAAATGAATATTTGATCATCTTCATTTACTAGAGATAAAAATATGTTTGTATATGAACTTTAATCTTTCACAATGTAAGAACAACTGAGTGTGAGACCTACTTGCTCTTCTCATGCAATAGGATTTAGAGAATTTTTGTGTAAAAAGTTATTCAGGAGATGTAACATAGTTTTTTGTTACATCAATGTAGAAGTCAATTTTAAGGAAATGTGGAAATAACATGTTTGTTCTGTGTGCCCTGTGGCACAAATATGTTTTCTTATAAACAACTTATTTGATATAACACTGAACCACAGGAAAATGGCTTGCTGACAATCTATTACATTGGCTTTCTTACTCCTCCAGTTCTTACAGAAGACCTTGGCAAAGAAGAACTATATTCTTCCCCCTTTTGGTGTTTCAAACATCCTCAGACCAGTTTCTAATCCTAAAACTAAGCCAGTGAAAACTTTTCTTAGGCCTCCATTAAACCCCTCTCTTCTAAAAGCTATTCAGAGAAGGGATACTGATCTAAGAAAAGGGCAGAGAGGTTTAACACATATGCCTCATGTAGAAGTTTGGGCAAATTTCTCTATCTCATGTCCTACTTTTGAAAGATAACTGTGAGACTTGTTAAGGAAAAATTTTGTCAATATCTCTGGTGGGATCTCCCTTTCTAAAAATTGCTTTTGGGTTAAGGTCCCCAAAAGCAGTCTCCTTTCTGGAGATCTTAGCTATTTTCTCTTTGCTTGGCACTCCACTTTTAATCAATACCAATAGCTTTAAGTGGGTCTTTTGTTCTCCCCCCCCCCCCTTTTCTGAGGCTGAGGTTAAATGACTTGCCCAGGGTCACACAGCTACAAAGTGTTAAGTGTCTGAGACCAGATTTGAACTTGGGTCCTCCTGAATTCAAAGCTGATGCTCTATCCACTGCGCCATCTAGCTGCCCCTGGGTCTTTTGTTCCTTAAGAACAAAAACTTAAGCTTTTGGTGGAGGTCCCTGGAAACAGAGATCTCTAGAGATTCTACTGCATCTCCTGCTTTTAATTGTTACTTCTGGATTTGTTTATCAACCAAGTACAAGATATCTCTTTGAAGACAATGTATTCTCTATTAAAAAAGCTGATGCCTAACTAGCTATTTACATATTCTTCAGGAAAGATATAATCATAGTTTGTTTTCTCTTTCCTCTTCTCTCTCTTACTCTCTCTCCCTTCCACTCTCCCCATGCCCACTAACCTTTGGTGCTCACAAAAGTGAGGAATAACTTTTGGACTACACTATAGGCTGTAATATGAACATATTACATTTTTGAAGGCTCTATTAAGAAAAATGCCTTTGACTGCAGACCCCCGTCAACCTCAACCTGTTATCCTCTCTAATCAATGCTTAAATTCTTTTGAATATTATGGCACATATATATTCTTGCTTATCCAAGCGACCCTTTTACTGTCTGTAATGCTAATGTCCCTAATCTCTGCTTGTTAGATTTGTTTTCTCCTAAGCTTTGATCAATTCAATGATCAGCACTGAGCAGCTTCAGGAATCAGACTCAGAACCCCATTAAATGTTACTTCAATCAGTTCCTGAATCATCCCTTGACCCTATACTCATTCCTGGCAGGAAGTATTTTCAGAAGAAGAGATCATTATTCTATACCCAAAAAAACTTTGGGTCCCATTTGTTTGGGAGGAAACTGATCGTTGGTGCAAATGGACCCCAGCAAAATACTACCAGTGTCTGAGTAGGTTGCCACTAAGGAGAAAACAATTGACCCTGTGCTAATTTCCACTATTGTGCTCTGGTAACCAATTTTGTACCCCTATGGTGTCACCAATCTTTGGCTACTGTATGTACTTCACTCCCAGTTTCTGGACAGCTTCTATACTTGTTAAGCATAACAAGTGTGTTTTCAGCATTGTCGTTTAAATCCCACCCTGTTTATGGACAACCCCCTCCCTCCTTCAACATTTTTTGGGGAACATTTCTTTTGCAAATTAAAGAGTAGGGAATGGTGTGAACTTACTCTCTTTTCCTGTCAGGAAGAAACCTACCTGGCTATTATCAGCTGTTGGAGTACAGATCAACTTGGACCTACATTTACTGCTGAGTTAGGAGAGTATGAGGCCGTTGGAACAGGCATGTGACATGCATACACTTCCTATATTAAGACACATAACCTTTAAGATATATATACGGCCATAAAAGGAAAAACTCTGTACTTAACTTTTGATTGGAGTTCGCCATTGTTTAAAGAGTATATAAGTTAGTATACTGCCTGATTAAAAAAAGGGGAACACCTTTTCTACGCTATGTAATAGATTCCTGAATAAAGCACCGCTTAACTCCTTGGCAGTTCGACTCAGTGTGATTCTTCTGATGCAGAAGCCGGTGGTACCCCGAAGACCCCAGATAGGAGGGTAAGTAGAGGTCAGATACTCCTCCCACACTAGAAGCACTCCAGGAACCCCCAGGCTTAACAATCAGCCATAACCAATTCCCAGACTGTCTTGTTTATATGATGACTGTAAGGATGGGACATCTTTTATCAATCTCTACTGTTAATCTCCCAACCTCTGGGGATCTTTAAGTAACCTTTGAGATATATTCTGCCAGCTGCATTCCACCTGGTTTCTTCTTGTTTTTCTCCCTCGAGCTGCCAAATTCTTCCCTATCCCTGAGAAACCTCCAAGGCTGTATTTCCCCTATAAAAGATCTGCTCATGATGAAGAAATTTGCCAAATACATTTCAGGATGAAACCCACTATGACGTATTCTTTTTCTCTCCTCATAATGCCTTCCCTTTTCTAACTAACTATTTAGTCTGCGAAACTCCTCTATGCCAGTCAAGGGCAATTCCAGGCCTCATGGTGTATTCCTTTAATGGATTCTTCCAACTCCTTTCCTTGATAATGAGAACCCTGCTGCTCTTCCAACTTTATTTCATATTTGCCACTCTTAATGCCTATTTTACCTCTTATTTTGTCTGTATCCTCTTCTCCTAAATAAATCTACTTTTTGACAAAGAGGTTGGCCATTTTGACTATGTTCCTTCCTTCAAATAAGGAATTGCTGCCCTGACCTCAATTACCATTTCTATGCTGATGATTCTCCAAATTTATTTACCCTGGTTCAATTTCTTTGCACCTTGCCACTTCCTTCTCCTATCTTCCCTGTTAGTAAAGAGGACAATATCATCCTCTCAGTGCCTTAGGCTTGTGGCCTAGGAATTAACCTATACTTCTTATCCCACATTCTTCATCTCCATATATACAATCTAGTGCCAAGACCTGTCAGTTTCATCTTTCCTACATTTCCAAAATATATTTTCCACCCTTCTCTTCTCTGACACTTCCACCGATCTGGGGCAGGCTCTTTATCACCTTACACCTAGACTATTTCATAAACCTATTGATGGATCTGCCTGCTTTGAGTCTCTACTTACTTTACAATCCATCCTCCATTCAGCTACCAAAGTAGTTTTCCTAAACTCAAGCCTGACCATGTCATTCCCCTACCCTCATGACCTCCAAGACCAAATACAAAATGCTCTATTTGGCATTCAAGGCCCTTCATAACCTTTCTCCCTCCTATTTTTCCAATCTTCCTATACTTTGTACTGATACTGAACTCCTACCTATTCTACTTCATCTCTCACTGCCGAGCCTTTATAATCTCTTACTGTCCTCCAGTCCTGAAATACTCTTCCTTCTGATCTCTGCCTGACTTCCTTAGCTTCCTTTTAGTCCCAAATAAAATCCCATCTTCTATGGGAAACCTTTCCCAATCCCTTTTAATTCTAGTGCCTTTCCTTAGTTAATTATTTCCTATATACAACTTCTCTCCATATATTTATTCACTTTTTGTTTCCTCCATTAGATTGTGAGCTCCATGAGTGGAAGAAGTGTTTGGCCTTTTACAGTGCCTGGCACATAAATGTTTACTGACTATGCTTATGACTTGCTTAATAAATGTTTACTGACTAGCTAAAAATTACTTTGTCCCAAGTAATTTGCCTACAATATTACTTCTTGTATATTCCACAATGCCTTCAATTCTATAATGAATTCAATGAATATTTTATTGACAGTATTTCTGAATATTATATATGCTGTTCTGCTAAATGGATACATTCCTGAAAAGTTATATTTAGTAAGTAGTGTTGTATAAAGGCCATTGGGTTGGAGGACAGAGATGAAGTAAAATAATCTTCCAGTCCAAGAAACTTGGAAGATTGTTTCACTTGGATTAAAGGAGAACACAGTCCAAGAGAGGAAACATCCTACCAAGCCAGCAGCAAGTCCCACTTCAGCACATCACTGTAAAGTCCATTATAGGAAGACAGGCAATACCAGTATCAGAAGAATTCACATTCCTCAGCGCAGTCAGGGGAAAGATCAGCTCTGAGAACTGACCAGGGTTTCAGCAAATCCCCTAAAAAACATAAACAACATCTGGACCCTGCAGGTGCCTGAGAAGATTGCAGACACCAATAAGGGAAATGTATCCTAGCATAATCAGGCAAACAGACAGATGTCAATGGAGGAAAGCCCTATGGACCTCTGAACAGGAGCAGACTCCAACTCTTAAGACTGGCCACATTGCTTCAAGCATAGTCCCAGGGAAACAGGGAGATGTCAATGCAGTGATCCCCTTCACTCAGGCCTCAATCCATATCAGACACCAGCACTGGGTACCCCACTCATCACCGGGTAAGCTACTAGACCCATATAGCCTCCAATAGTTTCAACCATTCCCCATTGTACTCCTTCAGCATAGAACCACCTATGAGGGTACCCTGTGGGCTTTAGAACAACACAGTGCAGCATCAGGGAAAAAGCCAGTGTCTTTAGTACCTGGCACACAAAGCTTGAAAATATGCCCCTTCTACTTCAGGAGCAGAGCTCAAAAAGGGGAAAAGCTGGAAAAATTGAGCAAATAACAATAGAAAAATAATCTGATCATAGAAGGTTATTATGGTAACATGGAAGAAGATCAAGATACAAACTCAGAAGAGAACCACAATGTCAAAATAAAGTAAAATGAGAATTGATCTCAAGTCCAGAGAGAACTCAAAAGAGCTCAAGAAGGAGCTCCAAAATCAAACAAGAGAGATAGAAGGAAAATTCGGAAAAGAATTGAGAGTGATGCAAGAGGTTTATGAAAAAAAGATTTAACAGCTTGAAAAAAAGAAAACAACTGCTTAACAAGTAGAATTGGTCAAATGGAAAAGGAGATATCACATCCCCTGAAGAAAACAATTCCGTAAAAAGTACAACTGACCAAATGAAAAAGGAGATACAAAATCTGAGGAAAATAATGACTCTGAAACATCAAGAAAAACAAAATCAAACAAAATTAAAAGAATGAAAAAATAAAAGAAAATATAAAATAACTTACTGGAAAAACAACTGACCTGAAAACAGCTCTAGGAGAAATAAAGTAAGTATTACTGAACTAATTGAAAACCATAATCAAATGGAGGTCTGGGCAGCATCTTTTAAGAAATTAGGAAAACTTCCCTGATATCCTGGAACCAAAGGGCAAAAAAAAAGCATTGAAAAATTCTACTGATTAACTCAGGAAGAAGATCCCAAAATGAAGAACACTAGAGCCAAATTTCAGAACTATAAGGGGAAGAAAACCTGTAAGCAGCTAGAAAGAAACAATTCAAATAACAAGGAGCCACAATCAGGATTATATAGGACTTAGCTGTTGCAACATTACAGGATCCAAGATCATGGGAAATGATATTTTGGAGGGCAAAGATATAACCAAGAATTATTATTATTATTATTTTTTTTTGGTGAGGCAATTGGGGTTAAGTGACTTGCCCAGGGTCACACAACTAGGAAGTGTTAAATGTCTGAGGCCAGTTTTGAACAGGTCCTAGGATAATACTGCAAAAGAAAAAATGGTCATTCAATGAAATAGAAAGATTTCAAGCTTTAACAAGGCCAAACCTGAACAAAAAACTGATCTCTAATATCAAGACTAAAAGAAGCATAAAAAGGGAAAAAGGTAAAACAACAACAACAACAAAAAAGGATTCTTTTGAGCTAAACTTCCCTATCTGGGACAATGACACTTATAATTTTGAAGAATTATACCACTAATAGTGCAACTAGAAGGAATACACATAGGCAGAGGGTATGAATATAAGGTGAATTTGAAGGAATGATATAAAAAATTAAAGGAGGAGAATAAGAAGTATAATGGGTACAGAAGGAAGGAAGAAATAAAATGGGGCAAATTATTTCACATGAGGAGGCATGAAAGACCTATTACAGTGGAGGGAAGGTGGAAGAGTGGGTGAACCTTGACTCTTACTTTCATCAGAATTGGTTCAAAGAGAGGATGATATATGGATATAGATATATAGCTAGATATGGCTGAAGTGAATTGTAAAAGCTGTCTCAAGACAGTATTCTAAAAATTGAGTGAAAGTTGGTTGTGCCCCAGGCCTAAGTTTCTTTCTCCAGAAATCACTGTGGTTTACAAGAATTATATAGTCCTTTTCTTTGTACCACTTTGACATTAAAACTCCACATAAGGTAATTTGGTAATCCTAAAGATGTGATTGGGTTAGAAGTATTCCGTCATTTATGACTTAGAATTTGAGGTCATTTGTCCTGACTAATCAGGACAGAGGTCCAACCTATGGGGAATGTTACCCAAGACTTGTATATAATCTTTGTCTGCTTTCTGTATGTTCCGTCTCCTTGTTTGTTTGTTTTTTTTTTTGTTTTTTTTTTTTTTTTTGTTGCAAGCCTAGTTCATCTGTTCTTTTTGTATTTTATTGATGTAAGAATTTAGAGAAGTTAATTTTCATCTACCTACTGACTCCCATAAATGGCATTATTGTCATGCTGTTTAATAAAATTATTGGTTATTTTTATGATTGACCCACTTATTCTTTAGGATTAGATTGTTTTAGTTCCCAATTGATTTTAAACTTTAAATTTAAATTGATTTAAAACTGCCATCACTTGTTGAAGGTAATTCTTAATATATCATGATCCAAAAAGGATACATTTAATATTTCTGCCTTTCTACTCACTTAAATCCTTCTTTAAGAATTTGGATGTTAAACCACTTAGTGCATATATGTTTAGTATTATTATTACTTCACTGTCTGTGGTACCCTTTAGTACCAAGTAGTTTTCTTATCTCTTTGTCTCAGATCACTAATCCTATTCCCACTTTTTTTATTTCAGCTGAAGTATAATAGATTCTGCTCTAGCCTCTGACCTTTATTCTGCATGTGTCTCTATTTCAAGTATGTTTCTTGTAAACAACATATTGTAGAATTCTAGCTTTTGATTCTTTCTAGTATCCACTTCTGTTTTATGGGAGAGTTCATCTCATTTTTATTCAGAATTATGATTATTAACTGTATATTTCCTTTCATCCTATTTTTCTATCTTTTTCTCCCTTCTTTCCTTTCACCCTTCCTTCTCTCACCAGTGTTTTGCTTCTTTCTACTGCCTCCCCCAATTTACCCTCTCTTCTCTCAATCCCCTTTGTTCCTTAATTAATTTCCTTTCTTCTCACTTCCTTGTTGAGTAAGATAGATTTCTGTGTATAATTGAGTGTGTATATATCTACATCCATCTATCTTTCTATCTATCTGTGTGGGACAAACACCACCAGCTCAAATAAATCAAGGAAATTTCTCAAAGTAGAAGCAGAAAGGAACTTTATTATGTTCTCACAAGAAAGGGCATCTCTTTCCTAACAAATAATAATAATACTAAACATATATGCACCAAGTGGTTTAACATCTAAATTCTTAAAGAAGGATTTAAGTGAGTAGAAAGGCAGAAATATTAAATGTATCCTTTTTGGATCATGATATATTAAGAATTACCTTCAACAAGTGATGGCAGTAGAAAGTTTAAAAATCAATTGGGAACTAAAACAATCTAATCCTAAAGAATAAGTGGGTCAATCATAAAAATAACCAATAATTTTATTAAACAGCATGACAATAATGCCATTTATGGGAGTCAGTAGGTAGATGAAAATTAACTTCTCTAAATTCTTACATCAATAAAATACAAAAAGAACAGATGAACTAGGCTTGCAACTAAAAAAAAAATTAGAAAAAACAACAAATTGAAAATTCCCAACTGAGCACTAAATTGAAAATCCTGAAAGCCAAAGTGAGCTTAATAAAATGAAAAATAAACAAAAACAAAACTATTGGGCTAATAAATAAAATTAGGAGCTGGTTTTATGGAAGAAACCCCCCCCCCACCAACCAAACAAAAAACAAACATCACTTAATAAGACAAATAAACCACTGATTACTTTGATTTTAAAAAAGAAAACAAAATACTTCGTATCAATAATGAAAAGGATGAAATCACCACCAAATGGAGATTTTAGAGCAATTGTTGGGAAAATGTGACTAATTATATGCCAATAAATCTAATAGTCTGAATGAAATTAATATTTATAAAAATATAAATTATTCAGATCAACAGATGAGGTAATAGAATGCCTTAACAATCCCATTTTAGAAAAAGAAATTGAACAAAGTCATTAATGAACTGCCTAAGGAAAAAATCCTAAGGGCCAGAGAGGTTTTGTAAGTTTTGTAAGTAAATTCTATGAAATAATTAAAGAACAATTAATTTCAATACTATATAAACTATTTGGAAAAATAGGCAAAGAGGTCCTACAAAATATCTTTTATGACACAAATATGGTATTAATGACTAAACCAGGAAGAGCTAAAGAAGAGAAAGAAAACTAAAGACTAATGTCCTTAATGAATATCAATGTAAAAATTTTCAAATAAAATATTACTAACAAGATTACAGCATTATATCACAGGACCATAGACTATGACCATGTAAGATTTGTACCAGGAATGTAGGGTTATTAGGAAATTTATCAATACAACTGACCATATCAATACTAAATCCAACAAAAACCATATGATTGTCTCAAAGGATGCTGAAAATGCTTTTGACAAAATATAGTACCCATTCCTATTAAAATACCAGAGAGCACAGGAATAAAGGGAGTTTTCCAGCATAATTTATAATGGAGATAAGGTAGAAGCTTATCACCTTATCACATCAGAGGTGAAGAAAGGATATCCACTGTCACCAATATTATTCACTTAGAGTACTAAAAATGATAGAATAAACTTTAGCAAAATTGGGGGATATATGATACATACTAATCATAAGCACTTCTTTTTATGACAAAGCGCAACAGCAAGAGATAGAAAGAAAAATTCCATTTAAAGTAACTGTAAATAATATAAACTATTTAGGAGTGTACCTTTTGAGACAAACCCAGGAAGTACATGAAATTACAAAATGCTTCACACAAAGTCAGATCTAAACATTGAAAAATATTAATTGCTCAGACAAGATGAGCTAACATAATAAAAATGGCAATTCTGCTACAAGTAATTTAACTAATCAGGGATATACCAAACTTCCAAAAATTATTTGCTAGAGCTATAAAAAATAATAATAAAATTCATCTGACGGAACAAAAGATCAACAATATCAAGGGAATTAATGAAAAAAATTCAAAGGAAGGTTGTTTAGCAATATTATATCTAAAATAATATTATAAAGCAGAGAGTATATCAGTGGAATAGTTGAAGCACAGAAGATATAGTAATATAACACAGTAACCTACATCTGAAAAATCCAATGATTTCAAGTTTTGAGATAAGTAGTCAATATTTCCTTCCCCCCTCCCCCCCAGGGGGAGTTAAGTGACTTGCCCAGGGCTACATAGCTAGGAAGTGTTAAGTGTCTGAGACCAGATTTGAACTCGGGTCCTCCTAAATTCAAGGCTGGTGCTCTAGCCACCTAGCTGCCCCGAGATAAGTAGTCAATATTTGACAAAACCTGGAAAATAAGAGTGTACAAACTAGGTATAGAGAAACATTTTACACTGAATACCAAGTCAAGGTCAAAATGGGTACATGACTTAAAAATAAAAGGTGATACCATAAAACAAATTAGAAGAGCAAGGAATAGTCTACCTATCAGATCTATACAGAAAGGAATTGATGGCATAATAAGAGAGGGAGAGCATTAAAAAATGTAAAATAGATAATTTTGATTATATTAAAAAACCCCTGCACATCAAAGGATATGAACAGACAATTTTCAGATGATGAAATTGAAACTATTTCCACTCATATGAAAGTGTTCCAAATTGCTACTGATCAGAGAAATGCAAATTAAGACAATACTACACACCTGTCAGATTGGCTAAGATGACAGGAAAAAATAATGATGAATGTTGGAGGGGCTGTGTGATACATTGTTGGTGGAATTGTGAAAGAATTCAACCATTCTGTAGAGCAATCTGGAATTATGCCCAAAAAGTTATCAAACTGTGCATACCTTTGATCCAGCAGCAGTGCTACTACAGTGCTACTAAAGAAGGGAAAGGAATCTGGATGTGCCAAAATGTTTGGGGCAGCCCTTTTTTGTAGCGGCTAGAAACTGGAAAACGAATGGATGTCCATCAATTGGAGAATGATTGGGTAAATTATGGTATATGAATGTTACGGAATATTATTGTTCTGTAAGGAATGACCAGGAGGATGAATACAGAGAGGCCTGGAGAGACTTACATGAAGTGATACTGAGTGAAATGAGCAGGAGATCATTATACACTTCAACAACAATACTGTATGAGGATGTATTCTGATGGAAATAGATATCTTCAACAAAGAGAAGAATTAATTAAGTTCCAATTGATCAATGATGGACAGAATCAATTACATCCAGAAAAGGAACACTGGGAAATGAGTGTAAACTGTTTGCATTTTTGTTTTTCTTCCCAGGTTATTTTTACCTTCTGTATCTAATTCTTCTGGTGCAACAAGAAATTCGTTTCTGCAAACATATATTGTATCTAAGATATACTAAAACATATTTAACATGTATGGGACTGCCTGCCATCTAAGAGAAGGGGTGGAGGGAAGGAGGGGAAAATTCGGAACAGAAGTGAGTACAAGGGATAATGTTGTATGTACTGTCAAAAGAAAGTTATAATTATAAAATTAATTTAAAAAACTGCACAAACAAAACCAATGCAATTAAAATGAGAAGGAAAGCAGAAAGAGGGGAAATAATCTTTATGGCAAGCATCTCAGACCTATAGAGAACTAAGTCAAATTTTATAACAATACAATGTATAATACAATCTATTTCCCAATTGATAAATAGTCACAGGATATGAATTGGCAGTATTGTTATTACTGTATACAATGTTTTTCTGATTCTGTTCCTTTCACTTTGCTTCAGTTCATACTATACTTTCCAGGTTTTTCTGAAATCTGCCAGCTCATCATTTCTTAATGCATGATAGTACTCTATTACATTCATATGCTACAACAACACTGCAAGATGATCAAATATGATTTAGTTCTCAGCAACACAATGATCCAAGACAATTACAGAGGACTCATAGTGAAAAATGCTATTCACATATTCACATCCAGATAAAGAATTGATGGGTTTTGAATGCAAATCAAGGCATACTTTTTCCATTTTTTTTTTAGTGGCTTTATCCCTTGGGCTTATTTCTTCTTTCATAACTATGACTAATACAGAAAAATGTTTTACATGATTGCACATATATAACCTACATCAAATTACTTAACATTTTAGGAAGATTAGGGGAAGGAGGGAAAGAGAAAAATTTGGAACATAAAATCTTGTAAAAATGGATGCTAAAATATTCTTTATGTATAATTGGTAAAAAAAAAATTAAATACTACTAAAATATTAATTGTTAGATAGGATGGCTCTCAGGGAGGGAGAGGGTCAGGAATACTAGGAAAAATTATAGTAATGTTAAAAAAAAGACAGTAAAAACTAATTTTTTTTAAATGGAAAAATATGCTGGCTGTTAAGAATCTGAATGGTTCCAAATATAACTTGTAACAAGGTATTAACACTTGTTTCTTGAACATATTTAAAAAGAAAGCTCAGAGGCTTATTCAACCTGATGGGGAGGAGGAAAAATACATCTTTTTTTCAATCCTGGATTGAAGGGATGGAAGATGAGACTTTTCAATGGTGACAGTAAAAGTGTTCTTGGAACAGCAGTAGTTAATGGTAGAAACTCTGTCATGAGCTGAAATACACAGTGAAGATAAACTAGACATTTTGATGAAAGGTAGCTTCATCATCCAGAATCCAGAAGAAAGCTACACTATATATAGAAGGAACTTTAATTACCTCTCTAATTGGTATCAAATAATAACTAATGGGAGAACAAACAGGTGCAATTTCATGATAGTATTGAGACAATATCCTCTATTTTCTCAAAGTTACTCCAAGAAACATGAGGAAAGCAATATCCAGCCATCCCCTGAAGATCCAACCTATTACTGTGAGTAGAACTGGAAAATTAAGTTTCAGACCCTCTATGACACCAGTGAAGCTCCTATATGAATTCCTTTGTGCTTCTAATGAAAACCAATTTTATTGAAAAGAATATCTGACATTCAACCCATTATTACCACTTTCACTAGATTTTCCCATTTTCCACATCATCCATAGGTAGCTGATGCTACAGAGAGCAGAAGAGGACATTTGCTTTTTGGACACTGGGACTTACATCCCAAAATACCCATTCTGTGAATGGATATCCTATCTCCTAAAGGTAGTGTTCTTGATAAATCAGTACTATTCCAAAAAAGGGGGAGGATTCTCCACTCTAGCTCTTTACTTCACCTAGCCTTTAGGAGTTCTTAACTGATTGAAGGATTAATGATTAAGATGGACTGATAGTGGATATAGTTTAAAGTGACCTTCCCTAAGGGATAGTGAACTGACCCAGCCATTCTAGAAAGCAATATATAATAATGTTCGAAGGGCTATCTAGTGCACATAACAGCAGTGTCACTATTTGGTATGTAAAAACGTTACGAAATATTACTTGTTCTATAAGAAGTGAGCAACAAAATGATGCCAAAAAGGCCAGAAGAGACTTAACTGATGCACAAGTAGAACCCAAAAAGAGAATATTGTGAAATATGGTTCATAATACAGCACTTACTCCATTCTCTGTGTGTTGCCTAGTATGTAAGGTTTCTGTTCTCTTGTAATGCTGGAGAAACTGAGGCAAGATAGAGATTAGAGAGTTTTAGTATTTTTTTTTATTGGAGAGCTTAATTGATTGACTGGACAGGATTCTCGTCTCAAAGTATCCCAGTGGTGAATGTGAGACTCCCAGATTTTTTTTTATAGGACTATAGTAAGTAGAGAAACAAAAGCAGGAGGCAAAGAGCCGGAATTTTCAGGGATGAACCATAAATTCGATTCTAGCAGGATGGGGGTGAAAACTATAAATTCTTACTATCTGAGAGGCCAGAGTTCTGAACAAACAGAAATAAAGATATAAAATAGGTATCTGAGACAGTCTTATCTTTTGGAATGTTTAGAGTGGGTAGTACAGCCCGAATGGACTGGAAAAAAGATGGGGGTTGCATACTAACTCAGATATGGAGATATAATTAGGGAAACTAATGCAGAGAAACTGAGGTAGAACAGTTCAATGAGACTGTGGCATAACAGAAGATTCTATGCAAATCAGGAAAATGGTTCACTTCCTCTTTAAATCTGTAGGAATTCTTTCACCAAAGAATGGTGATTAACATTTTGTGACAGTAATGGTGATTCTTCTATTGCTATAATGCTAACTCAGAACATCCGACTTTGACTAGGTAAAATTGAACTGAGTTGGTATTTTCCATTTTCTTTAGTTCTCTCATTGATTAATAGTTACATTTCAAGCTGCACAAATCTATAGAACTGTTTCCTTTTGTTATGATTTCAGTTCTATTATTTAAATAAGATAAATTAATCTTGATTATCTTTCTTTTTAAAAAATTCTGGGGCAACATAGAAAACTCCAGATGCTGTATCCAGAACAATATCATATAAGAATCCTACATTTTACTCACTTCCAGTTGATCAATGATGGACAGAAATAACTACACCCAGAGAAGGAACACTGGGAAGTGAATGTAAATTGTTAGCACTACTGTCTATCTACCCAGGTTACTTATACCTTCGGAATCTAATACTTAATGTGCAACAAGAAAATGGTATTTACACACATATATTGTATCTAGGTTATATTGTAACATATGTAAAATGTATGGGATTGCCTGTCATCAAGGGGAGGGAGTAGAAGGAGGGAGGGGATAATTTGGAAAAATGAATACAAGGGATAATATTATTAAAAAAATTACTCATGCATATATACTGTGAAAAAATTATAAATTTTAAAAAAAAAATAAATAAATAATAAAAAAAGAATCCTACATTTTAAATAACATATTCCAACAACTGTTAAGAGATTCTCAAACAATTATTGTTATGGAGATGGTTAAGCATTTCAGGGACCAGTAAAGTTCATAATGAAACAGGATTAGTCACACCAAAATGCAAAAGGAAATGCAGGCAAAAATGAAAAACAGTACGTATAATTAAAAAAAAATTATTGTTATGAAATAAACTAATTAATCCTCAGAAAATGAAGCAAAAACCTTCAGGGAAACTGGCATCTAGAGGGTTTGTTACTGATTCTCTATAGGCTTCTTGAAGTTCGAAGGATATAAGCTGATCTCTATTAGGAAAAATGCTTCTCAAAAGCAAAACATGATAGACTAGAATAATGATGATAGAAAAAAGGTAATTTTTATTGATGAAATTCACCTAGTTCAAGCACAAATGTGCCTGTAAGATTTATATATCTTCATCAGACAATAATGACATTTATTTCCAAAATATTTGGGGATTTAAAAAATTCTAATAGGTCTGTATTCTCACTTAGGAAGTTAGAAACATTAGTAAATATTCTGATATCCCGAGAAATAGAATAGTTCCAGAATTACAGAAATTCTCAAATGGAGACTAAATTTGGGAAAATGAATTATTTGTATTTTATACTTACTATTTAATGATATAAGTATGGTTTCATGATCAAAAATTAAAGAACGTCAAATTCTGCAAATTCATTGTCATATATAAAACAAGTCAATGAATGGAGGACATTAAATATTAAAACACTTTTTTTAAGATGTAAAAAAAACTATAAGGTTTTCTGTATAAGTCAATGCATTTTAATTATTATGCTTTGTTCCAAGTAATTTATTCACCTCTCTATGTGTATCTGTGTGCCAGGATGGGAGGGGGGTCCTAACTGGGGGTTTCTTTGAAAATGCTCTACAAATGAAAAACTCAGCACAAAGGAAATTTACTACTTTGGATCAGTCAGTTTTTGTATTCAATTTAGATATATTTCACTACATTTTTTTCATGCCACTGCCATTTCTAGAATAAGGATTAATAACAGATTTTACCTCTTCTGCTTATACGTCAACATAGCTTCTGCAATTGGTAACTGATGGGAACAGTTAGCCCCTGTGATGTACTGTGTTATTCGGGACACAATATCTGGGGTTTCCTGAACTGTAAGAGAATGAAAAAGACAGATAATCAGGATTGTTCCTCAGTAAAGCTTTGCAAAATTTACATGCTATTAATTTTCAATTCAATCAACATTTATTAAGCACCAATAAATGTGTATTAAACATTATACGTTAGGTACTGTGCTAAGTATTAGGGATATAAGAAGAGGCCAAAGATACTCCCTGTCCTCAAGGAGCTAACAGTCTAATGGGGGAAACAAAATCAAAACATATATATATATGTGAATACACACACACATACACACACACACACACACAGCACAAGCCAAATGTAGGAGAAAGAGGAAATAATTAACATCAGGAGGGCATTGCTCTTCCTGTAGAAGGAGAGATTTTAGTTGGGACTTAAAAAGAAGAGTGGTCAGTAATTGGTGTGGAGGAGGGAGAGCATATTAAACATGAAGAACATCCAGAGAAAATGCCCAGAGTTGAGAGATGGAGTGGCTTGTTGGTGGACTAGCAAGTATGCCAGTGCCACTGGATGATTAGATCTAAGAACACAATTATTAGTGTGAAAATAAGGTAACCAGCTAAATCAGTTATCAGTAGCAGCTGCTCTATGTCAAGGATTAGATATGTTTTCATTAAGTAAAACTTCAACAGGAGTCTATAATAGATTTCTCTTACATGCAAGTCAATATAGTGCTAACTAACCAACAAGCATTTTTCTGATTTTTTTCATTATCCCCCAGAAAGTTCTTTTGGAATATCATTTCAGTTCCTGAACTCATAGTTCATAGCTCTCTGCCTGTGAGCTCTTTCCTTTGACTGGAGGGTGCAGAGCTCCTTTCAAGACTTGCAGTGAAGGACTGCACTGAGGACAGCTTTATCTTTATTTGTTACCCAGCTGCACTCCTTTGTATTTCTCCCTGATGCCCCTATGATAGGTACCATCCTTTCATAACCCGTAATACTCCATCCTTGCCTTCCTCCCCAACTCTCTTTTTTAGCTTCCTTTTGTGTATTACTTCAATGGAATACAAGCTCCTTAAGGGCTTTTTTTTCTTTTTATCCCTAGGACTTAGCATAGTGCCTGTCATATAAGTTACTTAACAAATGTTTATTATTTCATCTATAATGTCTCTGAGAACTGTACTAGGTGCTAGGAATACAAAGACAAAACCAAACAATTCCTGTTTTCGGTCTTCTGGGGGAAAGAACATATATATCTATATCTATATCTATATCTATATCTATATATATATAGATCTATATCTATATCTATATATATATAGATATAGATATAGATATACACACATATATATGTATGTATGTACATATATATCTACATATAGATATATATGTACATACATACATATATGTATATAGTGAATAAACACAAAGTAAATATAAGGTAGTCAGGGAGGAAGAGTACCAGTAATAGAGGGGAGACTAAGAAATATTTACTTTGAAAGAAAGTGGTGCTTGAGCAGAGTAATGAGGAGAGATAATGTATGGAAAGTCATCAGTGCAAAGGTATGGAGGCAAGAGATGGAATGTTATGTGTAAAAAGCTGAAAGAAGCAAGTTGGTCTTGAAGCAGATTGTGATCCCTTAAGAAACTGTATTTCCTTTTGATCTATGATCCCTTTCAGAGTCTCAACCATTCCTGGGGAAGGCATATCCTCCCCAGATAAGTTATCTTTTCAGGATGCTAGGGCCTTTGATTCAATTAGAAATCCTGGGCTTGTTAATAAAGTGTTGTTAATTCCAATAGGAGATCCGGGCTGTCCCAGACCCCACAAGGTCTGATCTGCTTGGGTTGTCCCAGTCCCCACTAAGACGCAGTATAACAGCTTCCTTCAATGAAGATCTTTTGCAGATGGAACCAGATAGCTCACTCAGCTATCAGGATCCTTCTATCCACTGAGAACTGCATTCTGTCAGTACAAAACTCCATTTTCCAATAGATCTGCCACTGTAGAAGTCGTCTCTTGGTAAACTGATTTCTATCCAACAATAAGCTTTCATTTTGCAACTAATAATTCGTGAATGAGTAAATTATTTCACTCCTAGAACCTGTGACGTATTAAAAGGGTATTCTTAACAACTCTCTTATAGCCACTAACCTCTAGACTACCAGGAATCTAGACCACTCAAACTGCATCATGCTGGAGTGTAGAATGCAGGGACTGGGATATGAAGGAACTTTAAAAGCTAAACAGGAATTTCTATTTGATTCTAGAAGTACTAGAAAACAATTAGAATACAATGAATAGGGAAATATCATCATATCTGCATTTAAGGAAAATCACAGCTGTATTTAGGAGTTATAGTCAGACTTAAGGCAAGTATGTTAATTAAGAGGCTACTATAATGATCTAGTTGAGATATGGAAATGGCTTAAACTGATCTAATGGCTCATTGAGTAGAGAGAAAGGAAATAGCAACAAAAGGCAACTAGTTAGGTATTTAGGGTGAGGGAGAGTGAGAAATCAAGAATAACATTGAGATTTCAAAAACAGAAGACTGAAATAATGGTGGTACCTTAGACTGAAATAGAGAAGCGTGCTAGAAGGGTATACTTTGAGGAAAAGATGGGTTTTGTTCTGTATATGCTGAATTTGAGCTATCTACAGGATATCCTGTTGATTAAACTCATGAGAAAAAAACCATAGCTAATAACAGAGATCTGAGACTCATCTAAAAGATGATAACATCTGTGAGGTAATAACAAGACTCCTGAAAACTAAAGAAGGCCTATGACAAATCCTTGAGGTATATTTCTACTTAGAGGGGTGTGTGTGTGATATGAATAATTAGCCAATAAAGGAAACTGAGAAGGAGCAATTAGATAAGTAGGAAAAAAAAAACCCCAGGAGAGTAAAAGTGTCATGAACATCTAGAAAGAAAGGAAATATTAAGTATATAGAAGGAAAAAAGGTGTAACATGATCAAATGAAGCAAAGACATCACTAAGGATCATGATAAGACAAAATATCATTAGATATAGCAATTAAGATTACTATGGGAAAAGAAAGTTCAATGAGCACAGTTTTAAAGCATTACTAAGAGATGTAGGATTTTGTGATACTGAAGAAAAATATAGGGAAAAAAGATGAAAGTCTGGAGGGAGATTTAAGTATTTTATATATGTAAAGGTTTACAAAAATATAATCTTTAATATTTCTTATTGTTTGGCATTTTTACTGATGTAAAACATTCATATCATTTGCTGCACCAGAGCAAGATATGGTAATAACTTCTTACCAGCAGTATGTGTTTCAAGTTTATTGAACAAATCCCTCCAGGCCAAATCCTGGAAGAAGTTGTTATACCGATGATCAACAGAACCAAGATATTTAGCCACTGGATGAGAACCTAGAGCAAAGAAAATGAACTAAGAGTCACTTAATGAATATGAAGTACAAATTTTGTATGCATAATGGTACTTGTAAAGAAATAGGGATTAGATGGCTATTTTCTTAGCACATTTAACATGGTGACCATTCAGATTAGTTTATTATGCACATGGTCATTTTGTTCATTTTAAATTAATTTTCTGGAAGAAGTTCTTTTCTATATAATTTTTAATTCTCAGAGCTCACTTTTAAAAAAAGGCAAGACATTGAAATGTTATTTCTTTGAGTAGGCCAATGTAATTTATACTTGTTTTTGGATTTATAAGAGAAAATGTGAGAAAAGACAAATTTTCTTAAAATGTCACTTTACTATTAAAAAAAAATTAACACAACAATATTTCTACCCTGCAAATAAAAGTGTTAAATACTCTTCTTAGTTAACAAACATAGAGGAGTTGTCCTAAGGAAAAAAGTGAAAATCAAAGCTGCTAAACTATAGATATCAATAAACATTTATTAGTTTTCTATGTATTCTATTTGTGTTTACTATATAACAGGAAATGTTAAATGCTAGGGATAAAAAGGAACTTACATTTAATGGACACAATGTACTTAAAAAGTATATGCACATTAGGGTACTGGAAAGTTGTCTTAAGATCATGGGAGCTGGGAAAGACCTCTTAAAGAAGATGATACTTGAGCTGACTATTAAAGCAAACCAGGTATTCAAAACATAGCCACTATTGTGACCTGTAAAACTCAATTACTGCTAGAATCAAATAAAACATAATTGGGAAATATATAACAAAAGAAATAAAAATACATTAATCTGTTGTTTTCTAAGTCAAAATATGGGCTGCAGGAATCTGTTTCTAATTGAGCTTGATACAATCATTCTAAAAGATCATAGTGAGGGAGAGCATTTAAGGCATAAGGGACAGCCAGTAAAAAGACATGGACATAAAAGAGGGAACATCATATATACTAGAAAGAGTAAATATATCAATATGATTGCATAGTAGAGAGTATAGAAGGGAATAATATGTAGGAATATTAGAAAGATGGAAAGGCACAGGAATGCAAAGAACATACATGTAAGCAAAATTACTAACAGAATAAAAAACTTTTTTTTACTTGATCCTAGAGATAATAGCAAGATATTGGAGTATAAATGAATATGGAGGAGACATGGTCAATTCTGTGCTTTTGGAAAAATCATGTCAGCTGTGTGCAGGACAGATTGGAACGCTGAGAGACAGAGAAGATAGTCAACAATGGCAAATGCTACAAAGAGGTCAAGGGAAAATGAAAAAAGATCTGGCAATAAAAAGATGACTAATAGCTGAAGATAGTAGTTTCAGTTGAATGATGAGAAGATAAATATCACAGGATTTAGAAAACAGTTAAGGGCAAGATAATTGTATAAATATGTATGCATATATTGGTTTTAACATATATTGGACTACTTGCTATCTAGGGGAGGGAGTAGGGAAAGGGAAGGAAAAATTGGAATACAAACTTTTGCAAGGGCTTATGTTGAATAAGTGTCCATGCATATGATTTTGAAAAATAAAGAGCTTTAATAAAGGGGAAAAAAAGAAAAGAAAAGAAAATACATTAAAAAAATTAAAGAAAAAAGACAGTGAAGGCACTAAGTATAGATAGATGCCTTTTTCAAATTTAATTGAGAAGGGAAGTGTAGGATTGTGACTGTTGAAGATGGCTCACTAGTGAGACTTTTCCCCTTTTTTATTTTTAAAGAATGAAGCAAACTTAGAATGATTATGGCCAGCAGGTAAAGGACTAGAATATAAGAACAGATTGAAGATCGGAAAAAGATAGCTGGGATAATTAGATGGGAAGAAATGAGATCAAAAGTATATATAATGTTATTTGGCCTTCATTTTGAGGAGGACCAATGACATTTTGGCATTAATTTGCATGGGAGCTGGATTTAAGTGAGGCAGAAATGCACAAAGTAATCAGTCTTATTCTCTTTTCTAGAGACATCAAAATCTAACAGCAAGACAAAAGTCAGGACAACTGACTATGGTCTAGAATACAATAGAGAAGAGCTTCTTAAATTTTTTCCATTTGCAGCTCCTTTTCACCCAAGAACTTTTTACATGATCCTGGCATATAAGTATATAATACAGGTATAAACATCAAACATTTAACTGATAATAAATCATAATTTTATAATCCTCCATACTCAGTTTATGAGATAATTATGAGAAATTGGGGTTCATGAACCCCAATTTAAGAAGCTGCACACTAGATAACATTGGCATCTTTGATGTCAGAATAAGAAGGATAAGAAGTAAGACTGTAAAGAGTTAATAATACTGAAAAAAGAAAGTGAAAGCACCTATTGTAAAAGGCTTTCTCAAGGAATTTCGAGACACAGAAAAGTACAGGATGATAACTAGTGGGAATATTAAATAAGAGAAAAATCAAGAAAGATCTTTTGTTTTTTTTTATGGATGGGGAGTAACATGGATATGATTGTAGGCCATAGAAGAACAGCCAGTAGACAGGAAGTGATTGAAGATTAATGAGATAAGTAAGGATTATAAAAGAGGAAGTCTGCTGAAAAAGACAGGATGAAATGGAATCACTTGTGCATAGAGAGGTGCAAGGAGGAAAGATCTGAACTCAGGTCCTCTTTCCATTGGGATAGCTGCCCCAACAAATTGATTTACTAAATACAAGTACATACTGCTAGGAATTAGAGGATATGCACAGACAAATAAAGTATGGATCCTACCTTCAAGGAGCTTACTGTCTAAGGAAGAAAAAACACATATACAAATAACTATAATAAAACGAGTAAGGCAATATACAAGAGTTGTGTGAGATTTCTCACTTACCTAATGGGATGATCAGGAACCTCATATAACCAAGCCAGTCAGGGGTTTTATGAGACAACTGTTCCACAAAAAGCCTTAATACAGCACTGAGATAGTTCTGAGCACCTGCTACAGCAATCTTCACTGGATTTGGAGGCTGAGAATTGCAGTTACAACTGAAATCAATCAACAAACTTAATTAAGCACTTACTATGTTCCACATACTGTGCTGAAAAGAATAAGAATTTTTTAGGAGTTTTTATTAAATATGTTTGCTATTTTAAAATATAATTTAATTCTTATCAATTAATGAAAATTCATCTCTTTCTCTTCCATCTCCTTTCCCACATTGAAAAAGAAAGAAAACAAAATGCTTCCAACAAAAATGTAGTCAATAAAACAAATTCTCCACACTGGCCATGCAAAAAAACCAAAACGTTTCTTTCAATCTACACTCTGAGTCTATCACCTCTCTATGTCAGGAGGTGAGTAGCATTTTTATTGCAAGTCCTCCAGTATTATGGTTGTTCCTAAGTCTTTTACTGTCCAAATGTCTGCTCACTTCACTTTGAATCATTAATTCATACAAATCTTACCGGGTTTCTCCAGAATTATACTCTTCCATTTCTATTTCTTTGGTACCACAAAAAGAGCTGCAAAGATTTTTTTCTCAATTTACATGCCTCTCTTCCAACTATAGCTGTACTGATTTTGTTTGAGCAAAAACAACTGAATATAACCAAAATTTATCTATTTTATCTGCTCTGATCTTCTCTATCTTTTGTTTGGTTATAAGCCCTGATGATCATATAGTTCTGAAAGATTACACGCATCATTTCCTCCATATCAGAATGCAAACAGTTTATCCTTGTTTAGTCCCTAATTGAACTACTCATTCAATTTGCTTTTTCATATTTCTCTTGACTCCTGAGTTTGAAACATTTCAAAGTTTCCACTTAACTTCAGTCTACCTGGACTTTAAATTTAGTATTTTGCTTTTTCTCCAATTATATGTAAACACAATTTCCAACATGTTTTAAAAAATGAACCCCCTCTAAAAGAATTCCAAATGTTCTCTTTCCCTCTCCCCCCCCCACCACTGAAAAGGGAAACAATTTGATATAGGTTATACATGTGCAATTAAGCAAAACATATTTACATATTAGTCATGTAAAAGAAAACAAACCAAAATTAAAAAAAAAACAAGAAACAATTTTCAGATAAAGAAAGTAAAGCAATTTTTAGTCATATAAAATGCTCTAAATAACTACTGATTATAGAAATGAAAAATTAAGACAACTCTGAGGTACCAATTTCATACCTCTCAGATTGGCTAAGATGACGGAAAAGATAATGATGAATTTTAGAGGAAATGTGGGAAACAGGGATACAAATGCATTGTTGGTGGAACTGTGAAATATCAAACCATTCTGGAGAACAATTCGGAACTATGTGCAAAGGGTCATAATACTCTGCAACCTTTTGACCCAGCAGTGTCTCTGAATCTGTATCCCAAAGAGATCATAAAAAAGGGGAAAAGATCCACATGTGCAAAACTGTTTGAAGCAGCACTTTTTTTTATTAATTTTTTTTCTTTTTACAAAAATGTTATGCATAGTAATTTTCCAGCATTGACAATTGCAAAACCTCTTGTTTCAACTTTCCCTCTCCTTCCCCCCACCCCTTCCCCCAGATGGCAGGTTGACCAAGACATGTTAAATATGTTAAAGTATAAGTTAAATACAATATATGTATACATGTCCAAACAGTTATTTTGCTGTACAAAAAGAATCAAACTTTGAAATAGTGTACAATTAGCCTGTGAAGCAAGTCAAAAATGTAGGCAGACAAAAATGTTGGGATTGGGAATTCTATGTAGTGGTTCATAGTCAACTCCCAGAGTTCTTTCTCTGGGTGTAGCTGATTCAGTTCATTACTGCTCTATTGGAACTGATTTGGCTCATCTCATTGTTGGAGAGGGCCTCTGCCATCAGAATTGATCATCATATAGTATTGTTGTTGAAGTATATAATGATCTTCTGGTCCTGCTCATTTCACTCAGCATCAGTTCATGTAAGTCTCTTCAGGCCTTTCTGAAATCATCTTGTTGGTCATTTCTTACAGAACAATAATATTCCATAATATTCATATACCACAATTTATTTAGCTATTCTCCAATTGATGGAAATCCACTCAGTTTCCAGTTTCTGGCCACTACAAAGAGGGCTGCCACAAACATTCTTGCACATACAGTTTCCTTTCCCTTCTTTAAAATCTCTTTGGGATATAAGACCAGTAGTAACATTGCTGGATCAAAGGGTATGCACAGTTTGAAAACTCTTCGAGCATAGTTCCAAACTGCTCTCCAGAATGACTGGATGTATTCACAATTCCACCAACAATGTATCAGTGTCCCAATTTTCCCACATCCCCTCCAACATTCGAAGCAGAACTTTTTATACCAGTCATCCAGAGCTTTCTTGGATCACTATATTGCTAAGAACAGCTAAGTCATTAATAGTTGATCATCTCAGAATATTGCTGTTATGGTGTTTTTCTAATTTTATTTATTTATTTTACTCTGTGATAGGTCATTTCCAGATTTATTTTTTTTTTTTTTTGGAAAGTATCTGGCTCATCATGTGCTATAGCCAATAGTATTCCACCAGAACTGTATTCGACAATTTGCTCATCCCTTCAATTTTCAATTTTATGCCATCACGAAAAAGTGCTATAAATATTTTGGGGGTATAGGTCACTTCCTTTCCTTAAAATTTTTTTATTTTTGCATATAGACCTAGAAGTAGTAGTGCTATGTCAAAGAATATGCATGATTTTATAGGTCTTTGGGCATAGTTCCCAATTGCTCCTCATAATAGTTAAATCAGTTCACAACTCCATCTCCAGTTTTCTCATTGCCTCCCATCCCCTTCAATATTTGTCATTTTCCTTTTCCATCCTATTAGTCAATCTGATAGATGTGAAATAGTATCTCAGATTGCTTGATCAACAACTCCAATCACTAGTGATTCAGAAAATTTTTTTCATATAGTTGTAGACAACTTTGATAATTGAGCTGAAAATTGTTCATATTTTATGACTTGGGGAATGGCTCTTATTCCAATAAATTTGACTCATTTCTCTATATATTTGAGAGATAAGGACTTTATCAGAGAAACTTCAAAAATTTTTTTCTGCTATGACTGCTAACTGTATTTCTTTCCATCCTATTTCTCCTTATTTATTACTTGAATATTTTATCTGAAAGTATTTTTCTTTGAAAGTACTCAATTTTAGGAGACAGAGTCTTTCAGGTGTTTAAAATGTTTCAGTCTTTCAGGTGGACAGTGAACTTTTTCTGGCTTCACTCACATCAATACCCGATTAAGCCTTTGAACAGATTTTGGAGTGACAGAACCCACAAATATTTGGAATGTAACAAATTTCCAGTAGAGGATATTTTGGAAGTACTTCAGGAAAAGTCTGTCTCAATTGTGAAAGGGGGAAGCCACCCAAAGCAGGTACAGCTCAGGGATCCAGGGCAGAAAGATATTCTCCTATTGGGGAATTGAATAGGAAGCTTTTAGCAAAATTATAGCAGCATTGGCTACTGGTTCAGAAGTCAGCAGATCAGAAAATTAGCTGTGAGACCTTTAATGTAACTACAGAAGGCAAATAGTGAGCATCTTAACTCCAGACAAAGGACTTGGCCATGCTTACCCAAGCATGGGAGGAAGCCAGAAGCACCAGCCCTGAGGCAGTGTAAAGAGCTGTCGCCTACAGAGGAAGCCTAAGCAAAGGGGACACTCTCCCCTTTGCCCTAAGAGCGGACCTTAACTTTTAAAAATAAGCAAAAAGAGCTCTGCCAATAGATAGCTATTATGGAGATAGAAAAGACCTCAAACCCTGAGGACACTAAAGACAAAACATCTTCAGATGAAAGTTCATATGAGTTGCTTTCCAATTCAAAAGGCTCTCTTGAAAGAATTAAAAAAGAATCTTAAAACAGGATTAGAAGAAAAATGGGGGAAAGAAATGAGAACTTGGAAAAGGAAACACAGAAATTATCTCAAAAAATTTTCTTAAAAAATAGATTTGGTGAAATGGAAAAAAAATTCAACAAACAAAACAACTCATTTAAAAGTTCAATTGGTCAAATGCAAAAGGAGGTAAAAAAGCTAACTGAAGAAAATAATTCATTAAAAATTAGAATTGAACAGATGGAAGTGAATGACAACAGGACATCAAGAATCAAACAAAACCAAAGGAAAAAAAAAGAAAGAAAGAAAGAAAAAAAGAAAGAAAAGCTAGATGATGAGAATTTAAATTACCTCATCAGAAAAACAATTGACCTGGAAAACAGGTCTAGGAGAGACAATCTAAAACTTATTGAACTACCTGAAAACCATAATGAAAAAAAGAGCCTAAATAACATCTTTCAAGAAATCATTAAGGAAAACTGCCCTGATATCCTAGAACTGTAAGGTAAAATAGCCATTGAAAGAATCTTCTGATCACCTCCTGAAAGAGACCCCAAAATGAAAACTTCAAGGAATATCATAGCTAAATTTCAGAATTATCAGATTAAGAAGAAAATACCGCAAACATCCAGAAAGAAATAATTTGAATACCAAATGAACTACTTTCAGGTTTACCCAGAACTTAGTAACTTCCACTTTAAAAGGTTCAAAGGGCTTGCAATATGATATTCCAGAGAGCAAAAGAGCTTAGACTGTAGCCAAGAATCAACTATCCAGCAAAATTTAGCATTATCTTTCAGGGAAAAAGACATTCAAGGAAATAGGGGAAAAAATTGATCTTCAAACACAGAATTCAAGAGAAATATAAAGAGGAAAAAAGGGAAGGAAAAAAAAAACTTTGATTTTTAAAGGTTAATATGTTTACATCTCCATATGGGAAGATGATATGTTTAATTCTTGAGAACTGTATTTTTGTTAGAGGTATACTTAGAAGGTGTAGGCATAATTTGACTTTATTGTAATGATATAAAAAAGAAACTGATGAGGAAAAGGGATTGTACTGAAAGAAAAAGAAGGGGGAGGTAAAATGGAGTAAACTACATCACATGAAGAGGCAAAAAAGACCTATTATAATTTAGCAAAAGAAGGGAATGGGATGAGCATTATGTGAAACTTAAACTATTTGCCTCAGAGAGAATATCAAGTATATTTAATGTGATAGCAAAATTTCCTATAGGGAAATATAGGAAGGTAAAGGGAGAGGCTAAGAGAAGAGAGAAAAGAAGTAGAAAGGAAAGGGATAAAAATGGGGAGAGGGACTGCAAAAGGGGAGGGATGATTGAGGGAGATGGTAATTAGAAGCAAAACACTGGGGAGGAGAGACAGAGGGAAAGGAATGAGGGAAAGGAAAGAGAAAGGTATAACTTGGGGAAAGTAAGATGGTGGGAAATACAGAGTTAGTAATTTTAACTGTGAATGTGGATGGGATGAACTTTCCCATAAAACAGAAATGGATAGCAGACCAGATTAAAAGCTCAAATCCTAAAATACATTCTTTATAAGAAATACATTTAAAGCAGAGTGATTCATACAGAATAAAGGTAAAAAAGTGGAGCAGAATTTGTGATGCTTCAGCAAAAGTTAAAAAAAAAAAAGGCTAGTAACCCTGATTAACTTAAATCAAGAAAAATAGCTCTAATTAAAATAGATAAGATAGGAAATTCTATCTTGCTAAAAAGTACCATAGATAATGATGTAATATCAATATGAAACATATATGCCCCAAGTGGTATAGCATCTAAATTTCTAGAGGAGAAATTAAGAGAGCTGCAACTAAGAAATAGAAAAACTATACTAGTTTGGGATCTTAACCTTGTTCTATAAGAATTTAGATGAATTGAACTACTAAATACAGTTGATTATCACATAATTTTGTTGCCCTGGTATACAATATTTTCTTGGTTCTCACTCTATTTAGAATTACTTCATGTAAATCTCTCCAGGACTCTGTGAAATCATCCTGCTGATCATTTCTTATAGAACATAATATTCCGTAATGTACATGTATCATAACTTATTCAATCATTCCCCAACTGATAGGCATTCACTCAATTTAGGAAGGTGATTCTTGGTTGAAACCCTAGCTGTTTTCTCAGGATAATAATATTCCAAGCTGATCTTTTATATAGAAGCTGCTAAATCTTGCATAATCCTGACTATGGCTCCATAATATCTGAATTGTGTGTTTTTTATTCTTTTTATTTTTTAAATTTGTTTTCTTCCTTCTTTCCTTCCTTTCTTCCTTCCTCTTTCTCTCCCTTCCTATTCTTTCCTTTCTTTCACAATTGAGATTAAATGACTTGACTAGGGTCACACAGTTAGAAAGTGTTAAGTGTCTTAGTCCAGATTTTAACTCAGGTCCTCCCGATTTCAGGGTCGGTGCTCTATTCACTGCACCATCTAGCTGCCTTTTCAGTTCTAACTTTTAAGGAACTATTTTCTTTAGTGAGGTTGTATATCTTTTTTTCCATTTGGTTGATTCTGCTCTTTTAAGGAATGTTTTCTTCAGTGAATTTTTTTGTATCTTGTTTCACACAGCTAATTCTGTTTTTCAAGGCATTCTATGCTCCACTGACTTTTGTTGCTCCTTTACCACTTCACCAAGTATGTTTTTTAAGATGTTATTTTCTTCAGTATATTTTGGTATATCTTTTTCCATACTGTTGAATCATTTCTCATTTTTTACTGTGCCAATCTCATTTTTCTTTTTACCTCTACTTTTCTTACTTGATCTTCAAAATCTTTTTTGAGCTCTCCCATGGCCTGAGATCAATTTAATCTTTTTCTTATAGGAGTTTATACTTTACTATCTTCTTTTGAGTATGTGTTTACCATTCTTCTGGCTCTAGTCTATGAGTAGTCACAAGCACTCTTTTCTGCCCTGGAACTGTGAGGAGGGTTTTATCATTTCTTGCAGTTGTAGTGGAGAGTCAAGATGGTGGATTAGAGGCAGTTATTCAACTAAACTCTGCCAAGGTTCCCCTACAAACAACTTTAAAATAATGCCTCAAATTAAATTTTGGAATGACACAGCCAACAAAAGGTCAAAATGAGACATTTTTTCTAGACTGAGAAAACTTAAGCTGTCAGTAAGAGAAATCAGTAGAAGTTTGTCTGGAGTCCATATACAAGGGATTGGCAACACTGCTAAGAGCAGCTTTGAGTGTTCTTATCCAGGGAACTGGCCAGAAAAAGATTACAGGGGATCTTTGGCTGGCATAGGGTTCAGCTGGAACTGATTGGCAACTCTATTGTCCATATGCAGTTCTGAGTTATAGGTCCAGGACAGAGGGAAGTACTACTGATAGTGTCAAAGAGAAATGCTTGTGGCTGCAGAGGATCTAGGATCCTTTCTGGATAAAGATCAAAGCACAGACCAGGAGAGTTAAGGGCCATTTTCTCTTTCAAGATCACACCATTTTGGAATTGCCCAAAACTTGCAGACCTCTAAAACTAGCTCTGAAAGCATCAATATGAAAAAGTCTGAAGCTTGGGAAAATGCAGGGAAGCAAAGATCAACTTAAACAAACTTAAAAGCAAAAAGAAAAAAAAAGCTGAACAAAAATTTATATTTAATGAAATAAAGAGCTTTCAACTATTCCTGAGGGTAAGACCAGAGCTAGCTATTCAGCTAAAAAAATTTGACATATAAACACAAAACCCAAGAGAAACACAAAAAGATAAACATAGAAGACTAATCATAATTATTTATATTCCTATGAGAGAAAATTATACATGTAATTCCTAAAAACTTAATCATTATTAGGGCAGTTAAACAAGTTTTCATAGATAGAAGGCATGTGTATGTCAGTTGTTAGGATACCCTTCCCCCCAAAATAAAGGGATGAAAAAGAGGAATGCAATAGGAGAAGGGGGAAGGGAGAGGTAGAATGGGGAAAATTTTCTTATAAAAAGGAAGTATGCAAGAAGCATCTTTTACAATGGAGGTGAAAATGAGGTGGCAGTGGCAGACAATGCTTGGATTTAACCCCATTAGAATTGGTTCAAATAGAGCAGAATACATACTTAGAGGCATACACACACATACACATACACACAGTCACTCTCTCACATACACACACACACACACACACACACACACAAAATAGGTATAGAAATGTAACTTACCCAATAGGGAAATAGGAGGGGAAAGGGATAAGAGGAGTGATTTGATAAAAGGTAGGGTAGATTAAGGGAAATAGAAGAAAATTGATTTTTTGAGGAAAGATAAAATAAAAAGAGGAAGAAACAAGAAAACGGGATTGAAGGAAATACACTGTAATCATATCTGTGAATGTGAATGGGATGAAGCAGAATCTAACAAGCTTCACCAGAAGTGAAAAAGGTAGGGTTAACAATCATGATTTTGGAAAAAGCAAAAACAAAAATAGAACTGATCAAAAGAGATAACTGAGGACATTACATCATGCTAAAAGGTATCATACTATTTGCCTTCTCAGCAGGTTGTGGAATTTACAGATTTTAGAACAGGAAGACAAATCTGAGATTTCTTTCTTGTGCACAGTTATCTTCCAGTTCTTCTCACTTAATTTTGCATCAGACTTATTATCTTAGTACTCAGGACAAGCCCTGCTTCAAGTCTCACTATTGGAAGATTCTGTAAATTGTGCCATGCTTCAGGGTAGATATTTTTCTCAGTGTTTACGTATCTTTTTGTCTCCTTATGTGGACATAGGCTAGAAAAATAACCGACTTTTACTTGACTTTATCAATTAGTACTGGCTTGTATATTTTCTAAATGTTTGTAGAGATGTAGGAGAGACCTGACTATACTATTTTCTTCCATTGCCTTATATTTGATTTGTTGATTGATTGCTTACTAATAAAATTACATAAAATAATCTCATCAAATATGATGTCCAAAAGACAGGGAGGGAAGGCACTCATAACACTGAATGTGTTATACATACAAAATTCCACCTCATCAAAACAATTTGGATATCCCAAAGAATTCAAATTGAATTATATGTGCCACTTATTTACAAACAAAAAAATGAGGTAGTTTTGTTTTCTGGGGAACTGTTTAAATTTCCTTTACGAGAGTAATAAACCACAATATTGGATCATAAATTATCAATCAATCAACACACATTTATTAAGTGCTTACTATGTGACAAGCTAAGTGCTATACACACACCTGATTGCTAAGGATAAAAAGAAGAGTCAAAAAACAGCCTTCTCCTTCAAGGTGCTCACATACTAGTGAGGGAAATAATATGTATATAAATATGCTGTATGCAAGATACATACATACTAGATGAGTAATAGCCTCAGAGAAGGTAACAGGAATCTTCTACAGGATATAGTCCTTGAGCTGATTTCTGAAAGAAGCCAGGGATTTTAAGAGTGGAAGAAAAAAAAAAAGCATTTAGTCACAGAAGACAGCCATTCAAATGTGTCAAGATGGAAGATGGAATATTGTGGGTAAGGAAAAACAAGTTGATTAATATGGCTTAAGCATATAGTGTGCAGAGAGCAATACTATCTAAAAAGGCTAGAAAGATAAGAAGGGGCCTGGCTATGAAGAGCTTTCAATGCCAAACATAAAAGTTTACATTTGATTCTAGAGGTAACAGACAGATACTGGAGTTTACTGAGTAAGGGGGGGAATGCAGGAGTGTGGGGGTCCTTTAAGAAAATCAAGTTGGGTTCTCCAGATTTCTTCCACAAATAGAACAAATTTGTACCTCCCAGATCAGTGAAAAATCAAGATGATTTGGGATAGAATAGGGTTCCTTCAGATACAACCTGAGATATGAAGACAGACCTCAGGGCTGGGGATTAACCTGTCTGAAATACCTCTGGGCTAGCTCTGCATAAATATCAAATGGGGACCCTTGGGACTAGCTGGCTGTGGCTGGACTTCAGCAGAAACCCTAGAACTTTCACCTCCCCTACTGTTTATATAGTGGGGTTTGAGTCCAGGAAGACAAAGTGAATTTTAGCTGATTGGGAACCAGGCCCTGCTGTGCTGTGGCCACTGGCAGGACAGAAAAACTTTTGGTTTGGGATTCTTGATTGGAGTGGAGGGCTGAAGGGAAGCTTGAGGCACTGTGATCCTCTCAACACATGATTAGAGGTGCTTACACTAATATAGCTTAAAAAAATGAACTGTCAAAGAAGAAAGAACCTCACCACTGAAATATATTGTGGGAACAGGGAAGATGGTATTCATATTCAGAAGAAGACACTTTAATAAAGAAAACTTCTACCACAAAGAGTAACATGAAATGGCTCCCTGCCCAGATTAAAAAAGAATTTAAAAATCAAATGAGAGCTAATGAGGAAAAATTAAAAAGAAAAATAAAAACCATCCAAGAAAAACAAGATTATGATGGAAAAAAAAGTTAACCAACTAGAAAAGGAGGTACAGAATCTCAAAAATGAAAATAATTCTTCAAAAATTAGAATTGGGCAAGGGTAAGCCAGTGAAGTTGTGAGAGACCAAGAAATAATAAAATAGATTATAAAGAAAATAGAACAGAATGTGTGAAACATCTTTTAAGAAAAATGCAGATCTGGATATCCCAAAGAGTTCAAGAAGAGAAAATATAAGAATAATTGGACTGCTAGAAAGGTGTGACCAAAAAGAGAACCTTGACACAATAATGCAGGAAATAATCAAAGAAAATTGTCCTAGAGTGATAGAAGATGAGGGGAAAGGAACAACAGAAAAAATATACCAATCACCACCTCAAAGAAATCGTTTGTGAAAAACACACAGGAATGTTATTGTCAATTCTGAAACAACCAGATCAGAGAAAAAATTCTGCAAGAAACAAGGAAAAAAAAAATTCGAATATGCTGGAGCTACAATTAGAATTGTATAGGATTTAGCAGCCACAATAAAAGACCACCTGAAGCTAAAATTATCATATCCAGCAAAATTATCTATAATTTTGAGTGGGAAATTTGAAAAAATAAAAAAGATCAATTTTAAGGAACTTAACATGTACAAATTATTTATGTTTTTAATATATTACATAAATATTATATATTAACAAATATATAATATGTTATGTTTAATATATTAATGCTTAATATATTTAATAATAAATATTAATGTAATTAATATATAGAATTAAATATATGTTTAATATATTAATATATGTTTAATAATATATTACATATAACAATATATATATATAATTTCTATTAATATAGTAATAGTATAATTCAATATAATTATATATTAATATATACTACAATATATAATATAATATGTTTAAGATTCACATCAACAATAGGGTAGTTCAAAAGAACGATTGGCAGAATTAAGGTAAAAATAGCAATCATGTTATACAAATGAGGTGCAGAGGAAAATATACACAGAGGCATTACAGGCAGGAGGAGGGCTTTTGGTTCAAAGAAGAAATTTTATTACATTGGGAATGAGTTCAATAAACAACACTACATATATACCCAGAAGGGTATAGCACTCTCCAAAATCTATAAAGAAATAAGGGAGGAATGATGAGTGGATAGGGAAGCAAAGGGTGAAGGAAGAAGACAAGGGAGGAATCCTTGGGTAGAAGGAGGTTAAGTAATGGCGAGGCAAATTAGGGAGCAAAATTTAATTAAGGAGGCAGCAAGAAAGACATGTTTGTATATGTGGGATGTGTGTAAGTGTGTGTGTATATGTATACATATTTATCTTTTCTTAATTGTAGTTTGCTTGAGGGTGGGGCATGAAAGGGAGAAAAAAGAATAAAGTACATAAGGGGTACAGTAGAAATTCAAAGAACAATTTACAAGGAAGTAAAGAAAAAATTATCATTCATGAATATAATTTCTTCTATTAATATATGTACTTTCTTGATCTGGTAATATGTTGTTATATATTTTGAGTCATCCTTGATGTTCTGCTAGGTACATAACAATGTTCTCTTTTGTTTTGCTTTATTTTGTTTTATATTTCCTTTTTGTTTTTCTTTGTTACTGTTTTTTCAAATAAAATAAATTTTAAAAAGAAAAAGAAAAGAAGAAAAAAAAATCATGTTGGGAGTTCTGAGAGAGGAGCAAAGATGGAAGCGTGAAGTCAGGAAACTGCTCAATCTCTCCCAGTTTTCCTTGAAAACTAAGTCTCTGAAGCCACTCTCCAGCTCAAGATATACTGGAAGGACTTTAAGAAAGGTCAATCTTACTGAAGTGAAAGGGGTGTTCAATTCAGCCCAGCTCAGATGGTAACTGGGAAAGCTAGTAAGAGGGTCTT
Source organism: Sminthopsis crassicaudata (assembly GCF_048593235.1). NCBI lineage: Eukaryota > Metazoa > Chordata > Mammalia > Dasyuromorphia > Dasyuridae > Sminthopsis > Sminthopsis crassicaudata. The sequence continues at coordinate 342,692,230 of NC_133618.1, read as the reverse complement.
AATCACAACAAATCAGCAATTGAGACCCTGCGTCCTGGCTCAACAGCAAGGAAGACCAATGGGACAGCCTCCAGTCCCAGCTCAGAAGACAAATTCTGGGAAACCAGGCTGTTTCTTAGAAAAAGCATTTTAGGCTACCCCATAGCAAGACACCAAACATAGGGACTCAAAGTCAAGGCTCAGAGGTGCACAGGAAGTTTGAAGAACTGTTTACCCTAGGAACAAAGCTTGACCATAAAAGGCACAAAAAAGGAAATAAAAAAAGAGGAGAAAAAATGAGCAAGAAATAGAAAAAAAATCTTAATCAGTGCATCAATTCTATGGTAACAGTGAAGACCAAAGCACCAACTAGATGAGGACAAAATGTTTACAGAGGAAATCTCAGAGTGATATGAATAGGTTTCAAACCCAAAGACTTCTTGGAAATGCTCAAAAAATATTTTAAAAGGCACATAAGAGAGGCAGGAAAAAAATAAGAAAAGAAATAAGAGGTATGGAAGAGAGAGTCAACAGACTGGAAAAGGAAGGACAAAAATTGATTGAAGATAAACAATTCTTTAAAAAACAAAACAGGCCAAAGGCAAAAATCCACTGAAGAAAACAATGCTTTTAAAAGTAGAATTAATCAAATGGAAAAGGAGTTGCAAAAACTAATTGAAGAGAATCACACATTAAAAACTAGAACGGGGCAAAAGGAAGCTAATGATTCTATCACACATAAAGAATTGGGCAAAATAAACTAAAAGTTAGAATGAAAAAAATGGAAAATACCTCAGTGGAAAAACAGCTGATCTGGAAAATAGATTCAGAAGAGACAATTTAAAATTTATTGCTCTACCCACTAAAGGTCATAACCAAAAGAGTCTGGATAGCATTCTTCAAGAAATCATCAAGAGTTATACTAGACCCAAAGAGGGGAAGAGTCAATGAAGGGATCCATCAAATGTTTACCCATCCAGGACAAGATCCCACAAGGAAAACCCAAGGAACATTGTTGCAAAACTCCACAACTAGAATCTCAAGAAAAAAAAAAAAAACAAACTGAAAGTTTCCAGATAGAAACAATTCAAATATCAAGGAGAAATAGTCAAAATTACCCAGGATCTGGCAGCTTGTACAATAAAGAATCAGAGGGCCATATTCTAGAAGGCAAAAGACCTGGGGTTATAATAAAAAACTAACTAACCAGTGAGACTAAGTATTATCTTTCAGGAAAGGAGTTGGATCTTCAATAAAGTAAAAAGAAGATGGACTTTCAATCATTTGAACTGAAAAACAAAACAAAACAGAATTAAACAGAAATTTTGATCTTGAAATACAGGATAAGAGAAGCATAGAAAGGTAAATGGGGGAAAATATATTATTTAAAGATTAAACTGTTTAAATCTCTAATGGGAAATGTTATCTGTAACTCTTGAGAACTGTATCTGTTAATGGGGAAACTAAAGAGGGCATACCTAGATGGAAAGCATGTTTGTGAATGGGTTCTGATGTGACATATGAAAGAAAAAGAAAATAAGGGATGGAAAAAGGATTGTACTGAGAGAAAAGGGAATGGGGAAGAGTATAATGGGATAAATTAGATCACACAGAGAGGCAAAAAGACTTATTACAATAGAAGGAAATAAGGGAGAGGATTAAGCATTATCTAAAGTTTAATCTCATCATTTTTGGCTCGAAAAGGGAATAACATAATCACTCAGTTGGGCATAAAATTTATCTAACCCTGTAAGGAAATAGGAGGAGAAAGGAGAAAGAAAAGGGAAGGGTTGTGTGGAAGGGAGGAGGAGAAACATTGGGAAAAGGGGATAAGAGAAGGGAAAAGGGATGATAGAAGGTAGAGTAGGTAGAGAGTGGGATGGACTAGAAACAAAGTACTATTAATGAGGCACAGGGTAGAAAGAGAGTAGAAAAGTATATACAGAGGAGAAAACAAGATGGACGGAAATACAGAACTGGTAATCATAACTATTAATGTGAATGGAATGAAGCTTCCTATAAAATGGAAGCAAATAACAGAATGGATTAGAAAGCAGACTCCTACAATATGTTGTTTATAAAAAACTCATTTGAAACATACAAAGTAAGGATAAAAGGCTAGACCAGAATTTATTATGTTTCAGCTGAAACAAAAAAAGCAGGGGTAGAAAAGTAAAAACAGAACTAATTAAGAAGAGATAAGAAAGGAAACTACATCTTGCTAAAGGGCACCAAAAACAATGAAGTAGTATTGATACTAAATGTATATGCACCAAGTGCTAGAGCATCCAAATTCTTTTTTTTAAATTAATTTTATAATTACAATCCTTCTTGACAGTATATATGCATGAGTAATTTTTTTTTTTACAACATTGTTCCTTGTATTCATTTTTCCAAATTTTCCCCTCCCTCCCTCCCCCCCTCCCCCAGATGACAGGCAATCCCATACATATCAAATGGAGCATCCAAATTCTTAAAGAAGTTAAACCAGTTATAGAAAGAAATAAGACAGCAAAATTATATTAGTGGGGGACCTTTCCTCAGAATTAAGCCAAATCCAACAATAATATAAACAAGAAAGAAACTAGGGAGCTTAATAGAATCCTAGAAAACTTAGATTTGATACCCTCTGAAGAAACCTGAATAAAGAGAAGAAGGAATAAATATATATTTTTTCCAGCAGTATATGGCACCTACACAGAAACTATCCATGTATTAGGGCATAAAAACCTCACAATCAAATGCAGAAAGGCAGAAACAATCAAGGCTACCTTTTCAGATCACGATGCAAGAAAAATTATATTCAATAAAAGGCCAGAAAGATAGACTAAAAGCCAATTGGAAGTTAAATAATCTAATTCAAAAGAATGAGGTCCATCAACATATCAAAGAAACTATAAATAATTTCATCTAAGAGAATGACAACCATGAGACAACATAACAAAATCTATGGGATGCAGTCAAAACAGTTCTTAGGGGAAATATTATATCTCTAAATAGTTATATAAATAAAATAAAGAGGAGATAAATGAATTGGATATGCAACTAAAAAAGCTAGAAAAAGAACAAATTAAAAACCTTCAATTAAATACCAAATTAAAAATTATGAAACTCAAAGGAGAGATTAACAAAATTGAAATTAAGAAAACTATTGAACTAATTAATAAAATTAAGAGTTGATTTTATGAAAAAAATTTGATTTGAAAAAAGAAAGGAAAAAACCAAATTGCCAGTATCAAAAATGAAAAGACTGAACTCACCACTAAGTAAAATGAAATTAAAGTAATAACTAAGAGCATTTTGTCCAACTGTATGCCAGCAAATCTAATAATTTAACTGAAATGGATGAATATTTACAAAAATGTAAATTGCCCAGATTAACAGAAGAGGAAATAAATTACTTAAATAGTTCCATTTTAGAAAAGGAAATTGAGCAAGCCATCAATGAACTCTCTAAGAAAAAATCTTTAGGGCCAAATGGATTTACAAATAAATTCTACAAAACAATTACAGAACAATTAATTCCAAGACTATGTAAACTATTTGCAAAAATAGGTAAAGAAGGAGTCTTGCCAAATTCCTTCTATGATACAAATTTGGTACTGATATCTAAACCAGAAAGAAAACAGAAAATGAAAATTATAGCCCAATCTCCCTAATGAATATTCATGCAAATTTAAATAAAACAATAAAGACATTACAGCAATTTATCAGCAGGATATGACCAAATGGGATTTATACCAAGAATGCAGGACTGACTCAATATCAAGAAAACTATTGCCATAATTTATCATCTCAATAACAAAACTAATCTTTCAATAGAAACAGAAAAGACTTTTTGAAAAAAATTCAGCACCCGTTCCTATTAAAAACACCAGAGAGCATAGATACAAAGGGAGTTCTCCTTAAAATCAAAAGTAGCATTTATCTAAAACCACCAGCAAGCTTATTTGTTGTTTTTTTTTTCCTCCCTGAGGCTGGGGTTAAGTGATTTGCTCAGGGTCACACAGCTAGGAAGTGTTAAGTGTCTGAGACCAGATTTGAACTCAGGTCCTCCTGAATTCAAGGCTGGCACTCTATCCACTGTGCCACCTAGCTGCCCCCAGCAAGCTTATTTGTAATGGGAAGTAGCATCTATCTAAAACCACCAGCAAGTTTATTTGTAATGGGTAAAAGTTAGAAATGTTCCCAATAAGATTAGGGGTGAAACAAAGATGCTCATTATCATCACTATTATTCAATACAGTACTAGAAATGTTGGCTTTAGGAACAAGAAAAGATAAATAAATTAAAAGATTTAGAATGGGCAGTGAGAAGATATAACTATCAATCTTTGCTGGTGATATGGTATATTTACCAAGTATTCTAAAGAATGATCCAAAAACTTACTTGAAACAATTTAGTAAAGTTGTGGGATATAAAATCATCTCATAAATCATCAGCATTTCTATATATTACTGACAAAGCCCAGCTGCAAGAGATATAAAGAGAAATTCCATTTTAAAATATCTATAAACAAAATAAAATATTTGGATGTTTACCTGCTAAAAGAAACCTACGACCTATATGAACACAATTATAAAACACTTCTAATATAAGTAATGTCTGATCTAAACAATTGGAAAAATATTAATTGCTCATGGAGTAGGCAGAGTAAACATTATAAAAATGACAACTCTTATAGAGCTAGAAAAAATAATAAAATTCATCTGGCAGAACAAAAAATTAAGAATATCAAGAGCATTAAAAGAAAATACAAAGGATGGTGGCAAAGCAGTACCAGACTTAAAATTTATTAAAAAGCAGCAGTCATATGACATAATTATCAATGACTATAGTAATTCAGTATTTGATAAATCCCAAAACTCCAACTTCTGGGATAAGAACTATTTCACAAAAATTACTGGGAAAACTAGAAAATATGTCAGAAACTTGGCATCTCACATACCATACCAAAATAAAGTCTAAATGGGCATGATTTGGGCATAAAGGGTGATATTATAAGTAAATTATAAATAAATAAGTTCTCAGATCTTTGAGAATGGAAGAATTTATGATCAAAGATGAACTAGAGAACATTATGAAATGAAAAACATACAACTTTGATTACAGTAAATTAAAAAATTTCTGCATAAACAAAATCAACACAAACAATATTAAAAGGTTAGTACAAAACGGGAAAAAAATTTTACAACCAGTGTTTTTGATAAAGGCCTCATTTCTAAAATACATAAAGAAGGGTCTCAAATTTATAATAATGTCCCAACTGATAAATGGTCAAAGGATGTGAACTGACAATTTTCAGATGACAAAATTAAAACCATCTATAGGCATATGACAAGATGCTCTAAATCACTACTGATTAGAGAAATGTAAATTAAAACAAGTCTGAGGTACCACCTCACACCATTCAGATTGGCTAAGATGACAGATAATGATAAATGTTGGAGGGAACCTGGAAAAACTGGGACACAATGTTATGAGCCAGAACTCTGAACTTGAAACAAGGATGCTTACAAGGTACTAGTGGAACTGAAGAGACAATGGTTATCTAGTTTAGCATGGTTCAGTGTGATTTATTTCATCTTACAACAAATAATGGTTTCTTACTGATTATAATGTTATAATGATTCGTTTATACTCAGTGTAGAATATAGGAGCTGGGAGCCTTAACCAGGATACATTCAGAGCAGAGCCAGAGAAAACAAGCAAACAAAAGGCTAGAGGCTGGAGCACAAGCTCTTGGACTCATCATCAACCCATCCTGGCGGCAGGCTCTCCTCCTGCATTTCTCCACTCAGACCAAGGCCAGTCTGAAAGGCTCTCCAGAAAGCTGCCCAGCCCCAGGAAGGAGATAACACAGGATCTGGACTATAAGAAAGCTAACCGGGCCCCAGGAAAGGAAACAAGACTTTGAAAGAGATAATAAAGGATTTGGACTTTAACTTCTGGCTACTCTTGTGGTGATTACTCTCTTGAAATGAAGGCTGCTCCCAGAGACCCCAAGAAAACCGAACCAGAGAACATAACACAATGCATTGTTGGTGGAATTGTGAAATGATCTAACCATTTTAGAGAGAATTTGGAACTATGCCCAAAAGGCTATAAAACTGGACACATCCTTTGATTCAGCAGTGCTACCATAGGTTTGTATCCCAAGGAAAACATAAAAGAGGGATAAGGACTCACATCTGCAAAAATGTTTGTAGCAATTCTTTTAGTGATGGCAAAGAATTAGAAAGTGAGTAGATGCCCATCTATTAAGGAATGGCTGAATAAGTTATGGTACATCAAAATAATGGAATATTATTGCTTTATAAAAAATGATGAACCAGCTGATTTTAGAAAGGCCTGGAAAAAGTTACATGAATTGATACTGAGTGAAACAAGTAGAACCAGGAATACAGTGTACACGGGAACAGCAAGTTTGTGCGATGATCAACTATGAAAGACTTGGTTCTTCTCAGAGGTTTAATGATTCAAGGCAATCCCAAAAAAACTTTGGACAGATCAATGCTACCTGCATCCAGAGAGAGAACTATGGAGAATGAATATAAATCAACACATGCCATATTTACTTTTTTTCCCTTGTGATTTGCCCTTTTGTTCTGATTTTTCTTGCCCAACATGATTCATGAGGAAATGTGTATTTTTTTTAAATTAATGTACTTGTATAACTAAAAAAACAGAAAACAAAAAACAAAAAAAAAAAAAAAAAAAAGAAAATCATGTTGCAATGTAGAAGATGGATTGGAGACACTTGAAATAGAGAAATCAATTAGAGGGCTATTTGAGTAGTTCATGTGAGATGTTATTAGATGAATTTGATCATTTGTTGTGGATACTTTAATTCCCTGAAAAATGAAACAAGGATCAAACTGAGAGTTTGTGTCCTTTAAGTAGTACTTTTAAGGATTGCAGCCAGAAATTTCTATTACTGGTGATGCAGTAATTTCTCTGGAAATTTTCCAGACAGGAATGGGAGTTGCTGCTGAAACATGGGAGGTTCTATTTGCTGTAGACTGAAGTTTATTTGAAGGATAGTAGTCCTTTATCTCCATTACCTGGGCTTGCTGCTCAGGAGTGTGCTTTGATAATCCTGAAAGGAAAAAAAACATTGTCCACCACCCACTTAAAAGTATGTATTTTGTAATAAGTCACTTTCATAGCAGCTTCCTTTCCTATCTCCAGGTTTCTAACCATTTTTCATGGGAAGAAAAAGCATCATCATTATCATTCAAGAAATGTTATGTCAAGATTATGGAAAGGAAGTAGTGCTTTATACTGAAGTAATTCTTCTACATTAACACAGATTTCTGTATTTCTTGGCCAAAGGAAGAATTATAAGGACTTACTATCGCTGGATTCGTGAGACAATAGTACTGAAAGCTGCTTGAATATCTGCTGAAGAACATGTGCAGACCACTGGGAGGGTATGTTTTTGTAAAATATCTGAAAGAAACTAAAATTAAACAATATTAAATATATACACACATACATGCACACATAAAATCTTGTTTTCATTTACACACATGTAATCTTATGTAAACATATGTAGAATTCTTTGTGTATGTATACACAGATACACACATCCATATCCATGAGAATGAAGGTCGGAAAATTTTCATTCTCCTTTGGGGCAACTAAGTGGTGTAGTGGATAGAGAACCAGTCCTCAAGTCAGAAAGTATCTGAGTTCAAATCTGGCCTTAGACACTTAACACTTCCTAACTGTGTGACCCTGAGCACGTCACTCCAAATACCTCAGCAAAAAAATTAAAAAAAAAAAAAAAAAAAAAGTTTCCCTGAAAGGCCCCCCTGAAGGATGATCAAATTGATTTTTTTTTACATATTCACTACTACATTTTTTTAACATATGTACTACTACAATTTTTTTCTCAAGTCTATCATCTACAAAAGAGAAAAATATAATTAAAAGCAAATTTTGCCAAAAGTAAATGAACCAAATAGTATTTTGATTTGAGATCTGATTAGATTTAGTTAAATTTTATTCTAATTAGGATGACCAATTCTCACATTCAAAAAACATTTCCCACTATGTTCAGGGCTTCATGATAGGTTCTATGAAGGAAATAAAATTATATAAGACACAATAAATCCTGTGGCCTCAAAGAATTTATAGTTTAGTAGTTGAGATATAAGTGAGTTTTCTTTATATTATATTATAACATATTATATTTTTTTTGTGTATGTGTTCCATTTGTTCAAAGGAATTTAAGTTCCTTGAGGCCAAGGATAATTTCAATTTTTTTTTTTTTTGGTATCCTTAGCATTTAGCACATACATTTGTTGAGATTAATTACAGAATCATGTCCAATATGTGAAAAATGGATGAATGGCTGTATATAACATTCCTGGACAAGAATGTTATTCAAATGACAACAAGGAATCATGGGAAGACTATGTGAGGTTTCAATGGCTAGAAATTGAGCTGAAGTGAAATAGATTTACATGGTATAGTATTAGGAAATAGATTTCATGGGTGAGGTACATCAAATCAATTATACACCACAAACTATGTAGATAGCCCTACATTAGATATTACCAATGGTGGATAGAAAATCTGAAAATAACTTTTTTCAATCACACCAGAATATTCTGCATCTATTTTCTAATTTTATCCTCCCCTATCCTAGAGCCAGTCCTAATTTTGAAGGAAAAAAAGGATAAAATGATAACAAATAAAAGTGTTTATCTTCTTACCTGTCCTTGCCAGTCAGAAGTATTAACAAGAATTATATTTTCAGGCAGCTGGTCATCAGAAATTAAAATGTGATTTAATTGGTCATATACAGTTTTTCTTGGGATCTATTAAAAAAAAAAAAGAAAGAAATGCTACAACTCAGTTCTTTTTTTCCCCTTAGTTTTGAAAGCTAGCAACACTATCCAACAAAAAAATAATAAAAATAATAGCAGAAATCAAATGGCTTATATGAATAAATTTCTAAATTACATGCAATATGGTACAGAAAATACTCAAGCATGCAAAAGGATTATTTTATTAACTATTACCAACAATGAGCATGTTACTTCCTCTGTGCTTCAGTTACCTCATGTGTAAGATGGGGAGGTTGGATTAGATGATTTCTAAAAAAGCTCTATATCATTTTACTGCAAATGCTACTCTTTCTTTTTTTTTTTTTCTTTCCTTTTTCCTTTTTTTATTATAGCTTCTTATTTACAAGATATATGCATGGGAAATTTTTCAGCACAGACCCTTGCAAAACCTTCTGTTCCAACTTTTCCCCTCTTTCTCCCCACCCCCTCCCCTAGATGGCAGGTAGACTAATACCTGTTAAACATGTTAAAGTATATGTTAAACACAATATATGTATACATATCCATACAGTTATTTTGCTTACAAGAAAAATCAGACTTAGAAATAAGGTAAAATTAACCTGAGAAAGAAATCAAAAACACAAGTGGACAAAAACAGAAGAAGTGGAAATGTTATGTTGTAGTTCACACTCATTTCCCAGAGTTCTTTCTCTGGGTGTAGCTGGTTCTCTTCATTATTGAACAAATGTAACTGATTTGGTTCATCTCATTGTTGAAGAGAGTTACGTTCATCAGAATTGATCATCATATAGTATTGTTGTTGAACTATATAACTACCTCCTGGAACTGCTCATTTCATTCAGCATCAGTTCATGTAAGTCTCTTCAGGTCATTCTGAAATCATCCCGCTGGTCATTTCTTACAGAACAATAATATTCCATAACATTCATATATCACAATTTATTCAGCCATTCTCTAATTGATGGGCATCCATTCAATTTCCAGTTTCTAGCCAATACAAAAAGGTCTGCCACAAACATTTTTGCACATATGGGTCCCTTTCCCTTCTTTAAGATCTCTTTGGGATATAAGCCCAGTAGTAACACTGCTGGATCAAAGAGTATGCAGTTTGATAACTTTTTGAGCATAGATCCAAATTGTTCTCTAGAATGGCTCAGATGCATTCATAATTCCACCAACAATATATCAATGTCCCAGTTTCCCCACATCCCCTCCAACATTCAGCATTATCTTTTCCTGTCATCTTAGCCAATCTGAGAGGTGCGTAGTGGTATCTCAGAGTTGCCTTAATTTGCATTTCTCTGATTAATAATGACTTGGAGCATCTTTTCATATGACTAGAAATAGTTTCAATTTCTTTATCTGAAAATTGTTCATATCCTTTTACCATTTATCAATTGGAGAATAGCTTGATTTATTAGAGTCAATTCTCTATATATTTTGGAAATGAGGCTTTTATCAGAACCTTTGACTGTAAAACTTGTTTTCCCAGTTTATTGCTTCCCTTCTAATCTTGTCTGCATTAGTTTTGTTTGTAGAAAGCTTTTTAATTTGATATAATCAAAATTTTCTATCTTGTGATCAATAATGATCTCTAGTTCTTCTTTGGTCACAAATTCCTTCCTCCTCCACAGGTATGAGAGGTAAACTATCCTATGTTCTTCTTATTTATTTATAATCTCATTCTTTATGCCTACATCATAAACCCATTTCAACCTTATCTTGGTCAATGCCTAGTTTCTGCCACAATAATTTCCAATTTTCCCAGCGGTTTTTGTCAAATAGTGAATTCTTGTCCCAAAAGCTGGGATCTTTGGGTTTGCCAAACGCTAGATTATTAAAGTTATTGACTATTTTGTCTTGTGAACCTAACCTATTCCACTGATCAACTAGTCTATTTCTTAGCCAATACCAAATGGTTTTGGTGACTATTGCTTTATAATATAGTTTTAGATCTAGTACAGCTAGGCCATCTTCATTTGATTTTTTTTTTAAATTAGTTCCCTTGAAAGTATTGACCTTTTATTCTTCCAGATGAATTTTGTTATTTTTTCTAGGTCATTAAAATAGTTTTTTCGCAGTTTGATTGGGATAACACTAAATAAATAGATTAGTTTAGGTAGTATTGTCATCTTTATTATATTTGCTTGACCTATCCAAGAGAACTTAATATTTTTCCAATTGATTGTCTATCTTTATTTTTGTGGAAAGTGTTTTGTAGTTTTGCTCATAAAGTTCCTGACTTTCCCTTGGGAGATAGATTCCCAAATATTTTATACTATTGGCAGCTATTTTATTTTTATTTTTATTTTTTATTTTTTTTTAATTTTTTTTATTATATATATATATATTTTTTATAATATTATCCCTTGTATTCATTTTCCAAATACCCCCCCTCCCTTATCCCTCCCCCCGACGACAGCAATACCATACATTTTACATGTGTTACAATATAGTCTAAGTACAATACATGTGTGTGAATATCATTTTCTTGTTGCACAATAAACATTAGAATCCGAAGGTATATGCAACCTGGGCAGACAGATATTAGTGCTAACAATTTACATTCCCCTCCCAGTGTTTCTTCTCTGGGTGTATCTACCTCTGTCCATCATTGATCAACTGGAAGTGAGTTGGATCTTCTTTATGTTGAAGATTTCCACTTCCATCAGAATACATCCTCATACAGTATCGTTGTTGAAGTATACAGTGATCTTCTGGTTCTGCTCATTTCACTCAGCATCAGTTGATTTAAGTCTCTCCAACCCTCTCTGTATTCCTCCTGCTGGTCATTTCTTACTGAGCAATAATATTCCATAACTTTCATATACCACAATTTACCCAACCATTCTCCAACTGATGGACATCCATTCATCTTCCAGTTTCTAGCTACAACAAAAAGAGCTGCCACATTTTGGCACATATATGTCTCTTTCCGCTCTTTAGTATTTCTTTGGGATATAATCCCAGTAGTAGCGCTGCTGGGTCAAAGGGTATGCACAGTTTGATAACTTTTTGGGCATAATTCCAGATTGCTCTCCAGAATGGCTGGATTCTTTCACAACTCCACCAGCAATGTATTAGTGTCCCAATTTCCCCACATCCCCTCCAACATTTGTCATTATTTGTTCCTGTCATCTTAGCCAATCTGACAGGTGTGTAGTGGTATCTCAGAGTGGTCTTAATTTGCATTTCTCTGATCAGTAGTGATTTGGAACACTCTTTCATGTGAGTGGATATAGTTTCAATTTCTTCCTCTGAGAATTGTCTGTTCATATCCCTTGACCATTTATCAATTGGAGAATGGTTTGGTTTCTTATAAATTATGGTCAGTTCTCTATATATTTTGGAAATGAGACCTTTGTCAGAACCTTTGTTTTTAAAAATATTTTCCCAATTTGTTACTTCCCTTCTAATCTTGTTTGCATTAGTATTATTTGTACAGAAACTTTTTAGTTTGATGTAATCAAAATCTTCTATTTTGTGATCAATAATGATCTCTAGTTCTCCTCTGGTCATAAATTCCTTCCTCCTCCACAAGTCTGAGAGGTAGATTATCCTCTGTTCCTCTAATCTATTTATTATCTCCCTCTTTATGCCTAAATCATGGACCCATTTTGATCTTATCTTGGTATATGGTGTTAAGTGTGGATCCATATCTAATTTCTGCCATACTAATTTCCAGTTTTCCCAACAGTTTTTTCCGAATAATGAATTTTTATCCCTAATGTTGGAATCTTTGGGTTTGTCAAAGATTAGATTGCTATAGATGTACCCTTTTTTGTCCTTTGTATCTAATCTGTTCCACTGATCTACCGGTCTATTTTGTAGCCAATACCAAATGGTTTTGGTGACTGCTTTGGCAGCTATTTTAAATGGAATTTCTCTTTGTATCTCTAACTGTTGGATTTTTTTAGTGATATATAAAAATGCTGATAATTAATGTGGGTTTATTTTGTATCCTGTAACTTTGTTAAAGTTGTAGATTATTTCTAATAGCTTTTTAGTAGAAACTCTGGGGTTCTCTAAGGATGCCATCATATCATTTGCAAAGAGTGATAATTTGGTTTCCTCATTATCTACTCTAATTCCTTTAATCTCTTTTTCAACGCTTAGTGCCAAAGCTAGCATTTCTAATACAATATTGAATAGTAATGGTGATAGTGGGCAATCTTATTTCACTCCTGATCTTACTGGGAATGGTTCCAGTTTATCCTCATTACATATGATTCTACTGATGATTTTAAATAGAAGTTACTGACTATTTTAAGGAAAAGTCCATTTATTCCTATATTCTCTAGCATTTTTAACAGGAAGGGATGCTGAATTTTATCAAATGCTTTTTCTGCATCTATTGAGATAATCAAATGGTTTTTGTTAATTTGGTTATTGATATAGACAATTATAGGGTCAATTATAGTAAATGCTAATAGTTTCTCTAATATTGAACCAGCCTTGCATTCCTGGTATAAATCCTACTTGGTCATGGTGTATGGGGATAATTTTCTATAATCTTTTTGCTAATATTTTATTTAAGATTTTTGAATCAATATTCATTAGGGAGATTGGTCTATAATTTTCTTTCTCTGTTTTCAGCCTACCTGGTTTAGGTAGTACCATTTTTGTGTCATAAAAGGAATTTGATAGGAGTTCTTCATTCCTTATTTTTTGAAATAGTTTATATAACATTGGAGTTAATTGTTCTTTAAATGTTTGGTAGAATTCACATGTAAACATCTGGTCCTGGGGATTTTTCCTTAGGGAATTGATTAATAGTTTGCTCTATTTCTTTTTCTAAAATGGGACTATTTAAGCAATTTACTTCCTCCTCTGTTAATCTAGGAAGCCTACATTTTTGAACGTAGCCCATTTCACTTAAGTTATTAAATTTATTGGCATAAAATTAGGCAAAGTAACTCCTAATTATTGCTCTAATTTCCTCTTCATTGATGGAAAGTTCTCCCTTTTCATTTTTAAGACTAACAATTTGATTTTCCTCTTTAAATGCTACTCTTTCTAAGTCAAACATTATCTACTTTTTTGGTTTTGGTGGGAGAAAAATAAGGGACTTTAGCTTAAAGATGAAAAAGAATTTTTAGGGTGACTTGAAGGATATGGAGTTATAATGAGGGATAGTGTGAATCCATTTGGAAAGACTTGATAAGAAGCTGAAAAAAAGAAGAGAACTACAAATGAAAGAGAGTACTTGGGGAAAAGAAGGACCTGAAGAATAGGAGAAGGAGAAGAAAAGTACTTAAGGAGAAGTAATAAGCAAGAAAGAGGAGGAAAATAAAAACAACACATTTTTATTGTCCAACATCTCTTCTCCCTTTCTCAGCTACACTCCATAAAAAAGTGTCTATACTTGTTTCTCTCATTCTTTACTCAATAAAACTGGGCCAGAAAGTAATATGATTTTTTAGCTCATCACTTAAACAGACACTGCTTTCTCCAAAGTTGCTAGTGATCTCTTAATTGACAAACGTGGTGGCCTTTTCTCAATCTTAATATTTGTAACTCTATCTGCTACATTTGACAGTACTCACCACTATTTCCCTTCTGGCTCCTCTTTTCTTTTCTCCCTCCCTCTCCCCTCTTGCTTTACTTGTTTCCTTGTATTATACTTGTTGCTAATATTGAATAAGTCCAAAAATAGCTAGAGTTCAGTCCAGGTATTAATAATTGTAAAGACCTATTTGATAAAATTAGGATAATCTTGATGGAGAATGCATGCCACAGGAACAAGGCATTTCAACTGTACTATTTACTCTTAACAATGAATTAAGGACATACTTGACACAAATACATTAGTATATATTTCTGCTATTTACTACTCTGTTTCAAAAAGATAAACTGATACTGATGTACTGATACAATATTATAACTATTTACCATTTTCTTGATGTTGGTGAGCATCACAACTAGGTTATTTACAATTCCGTGTTGATAAGTATCTTGGTATTGATCTTTAAGGTGCATACTGAAAAGTCAAAGAATGGAATGTGCATTACCCCTGGAGGAATATAATGTCAACTGAAGGTAGCTAGTAATATTGTAATATTAGCCTAAAATGTATATTAAGTGTGGCACTCAGATTAATAACTGAAGACTGCAAAGCACATCTTCTTCCTGGCCTTTGGTATTCATTTTACACTCTTGGTTTTCACTAGACCTAGACCCCACATTTCCTTTTCCTTTCAGTGTCTAACCTTTCTTTCTCAGTAACCTTTAATGGCTCAGCAATTACTTCATACTATTTAATTGGAGATGTTTCCCAAGGTTCTATCCTGGGCTTTTTCCATCCCTGATCTATAAATCTATGAGTTCAATTATTATCTATGCAGGTAACTCCTCTAATTACCTCTCAGATATTTCAGGCTACTCTCCTCTGAGCTTTAATACTGTATTACCCAATTGCCTCTTGTTTTAAGACCAGATGTCTTAAATATGTCAACAAGTCTAAAACTAAAGTCATTATCTTCCCCCCCCCAAACCTTCCAAACTGCATTATTTTTGTTGAAAGCACTGTCATTCTTCCAGTAACTCAGATGGGTAATCTTGGTATCATTCTCAACTCCTCACTCCATTTATCAATCACTAAATCTTGTGGTATCTACCTTCATATTTTTCTCAACTTTCCCCTTTCTCTCTATTCACACAGATACTGCTTTAACTCATGTCCTCATAACTTCTTTGCTAGATTAATGAGCAGCCTCCTGAATGAGACTGATTGGATGATGTATTTTTCAGTTTTGAGTCACATGACCCTGTTCCCAGAACTGGAAGATTGGGCTTTGGACTCTGGGTCTGGGAATGACCCAAGGATGTTACATAATCTCTGGAGGGATGAACCTTGAATTAGTGAAGTTACAGGAAGTGACATGACCTATGGGAGGCAGACAACATTGGTGACCTTTGGTGAAGGATGGTTACATCCTTTTAGTCTGTCCAATGAAAAGGCTCTGGTCTTTTGCTTTTAAATCCAGACAAGCCAGAAGCTGGCCAGGTTTAGGAGCACATGGCGGGAGTTGGGATAGCTCCCAGGTGTGTCAGGGCCTTTTCCTGTAGAGATTAAATAAATGCTTGCTCTTTGTACCTGAAGATGTCTCAGATTAGTTAATTTCGGAAAGGGGCTCTTGTACTCATCTCATACAGTTTACTGGTCAATTTATTTATTATTACATTATTATTATTTATTATTACAGTTTATTGGTCAATTTGCTTCAATTTTTTCATTGTTCCAATCCAAAGTAATTTTTCTTAAACACAGATGATTTCACATGTTTCTTCTAGTCAACCAAAAGTGTTTTTCTGATGCCTTCAGAATAACATATAAACTTTCTCTGTTTAGCTTTTTAAAGGCCTACATAACCTGGTCCAATTTACCTTCTTGCACCCTGCAATCTAGGGGAATTCACATTTTTTTCCTGTTCCTTATCCAGGATATTCCATCTCCTGTATTAATACCTTTTTGTTCACATCCCGTGTGTATTTTCTTTCTACTTCCTCCTTTTATAGTCATGCTCTTTAAAATGCAACTCAGATACAATCTTCTGAATGAATAATTTTCTGAATCTCCCAACTGTCAATTTGTATTGCTGCCATAGCCAAATGATTGCTTTCTATACCCAAAGTGCAAAAGAAGAGAAGGTAAAATGGATCAAGAAATGTCTTTTCACTCTTAAGTTATCTGGTAGAGAAATATTGAAGTAAGCCAATGGGAGAGAATAGGGAACAAGGAAGAAGGGAAGAATCTAAGAAAGAGACAGAAAAGAATCCTGCATTGTGTTGAGAAGCTGGATAATTAAAGAATGGCACATGCAAGAGAAAGAACAATGAACATTTTGAGTTGATTAAGAAACAGAAGTGGGTAAAAGATGCAGACATAAATTTAGGCTTGATAAAAGGAAAAACTTATTATTTCAATCTATTCAAAAGTAGTTAATCTCTGAAGGTGGGTAGATTCCAGGCACTGAATGAAAGTCTTTAAACAGAGGCTTGAGGACCACTAATGAGAATGCTGTAGGTGGGCTTTCTTGTCACTTACTGACAGGGTGAACCCTGAAAATATCCTCATCGACTTTTGGGGTGAACTCTGAAACCCTTCTCTGACAGAGACCCACCCTTCAGGGCAGTTGAGTAGTTTCATTAAGATTAGCCCAGGACCACTTCATACTTAGCTGGGAACTTAAAGTGGTCTCATTCAGCTGGAGATCTGGATCTGATATAATTTAAGTGGTTTCATTCAACTGGAAATCTAGGCCTGGGGGCAGTGACAACACTGAAGGAATCTCATTCAATAGAAACCCCAATCTCAGAATTCTTATGAAAAGAATTTTAAACTCATACCTTTGCAGAAGTAAGAAGTAGGTATTTGCCTTGCCAAGGGACCTCTCCTTTTGGCACAGCTGCTTACCAGGACTTCTAGCCACTGTGAAGAGACCTTCCCAGTGACAACCTGTTATGATTTCTCTGCCAGGACCTCTTGCAACTTAGGAGTCCATCTTCCTGGCAAAGTTGGCTTTTCAGACAACAAGAAACTTCCTTTTTGCCAGTCAGACTTTTCGGATTTGTGAGTTATTTCATACTGAACCTGTGTCTCTGACTAAAGAGGGGATTCCCACAACCCTCTGCACTGTAACTAACCACATCATTACAATTCAAGTTTTGAGGATTCTTCCAACTCTGAGATTCTGTGATTCTGAAAATGCTAGGTAAAATGACTTTTTTTTTTAAAATAATCTTGAGTTTAATAATCTGTTAATAAAAGTATATACTAATGTTTCATCCTGGATTTAAAAATAAAAAAGATATGTTTAGATTAAACTGCTTTTCTTGAAAATATACTTTTGCTAAAATATACTTTTGGCTCCTAAACATTTTATAAATGGGCTTTTTTTTATTACTTTCTGAGCTTCTCATCCATATTTAGATAAAGTTTTTTGGACTGAGTTGCTGATGTCATTATGGATCCTTAATGTGACTTCTCTCTGAGAATCTGTTTGTTTTGAACCTACCCAGATTTTCCCTAAGAAGAGAGATTTGGCTCATGATTCTACGAAAAAAAAAAAAAAAAAAAAAAAGGAAGTAAAGGCATTCTTTCCTGTATGTGCATTTAGGCTGCAAAATTATCAATCAAAAGACAGGTTTTAACAATCCCCAAAGACACAGAGAGTGAGCTCACACTTGGACCTTGAGCAGTTGAGTTCTTTTCTGGAGGCCATCATAAAACACTTCATTATGCTAGGGTCTTCCTTTGCACAAAACTCGTAATATCAGTGAAGGAAAAGTTCCAAATTGCTTCTTAGTGAAAATAATTTACTGCCTATATCAATTCCCCTTCCCCCAACCCCGGGACCAAAAGATGATATGGTCTAAAGGCTAACTCTAAATACAAGCAAGGTTATGTATATACTTGTTTCTTCTCTTGCAGTATTATGTGCTATTTACTTTCCTCTCTCCCTCATTCTATATTTCCATATGGCATAAGCCCATTCCACTTTTGGATAACTTTAATTTATAGGATTTTTATCTCAAGTTTAAAGCTGATGTAATAGCTACTCTGTCTCCTTGATCTTTAGGAGGACCTGGGTTGGAAAAACCCTAAATCTCAATCCCTCCTAACCTTTGGGAGGCACCCCCACTCTCCTACTTGATTCCCAGGGGAAATTCCCACAATAATCCCCATCTATAATTCATTTGGAGATCTTGGCCTGGAGCATAATTACCATCCATTATTTATTAGTTTAATTCATCTGGAAATTGCTCTCTAGCCCAGGGCCATAGAAGGTAAATAAAAATCAAATCTGTGTATCCAAATTTTTGCTAATTCCTAACCAGGAACTAGCCCACTGAGGACTTAGTGTAATAAACCCATTTTGCCAAAAACTTTGCTTGGAGATTGGGATTGCAAATTCTTTAGCAAAACCGGCCTGGGACTCCGTTGCTGTTAGGATATCCTCACCCCTCAACAAATCTATCTCCCTGCAACTTCTACCCATTTCTTCTAGCTCAGCAGCAAAACAGAATAAATCTCTTTAATACATGATAGGCTATCAAATAAATGAATACAGGTATCATATCCCTCTTAAGTTTTCTCTTGACCAGATTAAAATTCACTTAATTCCTTTTGTTTTTCATAGCATAACATTACCAGATCATTTTAAGTATGAACATTCTTGATACTATTTATTTATGAGTGGAGGGAGTGTTCATTCTTTTGTATTCTCTCTCCATTCCCTATCTTTGTTTCTCTCTCTCTCTCTCTCTCTCTCTTTTTTTTTTTTAGCATCTAGCAACCCCCTCATTCTCTTCTCAAATCTTTAACCTGTACCAATATCTTTTATTTATTTCTCAAATGCCTTTAAATATGTTTGATCTTTCTTATCCTTAAAAAACTTTCATTCAACTTTATAATTCTGTCATGCTATATCTATCCTCTCTTTCTCAAACAAACTCCCAAGGGAAACAAACAAAAAAACCCAACAAAGCTGCCTAAATTCATTTGTCACCATTTTTTCTCCTCTTACTTATACTCAGATCTTTGTAATTTGGCTTCCAAATAAGGGAAACCTGTTTCTTTTCACATTATATCTTTTCATTGTTAAATCTTTTTTTTTTTTTTTCCCCTTTTCAAAAGTCTTCAGCTTTCTTGCTCTAACGCCCCGAATCTGACACTGATAACCATTTTTTTTCTTCCTGTATATTCTCTTCTCTCTTGGTTTTCTACTTCAATCTCTTTAACCATACTTTTTTGGTTCCTTTGATGATTTATTATCTATCATGAATTTTGTAGATTTAATTATCATCCCTATGCAGATACCTAGTAGAAATAATTTTTTAAATTTTTTTTTATTTTTTTCTGAGCCTGGGGTTAAGTGACTTGCCAAGCGTCACACATCTAGGAAGTGTTAAGTGTCTGAGACCAGATTTGAACTCGGGTCCTCCTGAATTCAAAGCTGAATTCAATCTACTGCGCCACCTAGCTGCCCCCTTACCTAGTAGAAATAAATACATGTAAAATACACACAAAATGAAGTGGGTTGTGGTCCTTTTAAGAAACTGTATTTCCTATTGATCTGTGATTCCTTTTAGATTCCCGGCCCCTCCTGGCTGAGGCATATCCTCCCCAGACAAGTTGTCTTTCCAAGATGCCAGAATGTTTGATTCAATTACAAATCCTGGTCAAAAAGTATGCCTTTGAATTCCAAAAGGAGATCCAGGCTTGTCCTAGCCCCCATTCTGATTTTCTTGGGCTGTCCAGCTCCCTCTGCTTGCTGTCCCAGCCCCAACTAAGACAATATAAAAGAGCCAAACTAAAACCCTCTCTTTGCAGAAGAGCCATGCTTGGGATGCCTTTTCCAGTGTTATTATCTCTTTGCCCTCACCTAATTCCCTAAACAGACTTCATGCTTCTCTGTCAGGATTTCCAACCTTACTTCCAATCCCCTTAATAAACCCTTTTTATCAATCTATGTTTTCAGGTCTGTAAATTCTTTTACAGAGGACTGACCTCTGCCCTGCCAGAAGGGAGTCCCCAAAACTCCCTATCTTGAGCCGAATTCCAAGGGGTTGCAGGGGAGCCAAACCTCTCCATTTGGTTTCCTGAACCTCGAACCTGCCACTGGACCTTATCATTTAACTCCCTGACCACCAGAAACTCTAATCCATTTTGGTTCCCTAAATCTAAATCTTATCAATACCACACACAGACATGCATAATTCAATCTTGAGATTCAATTTCACATAAACAGATATCTTGGAGACATATCAAACTTAGTATGTCTAAATATAGAATCTTTTCCATACTTAATTCCTCCTCTAGTCTGAACTTCCCTCTTTCTGTCATTCTTTCAGTCCTCCAAGCTTGTAATCTCAGTATTTTGAGTTTCCTTTTTTCCACATATCCAATTAATAGCCAAATATTGCTATGTCTCCGATCTACTAATAAAGCTATAATCAGATTCCACTTATAAGCTACCACCTTTGTTAGTCTTTATCATTTCTCATCTAGATTAACACAAAATTCTCTTAAATGGGTCCTTGCCTCAAGTTTCTCCCTACAACAATCAAATCTTAGATGAGGCAATAAATAGAATACTGAGCCTGAAGTCAGGAAAATTTGAATTCAAATCTAGTCTCAGATACTGTGCAACTCTGGACAAATCATTTAATCTCTGTTTCCTCAACTGTAAAATGGGGATGATAACAGAATATTTTTTATGAGGTTGTTGTGAGGTCCAAATGAGATAAAATTTGTAAAACATTTAGCATGATGAATAAGCACATAGTAGGTGCTTATATAAATGCTTATAGTCTTCCTTTCTTTTCCCTTCTCAACTTCATTGCTGCCCAAGTTCTGACTATGTCAATATCCTACTCATTCAACTCCTCTATTGGTTCTCTGTTATCTGTAGCATAAAATAGAAACTTTCCTTATGACCTTCCAGGCTTATTGTATATTACTTCCTCAAATTCCTGACAATTTCTATATTCCTTACACATGACACCTTATTACTTTGCAGTGGCTTCCTGCCAGATTTAGAATGGACTCTTTCCTCATTGCTAGTTCACAGCTTTCTTCAAGACATAATTAAAATAATGCATTTTCTGTGAAATCTTTATTGAACTTAGCTTCTGTCATTTTTCCTCTCAAATTACCATGTATTTAATTATTTTGAATTTCCTTGACTTGCTTGTTAAAATGTACTATTTGTATTTCCTGCACGAGGCCTGGTATATAGCAAGAACTTAATCAATGATTATTGACTTATTGATTGACTGCTTTCTTCAAAATCTAAGATGCATATCACACTATACATTGTTTTTCTCTCTTTAAATTCTAAGTGAAGTTTTCACTTCTCCTCAAGTTCCCTGTCTTTTCTACTCTATCAACTAAATCCTTTGTCAATAAATAGGGTTCAGAGCTGCAGTTCTGCAATAACAGAAAAACAATAGATTGTTTTTTCTACCTATTGAAGGGTAATTCTCTGTGCTATTACTCACATATTTACATTGCTTAATTATTCCAATGAAAATGTGAGAGTATCCCCCTTTTTTTTTTTTTTTTTTTTTTTACCAAAGAAAGGTTCTTAGATAAAATTGTCAATCTCTGCTTTCCCCACAAATTTAAAGAATACTCACATTCTTCTGATATAGTATAAATTTATTTTCTTTCTAATACCTCTCTTGATACTTAGGAAAGAAATCTTCTAATCTGAATTATCACAGACCAAGTTTAATGGTTAGATAAGAGTTTATTTTCTGTTGTTTTTTTTTTTTTTTTTTAGTGCTTTTCTTGGGGAGCTAGCATTATTCTTACATATAATTCAATTGTTACTATAACTTCTGTAGTCAAATGGTTAGGCCAATTTTTCCCTTTTCTTCCCAAACCAAAGGAGTAAGTTATATTCACCTGCAAGTGATTCCTAGTGTCTGGTGAGCGCTCATTATCCAGACTGTTAGCTCGTTCATTCTGTGGCCTCACAGGCTGTCTTTCTTTTAGTGAAGTGCTTCTACCCCGCCGACCAGTCTGCTTTCCTTCTGACCTGAAGAGCCAATAAAGGAGAAGTTTTTTTGGGGAAAATTGTTTAATTATAAGAAGCAGATTGTTCAGAGATTGCAGTGAGATAACATTGATATGTTGAAATACACCCATTAATCATCAAACCCTTGCTCATTAGTGATTGGTTAGAGTTTTAATGTAGAAAAAACAAGACCTTACAAAGTTGATCAACTTATTAAAAAAGCCTTCCTTTGTTTTTGCCCCAAATCATCTTCCCCACAGGAATGCTTTAAGAAGCTGAATGAAAAACAGAGAAATATTTTACTGCCAGAGAAATATTTTACTAGCTCTACAAAAGAAGAATCGATGAAGAAAGAAATGTTAATAAAACTACTACTATAATTCCATCTACAATGTAATAAAAAGGCAACCTGCTTATTATCATATGTAATTTATGATGAAAATTTTCATAGATATCCTGACAGGTAACAATTAAAAGGAAAAAAATAAGAAAATATCAGGTACTTTAACCTTAGGTTACTTTAAGTTGGTTAAATATAAAAATGTATTTAAATTCAAAGTATTTGAATGAAAAGACATTTAATCAAAGATAGATATAGGACCTTAAAAAGCTTCCCAGAAAAAGGTGAGATAAGCTTATCAGACGGTAGTTTTTGAAAGCACACTTAGACTATCTGTAATTTTGTCAGTGCAAGTATTCCCCTCCCCAATGCACACAGTAACCCCCAGTATAACTTTGTATAAGACCTTTGGTAGTTGCTGTAGCTAAATAATCACTATTCTGATCAATTTCATCAACCTGGTGATGGAACTTTTCTCAATTAACCTGGTCCTTATGCAACATACCTTTTATCTCTGCAAAGCTTTTCCCACTTGGGAAAATCTGTTAGGAGTTTAATCTCTATGGACATCATTTTTAAGACTCCCAGGGTCACTTCCATATTATTGTAAGGCTTTATTAGAAGAAAATGTCCATATAAATTATAAATATTAGATAGAAATGGTGCTAATTAATTTTAATGGGTAAAAATTCACTCATATGTATGTACATGGGGGTATACAATGCACATATAAACATGTAATAATAACTAGTGAAATTAATTTGTTTAAACTGCTGAAATTCCAAAACATTTGCTTAAAAAATTGCTGGTTATAATAGGACTACAGAGAGTATTTTTATCAAAGATAAAGAAAATATTTAAAGACATAAATCTATAAAGGAAAATAATTACTTCTTGATGATGATGATGATGATAATAATAATAATAATAATAATATTCTCCAAGGAATTAGAGCAAAGATCAGTGTTTTTTAAAAATATTTTTCAGGGATTACCATTAAATATTTAAATATTTTATTTAAAATTTTAAGACAATGCCAGATTTTTTCATATAGGGGCAGTTAGGTGGCTGCCTCCTGAAGTCAGGAAGACCCGAACTCAAATCTGACCTCAAACACTTAACACTTCCTAGCTGTGTAACCCTGGAAAGTCACTTTAACCTTGATTGCTTCAGCCAGGAAAAAAAAAAATCTATGATAGAACCATTATGGTTTCTCCCTCAATCCATGAAAACAACTTAACAGATAGTACTCAGAAGTAGTTATATGGCTGAAAAATTTGTCAACTTATGGCCAATATGGGGAAAAACTTCTACAAACTTTAAAAGGCTAATGCTTTTCTATAAGCAGCTGTAAGAAGATATTTCTCAGAAAAGTATAAAGCCTGTTGCTGTGTCCATATTTTAAGCCTTTTTATCTTGACAGGACTTGACAGAGCTTGTGCTTTACTGGTATAGCTTTGATGAAGAACAAAGAGTTATTTTTATACTATGATATGAAATAATTTTAGTGAAAGCACTAACAAAGTAATTTTCTTATAACTGATAATTAGTAAATACCTTCTCCTTAAAAGAAGAATGTGTCTTCTAATTCTGGTAATATTGTTATTAATATTAACATTTATATTTGAGCTTTATTGTTACTTCCATATGATGACTTTATTTACACTTTTATAGTCATGTTTTGGGGATCTCTTTTTCTTAATACATATTCAGATACCATAATTTGCTTGAATTCAGTTTTTTTTGTTTTGTTATCACACAGAATCTTAATATGAATATTTGAGTATATATTGATTGCTTTTCTTGTTAATTAGTTCTGTTAATAACATCACAGTTTCATTAAGAAAGTTCTGGAACTCAAAATGGAAAGAACATTATTAATTTTTTTGGGGTCCAATTTCAACTTGTTTATAAAGGTTCAGACAAATCACATATTCTAAGACAATAAGCTAGCATTTTTCTGTCTTCTTGTAGACTTTAATACAATTAGTTTCCTTCTCTTCACTCCTCTATTTAGTAGTATTTTATTTTTTCCTAATATACATATAGTTTACAGCATTCAGATTTTTGAGTTCCAAATTCTTTTTTTCTTCCCTTCTTCTCCTCCACAAGATGGCAAACAATCTGAAAAGATTATATATGTACATTCATATTAAACATATTTCCCCATTAGTCATGTAAAAGAATAAGAACAAAAGGAGAAATCCACATGAAAGAAAAAACCAAACAAATAAAAATAGTGAAAATAGTATGCATCCACCTGCATTTAGAGACCTTAGTTCTTTCTCTGGAAGTGAATAGCATTTTTAAATTTTATCATGAGTTGGAATTTTCTTAGGTCACTGCATTGTTGAGCAAAGCTAAGTCAATTAAAGTTGATTATATCATTTTTCTTCCACAATTTCATTTAAAAACTGCCTGTTCATATCCTTTGACCATTTATCAATTACTTGTATTATTATAAATTTGACTCAATTCTTTACATAGCTGAGAAATGAAGCCTTTATCAGAAACATTTGCTATTAAAATTGTTTCCCAGCCTTTTGCTTTCCTTCTTACTTGAACTGGTTTTGTTTCTACAAAAACTTTTTAGCTTAATATAATCAAATTATCCATTTTGTATTTTATAACGTTCTCTATCTCTTGCTTGGTCATAAATTCTTCCTTCTTCAAAGATTTGATGGGTAAACTATTTCTTGTTCTACTTTGCTTATGGTCTCACCCTTTGTATCTAAATCATGTACCCATTTGGACCTTATCTTGGCATACAGTGTGAGATGTTGGGTTTATACCTAGTTTGTGTCCTCTTGTTTTCCAGATTTCCCAGCAGTTATTATTAAATAATAAGTTCTTATCCCAGAAGCTGGAGTCTTTGTTGTAGCAAACAGTAATTATTAGTCACTGATTTCTGTGTCTTGTATACCTAACTTATTCCATATTTCTTAGCCAGTATCAAGTAGTTTAGATGATTGCTACTTAAGTTTTAGATCTGATATGGCTTATCTATCTTCCTTTGCATTTTTTCTATTAATTCCCTTGATATTCCTGATCTTTTGTTCTTTCAGATAAATTTTATTTTTTTTCCAGCTCTACAAAATATTTTTTGGCAATTTGGTATGGGACTAAAAAAATAATTTAACTAGAATTGTAATTTTTATTATATTGGGTTGGTCATGAGCAACTGATATTTTTCCAATTATTTAGAACTAGCTTTATTTGTATGAAAAGCATTCATATTGTTTTCATAAATAATTCCTGGATATATCTTGGGAGATAAGACTCCCAAATATTTTATACTGTCTACAAATATTTTAAATGGAGTTTCTCTTTCTATCTTCTGTTGCTGAGTTTTGTCAGTAATATAGAAAAATGTTAATGTTTTCTGTGGATTAATTTTATATTCTGCAACTCTGCTAAATTTGTTAATTATTTCAGGTAGTTTTTGTTGTTGTTGTTGATTCTCTAAGTATACCATCATATCATCTGCTAAGAGTGATAGTTTTGTTTCCTTATTTCCTATTTTAATTTCTTCAATATCTTTTTCTTCTTATTGCTAACATTGAATAATAGTGGTGATACTGAACATCCTTTGTTTCATTCCTAATCTTATTGGGCAAGTTGCTAGCTTATCACCACTGCATGTCATGTTTGCTAATGATTTTAGATAGCTACTGCTTACCATTTTCAGGAAAGCTCCATTTATTTCTATGCTAATTTTTAAAAATAGGAATGGGTGCTATATTTTTTCAAAAGCTTGAAGTATCTATTGAGATAATATCATTTGTTAGAATTTTGTTATTGATATGGTAAATGACATTGATAGTTTTTCTAATATTGAACCAGCCTTGTATACCCAGTATAAATCCCAATTGGTCATAATATATTATTCTGGTGATCAAATGCTGTAATTTCTTAGTATTTTATTAGATTTTTTTTGTATCAATATTCATTAGAGAAATTAGTCTATAATTTTTTTAAAAAATATTTGGCTCTTCCTAGTTTAGGGATCAGCACATATGTGTGTCATAAAAGGAATTTGGAAAGATTCTTCATCTATTTTTTCAAATGTTTTACATGGTACTAAACTGTTCCTTAAATGTTTCATAGAATTCACTTGTAAATCCATACGGCCCTGGAGATTTTTTTCCCTTAGGCTTGATCTATTTTATTTTTTTAAAATGGGATTAACCGATTTTCCTTAATTTTAATTTTTTTTTTTTTTTTTTTTTTTTGCTGAGACAATTGGGGTTAACTGACTTGTCCAGGGTCACACAACTAGAAATTAAGTATCTGAGACCAGATTTGAACTCAGGTTCTCCTGACTTCAGGGCTGGTGCTCTATCCACTGTACCCTCTGATTTTACTTTATTTTGTTATCTGGGTGATTTATATTTTTGTAAATTATTTATCCATTTCACTCAGATTGTCAAATTTATTGGTATACAGTTGGTAAGATGCAGTTTCCTTCCTTATCCTTTAAATTAGATCTATTTTTGCTTTGTCTGAGATCAGAATTGCTACTCCTGTTTCTTTTACTTATAACAGCATATTGTAGGATTCTGGTATTTATTCCACTTTGCTATTCAGTTCTATTTTATGGAGAATTCATCCCATTCACAGTTATGATTACTGTGTATTTCTCTATATCATATTCTCCCCCTCTCAAATTTTTACTTTTCTCTCTCCTTTTACACTGTTCTTCACCAGTATTTTGCTTCTGATCACTTTATTTCTAAGTCATGGTTATTCACTTGATTGCATGATTACTATCATGCAGTATTAGTTTTGTTAATTATTATTGCTCTGCACTAGAATTTGAGATTTAATAGTAATAAGTCCCCCCTTCCAGCACTCCCTTCTTCCTTCATTTATCATATCCCTTTATATTTTTGAAATCCATTCCTACAAATGTATTTTTGTTATTATTTTGCCTAATCCTACAAAATATTCCTTTAGCAATCTGATTATTAAAGCAAAAGATCTGTAGAGTAATTTGAGAGTATTGTACACTATTATATTAGCAGTACCCATTCATGAAACTTGAATCTTTCTTCAATTATTTAGGTCTTTATTTCCATTAAAAGTTATTTTTAGTTGCATATATATATATATATGTATATATATATATATATAAATAAATATATATAAAACCTGTTTCTGTATCGATAGGATAATCCCCAAATATTTGATTCAATTCATTGTTATCTTAAATGATCTTCTCCAAACCAAAAAGCACTACTTTATTACTCTACATGTGCATTTATTCTTTTTACATTTATTTCCCCCCTCCCCCCCGCTGGGGTTAAGTGACTTGCCCAGGGTCCTTCTGAATTCAGGGCTGGTGCTCTATCCACTGCGCCACCTAGCTGCCCCTTTTTACATTTATTCTGTAATACACACACACACACACACACACACACACACACACACACACACACACACACACAAGCAGAGTCTGTTAGTATGTAAGCTCCTTGAAGTTAAAGACTATTTTATTCTTTCTATTTATATCCCAGTATTTAGCACAGTGTCTGGCATACAGCTGGCACTTAATAAATACCTGTTGATTAATTGGCTTATACAATTTCCTCCCTCTTTCTCTTGGATTTTGTTAGGAAAATAAAGAAAGGCTAATGATTTTACAGATTTATTTTATATTTTTCTACTTTAATGAAACTAGTGTCTTAATTTTTTAGAGAGTCTTAGCATATCATCATTATCTCCCAGTATACTAAGTTGTTCAGTACAGGTGAGCCTCATGATGGGAGGGTCTATTGGGGGGCAGGGAGGACAGAAGTATGAATAAATTATTTTATTGGTACAGGGAGTACCTGAATTAAAAATTTCCTCTACAAATGTATGTCACCACATTCCTTGCAAATTCCTGAGTCCAAAGACAGTTCTATACATTATATCTTGTTATTGCTTGCATGGCAGAAAAAATACCGAGAAAGCTTGCAGTATTTCTCTGTTACAACTAATGCTAATTTTTGGTTTAAAATGCTTGACTAAAAATTTAACATGAAAAATTAATTTGATCTATTAAATTTTAATACTATCAGATTTTAAAAGAATTTTCCTTTTGAGTTCATTTTGGGATTATTTTGTTTTTCCATTATTATTAATTTTCTTGTGGTATGATTAAAGAGAGGCTGGGTGTGATAGTGAATGTGAATCAGAAGTACCCAAGTTCAAGCTCTGACATACTGGCTGTGTTAATGGATAAATCACTTAACTTCTCAATCTCACTAGGCTAGTATTATTGCTAGTATAAGATAAATTGCCAATCTGCATCAACACAAGGAGTTTTCTTTCCAAGGGTTCTTCGGACCAAATGAAATCAAAGATGAAAGTTTAAATTGTATTTGCCAATATGAAAGAGGCATTTTAATTTTTTCATTTTTGAATAATGAGATTTTCAAAATATTATTAAAACCCTTTTGTTTCTTCCTCAGAAAATTGTTATATGTTTTTTAATCAGTTATTATTTATCCAGTGATTAGAAAAATAGTTTACAGATTCATTAGGAGTTACAACTCTGACATTTAAACATTTCCTTATATATTTTAGAAGGCAAGTTGTTTTTTTTTTTTAATTAAAGTTTTTTATTTACAAAACATATGCATGGGTAATTTTTCAACATTGACCCTTGCAAAGCCTTCTGTTCCAAATTATCCCTTCCTTCCCTTCTCCTTCTCCCCTAGATGGCAGGTAAGTCCAATGCATGTTAAATATGTTAAAATATATGTTAACTCTAATATATGTATACATATTTATAGTTATCTTGCTATAAGAAGGCAAGTTTTTATTATGTTTGCCATAAGTATATCTGCCTGCACTTTTTCCAATTATATATTTTTATCATACAAAGTAGCTACAACAAAATGATTGTCTTTCTACTTTAAAGTCATTTTATAGGCTGAATCTAAAAATATTAGCCCCAAGATGGAGCTAAGAGATGAGTAAAGGTAGGGACTCACCCAAGTGCTACCAAATTTAAATTCTGGAATGGTACGATCAATAAAAGATCAGGGCAAAATAATTTTCCATGTCAGAACAACTTAAAAAGTTTCAGGAAAGCTCTTTCCCAAGGGGGTGGGGAGATAAGGAAATTGAACCTGGAGCCCTAGCACAGACTGCACAATGTAGGCCATACCAGGCACCATCTGCAGGACTCAGGAAGCAGTTTCTCAGCAACATCTTCAGGAGTCCTCAACCACAGATGGTAAGAGAGAAAGGTAACCAGTCAGAAGGAAATTACAGGGGACCCTCTGAAGCACAAGCCAAGAGAGCAAAGTCCAAACCTCTCATCTGATCATACCATCTTGGAAGAAATGAAAAATTACAGACTCCCAGAGTTAGCTCTGAAAATAGCAGCAATAAAGATCTAAAGCTTGGGACTATGTGCCTATACTCTGGGAAGAAAGTCTAAATTTAACATAAAGTCAATATATAAGCTGTAAAAATCAGCAAACAACCAAAGAAGAAACTGGCCATAGAAAGTTACTATGGTGACAAGGAATATTAAGATAAACTCAGAAGATGACAATATGATATAGCTACATGGAAAGCTTCAAAGAAAACTGTTAATCGGTTATAGGTCTAAAAAGAATTCTAGGGAGAGGTTTTAAAAAATAAGATTTAAAAAATTAAATAATGGAAATATGAGAAAAAGTGGGGAAAGAAATGAGAGTGATGCAAGAAAATCATGAAAAAAGAGTTGATAGATTGGAAAAAGCAGCAGAAAAAAAGAAATATCCTTAAAAAACTGAATTAGCCAAATGATTAAAAGGGGCACAAAATTCACTGAAAAGAATAACTGCTTTAAAAAGCAGAATTGGTGAAATGGAAAAGAGGGTACAGAGAGTTCACTGAAAAAATGAATTCCTTAAAAAATAGAATTGGTAAAACAGTAAAGAGGTGTGGTACTAATACTTACTAAAGAAAATAATTCCTTAAAAATTGGGCAAGTTAAGCTCATAACGCCACAAGATATCAAGAAATAGACAAAAAAAAAAAAAAATCAAAAAATGGAAAAAAAAAGTGAAATACCCTATTGAAAGAACTGACCTGGAAAATAGTTCCAAGAAAAAAACTAAAGAATTCTTGGATTATTTAAAAGCTAAAATATTTAAAAGAGCATAAACATATTTCAAGAAATTATTAAAAAACAAAACAACTGCCCTGATCTCTAAGAATCAGAGGATAAAATAGAAATTGAAATAATCCACTGATCACCTTCTGAAAGAAACATTCAAATGAAAGATCTCCAAGGAATATTATGGCTAAATTCCAGAGCTCTCAAATCAAGGAGAAAACCTTGTAAAGAGCCAGAAAGAAACAATTCAAATATGGATAATAAATAATTTTGATTATATGAAATTAAAGTTTTTGTACAAACAAAACAAATGCATTGAAGATTAGAAGGAAAGCAGAAAACTGGAGAATTTTTTTATAGCAAATTTCTTTATTAAAGATCTTCTCTTTCAAATAGAGAAATGAGTCAAAACAATATTATGAAATATTTTCCAAATTGACAAATGGTCAAAGAATATGAAAAGGCAGTTAGTTTTCAGAAGAAGAAATAAAAGTTAGTTACAGTCACAGGAAAAAATGATCCATTTTATGCCTGAAAATACAAATTAAAACAACTCTGAGACTCTATCTCACATCTAACAGATTGGATAATATGTCAAAAAAGGAAAATGGCAAATGTTGAAAGAGATGTGAGAAGATTGGAACATTAATTCATTAGTGGAATTGTGGACTAATCCAACAATTCTGGAAAGCAATTTGGAATTATGCTTTGCATATCCTTTGACTAAGTAATATCACTACTAGATTTGTATTCCAAAGAGATGAGAGAGAGAGACAGAGAGAGAGAGAGAGAAGGGTCTATATGTACAAAAATATTTATAGCAGTTCTTTTTGTGGAGGCAAAGAACAGGAATTTGAGGGGATGCCTACCTATTGGGACATAGTGGAACAAATTGTGGTATATGATTGAGATGGAATACTATTGTGCTATAAGAAATAACAAACAGGACTGGTTTCAGAAAAACTTGGACAGACTTACATGGATTGATACAAAGAGAAGTAAGTAGAACCAGGAGAACATTTTACATAATAACAATTTCCTTTCCTTTAATCTTTTCAATGTTTTAAAACATTATGGATAAGTTTTTTACTCAGTTGGAATTCACTAGCCCAATACTGTGCAAGATATTTTTTATTTTTTTCTATCAAATTACTCATTTTTTCAAGAACATTTGTTTAATTGAGGATGAATCTTTTTCCCAGTTTTTATTTTCCATAATTTTATGAAATACTAAAATTTTAGGTGTCTGGTGTAACTACTCTAATTTCTTTCTTTCTCTCTCTCTTTTGCCCAAGATCAAAACAAATAGGATTTGTTTGGAGTTCTAGGAGTTGTCAGTTTTTTTTTTTTTTCTCTCTTTGTTCTTTGATATTATTGCCTTATTATTTCCATATAAATTTGCACTGTGACTTTGGTTCTAATGCAGAAATTTCTTGGTATTTTAACTCACACTGTATTAAATAGATGAACTAATTTGGCAAATTCTCATTTCTATTACATAAACATAATATGAACAATCAATAACCCTCCAATTTTTTGTTCCTTCTTTATTTTGGCCATCAAAATTTTATTTCTATGTAGCTCAATTTCCAAACATTTAATGGTTTTTGCTTTTAATGCAGATGGACTAAAAAATGTTATTTGTTCTTGCTCTTATTTACCAGTAAATGAGAATTTTAATTTTTTTTTTGAGGGGGCTAGGTTAATTGTATATCTTGTAGCTTTGATAAACTCAATTTTGTGGCTGAAATGGTTGTATGATTTTGGTGAGTATGGATAGAGGACAGAAATTATCCCAATAACAACAGCAACAGTAATCACCACCACCACCACCACCACCTTCTAGATCATTGTCCAGGTTGATATTGAAAAGAATGAGGCAGTTCATTAGGGATTTGATTGGGCTTTGATATCTTTATTGCATGTTCCAATAGACATATCAAACTGAATGCCAAAGTGGAGCAAAAAAATAAGGGTTTACTGTTTGCACTTGGCTGTGGATAATGAATCTTGAATATCGCTTTCAAAGTTATTTTCAGTTCTCATTCTTCTTAACCTTGGCTGTGCTTCACACTGACAATCTCACATCTACTGGATATTCTCTGTTCTTTGAGTTTTCATGACACAATTGTTGACTCGTTCTCTCCATACCTATCTGACCAATTCTCAGGCTCCTTTCCTGGTTCATCATCTTGATCGTGCTCAGCTAATTGTGGATATTCTGTTGTCATGTCTTATTGATTCTATTTCCAGAAGCCCTCTCACATTGTTCCCCCCTTTTACTATTCACATGGTCCCATTATTACCTATATGAATATATTGTACTAGCCTTCCAAATGATCTTTCTGTTATAAGTCTTTCCTTATTCTAATCCATTCCCCACATAGCTGCCAAAGTAGATTTTCCTTGAAAGTAGGTATGTGATTTTCCGAAAGTCTTAGCTTTCTTTTAGAATAAAATACAAACTTGTCTTCTGAATTTAAAAAAAACTCTTCATAATATGGCCCCAACCTAGCTTTTCAAGGAAATTATACATTTCCCTTTCCATATTCTATAGTTCATCCAAACTGGCTTTCTTTTTATTCTTTACATGTGATATTCCATCTTCCCTGTCTAGGTCTTTAGAACAGTCATCCTCAAAGGTTGAAATTGTATTCTCTCATCTCTTCCTTCAAGACACATATCAAAAGCTATTTTTCATTAAAAAAAAAAAAAAACCTTTTCTTGTCACCCAAACTGCTAGTGTTATTATTCAGAAATCAAAGTATGTTATTCTTCATGATCCTGTGGACCATACAATCCATGAGATTTTCTTGGCAAAGATACTAGAGTAATTTTCCATATTCTTCTCCAGTGAATGAAGACTAAGAGAAGTTAAGTGACTTGCCCAAAATCATACAGCTGGTGTCTACATTTGAACTCAGGTTTTCTTATTTCCATGCCTAGTGCTCTATACATTGAGCCACGTAGGTGCTTAAACTGCTAGTAGTTCATCCCTGATTATTTTATATTTATTTCATTTTCATTTATCCATATTTATTTTGCATATACTTATATATGTACACATTGTTTCCTTTGATAGAATATAAGGTCCTTGAAAGCAGAGCTAGTTTCATTCTCATATGTGTAATTTAGTATTTGACAAAGTAAGATCTGCTGATGGAATGATTGGTTGAATGCCTCTAAAACTGATAGGCTCAAATCAGTAGGTAATGAGTAGGTAATATAGGAGGGAAAGGGTCCTGCAAAACTCCTGCACTTTCAACTTACTCAAGCTAGAAGCTAGCAGAGGATGGATGGAGGCACTTAGGTGGAAAATAATGCAGATTGTGGTCTCAGATTTAATCTCTCCTCTTCCCTAAGATGATGTTTTAACTTCTGTTTTGGAATCCTCTTTCTTAATTATTCTCCTTGGAAGAAGATGGAGACTGGGTAATGTATCATGATTGGTGAAGAGTTAATGGCTTTCTTGGCTTTCTTACCGGGAAGGTATCTTACCTTAAGTATTCTGGCTATTAATTTTAAAAAATCTCTTTGATCACATTAAGGTAATTTTATTCTGAGTTTCTCAGTATTTATAATTTAAGTGGTTTGTTTTTTTTTAAAGGGTTTTTTAAAAACTCTTGATCATGTCTTTCATTATTGATAAGATTTGTTTTCTATAAACTTCCTATTTAAGTTAACTTAATCATAATAATATAATTTAATATTTTATGTTAACATTCACTAGTCATTTAGCTTACATTTTCAGTTTTCTGCTTCCTCTTTCATAGATTTGAGTAGCAGGGCATAACTATCTGATGGGAAAATCTGGTAAATTGATCTTTTTTCAATTTTCTGCAAAGAATTTAGGTAGTAGAAAAGTAATTTGCTAAAGTATTTGACAGAATTTTCTGGTAAATGAATTTATGTCAATGTTTTTAATTTTCTTAAAGTTCAATTGAGATTTATTCAATTTCTTTTTCTGAGACTGGTTATTTATTAGCATTTTGATGTTCTGCCTATTTTATATTTTTGTAATTATTCATCCATTTCATTTAAGTTTTTAGTTTTATGAAGCACCTATTGTGTACAATAGGTATTATAAAGTGGAAAGATTGCCGGGATTTAAGTAAAAAATATGAGAAAACATTGACTCTGAAAATCACCACCTGTGTGAATAAAACTGAATCATTCAATTCCTCTGAACTATGAATCAGGAATAAAATAACTCTAACATCTAACTAATAGGTGTTATCATAAGAATAGAATGAGATGATTGATGTGTATGAAGAACTGTGCAATCTTAAAAACACAGATAGACAAATGTGACTCATCATTATTAGATTCTGATAATTTTGTTTATTTCTTCTCCTTCAGACATGAATTTAAAAATTCTTTTAAAATTCTTTTTTTTTGTTGTTGTTGTTGGTAATCAGCTTTTTTCTCTGCCTTAAAAACTGAATGCTTAATTGTTTTAATTGGCCTTTTCAAAGCCTGCTCTTAGTTTTCTAGATTTTATAGTACTTTGTTTTCCTCTTGATTACTTCTTTGATTTTCAGAATTCTGTACTCGTTTGTGAATATTTAATTGTTTCTAGTTTCTTTTTAAATGCATGCAAACACTATTTTTTCTTCACTTTCTATTTTTTGACTCGGAATTGTATTTTATTCTTCCAAATACACGTAAAGATAGCTTTCAACATTCACCTTTGCAAAACTTTGTGCTCCAAATTTTTCTTTATCCCTTATCTCCTTCCCCCTTCCCAAGAAAGCAAACAATCTGATATAGGTTAAACATGTGCAATTCTTCTAAATATATTTCCATATTTGTCATGTTATGCAAGAAAAATCAGATCAAAAGGGAAAAAATGAGAGAGAGAAGAATCAAGTAAGGAAACAACAACAACAAAGGTGAAAATAACCATGCTTTGATCTTCATTCAGTATAAATAGTTTTCTTTCTGGATGTGGATGGCTCTTTCCATCACAAGTCTATTGGAATTGCCTTGAATAACTTCATTGTTAAAAAGAGCCAAATCCGTTACAGTTGATCATTACATAATCTTGTTGTTGCTATGTACAATGTTCTCTTGGTTCTACTCACTTCACTTAGCATGAGTTCATGTAAGTCTTCCAGACTTTGCTGAAATTAGCCTGCTCATCATTTTTTATAGAACAATAATATGCCATTACATTAATATACCATAATTTATTTAACCATTCCCCAACTGACTACACTCAATTCCCAGTTCCTTGTCACTACAAAAAAAGGCTGCTACAAATATTTTTGCATGTACGGATCTTTTTTCCTCTTTTATGATCTCTTTAGGATACAGACCCAGTTAGTTTTTTTCTCTTTTTGTTAATTTAAGTGTCCACAGAGACCTCTCAGACTTGTGGAGGAAGGGATTTGTGTCCAAAGGAGAACTAGAGATCATTATTGATCACAAAATAGAAAATTTTGATTACATCAAATTAAAAAGTTTCTGCACAAACAAAACTAATGCAAACAAGATTAGAAGGGAAGTAACAAATTGGGAAAACATTTTTACAGTTAAAGGTTCTGATAAAGGCCTCATCTCCAAAATATACAGAGAATTGACTTTAATTTATAAGAAATCAAGCCATTCTCCAATTGAAAAATGGTCAAAGGATATGAACAGACAATTTTCAGATGATGAAATTAAAACTATTTCCACTCATATGAAAGAATGTTCCAAATTATTATTGATCAGAGAAATGCAAATTAAGACAACTCTGAGATACTACTACACACCTGTCAGATTGGCTAAGATGAAAGGAACAAATAATGATGAATATTGGAGGGGCTGTGGGAAAACTGGGACACTGATGCATTGTTGGTAGAGATGTGAAAGAATCCAACCATTCTGGAGAGCAATCTGGAATTATGCCCAAAAAGTTATCAAAATGTGCATACCCTTTGACTCAGCAGTGCTATTACTGGGCTTATATTCCAAGGAAATACTAAAGAAGGGAAAGGGACCTGTTTGTGCCAAAATGTTTGTGGCAGCCCTTTTCATAGTGGCTAGAAACTGGAAGATGAACGGATGCCCATCAATTAGAGAATGGTTGGGTAAATTATGGCATATGAATGTTATGGAATATTATTGTTCTGTAAGAAATGACCAATAGGAGGAATACAGAGAGGCTTGGAGAGACTTACATCAACTGATGCTGAATGAAACGAGCAGAACTAGGAGATCATTATACACTTCAACAATGATACTGTATGAGGATGTATTCTGATGGAAGTGGATATCTTCAACATAGAAAAGAGCTAATCCAATTCCAATTGATCAATGATGGACAGAATCGCTACACCCAGAAAAGGAACAATGGGAAATGAGTGTAAACTGAGTTCATTTTTTTTTCTTCCCAGATTATTTTTACCTTCTGAATCCAATTCTTCCTTTGCAACAACAACAACAACAAAATTCGGTTCTGCACATATATATTGTACCAAGCATATACTATAAGATATTTCATATGTATGGGAATGCCTGCCATCTAGGGGAGGGGGTGGAGGGAAGGAGGGGAAAAATTCAGAACAGAAGGGAGTACAAGGGATAATGTAAAAAAAAAAATTTACCTATGCATATTATATTGTCAAAAAAAAGTTATAATTATAAAATTAATAAAAAAAAAAAAAAGGAAAAAAATGTATAAGGAAAATGTCCACAGAGAAAAATTTTCCTCTAAGGACCACTTTTGGCCTGTTGCCTCATTTTATTTAAAAAATTATTAATTTTTATAATTTATCCTTTGACATAAATTATTTAGGATAACTATCTAATCTTTAAGTATGTATTATTTGTTCATATTTACTTTATCGATGATTTTTATTGCATTTTTATTGTCAAGGATATGTTTAAAACTAAGGATTTTAGCAATTGTAAATTCTTTATACTCTACAATATTTTCATGTCTGTAATGTAATAAAAGTAATATAATAGTGAAAAGTAGTCAACAGTAGTTAAAAGTCTTAATTCAATAATCAAGCTCATATCTAGCTTTTTAATTTAGATTCAGATGTAATTCAGGTTAGATACATCATTTTTCACATCATTTTTCTTATTTAACTGCGTCTAAGTTTAAAAAAGGCAACAAACAATATCAATCTTAAATTGATTCCATGCTTTAATTTTCTTTAGATATTTAGATATATGCTAATCAATACATATAAATGTAATACTGATCCTTTCATAGTTTAAGTAATCTTAAGTACAATGTAGTGTTACTGCTTTTCTCTCTTAATTTTATGTATATTTATGTATGCCTTGCCTGAAAGCATGAATCCCTATCTGTTTTTATTTGGCTAAGACAGAATAAATTCTACTCCAACACTTCATTATTAATTCTACAAAAATCTTTGCATATTAAAGAGCTTCTTGTACACATAAAATTATTGAGTTTTGTTTTCTAATTAATTTTGTCATTCTTTTTAATGTATGAGTTCAATCCCATTCACATTCATAGTTATGATTGTTTTTCCTCTCTCCAACTCAAGTAGGGATTGTTTCATTCTTTGTTCTTATATCTCAGTGCCTAGCACAGTGAATATCATATTAAAATGCACTTAAAATATGCACTTAAAATGCATGAGACTGATTATGATATTTTTTATTGTCTAAAAGAAAAAGACAAAAATTAGTAATAGGTTTCTGTTGTTTCCATTGTTTGGAACAATCTGAGCCTAGTTTCTTTCCAAGTAGAACAAACTGACACACTGATAATATTTAACTATGTACTGATAATGGTTGAAGCAGGTAGGAAGGCAGTGTAAGAAGAACTGGATATGGATTCAGGAAGATTTAAGTTTGAAGCCAGTCACAGATACTTTCTAGCTGTGTGACTCTGTGCAAGTCACTTAACTTCTCTTAGCCTCTATCTATAAAGTGTGAATAATAGAGCACCTAATGGTGCTCTAAAATACTCTATGAAAACTAGTATTATCATTATCATCATCAACATCAACCCATCTTTTCAACCTTATCTATCACAATCCCCTTATGTTCGAAACTTTCTGCTCCAGGAAAGACAGGTTACTCAAAGTTGCTGTAACCTATCTTATAATTTTTCTCTCTTTATCTTAGCTAACATTATTTTCTAGACCAAAAAAGTACTTCCCAATTATCTTCTGATGATCAAAATACTATCTACTATGGATTTGTTTCTTTAAACATTTCCCTGGTCATTTTATTGGGAAAATAATTATTTTTTTATGAACTTAAATAGCATTTATTATCTACCTTCCATTTGGTTCTTTGTAAGCTCTTTTAGGGTAGGAATCAACTTCTTTGCTTGTATTTTTATCTCTAGTGCATAACAAAGCACCCTGGAACATAATAAATGCTCTATCTTATAATTTACTCCCTTAAATTATTTTCATTATTTTATAAAACATTGTAGAGGGCTGCAGATAGTGAGTAAAGTATAACATTCTTCAGCCCAGAGGGAACCTGGTGACAATGTCTGATTTGCCTCCCCATTTCCCTTTGGTGCCTCTCATCCTTCCTGAGAAGTCAAGGAGGGCATGACCACCTGTGTTCTAACTTGAAGCAAGGGATAAGAGTAAGAAGAATTTACATATCAATAGCAGGGTGCTTATAGTTAACACATACCCAGGGTGCTGTGGTGATGTAATGCTACCATAATTAGCAATTGTGCAGTGTGCTGTAGTGATATAGTGATTATAATGGCTCTATAGTTGGCACATGCTCAGTGTGTTGTAGTAATATAATCGTACTAAGGTATTTAAGGGCTACAAGGACTTGAAATAAATGGACTCCATCTCTGACCATTCTTGTGGGACTCCTGCTTTCATCACTAGACCATTAAGACCAAAGACATGGGCTGGTCCTGAGATCCTTCAGAGAACTAGTCTGGACGGTATATTTTGACACCCTAGCGTAGGGGCTCTAGAAAGCATAGTATATTTTGGCACCCCAATTTGGGGGCTCTAGAAAGCACACTACAAAACATAATTCTTTTCTAAAAACATACATAATGTCCTCATTCTCGAATATATCTTTAAACTTGGTTCTTTTCTATACTTTTTTTTGTCTACTTCAAATTTTTTCTTCATTTGAGTGCTGAAAACTTTCTCAATTAGATGCTACAAATTTTCATTATTGGCACCATCATAAACAGTTGTATTTTGGATACTATTTCTAGATGATATGAGAATTTTCCCCTAGGTGGGATCAAATGTATTGTCTTCAAATCACAACAGTGATTTAAAAAAATAACTTAAAACTTGCAACACAAAATGAGTCAAATAGCAACTCACTGAAATTATGATACAAATCAGTACCATGTATAGTAATAGTGATTGCAAATGTCAGATAAATGTTTCAAAGTCAGATTTTCCTTTATCACTGTATATATTTCTACTGGACTTGCACTGTCATGAATGGTAATTAGAGATGTTACCTGGTGGAAGGAATAATCAGAGACTCTGTCTTGGTAATCTTCCCACTTGGTGGAAGCTTCTCAATGAACATATCCAGTGTAGAGAGTTCAGTTTCCTGGCTGTCTTCTTGCTGACTGGCTTCTTGTGGAAGCAGATTCTGGCATGAGCAAAAATTATTCTTGAATATCAGTAGTTAAACTCTTTATTTATAAAGGTACACTAGATTCTTTCTCATCTCTCTTTATAGTCTTTCATCCACCACCCATATCCCCTTTATAAACAACCTTTGGTTAGAGGGGCTTATATGAATTTTAAAAATTATCTCTCTACTTGTCCTTTAATTTAAAATTTGTTGACTTAGGAAACTAAGAATTATACAAATACCTAGTTTGGTAGAGGTAGCAACATCTGAAGAAATTAATTCAAAACAATGATCAGTATATCTATCTGTACAACAGAGGACAATATGTAAATTTTTACTACATCCACTAAAAAGTGTGCAGATGCACAGATTTCCAAAATGCTCAAAGAAGTCAATAAAGAGAAGAAACTAAATAAAATAAAACCCATCTAGGAGCAATGTCTTAAGTGTCACATTATGCTTCAACAAAAGTACCCTCCTTTTAAAGTTTCATAATATTCATCAATTATCTCTGTTTAGATTGCTTCTTAAATAATGTGACTAAAATTCCCTTTGTGAAAGTGAATAGAATATTTATACATCTAAAGAATGTAATAAAGATAATTTCAGTTCAGCTTGATTTCTTCATTGTTCTATCATCTCACTAGCTATTTTGCCCACTTGAAGGGCAATTCCTATTTATGTTTTCTTCTATTAGAAAGTTCCTACTCACAGTAGGAACTGTTTTGTCTTTTTTCTGTCTCTTTTTCTTTTTTTTTTTTTCCTTTCCTTTCTCCAAACTAAGTCACCTATATTAACACAACTTTCCTGATCCTCCCAACCATTGGAAAATTCACTTTCCCCCCATGTTTTATGACTCTCTTAAGCTTTTAAACTTTTCTCATTTTAACTTGGATTATATTTGCTTAATGTTTCATCCCACTAAAGTATAAATTCCTTGAGGGCAGGGACTGTGTTCTTTATCTTTGTTTAATTAGCACCTTGTACCCATGGGTGTACCTAGGAAAAATCTTGTTGAGACTGGAAGTTACAAGTATTGAAATAAACCATAAACAAGTTACTACTGCAAAAAAAAAGGGGGGGGCGGGGCAAGAAATCTGTGTCAAAATAGAACCTATTCCTGTAGAATCTCTTAAAATGTATGGAAGACATTTTGAAACTATAACATTCCTGTTAGCAAGGCCAGCTAACAATTCATTGAAGCATTGAAGGATTGTTTCGGAGATGAAATACAGAAGAGTGAATGGCAACTTATTGTGGAGCTATGGGCAAGAAAAAAGTAGTAAAATTAGAGTCATACTACCACCAAGAAAACCAAATCAAAAAACTCAACAATTGAAACAATGTATTCGAATTTGATGGACTTAAGTTTGGAAGGAAAAAATGAGCAGATAAAATATTTTCCATGAGAAATCAGGAAACTTGAACTGGTTTGACAGTGCAATTTACATGTCCCCACAGTTGCAACATGTTTGTTCACCTGTCCCATTACATTTCCTTTCCCTTCTTTAATGGCTGCTTTTTAAAAAGTTTGC
Organism: Sminthopsis crassicaudata; assembly: GCF_048593235.1. NCBI lineage: Eukaryota > Metazoa > Chordata > Mammalia > Dasyuromorphia > Dasyuridae > Sminthopsis > Sminthopsis crassicaudata. The sequence continues at coordinate 342,650,378 of NC_133618.1, read as the reverse complement.
CCTATCCCAAATTTGAATTCTTATTGCAGAAACAAAAGTTCCTTCAATTTTATATTAATTAAATCAGCATTGCAATATTCAATTAACTTAGCTTCTGCAAACTTTGTCAATCTTGGACTTTTCTCATGTAAAAAAATTACTTATTTATGCATATTCTTTTTTCAGTGATTTTCCTGTGTACTGCTTTTATAGGAATTGTTTAAAATAGAAAATTAGGTATTAGGATATTTCAGCATTTGCTTTGTGTGAAACCATAGCTGGTTGTCTTTTATCGCTTGTACAATCCATGGAAGTGAACATAAATTGTAACAATTACAATACGGAGCCAAAAATAAAAGGAATGGGCATTGACCATCAAAAGAAATAATATTAGGCAGTTACTTGAACACAGGCATAAGGACTAGATGTTATTTAATTTGCATAAGAAATACTCAGATGGTAAAATTCCTTCGACTAATGCAAGTCAGCATCTTCTTTTACAGTCTTAGGAAGTTGCTAAGAACATTAAAAAATTAAGTTATTTGTCAAGAGTTTAACAAGTATGTTCCAGAGATAGGAGCTGAACTCATCTTCTCAGCTCTAATCTAAAATACTATATAACCTTCACATGAAAATTTATTCACATTCTGAACTCCAACAAAATCAAACTATTAATGCTTCATGCAAAATTTTTCATTATTTATGTTTTAGCCTTATCTCAATTTATTATCTCCCCTTTATGATCGCTATGCCAGCTATAATGGACCAACTATTTATTCTTTAATTTATTTTTCCATCTAATCCAATAAATATTTTTCAAATATGTAATTTATTTAAAATTAAAATAAAAATAAGAAAAAAATAGAAAAAGACAGAAAAAGAAAAAAAATTGTCACGTGTTCAGCATTCAGTAATTATTAAGTGCCTATCTACTATGCACTACACTAAGTGTTGGAAATACAATAAAAGGAAAGATAGCCCTTTGCTTCCAGGAACTTACAATATAAAGGGGGAAGATAATATACAAAAAGAGGCAAAAAAGTGGGGAATAAAAATCAGGGGACACTATGGAGTACCAGCAGAGGGACATCCTGTATACTAGAACAGCAGATGCAAAGAAGAGTGAGATGAAATTCCAGTTTTTGCACTCTCTAAAGGAAGAGATTGGAAGGAGTTTTGGTCCTGCATACTTTAGTCCTCTGATCAGAGGGGAGAGGAAAGTAAGGAAGATGTTACCAGTTCAGGCTTGAGTTTAGTAGCATGGTGATGAGATTAAAAATGATGACTTTATTCTGGGAGAAGCATCTTGTTCTTTGCACTTGAAATGAGTCAGAAAAAAAAATGCCCACTTTCTTTACATTTTTGTGCATACTGTATTCCAAAACTAGAATGCATTTCTATGATAAGTTATAGTCAGGCCTGTATACATTACTTGGGTTTATTTAGGCCCTGTGATATCAATAGGCTGTGGAAGAGGAAGGACTATAAAACACCTAGGAATCAAGGAATGCTCATGTATAATACCCCATAGGAAGCTAGAGTTTAAGTTTCTTTGTTTCATACATGGTCCTAAGAATTGCAATTAGCATAGGAAAAAGCACAACAGATTAAGGAAGCCCAGCAGATTTTTCTGGAGGACTTAGACTATTTAGGAAAAAAAAAAAGAATCTACTTGCTTGGTAGGCAAACTGTACAATTTAAGAGATGTAATATGTAGGAAAATCCAAGAAAACGGAATTTTTAAAAATGACTGGGATACATATTTGGGTAACAATAGCATCAAAGTGGCACTGATATTCTAGTGTCCTCAAGATTCTCAATTCTGAGAAGGATATATTTATCGGCACCTGACAATATTATCTCTGAGGGGGGAAAAAGAGAGACTAAGGAAGGCCTTGGTGCTTAACTGAGAAGAGTCATCAATATTTATATTTGTTCTGTATTTGACAATTCTATCCTTATAAGGAAAGTCAATCTTTTTTTGACAACATTTTACATTACTCTGATAACTTAATTTAGAATAGCTAGACAGACATGCATCATATTGGTGCAGCTAAAAGATGGGTAAAAATGATTTCTGCTCCAAGCAAAGAGAAATAAGGGGCAAATATTTGACTCCCTGCTTATGGGATATTAGATCATGGCACTCTATGTTTAAAGAACTATGGGGTGATTTTTAGAAGAACTCCATCAATGTGATAAAAGTGTCCAATCAAACCTCAGAGTGTTTTGAGAAAAATACATTAGAAAAGGAAAAGGAAAGGAAATTTATGTTGAGAGCCAAAAACAATAGGTGAGAGAAAAATAAATTTCTTAGACCTCTAAATATGAGTTTATTTCTCAATTTTAGAGGAAATTCAAACAGCTTCCTGAAATCTTTTAGATGATAGAGGTCAGTACAGTCAAAGAGCAAAAGGAAGCATTCCAACTTTCACTTTACACATTGTTAACAAAAATCTAGAAAACATATCAATCTGAATCCTTACTAGAAAAATCAAGAAGATACAGTGAGTCATTTTCTAGCCCAAGGAAGCTTTGGGAGATAGAAAGAGAGGTACAGGCATTAGGAAGTGGAATATGGCCAGGAGCACATTTGAAGAAATCTAGGAAACAAGAAGAGAAAGGTATGATGGAGAATATTTGGGCAAAGGACAAAAGAAAGAAAAATAAAAGTACTTTTGGTATTGGAAAGCTACTATAGGCCAGTGTGTCATAAAGAGGAAATAGGCAGGGAATTTGAGAAATGGATCACAAATTGAGCAAAGCATTCTATGTGATATGAGGAACTTGAATTACCCCATTAGCTACTGACGATATTTTTTTCTCTGAGAAATCCAGAGCAGCTAATAACTTTATGACTTGCCTAGTGAAGGAATGTCACTTTCAAAAAGTGGTGGAACCAATAAGGGTAAATTCTGTTTTGGATATGATTCACCTTAAAAAAGCTGAATTGGTTGATGGAACAGAAATGTAAGTGACCATTCAATCTTTTGTGATAGATGAAAGGAAATCTAGGCAAAATCTGACATATTTTTGGATCAAGAAATCTAATGAGAACTAGAATTGATTTCATTCATCCTAGAACAGCACAAAAAGCTAGCCAGAAATATGTGCATAATAGAAAGTAGGTTGCTGGCAAATCCAGTAGTAGCAGAGATAAAAAAACTGTATTCCAGAAAATAGAGGCCAGAAATATGTGAACTCCAAGACTGTGTCTAGAGACAGCAGGAGCTGAGAGGGCCCCAAGAAAGACCCAGTTCTATGTTGGAGGCTTTTGAAGCCTCAGGGAGCAGCAATGGCCAGAATGGTCAACTCAGACTAGTGGCTCAGTGACTCTCAAGTGTTCAGAGCAGAAGAACTCAGTTGATCAAGGGAGGTACTAAACACTTTGTCCTAAAATGTCACAGAAGATATGATTCTCTAAACCTCAGTGATTTAAAAAGGCCTAGTCCTGGGAGACAGAAGTCATGCAAGAACCCGTGGAATAGAGATCAAGACCAGGCCATGTCAATCCTAGTACAAACCCAATTAAGAAACTAAAGCTGGAGAGTTAAATAAATCAAAGAGTATATTGACAGGGAAACAAACAAATACTACTGCAAAGCAGAGAATGATTCTGCAACAATAATAATTATTGACTCAATGGGAAAAATAAAATGTCTGTAAGAACTATATGAATAATCAGAAAAAATGAAGAGAAATATGTGGAAAACAAATGAAAGAGAAAGAGTCATTAAGCTCAGAAAACTATGATTAATGTTTTTAGTATCTGGACCAAAATTTCAAAAAATCATAAATGACTACGTAGACCTATCATGAAGAGAGGGCAATAAGTTTCTAGTTAGACAATGAAAAAGATGTAGGGCTAGACCATTTATCTAATCTTCATTAACATCCCAAATTATTATAAAACAAAAATTATGCACCAGATTATTTAAGTTCAGCTATCTCTACAGTCTACAACACTAACAACCTAAACGAAGTAAAAATTTGATGAACTAATTCTTAAGCTTAAACATAATCAATATCTCCTTTACCACGAACCATAATTGGTCACAAAAGGTGACCCTTAAGCTTGCAACAGAACTGAACTCTTCACTATAACCTCCCAGTGTTGCAGAGATCTAAAGAGAAATTTTATAAAGCTATGCTTAGCCTTACTAAGAGCAGTAATGCTCTAAGATGCAACAAAGAACAGCCAAGGAACTGGGGCAGGATATATATGTGAGACTGCATTAGACTCTAGTAAGCCTTAAAGAAAAAGTCCAATTCTATTTCCTTAGACACTAGAAGCCAAGACCTAGCTAGGTTGGTAAACTGCCATCAAGGGAGAGGGACTCAGAATGTAATAAAAAAGGGAAAATAAGAAGAAAAAATGAAATTGCTAAAGATTTCAGGAGGAAGAAAAGTTATGCTTCTCAAATAACTCATTATAATAGAAGTACAAGAAGGGTAAACAAATGCAGCAATCAAGGACAACAATAGCAAAATAACAACAAAGAAATCATTAAGAAATTTCTTCTTGAAGAAATTCATGAAGAAAAAGAAAAAAGCCAAATTAAAACAGAAATGATGTTGGGAAAAAAGGTCTATATATCATAGACCAAACTTTATTAACAAGCTGCCAACAGGTGAATTAATATTTTTTGTGGTATTAAATTATAAAATGTAGGGAAATACAAAGAGAAAGATGATAAAGGAGAAATATGATATATTCAATAAGGAAAAATAACTCTCTTAAGTCATGTAGAAATAATGACAATGAGTAAAAAGCAAACCCAATTCATTGATCTTCTCTTTCTCTATATTTTGCAGGTGGGAAATAAGATTTCCCCTAATATCTGCTCTGGCTGCATCCCACAAATTTTGGTTTGTTTTCTCTTTGATATGTCATTCTCTTGGATGAAATTATTGTGTTTCATCCACTCATTCTTTAGGATTAGACTGTTTAGTTTCCACTTAATTTTTGGTCTATTTTCCCCTGGCCTTTTATTGCATGTAATTTTTATTGCATCATGACCAGAGGAAAATGTACTACTATTTCTGCCTTTCTGTTCTAATATAAAGTTAACTTTTATATAGGTTCCATGTACTGCCAAGAAAAAAATATATTCCTTTCTGTCTTTATTCAATTTTCTTTCTTTCTTTTTGCTAAGGCAATTGGGGTTAAGTGATTTGCCCAGGATCACACAGCTAGGAAGTGTTAAGTATCAAAGACCATATTTGAACTCAGGTCCTCCTGACTTCAGGACTGGTGTCCTGAAATAGACATTTTCTCTAAATGTCTATTACCCCTAACTTTTCTAGGATTCTATTTACCTCCTACACTTCTTATTTATTTTGTGGTTTGATTTATCTAGTTCTGAGAGAGCAACATTGCAATTCCCCACTAGCATAGTTTTACTATCTAATTCCTGCCAGCTCTTTTAACTTCTCCTCTAAGAATCTAGATGCTATACCACTTGGTGTATATTTGTTTAATATTGATATTACTTCATTATCTATGGTACCTTTAAGTAAGTTGTAGTTTCCTTCCTTATCTCTTTTAATTAGATCTATTTTTGCTTTACCTTGATCTGAGATCAGGATTGCTACCCCTGCTTTATTTATTTTTTAATCTCAGCTGAAGCATAAGATTCTGCTTCAGCCTTTTACCTTTACTGTAAATGTATCTCTCAGCTTTAAATGAGTTTCTTTTAAACAACAAATTGTAGGATTCTGGGTTTTAATCCAGTCTGCTATCCAATTCCATTTTATGGGAGAGTTCACCCCCACTCACATTCACATTCACAGATAAAATTACTCTATATTTCCTGCTGTCTTGTTTATCCCCCCCCTTATATTTTTCTATTCCCTTTTCCCCTTTCCTTCCTCCCAAGTATTTTGTCAGTTTTCTCCCTCCCTCAAATAGTGCTCCCCCTTTGCAGCCCCCCCCTTTCATATACCTTTCCCCTTCTATTTTTGTTTTTCCTTCTATTAGCCTCAGCCCTCCTTTTCCTCTTTTCCTACTTCCCTACAGGGTGAGACAAGCTTCTCTGTGAAGCTAAATGTATTTTATATTCTCTCTTTGAGCCAAATCTGAGGAGAGTAAGATTCACACAATGTTCTTCTGTAAAGGGCTAAAACTATGAAAAGGTGTACTTGAATCAGACAACCCAGCACTTAAGGCTAATTACTTATTCAATGTGAGATAATGACTTTATTAGCATATGTGTGGATAAATGGCTCTTCTCTCAGTTTGGTGCTTACTCAATGTTTGGTCTTAAAGATAATCGAAGGCAAGGATTTGAGGGTGGGGTGAGAGAGGCCAGACTTCACTTGGTGGGCAAGACTAGGAGGAGAGAGGTGGAAAGTCTGGACTCCAGAATTGATTAGAGATCTTTGGCTAAACTCCTGGCAATTTGCCTGCTTCTTTCACTCCTCCCCCTAAAGACTAAGGACTTTTACTTATCCTGACTCTGGCTAATCTTGAGGCCTCCAGGGAGCTAGCTTGGGCTTAACATTCTTCCTCCTCTCCTCTTTCCCTCAGTTGCAATAGATCTTTTTTGCCTCCTCAGGAGATGTAATTTATCCCATTTTAAGTACAATTTTCTCTTCTTCCAGTAGAATCATTTTTCCTCCTCTGGTTTCTTCTTAAAATCATAAAAAAAAAAAATCTAATTATATTTGTATCCTCTTAGTATACCTATAAGAGAAAAACAGATCTCAAGTGTTAAACATGTCATCTTCCCATATTTATTATTCCCATTTTTAACTTTTAAAAGAAAGTTATTTTTTCTTTCCTTTTAACCTTTTTTATGCTTCTGCTGAGTTCTGTATTTGAATATCAAATTTTCTATTCAGTGCTGGTCTTTTAATCAGAAATAGATAACATTCACCTGTTTCTTTGAATGTCCATATTTTCCCCTGAAAGATAATGCTCAATTTTGCTGGATATTTGATTTTTGTGTGCAATCCAAGTTCTTTTGCCTTTCAGAATATCAGATTCCATGCCCTTCAATATTTAAAAGTGGAAGCTGATAGGTCTGAATAATCCTAATTGTGGCTCTTTGATATTTTAATTGTTTCCTTTGGCCACTTGCAATATTTTCTCCTTAATTAGATAATTCTGGAATTTAGTTACGATGTTCCTTGGAGTTTTCATTTTGGGGTTTCTCTTAGGAGGAGGTAATTGATGAATTCTTTCAGTGGACATTTTACCTTTTGGTCCAAGGACATCTATCCGATCAGTTTTCCTTGATGATTTCCTGAAAGATGATGTCTATACTCTTTTTTTCCATTATGGTTTTCAGGAAGGCCAATAATTCTTAGATTGTTTCTCCTAGATTTATTTTCCAGGTCAGTTTTTCCAATTATGTATTTTATATTTTCTTCTATTATTTCTTTTTTTTTGGGGGGGGTTATTTGATTGATTCCTGAAGTCTCACTTTCAATTTGTTCAATTCTGATTTTTAGTGATTTATTTTTTTACTTCCTTTTGCATTTGGCTATTGTTTTGTTCATTGCATTTTTTCCATTTCACAAATTCTGTTTTTCAACGAATTGGTTTCTTTTTCATATCTATTTTGTACGAAGTTATATGCTTTTTTCATTTCATCAAATCTATTTTGTAAGGAGTTATTTGCCTTTTTCATTTTGTGAAATCTATTTTTAAAGGAGTTTTCTTCAGATAATTTTTGGTTTTTCTTTTCCATAACTTCTTGCAAAGATCTCATTTCCTTTCCCCATTTTTCTTCTAACTCTCTTTTAAGATCTTTTTTGAATTCTTAGAGACGCTTGTGAAATGAGGACCAACTCATATCACCGTGTGGGGCTTAATCTGGAGCTGATTTGCCTTTAAGATTCTCAGGGTATAAGGTCTGTTCTCTTTCTTCATAAAAGCTATCTATGGTCTGAGTTCTTTTTGCTTATTTTTTTTTTTAAAGGTTGGGTCTGCTCTTAAGGCAAAGGGGTAATAGCTGCTTTAGTTTGCCATGGAGCCAGTAGTGCTGTTTCAAATGCTGGACAGGCATGGCTATGTCCCACATTCTTCTGGGGTTCAGGGACTCAGTATGCCTTTGTATTTGCTCTGGGTGTCTTACAGCTAATCTGCTGATTCACTGGTTTATAACCAGGACAGAGTAGCCTTAGATTTGCAGTAGATTCCTCAGTGTGCAGATGCTACCATGCCCTGGCTTCCCTTCCCAGCTTCTTGCCCCAGGCTCCCTACACTGCGGTCTAGGCAGTTTCTCCCACTGCCCAATTGAAACAGACCTTTAATGAAGTTCTTTCACAGTATCTGCTTCTGGAAATTTGTTGTACTTCAAATATTTGTGGGTTCTGTCACTCCAAAACCAGTTCAGAGGCTTAATCTGCTGTTTATTTGAGTAAACTCAGAGGAAGTCAGAAAGAAATGTGTCTACTCTCAGACATTTTGGCTCTGCCTCCCCTCCAAAGTTTTTTTAATGCTATATGAACATAAGGGATACTTTCAGAATCTGATAAAATACTAACAAAATCCAGTGGGGGGAAGAATCTAGACTAGAAAAGGAAATGATTAAAATAATTAAGAATGAAGGAAGAAGAGAACTTCCAGATTTTAAACTATATTATAAAGTAGCAGTCACCAAAACCATTGGTATTGTCTAAAACAAAGAGATGTAGTAGATCAATGAAAAGGGAGAATCAGAAATAATGGAAATCAATAGTGTCTAAGAAAGCAGAAAACAGCAAAGTTAATATATCATTTGTATTATACCATTTAAGAAATATGTGTGTAATGTGTACGATAGATAACATTTTTTCATATTATTATATCATCTAACTATGTTACTTTAATGTATCATGCTCCATTATGATACATGATACATTATATGTGCTATGCTATTTATTATATTATATATTAACATAGCATTAATCCAATTAACAATCAATGTGATGAATACAAAGAAACATGGAAAAGTTTATCTAAAATGATGCACTGTGAAGTCAACAGAGACAAGAAAAATAATACACATAATAATTACAACAGTTTAAATGGAAAGAACTCCCCCCCTTCCTCAAAACCTAAAGTAGATGTTAGAAAATATAAAGAACAAGAATGACTTTAAATAAGAGATATGAGAAGATACTCCCAGTGCACATCTTTGCAGAGATGGAGGTTTACATGTATTGCACATTATAAATATTTTCTCTCTCTTTTACTATATCCAGTTCTTTTTCATTTTTTTATTTATGAAAATGCTATTTTTAAAATACAGATTGCCTCTCTGGGAGGGGGAGGAGAGAAAACTGGGGGAAACTAATATAAAAAACAAAAGACAGCAATAATACTTATTTGAGAAAAAAAAACCCAAAAACCAAAAGGCAAGATAAAACTATCAACCAATAAGTTCCTTTAAAAAAGAGGGGAAGGGAGAGTCCCAGGAAAGTCACACCCAAAATGCAGAGTTCCCATATCAAAGAAAACAACAAATATCCAGAAAGCAGTTTAAGTATCACTTTATGGAAGGATCACACAATCCCTGGCAAATTCTATTCTAAATGAGAGGAAATCTTGAAATACAATATTCCAAATGGTGAAAGATTTAGGATTTCAATTAAGAATAAGTGTTAGGGGTGGTTAGCAGAGAAATTGATAAAAATTAATCCCTCAGGCAGGCAGGGGGAAGGCACTGAGAGTGATCAATCTGGGGAGGTCATCTGGTCTGAAATCCAAACTCCTGAGACCCACCCTTTGTAGAGGTCTCAGCAGTCTCACATTACCATGCCCTGTCAGAAATCCCAGGTTAAATTTTATCTATAAATCTATTTATGGACCATCCCATGGCTGCTGCCCTCCTTGGGTTTACTGTCTCATAGTGTCTTTTCCCTTACTCCTTTCCCCATGCCATGTGGTATCTCTCCTAAGTCCACTATGCTTTTTAACCCCACTTCTCCTCCCTACAGTTAACCAACCCTTTTTGAGTACTAAATCCTTTTCAGGATTTAGCTTGTCAGCTAAGGGCATGTCCCAACCTCATGAGATGCTGAAGGAATATTCCCTATTCCTGAGTAAGTTCACTCTGTCCTTTAGTTGACTTCTCAAGGAATGCTATCATGCTGCTTATCTATGTTCCAGGAACTAGCTACTCCTGGAACTCAAGGACAATACTTGGGAGAAATGGCTAATCTCTCATGTATGTCATTGTAATTACTATCCTGTGGCCCCTCATGGTATCTCCTTGATGAGCTAACATCTGTATTCCCAGGGCCAAAAGCCAAGAAAATGGACCGAAGCCCAAAACCCCTGGCCTATCCATGTCCCAAATCCTTGGCTCAAAGCCTTATTTGTCTGCAACCCCATAAAAGATCTTGCTCTAAAATGGCTTGTTGGAATCTCACCCATGGAGAGGATGCTCTGCCTGGGATCCTCCCATTCAGGACTCTAGGCTGCACTTCCAGAATTCCCCAGCCACAGAGGATCAGAGTCGGTGCTCCCTTGAATTGGTGGTGTTTTCTCTCTCTTTTTCGTCTATTATAATTATTGTATTAATAATTGTAGTTATTATCCTTATATGCTGGTTTTGTTATTGCAAAAGGTCTATTCTTTGCTGTTTTTAGATATTATTAAAGTTATTTTATATTTGGCTTCTGAAACACATGAGTCATTTGTGATGGCTAATTCAAACTTTAAAATCTTACAACAGATGCTCACTTTTTACTGGATAATTTTGAGTTCTACTAAAGAACTTGTCTTTCATACATTCTTCCACTCTATTCCAGATGTACAATTCCTGGTATCTATTGTATCCCTTCATTTTGTCTATAAACTCTTCCCTAAATAAACCTACTTTTTCCCAAAGAGAAGGGCTACTGTGAATTCTTCACATGACCAAACCATAACTGTTGTTGCCTACCATTATATGGTGTCTACATGACCCATATCATTTTTTTTATTATTATAGCTTTTTATTTAAAAGATGTATGCATGGCTAATTTTATAGCATTGATAATTGCCAAACCTTTTGTTCCAATTTTTCCCCTCCTTCCCCTCTCCCCCTTCCCCAGATGGCAGGTTGACCAATACATGTTAAATATGTTAAAGTATAAATTAAATACAATACACACACACACACACACACACACACACACACACACACACACACGTCCAAACAGTTATTTTGCTGTACAAAAAGAATTGGACTTTGAAATAGTGTACAATTAGCCTGTGAAGGAAATAAAAAATGCAGGCGGACAAAAATAGGGGGATTGGGGATTCTATGTAGTGGTTCATAGTCATCTCCCAGAGTTCTTTCACTGGGTGTAGCTGGTTCAGTTCATTACTGCTCTATTGGAACTGATTTGGTTCATCTCATTGCTGAAAATGGCCACATCCATCAGAATCGATCATCATATAATATTGTTGTTGAAGTATATAATGACCTTCTGGTCCTGCTCATTTCACTCAGCATCAGTTCGTGTAAGTCTCTCCAGGCCTTTCTGAAATCATCCTGTTGGTCATTTCTTACAGAACAATAATATTCCATAGCATTCATATACCACAATTTATTCAGCCATTCTCCAATTGATGGGCATCCACTTAGTTTCCAGTTTCTGGCCACTACAAAGAGGATTGCCACAAATATTCTTGCACATACAGGTCCCTTTTCCTTCTTTATGATCTCTTTGGGATATAAGCCCAGTAGTAATACTGCTGGATCAAAGGGTATGCACAGTTTGATAACTTTTGAGCATAGTTCCAAATTGCTCTCCAGAATGGCTGGATGTATGCACAATTCCAACAACAATGTATCAGTGTCCCAGTTTCCCCTTTTGTGCATTATCTTTCCTTATCGTTCTAACCAATCTGACAGGTGTGTAGTGGTATCTCAGAGTTGTCTTAATTTGCATTTCTTTAATTAATAATGACTTGGAGCATCTTTTCATATGGCTAGAAATAGTTTCAATTTCATCATTTGAAAATTGTCTGTTCATATCCTTTGACCATTTATCAATTGGAGAATGGCTTGATTTCTTATAAATTAGAGTCAATTCTCTATATATTTTGGAAATGAGGCCTTTATCAGAACCTTTGACTGTAAAAATATTTTCCCAATTTATTGCTTAACTTCTAATCTTATCTGCATTAGTTTTGTTTATACAAAAACTTTTCAATTTGATATAATCAAAATTTTCTATTTTGTGATCAATAAATGATCTCTAGTTCTTCTTTGTGTGACCCCTTTTGCTGCTCGAACCACATCACTATGGGAAGTGGGGGTGGAGGGGAGAAGAGATCTTTAATGGAATAGAAGACTTTAAAGAATTTGTGTTGAAAATACCAGAACTGAGGAGGTACGTTAAAATACAAATATAAGATTCAAGAAAAACTTACAAAGTTGAGAAGCTGTGTAATGATACAGATGAAGAAGAATTAACTGGCTTTTCAGAACTACACTATATTCAAAAGATAATGAAAAAAGGTAAATAAAACAAGAAAATTACAAGCCTGGGAATAGGTTGGTTGTGCTCTGGAGATTTTAAGAAGAAAAAGGGAAGGGAGAATAAAAGGAATATTCAAGTATGGAAAGGAAGAAGAAGATATTATAACTTTCTATTTCTTAAAAAAGAATATGTTAGAAGTGTATACTAACAGAGGAAGGGGTAAAGGAAAACAGCATCAGTTGAATGTTACTTATCTGAACAGACAATGGAGGATTGACCAGACAAAAACTGTTTTGTATAGAAACACATTACATTAAACAGGGAAACAAATTGGGATATAGCTGAGAGAGGATTTAGGAGAGAAGATAATAATAGTAAGGAGGGAACAGCTAGCAAGTAAAACAAATTTCCTGATCCTGAAATGGGGACTGAAAAGAAAAAAAAAGAAAAGAGAATAACTAGAGTCTTGGGAAATACCCATTAATTGGGAAATGACTGAATAAATTATGCTATATAAATTTAATATAACACTATGAAAAAGAACAAGAGACAATTTAAGAGAATTCAATTTCCAGGACATTATAAAGAAAACAACTTTGAAAAACTTGAGGACTATCATCAGTGAAATAAGCACCTGTATTTCCAGACTACCTATAATAGAACATGTTAATTGTCTCCAGATAGAATACTGATAGACTTAAAAGAAACTTGCAGTTTTGAATAAGACCACTATGTGGACTTATTTTGCTTAATTATAGTTATTTGTTATGAGGGTTTTTCCTTTTTTTTAAATTGGGGTATTCTCTGCCTCATTTCTTAATTACCTTTAATCACTGATTGAGTATTGCTTCAGTCAAACTGAGACCCATTAAAGACTTTAATTTAAAAAAGCCAAAGTCTCCCATTGCATCCAGGGCTATCTCTAATGTTCTGATTTACATGGTGCCACTGGACTCAGATGGTGTCAGAGGAGAAAGTGAGGCTGGAGACTTTGTATAGCCCTCCTTCACTTTAATCAACTCACTTGCTGATGTCATGACATATCTCCCTGATGTCATGATTCTCTTTGAAAACAAAGGACAAACAACAACAACAATAACAAAACAACATCATTTAGGGGATATGTTTGGTTAGATTAGAGGGTTAATAAGAAAGATGACTCCCAAAAAGAGAGGATCACTGAAAAAAAAAATTTGAAGCACAAAAAATAACAGAAGCACTTTCAAAAGGAAGCAGGAATAAGTAGGACAGTTTTTAAAGTAATATATGGAAGTATATATACTTTTCCAAAAAAGCAAGTGGTATGAAGATTCAGTTTAATATACAATTCTGTTTTTGTGCTGTATGCAAGGAAGTGCTCTCTCTTTTAGTTCTTTAAGTACAGAATTTTAAAAAAATTAAATGACAAAAACAAAGAGTAATGATAAGATTGGATAATGACAATTGATATCCTGGCAAAAGAAGGGAAAGAAGAGTCTTTGAACCATAAATGATTGAGATTAACCTTAATTCTGAGGAAAATTTTAGAATATATTTCTGAAGAAATGGTTGTGGAATATCTAGAAAGGGGAGTAGCAATTACAAAGAGCAAGAAGGGATGAAGCAATATTATAAGAATAGCCTATGACACTTCTGATGGGATTATTAAATAGAAGGGAATGCAAAAGATATAGATTTTATTCTTAAGTAAAATAAAATATTTTATATATTTTTATAAAAGAGATGAAGAGATAAGGATTAGACAATCATATTATCAGAAAAATTCAAAATTGATGAATGGCAAGACTCAAAGAATTCTTAACAATTCATTGTTATTGTGGAGAAGCTCCACAGCAGAGTGTTTCAGAAATTTGTTCTTTGCCCTGAGAAACTTAATACTTATAAGTGACGTAGATATCATGCTATCATCAAATTTTTAGATAATACAAAGCTGAAAGGGATAGCTTATGAAGTAAATGATGGTGTTGGGATCTTAAAAAAGTCTTTATAGGCTGGAACACAGAACTGCTTTTAATAAGATTAATGTTTTGTACTAGGGTTAAAAAAAATCAACTTCACAAGTAGAAGATGAAGAAAGCATGAATAAATAAAACTTGTCCCCCCAAAAAAATCTGAAAATTCTAGTGGACAACAAACTCAATGAGTCAATTCTATGATGTGGAAGTTAAAAAAAAATTAATGCTAAAAAAAAAAATCTAAAGCTAAATTGTTGATTAAAAGAGTCAAAGCTTTCAGATATAGGAAGGTGATAAGTCTCATTATGCACCCTGCCCTTGCTAGATCTCATCTGTGTGATACAGTATTCAGAACTGTGCAACACAGGTTTAAAAAAAAATCAAAAAGTGTTTGTTAAGGAATATGAAAGGATCCCTTGAATGTTCTTTGCATATTTTCCAGAAACAATAGGCCTAATTTATACAAGAGGCCTTGAATATGTCAAGGAAGAAGCTCTTTCGAACTAAAATTATTTGCTGTTTGCACCCCAGTTTCCAAGGGGAAAATGCTGTTTTTACCATCTTGTTTATTCGTTTTTCTCCTTTCCCGATATTCCCATTCTGGTGGAAATTTGTTTTTCCTCCTTACTGTCATAATTTCATAAATATGCAAGCTTCTGCTTTTTGCATTGTGAACTCCTTGCCCTGGCTTAGGATTCCACATGCATGTTTATTTCTCTTGTAACAAATCTAGTTGTGATGCAATGGAAAGGAACCATTTTCCTAAAACCCAGATCTGACCATGTCACTCCCCTTCTCAATAAATTCATGTGGCTCTCTATTGCCTCTAGGATCATATATAAAATCCTCTATTTGGCATTAATAATTCCTAGCCCCTACTTATGTTTCCATTTTTCTTACACATTACATAGATGGCTACAAGATGAAAGATTTTTGTTTCACACTTAAGTGAAGGCTTTGTGAAGTAAATGCTGGCATTTATGTTAGCAATGAAAAAGCACCCAATGATTGAGCATCCTGCTTTCTCAGACCTGGTGGTCACTATGTGGTAGGAATTTCTATATTCATCATGGAGAAAAATGTTGGCATTTAACTTGAAAGAAACAGAACCTAAACCAACTATTTTTAATCTTGTCCAATATATGACAAATCTGTATTAATAAGCCTTATTTTATAGTCCTCTGATATCCAAGATTAGGTTGGTTGGGCAGTGGTGCATCAGAACTCACATTTCTGTTTGTGGAAATTTTTGCTGAGTTTCTACCTCCTTCGAGCTTTCACTGATTCTTCCAACTGGCAGTCATCTCTCTTGCCTCAGCCTCATAGTTTTTGTCTAAATGCCTCCCTTGTTCTTATACTTTTATGCCCTTTACTTTGTATCATGTATATTTCTATACATTTCATACTTCCAATTAAACTATAAATTTTGCAGTTCTTGACAAAAGGAACTGTGTCATGCTTTGTCTGACTTGCACACAGTAACTGCTCGATAATTGAAGAAGGGATGAATTCATCATCAACAAGCATTTATTGATCAATTAACAGCACAAGGCATTATGCTAAATGCTACATTGGATACAATACTAGAGGGGATCAGAAGACCAGTTGTTGATCCCAGTTCCATCCCTAATATATGCAGATATGAACAAGCTGCTTAAATTCACTGACTCACTTTAAGGTTCTAGTATATTATTATTAAAGAGATAAGAAAAACCTGCAAAGGGTTTTATGCATAAATTTCAATTAACTCTTACAAGTAGATAATACATATACTACTTATTTCATTCCTCTCTACTTGGATTTCTACCTTGCTTTTACAATACAGATCTAAAGTAAATACCTCTTCCAGGAAGCCAGCCTTGGTCCCTGGCTGCTGAAACCTAAAAGAGCATTTTGTTTGGCTCCCATATTACATACTTAGTTCCAGGCAACCTTCCTGATTTTGCAGACAAAATCTGAGACCTTGAGAATTATGTGAATTGTATATTAAGTAGTGATCAGTATTTCTCTCCCCCACCCAAGTCGATCGATAAGCATTTATTAAGCAGTTATGATATGCTGGGGACTGTGCCAAAAGCTGGGGAGACTAAGAAAAGACAAGAACAGCCCTTGCCCTCAAGAATTTGCATGGATTTTTTTTTGGGGGGGTTCTTTTTAGAAGCAGGAATTCTTGTTGAAACGTCTGTAAAATTCCAAATCTATCTCTTTCCCTGGCATCATGGACTTACGTGTTTTTCTTCTAGGTAAGTATGATGGAATTAAGAAAATAGAATTGTAATGGCTATAACATGAGGGAGAAGCTAACTTAGGGGTTTGAACTCATGCATTTAATCCTCTTTTCCAGCTACTTAATGGATGTCCTCTTGCCTTTTCCCCAGAAAAATCTAAAGCAACCTTTGCTGCTTCCTCCCTGTATCCATGCACCATTCCAATTAGTTTTTCCATTTGTTCTTACACATAACCTTATATATAACTGGAATCAAGAGGATTGTTCCTGTGATTAGTTAACTAGAAAAACTATCCAAGACTAAAAGGAAGAGAGTTCTAATTGGTTGTTACTACTATAAAATCCTATAGTACAAGAAGATTGATCTTGAGGGAATTTGAATACAGACACTCCCACCAAGCAGAAATAAATGAATCACCTAAAACTATAAAGATCAGAATCTGTGATTTTTTTTTTTTTCAGGCAAACTTGTGGAGAAAGTCTTAGGGGAAAGCATTTCATAGCTGATAAAGAACGTGTCCCTTCAAGGAGATATTCAGAGGATAAAATTAAGCACTTCTGAATAGAAGGCTCTCAGACTTTAAATTCAAAGGAAACTTAACATAGGAAAGTCTCATTTTTTTCCCTTCAAGACTCAATCTGTCTAGTACTCTTATTTTATCATTACTCTATACTTCTCTGACTGAAAAGGACAAGGACATGCATTCAAGGGCTTCTGTTTAAGGAAGGGGCTCAGCAAAATCTTCTCCCCTTTTCACACTGGTTACAATGCTTTTGGACTTCTCAAGATTTGATTTTCAGTTTTCTTTTATGTATTGTTTTTTCTCCATTAGAGTATAATAAGCTCAATGAAGGCAGAGATTGTCTTGTTTTTTACTTGTAATGGTATCATCATTGTTTAGTATAGTAACTGTGAAATTGGTCTTTGATTTTATCCCTATTTTGCAGATATTTTGCAGATAAAGAAGCTACAGCCAAGAATATCCAGGTAATAAGCACTGTAGGCAAAAGGAAAAATAAACTTAGAATTCAAATCCAGCATTGAAGCTGATGTGGCCTGGGCTGCTTCTTATACTATAAGAGAAAGCCTACAAAGGAGGAGGAATAAGGATTGAATCCTGAAGGAAAGACAAGGCTTATAGAAGTGTATAGGAGCAGGAAGGACATATATATGGTAAAGATTGTGAATAGTATGGTATGGCTAATGTAGAAGGGGTTAAGACTGGAAAACTGGAAGCCAGATTTTGGAAAAAATTTTAGCTTTTTCAAAATCTGTAACTAGGTGATAGGATATATTGAACTTTTATAGACCAGAGGGTGAGCAATGCAATTGTGGAAATGAAGAGTAGTCAGAGGAATATTAAATGGTTAGTAAAGAAAAAATGATTTGAATTAAAAACTTACATAAGATACAGAATCAGAAACACTGTCTCCCTGATGTTTTCTTGTCTTTTCAGGCTTCTCCATCTGCTTGGAATAAGATAGTTGTCAGAAAAAATGTCCAAAATGGAGCACTTAATAATGAATAATGAAAAGTATAACAAGGGTTCTGGATTAGTAATTTGGCAGAGAGAGCTACCTGGAACTAGCTAAATTCAAGAGAGCAATCAGGATAGATATTTGTGCAATAGATAGAAAATAATATAGTCATAAGAAATAATATAACTCCCATATATTAACTATAATAAAATAAATTACTCTGAGACATGGGTTTTTACGTTAAAAGGCTGGATTCAGAGACAGGTTTATGGGCTGCAGATTCTATTTATATTATTATTAAATATAAAAAAAAGGATTTTTTTTCTAAATAACATTTACTTACTGGACTTGATAGTTCTTTATGGCTTATACTGTGAATGCTGCCAATTTCTGTTTGAGAACTGGAGTGTGATAAACCTTCAAAATAGGGCCTATAAAATTTGAATAGAGAAACAGTAATCTTACTTATTCAGAACTTTATTTCAAGAATTCAAACAAATCTCATTTGTCCCCAGAAAACCCTGATGAAAAAGAAATTCTCAGAAGATTATAAATTTAATAGAAAATTGAAGTTGGAACTTCCAAATGAATTAGATTTAGGAAGATTTCAAGTTTGTTAGTTTTCTTCCAAGGAAACTTTTGAATAAAAACTTCATGATTAGAATACTCTCTTAAGCTCTGTTTAGTGAGACTATGCAGTCTCTAATAAATAAATTAAAA
Organism: Sminthopsis crassicaudata; assembly: GCF_048593235.1. Taxonomy (NCBI): domain Eukaryota; kingdom Metazoa; phylum Chordata; class Mammalia; order Dasyuromorphia; family Dasyuridae; genus Sminthopsis; species Sminthopsis crassicaudata. Next base: position 342,631,613 of record NC_133618.1, on the reverse strand, counting down.
AGATAAAAACAAAAGCATGATTTTATGCCAACCTATTCATGGAGAGGCAACTGAGAGTTTTTAATAGAAAGAAAAATATTTGTGAACTTCCTGTCCAAGAGACTTATTTTATTCTGAGGATAAAAAGAAAAAGTGAAGATGTAACTTAACCACTTTCAAAGAAAGAAAAGAATATCTCAACATATTACTTAGCTCAGTAGTCAGGTATAATGGATCTGGCTGGGTTGTAGTGAATCTCTACGAATCTTCTCACCTTAATTTTGGTTTAGGAGTACTAAGGACACTGTCATCATCTTCCATTTCAGGGCCACTGTCACTTGGATTCTCAATATCTAAGGTATCATACAGGAGGTCTAAGTCTTCTTCAACTTCAGGGACATGCTCTGTTGGGTCTTGCTCTGAGTCTAGCACCTATATTTAAGAAAAAGAAATATTCAATAAGAGAAAAGTCAGGTATCATAGAAACAATTAGAAATGTGAGCAACTGACTTGATATAGTTGGAAATAAAAGAAGTTTCCAAGACTTGGTCTTCAGAAAAAAAAAAAAAAAAAAAAAAAAAAAAAGCCAAAGTAAAATTTCATATGATCCCTGCCGGGTTTTTTTTTTTTTTAACTTCAGCTGAAGCATATTAGATTATGCTCCAGCCTTTTAATTGAACTTTGTATGTTTCTTTCTGTTTAAAGTATGTTATATCACAACATACTGTTGGATTCTATTTCTGATCCATTTTGCTGTCTGCTTCTGTTTATGGCTTAGCTCATACCATTCATATGATTACTAATTGTATTTCCATCCATCCTATTTTCTTCTTTTTCCTCTCTCTTTTTATTCTGTCCCTTCTGAAAAGTCTATTTTGCTTTACTAATGCCTCCTTTAAACTATCCTTCCTGTTATCATTCTCCCTCCCTTCCTCTATTTCCTTATTGTCTAAGTTACATTTCTATATATAATTCAGTGTGTATAAAATATTCTTCCTTCTCTAAACTAATTTTGATGAGAATGAGGTTCAAGCACTGTCTGCTACTACCACCATCCCACTACCATTTCTTTCTGAATTGTAAAAGCTTTCTTATGTGCTCCTTCTATATGAGAAAAATTTCCCCACTATACCTCTCCCTCCTTCTCTCCCCCCCCCCCGTATATATCTATTATCCATATGTATATATCTATCAGGCATAGGTAGGAGGAAAGAAGAGATTTTTATGAAGTGATGAAATTTTTTTTTACTGATATGAGGTTTGAACTGACAATTTATGAAGCTGATCAGGCTTTAAATATATTTTTTTCCAAAAAATCAATTTTTAAAAAATGAATCATTACTGAGGAGTTAACATGGTAAGACAGGTAATGAGAGGCAGTGCTCTATCAATGATTAATACTACTTTGAAGTCAGAAAGAGGTCAGATACTGTTTTTGACACTAATGTCGCATGTGATTATGGACAAGTCACTTAATCGATCTAATATCCTTTATTTATCATATTACACACATTGCAATATGTGTTGTTGGAACAAGTTGCCAAACCAATGAAACAACAGATCAATTATGTATTTGATTAGTATGTAAGTTTGATTAGAATAGAGATTATATGAAGCAAAATAAGGCTGGAAAAAAGGCAAGGAACAAGATTATGAAAGTCCTTAAATGCTAGGCACAGGATTTTATAAGCAAATTGGAGTAAATTAAGACTTTTGAGTGTGTGTATGTATATATGTGAATGGAAAGGACATGAGGAAGAATGACATGGTTTTATAGTTGTGTGGATTCAGAAAGGGGAGAAGACAGGAGGCAGAGAAATCAATTAGGAAATTTAGCTTAGCTTAGTTTCAGTTAAGTGGTTAAGCCAGAAGCTAGATTGCAAGAGTTGAAAGGGAATTGGTAGTTATAGCAATGGAAATAATGAGTATAGATAACTTTGTAGAATTTGATTGTAAAAGAGAGAAGAAATGTGTGGATAGTAACTTAAGAGGAAAAAGAGATCAAGTAAGGGCTTTTTTTTTCTCTTAAAAATGGGAACAAATCAGGCATATTTGTTGATATTAAGGAAGAAACTAAAGGTTAAGAGATTGAGATGAGAGATACAGAGATGGAGATAATTTAAGGGATAAGTTTCTGAAAAAGATGAGTGAAGTAGAACTAAAGGCATTTGTGGAGGGACTGATAATGACAAGGAAAAGAGCCATTCTTCACCAGAGACTAAAGCAAAAGAAAAAAGAATGGTAGATGATGAAGATGGATTTTGAAGTGTAGAATAGAGAAGAGAATTTTCAGTTGTCAGAATTAAGCTTTTCAATAAAGGAGGTAGTAAAGTTTCATACTTAAGACATGGGAGGAATAGGAAATTTAATAGGAGAGATCTATGAAAGTTACTTTTGAGAGTATGAGAGGATCAATCACAGAAGAATAAATAGACCATCATGTTATATCATAGACTGGTTTACTATTAGATAACAAATAAGTAATGAATCCAGTCAAAGGAGTTGCATGAGTTTTTCCAGGAGCTCATGGAGAGAAATGAAAAAAGGTAGATGGGTTAACTCCTGTAAGATGCTGGCAATGAATATCTATCAAAAGGATAAGGGAAAGGATTCAAGGGTACCTATTAAGGAAGAATAAAGTGATGGACCCACAGTCAAGATTGTAACAGGAAGTAAGAATATGGGAAATGGAATGGGAGAACAAGGTTATAAAATCAAGAACCGATTTAGAAAAGAAGTTAGAGATTGAAGAATAGAAGTTATAGTTGAAGGGAGAAATATCATATTTCTAAATCGCAGAGAAGGAATAATTTTGGGTGACGGTTAGATCAGGGATATGATTATATCCTGTTTAGTGTGGGTGAGGGAGAATTAAGGTACAGATAATGGAAATTTTGGAGTGAAGAAATGGTGGGGGTAGATTGCTGGAGAGGACATTAATGCATAGATTCTAGTAAGACAAGCATGGTTGGGATAAAAATGATTCAAATGCTGACCTTGAGAAAAGAAAAAGAGTAACTTGGATTCCAATAGGTAACACAGATTAATGGGACAATCTCAAAGAAAGAGTAACTGTTGGGTGACAGCAGAAAATATTCAGTATAGAAATGGAAATAGTAGAGTATGCTTAGTTCTCTTGGTCCTTGCTTTGAAGGTCATGAAGAACATAGAATGTTTGAAAGACTAGCTGGAGATGCAGTTATTTTCCAGAGAAATTAATTTTTCTCTGTTCAAAAAGATAAATAGTGTGAAGTGAAACTTTGTTAATGATGGATAGGAATAAGAGGAATAGAGGAGAGTATACTAGAAGAAGAGGGAAATGAGGATGTGAAATGTTGAAGGTTGAGAGGGATAGGATGAGATTATTGGAGAGAGAGAAGAAAATAAATTTTTGAACTTGAGAAGATATTGATTATGATCCATGGGGTCAAAGCAAATAGAGAATAAACCCATTAAAATATGGAAAATGTATTAAGTTGATAAGGACGTCTACCCTCTAGCGTCCTGCAATGAATACTGATTACAGAACTCTTAATCACTGTTTCTCAGGATCATTTATAGTTCAGAGAGTAAAACAGGATGATATTTAGAACTGTAAGGAGAAGAGTCACACTCAGATTATTCAGACATTATTTGCTGTAAGACTACTAAAGCTTGTGCTGTTAATAATTTCTAGGCTTACTTTAAAGAAAATGTCTCCTTTCAAAAAACGGAAGAACCAGTAGGGTTCTGTTTTTCTTGAATTAAATTATCAACAAAGGGGAACTGATTCCTGTAGTAGACATGATGGAAACTTGAGAGTAAATAAAGATAAAAGACTGGAAAATTGGGTATAGTTTTGACGTGAACATGATATTTTGGGAAAGGAGACTTCAAAAAGTTAAAAAAGATTTCATGAACTAAATTGGGGGAAAGTCAGTTAAGGAAAGAGAAGATGATCACAAGAATGAAATTTTGAAGAGACTAAACCACCACCAAAAAAAACCCCAAAACAATTTTGACAAAGAGGAAAAGAAAGAGTAGTCTTTCACTGAAGAGCACAGATTTTATATGTTTAATCCAACTTTATTTTATTTTATCTGTGCTCTGAATCCATAATCCATAACATCTGGAGATGTTTTATCATTACTCCTGTGATTAGTTCTATTGTCTTAATCAGAATCTCTAAGTCTTTTAAAGCTGTCCTTAAAATATTGTTCTTAATGTATAAATTGTTCTGATTTTGCTCAATTCATTTTGCATCAGTTCATACCACTTTCTTTGAAAATATTGCATTCACAATTTTTTACAATACAGTGGTATCCCTTTAAATAAATATGCCATAACTTATTTATTTCCTAATTGATGGGCATACTCTGTTTCCACTTCTTTGCCACCATGAATTGAGTGCGTGCGCTCTCTCTCTCTCTCTCTCTCTCTCTCTCTTTCTCTCTTTCTCTCTTTCTCTCTCTCTCTGTGAACCCTTTATCTCTTTCTTTGATCTCTACTAGGCATAAGCCTAGGAGTGGTATCTTGGGGTCAGCAGGATGATTTCAGAGAGGCCTAGAGAGAATTACACGAACTGATGCTAAACAAAATGAGCAGAACCAAGAGATCATTGTACATGGCAATAACAAAATTATACAATGACCAATTCTGATGGACATGGTTCTTTTCAACAATGAGATGATTCAGGCCAGTTCCAACGATCTTGAGATGAAAAGAGCCATCTATCTACACCCAGAGAGAGGACTGTGGGAAGTGAGTGTGGATCACACATAGCATTTTCACTCTTTTTGTTGTGGTTGCTTGCATTTTATTTTCTTTCTCATTTTCCCCCCTTTTTGATATGATTTTTCTTGTGTAGCAAGATAATTGTATAAATATGTATACATATATTGAATTTAACATATATTGGATTACTTGCCATCTAAGGGAGGGAGTGGGGGAAAAATTGGAACACGAAGTTTTGCAGGGGTCAATGTAGAAAAATTATCCACACATATGTTTTGAAAATAAAAAGCAGAAATAAATGAATAAAAAGAGATGAGACCTTTATCAGAAAAAGTGATACAAAAGTTTTCCCCCCTTTGTTTGCTTATATTCTAGTTTTTGCTATAATAGTTTTGTTTATATAAAAATGATTTAATTTTATTTAAGAGAAATTGTCCATTTTATCTTCTGGGATCCTATTCTATTTGATCATGAATTCTCCATAGCTATATATGACAGTAATTTGTTCCATGTTCTGCTAATTTACTTATGATGTCATCCTTTATACCTCAATTATGTAACCATATGGAGCTTACCTTGTTATACAGTATGATATGTTGGTCTACATCTAATTTCTGCCAGTTTGCTTTTCAGTTTTCCTAAGAATTTTTGTCAAATTATAAGTTCTTACTTCAAAATCTGAGATCCTTAGGTTTATGGGATACTAGGTTATAGTACTTGTTTAATTCTATATACTATGTACCTAAGTCATTCCACTTATCAACCTGTTTCTTTTCCACTACCAAATGATTTTTTTTTTTTAATTATGGCTTTAAAGAGTATGATTGAGAACTGGTACTGTCATGACGTCTTATCACTTTTTTGTAGCTCTATAAAATAGTTCTTTACTATAGCACTGAGTAGATAAAATTAATTTAACTTTTATTGTCATTTTTATCATACTGGTTTGTACCTAGCCATAAGCAATCAATATTTTATTAATTATATAAATTTGTCCTTATTTTAAGAGTTTGTAAGGATATTCATAAAGTTCCTATAAACATCTTGTCAAAAAGACTCCCAAATATTTTATTTTATAGATTCCCAAATATTTTAAATGGAATTTCTATTTTTATTACTTCTTGCTAGATTTTGTTGGTTAATGTAAAAAAATTGATTTGTAAAATTATTTTATATCCTACCACCTTGATTGATAATTATTTTTATTTCAAGCCATAATGCTCTCCAAACATACCATATCACATACAAAAATTGATAATCTTGTTTCCTCTTTGCCTCTGCTTATTCCCTCAACTTACTTTTCTTGTCTTATAGCTGACATCTCCAGTGCAATACTGAATAGCAATGGTGATAATGGACATTCCTGCTTTATCCCTGATCTAAGTAGATAGGTCTTTAGTTTATTCCTATTATAGAGAATGCTGGCTCTTGGTTTTATGTAGACATTACTTAATTATTTTAAAGAAAATTTTATCTATTGCTATACCTTCTAGTGTTTTATTTTACAGGAATGAGAGTTGGATTTTATAAAAAGCTTGTTCTGCAGACAATTCTCAGACGAAGATATTGAAACTATTTCTAGCCATATGAAAAGATGCTCCAAGTCATTATTAATCAGAGAAGTTCAAATTAAGACAACTCTGAGATACCACTACACACCTGTCAGATTGGCTAGAATGATAGGGAAAGATAATGCACAATGTTGGAGGGGATGTGGGAAAACTGGGACATTGATACATTGTTGGTGGAATTGTGAATACATCCAGCCATTCTGGAGAACAATTTGGAACTATGTTCAAAAAGTTATCAAACTGTGCATACCCGTTGATCTAGCAGGGTTACTACTGGGCTTTATATCCCAAAGAGATTTTAAAGAAGGGAAAGGAAACTGTATGTGCAAGAATGTTTGTTGCAGCCCTCTTTGTAGTGGCCAGAAATTGGAAACTAAGTGGATGCCCATCAATTGAAGAATGGCTGAATAAATTGCAGTATATGAATATTATGGAATATTATTGTTCTATAAGAAAGTACCAGTAGGATGATTTCAGGAAGGCCTGGAGAGACTTACATGTACTAATGCTGAGTGAAATGAGTAGGACCAGGAGATCATTATATACTTCAATAACAATACTATATGAAGATCAATTCTCATGGATGTGACCCTCTTCAATATGAGATGAACCAAATCAGTTCCAATAGAGCAGTAATGAACTGAACCAGCTACACCCAGCGAAAGAACTTTGGGAGATGACTATGAACCACTACATAGAATTCCTAGTCCTCTATTTTTGTCCACCTGCATTTTTGATTTCCTTCACAGGCTAATTATATACAATTTCAAAATCTGATTATTTTTGCACAGCAAAATAACTGTTTGGACATGTATACATATATTGTATTTAACATATACTTTAACATGTATTGGTCAACCTGTCATCTGGAGGAAGAGGTGGATGGAAGAAGGGAAAAGTTGGAATAAAAGGTTTTGCAATTATCAATGCTAAAAAAATTACCCATGTTATCTTGTAAATAAAAAGCTACAATTAAAAAAAAAAATGAAGACACCAAAGGCATAGCAGAAACTATATTGCTTTTTTTAAATTAATATCAAGCAAAATATAGCTTAAAATAACTACTGATCTATATATCTATCTTCCTATCCACATATAATTTTTATGACAATAACATATACACCTATAGAAGACATCCTTGATAAGGGTTTTAGAAATAAATAAATAAATCTTTACAAACAGCATTATATGGTAAGTAACTTCCATAAATGCAATAATTACAGAAATTATTAACACAAGAATAATGAAGAACCTGTTTTGGGGAGACAGACAGACACACATCAACACTCACGCAGGGGAGAGCAGGAGAGGTGGGGGGAGGGGAGGGAGAGGGAGAGAGAGATGAAGAGAGACAGAGCCAGACATAGACACTGACACAGAAATAGACAGATAAGAGAGACAGGCAGAGGTAGAGACAGTAAGAGAACAGAGACTGTCAGAGAGACAGGAAGAGCAGGAAGGAAGGAGAGGGTGGGGGAAGTGAGAGAAATGGAGAGACAGAGATAGAGATACCGAGAGAAAAATGTTTTGTTTGCTAAGCATAAAATATTTTTGGTAGAGAAAAAAATAGTCTTTAGTCTCTTTTCCAAGAAGCTAACTCTAATGCATATATCAAAATTGTGCAAGGTTCTTTGAAAGATATAAAAATAAAGATAAGTCAATTTTGTAGTAAGTACAAGGCTTATGACTGTGGATGGAAAAAAAGATAAACCCAAATTTCTATCCAAGTTCTCTATAACTAGTCATATCTAAGTACTCCATTTATATAGCCATTGTCTTTGTTCAGACCTTACTCACTGCTCAGGAAGACAATTGCAAATGCCTCCTAATTGATCTTCTATCTCATCTTTCCAACACTTCAAATACATAGAAAAAAAAAAGAGCTTGTTCTGTATCTAATGCAATCATAATTTTGTTTTGTTGTTTTTTATTAATATAGTCAAGTTTCCAATTTTCCTAACACTGTACAGCCTTGTATTCCTAATGAAATTCAGCTTGGTCATAGTGTATAATATTTGTGCTATGTTGTTTAAAAATTCTATATCTATATTCATCAAGGATATTGATCCCATACAGTATTGGAATTAATTCTTTTAAATTTATGTTGGAATTTGATTTTGATTTCATCTAATTCAGGGGACTTTCTCTTTAGGAATTCATTTAGTTTATTTAATATGTTTATATTAAATATTCCATTTCCTGTTAATCTGGACAATTGACAATTTTTATAAATATTCATCCATTTTATTTTATGATTAATTCTAATTCATCAATTGTGAGTTTAATTAGCATATAGTAGGACCAAATAACTTTATAATAATTTGTTTGATTTGTCTTCATTGTTTACTTTCTCTTTCTTCATTTTCGTTATTAATAATTTGTGGGGTTTTTTGTTTCATTTTAAAAATCAAATTGGCAAATGGCTTAACTTTTGCTGTGACTTTCTGCAAGGAAAAAAACCTCCTAGTTTTATTTATTAACAATTTGGAGGACTTTAATTTTCTTAATTCTTTTTTGGTTTCTGAGATTTCTGTTTTAATATTTAACTGAAGGTTTTTAATTTGTTAATTTTCATTGCAAAACTTAATTCAAATTTTTTTAATTGCATGCCCCAATTAATTGATTTTTCTCTTTTTTTCCTTGAAAGTATGTGAAGATAAAAATTTATTAAGCTGTCTCATCATTGTCACTATTTTTAAACAGAATTATTTGTTGTTTTTATAATTTGCTCTATAATACAATTATTCTTTAGTTATTTAGTTTCCAGTTAATTTTTGACTTTTACTTTAATCTTTAAATCTTTTCTTTTATCTTTAAATTTCTGCTTTTATCCATTTGTTTGTAAGGCTTTTAATGTTTATTTGTGATAAATTTTTGTGAAAGGCCATGCATAACTGAGATTTTATATATATATATATATATATATATATATATATATATATGCTACTTTCTATTTATCTACAATATACTCCAAATGTCTATCACATTCCAAAATAAAATTTTTTTAAAATGTAGAAAACCAAGGGCAAAGAACAGAAGATGCAATCTGACAAAAAGGGTGTGTTTCTTTGCTATATATCTTTATATACCAATAGGACTGTGACTCAGTATAAATGAGATGGCAAAAGATGATACAGAGAAGGCAGAATTACTCAGTTTTTACATTGCTAATTTTTTCTCAAAGTACAATTATTATTCTAGAAAGTGTGAGCAAAAATGGTTATTAGGGAGAAGAATACTAAGTAGAGCTATGGGCTAGCTTCCTTTAATGAATTCAAGATGAATTACAATACATGATACTGAAACACTCAGGAAAATGAATTGTGAGCTACTATTAGAGATCTCAGAATGACTGTGGACAGTACTGAAGTACTGGAGAATAGCAAATGTTTTCCAATTTTCATGCAAGGGAAGAGAATGAAGTCAGAAACAGACTGCCAAATTCTGGAACCCATTTATAGTAAGTAGGACCAGGCATTGCCTCGGATCCTTGTTGCTTATTAATGAGGACTTTGTTTTGGTACTGATAATATTTTCCTTTAACAAAGTTAGCTCTTTGACAAAGTAGAAACCTGGACTAATCACAATGGTGATTATTATTTATTAATCATTTTTTCATAAATACCTGAGCTTGCACTAAGTGCTTATATTCTAAGTGCCCAAGCATTTTAAAAAGCACTTTAAAAAAGAGGATGAAAAATGAATGGAAGAAAAGAGTAATGATAAATGACAGTAGGAAGACTGCTCCATAGAGGCAGTAGTTTAACAATTATCTCTCTGAAAAAAAAAAATGCATGTGACACACAAAGATATATTTTTTTACAATATTAAAATTTTCACTTTACACCATACAATCGACAAAACAATAAATTGTATGAGTTTGCATGGTTTGCTGATTTCTGAGGTATAAAACTCAAATTGAAAACTTCAAATTTAACAAATGGCTCCAGCTGGTTCTAGCACAATCTTGTCTAGAGGCAAGCCTCTAAACTATCTGACCTTCTAAGAAACAATAAATCTCAAAAAATTTATATCAGATGAAGAGCCTGAGAAGAAAAATTGCTAGATCACACAGAGAAGTTCCTAAACTAACTTTTTTGGACCAAGCCTAGATGTCTGGTCATTCCAAGTTCCTGAACAAGCAGGTTGAATCACTAGACCAAATGGAAGACTTGCTTAACTAAAAATTGAGACTTTTAGGATTATACAGAATAATAATAAGTAATAAGAAGCAAAGCCAGAATGTGAAAAAGTAAACATAAATCCTGACTTCTATTGTTATTTTATGTTATTCAGAAGTAGGATATGTGTTCTTTGGTATATTGTAATAGTAATTGTAATTCCCAATTAGTCTTCCTGGCCAAGTCTCTCTACATCACACACACACACACACACACACACACACACACACACACACACACACACACACACACACACACACACACACACACACCCCCTGCCAAAATGATTTTCCTTAAGCAAACATCTAATGATATAATTTTTTCACTTAATAAATTCCAGTGAATTCTAGGATAACAAATGAATGTTCTGTTAGATTTTTAAAGCCCTTTACAAGCTGGCCTCTGCCTACATTTCAAATCTTACTACAGATTACATATCCTTCTGTACTATAAGATCTGCCAAACTGTCCTTTTCACTATTCCCTATATGTGGCATTATGTTTCTATAGCTTTGCTGTATTCTATTCCTGGAATGCATTCCCTCCTTACTTGCCACATACAATATTACTTCTTTTAACTCAGCTCAAACATTACCTTCTACATAAAATTCTAGGTTTTTTTAAAAGTGGATTTTGAGCTAAATATGTCAACAGTTTATTATTGCAATCTAAAAGAGTAGGTACAATCTTTTTTTTTTTTTTTTTTTTTTTTTTTTTTTCATGAGGAAATTGGGATTAAGTGATTTGCCCAGAATCACACAGCTAAGAAGTGTTAAGTGTCTGAGGCCAGATATGAACTCAGGTCATCCCAACTTCAGGGCTGGTGCCACCAAGCTGCCCCCAAAATAGGTACAATCTTAAACTACATTAACAGAGCCACAGAAATTTTTTAAAAATGACAGATGAGGGACAGCTGGGTGGCGCAGTGGATAGAGCACGAGCCTTGAATTCAGGAGGACCCGAGTTCAAATTTGGTCTCAGACACTTAACACTTGCTAGCTGTGTGACCCTGGGCAAGTCACTTAACCCCAGCCTCAGGGGGAAAAAAAAAAGAGTGGGAAAATGACAGATGATAGAGTATAGTCAGAAGATATATACCATGTTCAACTTTATGAAAATGACATTATTTTGGAAGGGACAATAGCAAATTTTAATGCTCCCAGAAAGAGACAACCAGGATGATAAAAAGGGGGTATTTAAACTGAATGAAAATGGAGACAGGAGATGAGAGCTGCTTTTTAAGTATGTAAACAGTTATCAAATGGAAAAAGGATTAAACTTGCTTTTCTTGACCCTTGAGGACAGAACTAGGAATAATGGAGGAAGCTGTATAGAGGGAAACATTGGTGTAAAAACAAAACTTCCTAATAATTCAGAATTGTCTCTAAGTAAGAGGTTATCTTAAGAAGCGATATGTTTTCAGTCACTGGCTGGAAGGATTTGTCCATGATATTGTAGGGAAACTGCTGCTACAGTAGAGGCTGGACTAGAAACTTCTGAAATCCTTCCATTATTGAGATCTTGTGATTTAAATAACAGACAATCTTAATACCTTCAGTTATTGATCCTCCTGTTCCTGGATAGTGAGTTTCTTACATGGACCATGACATCTAGGCCAGTTCCGGCCATGCTTCATTTATTTCCTGGCCATTTTCTTGACACTTGCCTTGATAATTGTCCCTACTACCCTATTACTTTTATATGGTCCAATTGTTTCAGTCAATTGTTGAAACTTAGTTTATGGGAAAATCAAAGTGAGAGAGAACTTTATTCTTCTTAGGATTTTTTTTTTTTTGCTATTAATCAATCTTGGCAGGCAATCAATCAATCAGAAGTATTATGATATCCATCTACATATCCATTTTAAGCTTTATTTTTAAAATAAACCTTTTTTATTCATTAAAGCTATTTCTAGAATAAAGGATTTCCAAATAACTGTTTTAAAATTAATCACAACACTGTAAATTTGCCCTTAAAAAAAAGTTTATAAAATGTATATTCTTCCTTCACTACTGAGATAGAGGATGTAAAAATACTGCTTACTGCCAGAAGCAGATGATGTCTTGGTTAATTTTGCTTAATTTTTATGGAATATTATTGTTCTGTAAGAAATGACCAGCAGGATGAATACAGAGAGGCTTGGAGAGACTTACATGAACTGATGCTGAGTGAAATGAGCAGAACTAGATCATTATACACTTCAACAATGATACTGTATGAGGATGTATTCTGATGGAAGTGGATATCTTCAACAGAGCTAATCCAATTCCAATTGATCAATGATGGACAGAATCAGCTACACCCAGAGAAGGAACACTGAGTGTAAACTGTTAGTATTTTTTTTGTTTTTCTCCCCAGGTTATTTTTACCTTCCAAATCCAATTCTTCCTTTGCAGCAACAACAACAACAACAAAATTCGGTTCTGCACATATATATTGTATCTAGGATATACTATAACATATTTAATACATATGGGAAAGCCTGCCATCTAGGGGAGGGAGTGGAGGGAAGGAGGGGAAAAATTCGGAACAGAAGGGAGTACAAGGGATAATGTTGTAAAAAATTACCTATGCATATGTACCGTCAAAAAAAAAATGTGATAATTATAAAATTAATTTAAAAAATTTAAAAAAATTTTGCTTAACTTTTCTACTCCTTTTTATTAGAAATAATGTTTTTCTGAATAGAAGGGGAGGAAAGGATATATTTAGGCAAAAATGATATGTAAGAAAAAAGGATATAAACAAAAACAAAATAAAAAGAATCACAAACCTGCTTTCAATACTGTACCAAGTTGGTTGTTTAATTTGAAGGCACTCTATCAAAAATATTAGTCAAAAAAGATATGAAACACAGGTCCAAAAAAGAAAGCATAGGGGCCTTAGAAAAATAATTTATTTAGGTGAACTCAAATACAACATTAATGTTAAGATGAAAGGAAAAAAATTAATATCCAGCTGACATACCTCATCAGAAACTTTAAACCTTCGCAACAATGCTACCACCTTCTGTTTGAAGTTTTGTTGCTGTAAGCCAAGGAGAAAATAAAATCAGCAATCACAGAAAACGCATCTTTCTGATGGTAAACAAAATATAGGTCTGTTTGATAAAATGACTTAAAATGACTAAGCAATCCTATAGGGTCTGTTCTCTTATTGATATATTTTCAATAAAGTAGAACCTTAACCCTCTGTATCAGGGATAATTTGTATGTAATTTCCACTTGGATAACTTCCCACCATGGGGAAACCCCTAAGTTTGACTTGGGAAACATAAAGTCTCAAAAAGAAGAAACAGAAAAATATATCATTAGAACTGCAACAAAGACAGATCAATATGGAATGTCATATTCCTTAATTCATAGAGAAGGAATGCACATAGAGTTTGTTGTTTTATATCTAAGTGTACATCTGGGAGTATTATCCAAACTTTCTTTTATATACTGCTTTTATTAAATTCTAACATTTACTGAAAAGATTGCCCAAAGTACAACTTTGGTACATTAAATCCAAAAGCATTTTAATCAAAATACTCAATTATTAACCAAGTATTTGTGCATAAAGTGCCTAAACATTTAAGCCTAAACATACTGTTAATAAGCTATTCAAAAATTTACTTTACCTGTGGTTCCATAATATGAAGATCACTTGAATAATTTCTTATCTTTTGAGGCTACAATTGGCTTATGACAAACAAATTTATATGATCTTGAGTCAGAATGCAAGATCTACTCCTTTTGTTCCTATTCATGAGCTACTAAATGAAGCTATAGAAAACTACAGTGAATCTCAATTAGAATCTCATCTCCAGAAAAGTAATCCTTATACACCTCCCTAATTGATTCACCACATTGGCCTTTCCAAAACTTTTTATCCCTCCTCAAAACTGTTATAGTCCCTACTATTCTCAACTATGACTCTTACAGCTGAGAAATCTGTTTGATTTCTCCCTAAAGAAACTCAGCCATTAATTATTCTCAACTCATTTCACCATCATTTAGGTGCCTTCCCCCACAATTTTTTCCTTCCCTCACCTCAAGAGGTGAGCCTTTTCCTTGACAAGGTAAACTCCTTTACCTGCAAAAGTGATCTAATCCCATCCCATCTTCTCTAATAAATGTTCACACTAATTTTCGATCTCTGTCTACTGGTTGCTTCCCTGCTGCCTTTAAAACAAATCTACATCTCTACTATTAAAAAAAAATCCTCCCATTGAATCTATCTATCCATCCATCCATCCATCCCTCTCTATCATATTATGTATCCCTCCTCACTGTCACAGTTCAGCATCATCATTCAACTGAAATTGCTCTTTCCAAAGTTACAAATGATTTCTTAATTACAAATCTAACAGCCTTTTCTCAATCCTCATCTTTCTTGATCTCTTTGAAACTTCTGTGGATCACTCTCTTCTCTTAGAACTATCTTTTCTCTAGGTTTTTATGATACACTTTCATGAATGCTTTACTTTCTCTGAGTTCTCCCGTACCTGATTCTTGACAATCTATTCCTCAGTCTTTTTGCTGGATCCTCTAGTCCTCAAGGCTCTGTAATGAGCTCTCCTTGTAATCTGTTTTGCTTAGTAAACTCATCTTTACCTACAGATTCAATTATCATCTCTATCACATTAAATTAGCTTTAAACTTTCTTTGAACTTCTTCAGGCTTGCCTCCCAGCAATTGGAGGATATAAAGTTTTAAATCAAAATGTCCAGCAGTATATTTTTTATCTTTCTCCCAAATCTTTTTCCTCTTCTGAAATTTATGACAGAGGGCATCATCATCTTTTTAGTCACCTAACCTCTGAACCTAAGTATTATCCTAGACTTCTCACCCTTTTTCATCTAATCTATGACCACATCCTATAAATTCTACATTCACAATTTTTCTGACATACATTGCTTTCTCTCTTTTGACATGGCCACCACAACAGAGGAGGATTATCTCTTGCCTGAACTGTTGCAATTAATGCTGGTCTCCCCACTTCAAAATTTTCTCCACTCCAATCCATCCTCTTGTAGCTATCAAAATGATTTTCTGAAATTGCAAGTCGGAATGTATTATTTACTCAAAACACTAATTATTTCCAGGATCAAATTTTAAGTCCTCTGATCGGCCTTTAAACTTTTACAACCCTTACAAATTTTCCATTCTTCTAGTTAACTTCCCTCTACATATTCTGCAATTCAGTTACCCTTGTCTCTTTGCTCAGAGACAGGCCATATCCCTTGACATTTCTCAAGTTGTCACCCATGCTTGGAATTCTCTCCTTCCTGACTTCTACCTTCTAGTTTCCTTGGCTTCCTCCAAGGCTCAGCTGAAATCCTATCTTCTTAAGGTCCTCTTCAATGTCTAACCCTCTGAAATAATCTCCAATTTATCTTACATACATATATTGTTTATGGATGTAGTTGCTTCAGTGATGTTTCTCTCCATTAGGCTGGAAGGTCCTTGAGGAAAGGAGCTTTCTTTCTATTTTGTTTCTATTCCCAAAGTTTAGTACAATGTTTGGCATATAGAAGGCACTTAATAAATGCCTGCTGACTTGACAATACTCTTCTTTTTCAATGTGTTTAAAAGCTCAAATGTACTGCAATTGGATTAACCATTCCATATCTGTGGTGGTTTTAATGCACCACTCAAATATATGTGATCTTATTGGTCATTATTCCTATTATTAGTTATGCTAGAACTATGGTAAGAACAAAATAGTACATAAAATCATAAATATTAAAAGAATTAATAAGGCCTGAGAAATTCTATATATTTTTTTTTGCATTAAACTGTTTTAATGATCTCAAAATTCTGTGACAGATTTTTGGTCAAATTTGTTTCCATTTAAAAATTATTGATTTTAAAAACTAATAATTTAAAACTGCCATGAAACAAATGGTCCACAAAAACATTCATTTCATCCTGAAGCTTTTACAATGAATTATAATCATTAACCAGTCTTTTACCATTAAACTTAAATGGCCAATTGAGACAAACAGTTCTGAGACTGTTTTTCCACCACTCATTAAGACTGGGGTGGCAGATATGGTACAGAATATTCATTTAGCTTTCTGAACAGATTTTGTGATTTTGTCAGCTCCAGCAACCTTCTTGTCAACTGCCTTCATGACACCAACTGCAACAGTCTGCCTCATATCACAAACAGCAAAATGACCCAGAGAAAGATAATCAGAGAAGCTCTCCACACACTCAGGCTTGCCTGAAAACATGTCAACGATGGCAACATCACCAAATTTCAGTAATTATATCCCAAGGCTCTTTCTTGGTCACTCTTTTCTTTCACTTTCTAGGTTGGTGATCTTAACAGTTCTCAATAGGTTTAATTATCATCATGGTGCTTTCAAGACTTACATATCTTAAAGTTCTATTACCACCACATCAACCGACTATTAGACATTTTAAAATGGGTGTCTCACAGACATCTTAAACCCATTGTGTTCCAAAGCAGAACTCATTAACTTTCTCCCTCCACCCACATCAATTCATTACCTTCCCTAAACTTCCCCTACTTCTTCTGAAGTATCTATTTCACAAGGTTTGCATCATCATTGACTCTTCACTTGTCTTCATCTTAAATATTCAAATAATTGTCAAATATTGCCATTTATATGTCCACTTGATCTTTCACACTTATCTCTTTCTCACTGCTCAGTTACCACTTTAGTTCAGGCCTTTATTTCTTGCTTAAACTAATCCAATAACTTCCTAATTGTTCTCCTACCTCAAAAGTTTTTTTGCATTTAAATCTGTCTTCCATACTACTACTGAAGTGACTTTTCTGATCTCTTCAGTTAATAGTGTTGTGCTCCTCAAAACTACAATGTAATTCTCTAAGTGCTTATATATGTGCATATTGTCTATTTTGAGAAACCAAAAGCTATTTGAATCCTTGTATCTTTAGTGCCTAGAAGTTAAGTGCTTGATAATTTAATGTCTTTTGTATGCCTATGTGCATATGTACATGAAACAGAGATTTAGAATTTTTTAAAAGGGGGATATCTGGTTAATTTTAGTGCCAATTTCCAACAAATAGGAAAGTTTCTATTTTTATATATGTCCCCTTTTCTTCTAACAAAGCTGTTAAATATAGGCCCTATATGGTATAATTTCATCTAGGAAGTAGATGGATATCCACATTAGTGACAGTAAATATAGGAAATGGAAATAAAATTTTATTAGGGAAAAATAATTTGTATTTTCTATTCAACTAAGATGTTTAAAACAAACTGAAGGAATATTATTTAATTCAAAGATAAAAATTTGAGTTTGAGATAAAATTTAGGTATAAGAGATTGTCTCTGATAACATGGCATACTATTTCTAAACCATAATCCAATTCATCATTAAACCAATATTTTAAACCAAAAAAACTCTACCTAGATACTTCTAAAGAAAACATTCCTTTCTGATAAAAGACAATATGATTATTTTGAAAATTTCCTCATCTTAAAACAGGTATTAGAATGTACAAAATGGAAGTGTTCTGAGGTCAAAAATATAGTAATTGGCATGTTTGTTTGTTTTTTTAAAGTCACTAGTATTTCATTTTAAGTTAGGTATTTTTATTTTAAGAGGCTAATTTTTTTTTTGTTTGTTTTCAGGTGAATAGGTGTATTTAATAGGTGTACTTAAATTATAGCATTAATTATAGCAATTGCTTTAAAATAGCATAAGTTGTATTTGAAAGACAAGTGAAGATTACGAGGTAAAAACTGATATTGGAAAAGTGGCCTCTGAAACAAATCCTAAGGACAGCTATGAGTACAGGGAAGAACTCTGAAATAAATCAGAAGCCTACTTTCTGTCCAAACCTGATAATTCTACAGCAAAATCATGTTTTAAACACTTCTAGGCAAGACATTTGAAAATCCAAGTGTAATAACATATGAATTAATGTTAGTGTAAAAACAGATTTACCATGCTTGCTGGTACTTAGGGTGCACTGCGCTTAATCAGATGAAATCCAACTTTCTCCCAAGACCATATTTTTTTTCTTCTTGTGCCTAAGACAGTCACATTTGGAGCTGCATTTAAGGCTTAAACAGTGGCAAATATGTTAAATACTCTAATATCTTTATGAATTGGAATTTACTTCTCAAAAATCCAAAAACTATAAGAGAATTTTCAAAAGCAATTGGAGCTATCAGCTATAATGATAAGATGTGTAAATCTCATCAGTGAAAGAGCTAAAGTCTGGGATCAATCAATAAAAGGAAAGCATATTTATTCCTAATTACTGACCCATAGCTTCATATTAAGCCTCATACAAAAACAAAACTATCAATATAGGCCACATTTGTACCCTTTATATTATAGGCCATATTTGTACCCTTTATATCAGAGGGGTTGTGGTATTTAATATACGGCTTACATGTAATTTGTCACAAATCCACATTTAACTTGTAAAATTTCTTATCTAACCTACTTAAGATCAAAATTTCCTTTTACCTGTGTGGATTTTTTTTTATTCTTTGAAAATTCCAAACAAAAGAGTTTTCTTTTATAAACCTTAGTTTCTTAGGGCATTGAAGTATGAAACATTATCATTTGCAACAGCAAAAATGTCCTAAATAGTGGAACTAATAAAGAAGTTACAATTCACTTTGCTTTTAAGAAATTCTCTGCCTTCTAAGATTAGCATTGCACATAAACATACAAGTCAAATATGATATTGAAAGTAGGTTGTCTCAGATTTCCATGTAATTCATTATCCAATGTGGCAATGATGAATTACAGATTTTATCCACGATTCAACTCTGCACTTGCTTTTAAATAATCAGAAAGATATGGAATACCCAAGTATCAAAAGGCAAGGAATTCAGTTAGATGTCACTGGAAGTTCCTTGAAACTATTATTTTATATGTTTAATAAAAATGAAATTGAAAGTTATGCCTTGAGATATTCAATCTTAAGAAAACTTAACAACAATAATAGGTTTTGTTTAGTTTATTATTGAATTTTACATAACTTATTTTAGCCCATTTACAAACTGGATGTGTGCATTTATTGTACTGTATTAATTCCATCATCTAGGAAAATGGGGGATTCTTTCAGATTCAAGGCTCATACTAACCTTAGAAAGAATAAGAACTTCTTTCAGAAACACTAAGTTGAAGATAGGAGCACACAAAAAAAAATTTGAAGAACTTAACTGTAGTTGAATATTGTTAAGGATTTCTGGGTAAATATTTACCCTGATTATTGCTTTGGAAAAAATAAGAAAGATCTGAGTTCATTTCTAGGTTCTCTTACTTTTAGAAATTACATTCTCTAGTAATTCTTTCCTGAATTTTTTCTGCTAGTTGTTATTGAATCCTAATGGAAAATATTAACATAGCAAATCTCATTAGAGTAATGAAAAAGGTCAAGAAATTAAAATTTAATAGTCTAAATAAGTAGATTGGATTGGTTAAATCATAAACAGGAAAAATAACTTTTTAAAGAAAGTTAATTTCCCCCAAATTAAAGTAATGCCAAATTGAGCACCACTTACTTATACCATAAATTGTGTTAGGATTTGGATTTTCATGAATTGAGCAATCTTTTCTAAAATACTGGAATGGAGGAAGCGGTAACATTGATATGAGAAAGAAATAGTGAAATATGAAAAGTTTTCTAAAATGGTCATTCTTCTCATGGTGGAGAATAGAGCTACAGGAATTTGATCTGTGTTCTAATCTCCTGCGAAGTCAGGCAGTATTACCACAGTGCACCCTTTTTTTCATTAGAAGTATCTTGCACAACCAAACTTTTACTACTTTATTATGCTTTCCCATTATAATCCTTTACTACTTTATTATGATTTCCTATTGTATTCCTTTACATTAGGAAAGAACAAATTTATTCACAGGTAGATCTCTCTATATAAATATTTTTTTATCATCCATCCCTTTAACAACATTATAAACTAGTTTCAGTCCAGATTCAAAAGATGTGAATTTAAAAAAAAAAAAAAAAAAGCAGATGGATATAAGAGAGACAGTAATGAACTTAACATGTCATTAGCTTTTTTTGGAATTTGGAAGGGGAACTTTCTAAGAACATTGCTATCTTTTTTCAAACATTAAGGATTTTCTTCATCTAAAGCTGCCAATCAATAATCAATAATTAAATGTTATCTCCACTCACAAATTAATATCAAATATAATAGATATATTTGGCCCCTTTCTTATGGATACAACTGTTACAAAATATCTTAAATACTGCAAATAGGATATCTTGGGGAAAAAACCCACAACCAAACCTGACTATTTTAATATCAGAAAAAAGTGAATGAATTAGTGCACCTGGGGAACTGGATCTTGAAGAATATATGTCTTCTCAAATACCATGCATGTGCAATGGATTATAGAGCAGATATTTTTTTCCTTTTTACAGTTTTATAGATGGAGAAAATGAGGGATTTTCTGATTTATCCAGCAAAGTCATTGAGTAAATGAATAGCAGATCTGGAACTAAAATAGACTATCTCGACTTCTCACCTAATATTTTGCCCACAAAATAAATTGGTTCCCAAATTGTGGTTTATTAATTACTTTTATTAAGTCATAGGCAGATAGCAAGATAAGTCTCATTTTGCTAAAAACTTTTTTTTTTTTTTGTTTACTTTATCTCAGGACAAGGATGTGTCAGATATAGAAAACAAACAGGCAAAGGCCCATAGTTTTTTAAATCCTAGATTTTACTACCATGAAACTTATTCTCCAATATTCAGCCAGATAGGATTTTTCTTTTCCAACTTTCTTTTTTTCTCAAAACCAAATTCAGCCTTGTTAAGCTCACCAGCTTCAAGTACACCCCAGGCAAAACCCTTCACATACAGTGTTAGTAAAACTAATTTCCACCGACCCTGGTTATGGATGTCGTTCTTACTATCGATCTCCGCTGTTTCTTTGGCTTCCCCACATCATACTCATCATCATCCAAATCCTACAGAAACATAGAAGCCAATGATATAAAAATGTTTGTTTTACTCAAAGTTCTCACCAATAAAAACGATATTGTACAAAATAAATTGGAATCTATGCCAATATGTAGAGTAAATTCAATGCAAATTTTGAGTTTTAAGTTTCTTACTCTTTTATTACTTTTCAACATCTTGCTACAATTAAATAATTTGTTAGGATAGAATTAATTTTCTGATACCAAATCTTTTCCATGCCATAATGTGACCTCATCAAAGGGTGAATACCTGTCCTTGGACAGCATCATCACTGGCTTCCTGTTCTGAAGAAAAGCTCTCATATTCTTCCTCAGAATAATTATCTGTGAATCAAGAATGAGAAAATGAATATCTGAGATTCTTCTTCAGTAAGACACATGTTCACATGAGTAGTGGTCTTAAGGCTAACTTCCTAAAAGTTGTAAAAAACTGGTATATTTCCTCCAAAACAAACCAATATATAAAGACAGATAATTGAACAAGCTATAAAAACTCTTTATTGAATAACATTTGTTGCATAGGGTGAACAGAGAAATTATAACTATAACAAATCCTGTCAAGACTCTACAAACCAAGTGAATATGTATTCATATTTGATGAACTCAATGTAAAAATGCAAAAAGGCGAGGCTAGTAAAATATATACTTGAATACATGGTTTGGTATTAAGAAATTTATTAATGAAAAGCTTATTAAGAAAATGTTATTGAGGCAGTTGTTGACACAGTGATCCTAGAGTGAGGAGGCCCTGAGTTCAAAATTCGGATTGATACTCAACATTTCCTAGCTGTATAACCCTTGGCAAATCACTTAATCTCAAATTGCCTTTCAAACAGCAGCAGCAACAACAACAACAACAACAACAACAACAACAACAAAGAAAAGATTATTATTAAATCCCTCAACTATATATAATACTTTTTTGAAATAGAAATTGTCATAGTGACAATGTTGAACATTAATAAAAAGAGTATCTAGCATTTAAAGAAATTGAAAGAAAATTCTGAAGATAAATAGGAAGATAAAATGTATTGTATAAATAGAACACATTTGATAGCTAGATGTCCTCATGTCCTTGTGTCCTATTTTGTGTGCTTCTATTTTTTTTAAATAAAGTCCCATCTCCTAAAGAGACAACAGAAGCTAATATTTAAGGAAGTAAAAGAAAGATTCAATAGAGAAGTGATAAGGTGAAATTTTTATGTAGGACTCATCACATAACTGGATTGCATCTTATTATCTTACCTGTGTTTCCAGCTAAAATTAAGCCTTACCCCACAGGTAGTATAAGAGAACTCTGCATTCAGGAAAAGAAAGAAGGTTACAGAGTACAGTATATTAAGAGCAGGTATGTTGACATCATTAAATAACAGCCTTTCATCTCATGTCTTTGTCTGCTAAACAAATTATGCCTTACTATCTAAGAAGGGACAGAAAAGCTGTCATAAAGAGAGATAAAAGATTTGAAGGTCAGTGGCAAAGTTGATTACATTTGCATCTTATGAACAGAAAGCCCCAAAAGTGGCTAGAAAGGCCAAAGAACTATGGAATTTGCTTTAAGCAAATACAGAATGAGGGCAAAGATAATTTTTCTTTGACTTAAAAAGAATATGTATGGTTATGTTTGTATTTCAGTCATACCATGAAACATCCACATATGGACAATATGTATGTACCCTAGAGGATGGAAAGAATAAGGCTAGAATAATACATTTCTACCTGCCCCTCCCAATAATATTTTATTTCTCCAATTACATGGAAAGATAGCTTTCAACATTCAAATTTTGGTAAAAAATTGAGTTCCAATTTTTTTTCCCTCCCTTTATCCCTTACCTTCCTCCTCCCCCAAAAAGGAAGCAATCTGATACATGTACAATCATTTTAAACATATTTTCATATTGAAATAATACATTTTTGCTTTTGATTTTTAAAAGACTGAAGTGTCCTTTAAAAGAATGGAAGAGGAGGTAGAGCCAAGATGGTAAAGGCAGGAACTTGCCCAACTTCTCCCCCAAACTGCTCCAAATTCCTTTAAATAACAACTCTAAACAAATTTTAGAGTATTAAAACACTCAAAAGAAAAAATGGAGCAGAACATTTTCCAGCCAAAGGCAACTTAGAAGCTCAGCAGAAAAGTTTGTGATACCAGGATGAGAATCCAATGTGCAGCCCTGGCTCAGCCGGGCCTTTGAATCAGCAGCAATACTGGTAGTTTCCAGACCTCTTAGCCCAGAGACACCAAATAGGAGCTGGAAAGTCAGAAGAAAAGTTCTGTGGAACCAGAGTGATAACCCAGCATGCAATTCTAGCAAGGGCCCAGCCCTGACCCCAGTACCAGCTCTGGTCTGGACTCCAGAATCACCAGCAGTGCTGGAGGTTTCTGGACCTCTCAGCCTGGGGACACTAGTAGGACTAAGGTCAGTGGAGAGGGTCTGTGGCAACAGAATGGGAGTCTAGTATGCAGTCCCAGCACAGTTCTAATCAGCAGAGCCCCAGTCCTGGCCAGCATATTAGACCTTACCAATGGAGCAGGGACATACCTAACAGCTCCAGGGAAGAAGAGAGTGCTTGTAGTTAAATTCCTTGAAGGATTTCTCTAAACAGTTGCACAAAATCCCTGAAACTTGGGACAGTGCACCCTCTACTCTGGAAACAGAGAGTTAACAAAGAATTTAATTTTAACAAAGAGTTAAAGCCAAGTAATAGGCTAGGAAAATGAGCAGAAAAGAAAAAAAAAGTTTCTGACCAATAAAAGTTATTATGGTGACAAGGAGGATCAAAACACACACTCGAAAGATGATGGCAAGGTCAAAGCTTCTTCATCTAAAGCCTCCAAGAAAAATATGAATTGGGCTCAGGTCATGGAAGACCTGGGACTCTGAAAATCAAGAGAGATAGAGGAAAAATAAGGGGAAAAATTGAGAGAAGTGAAAAAAGAAATACAAAAAGCTAAAAGAATGAAAGAAAGGCTTACAAGATAAAATGGAAACGGAAAAGGCCTTAAAGAGGCAAAGGTGATAATTTTTTTTTTAACTTCTGCTACAATGGATAGAATTATGGCCTTGAAGTCAGGCTCAAATTCCACTTTTAATATATAAAATATATATAAAAGTTATTATCAGATAAAGGAATTTCAGAATTCTTGAACACAGAAGTAGAACATAAAAGAATGAAAGAAAGGCTTACAAGATAAAATGGAAACGGAAAAGGCCTTAAAGAGGCAAAGGTGATAATTTTTTTTTTTAACTTCTGCTACAATGGATAGAATTATGGCCTTGAAGTCAGGCTCAAATTCCACTTTTAATATATAAAATATATATAAAAGTTATTATCAGATAAAGGAATTTCAGAATTCTTGAACACAGAAGTAGAACATATAGAGGTGATAGCAAGATCAAGAGTGTGATCATTCTTCATGGACTAAGAAGGACTAGAAATGTAGGGTGTGAAAGTTGAATAGATTAGGAACTAGAAGGTTAGACTATTTAAAATCAACATTTATATAGAAGTCCTCTAGTTGGGGTGGAGAAAAACACTAAAAGATAGGAATTGTATAGGAGAAGTCATGTTCAATGAGCCCAGAATGACAAGTTAAAAGCAGTTAGGAAGGGCATAAGAAGGGAAGAGTTCTCTATTCCCACTTCACATTGATGATAATGAATGTCTCCCACAAGTGTTATACATTCATCACTAAAAACTGAAATCACATGATTTGATCACAACCACCTACATTATTCCATTTTCCTATCCTATCAGTCTACATGAGGCTAATGGATAAATTTCAGAAGGTCTCTTAATGTATTTTTTAGACATTTTAAGCAAATTTCAATATAATTATATTTTAAAACAGTATTATGATAGTCTATAAGCTTCCAAAAGGGTCTGTGGCACAAAAAGTTTACTAGCTTTTCCTCTATGCCTTCTTTCCTCCTATTGTTTGACCTCCTTGCAACCTCTACATCCTTCAGTACTTCCTCAAGTTTTCAATCTGTTTTGGTTATATTCTCTTCCCTTCCCAATCTTGACCCTTTTGTGAATCAACTCATTACTATCCTTTACTCTTTTAATCCTTTGTCCTATTGTTGCAGATGTCTTGACAAATTCCAGTTCTGGGTAGCTCACCATGTGCCTCCTTCAATCCTACTCATGTGCAACTTAAGTGAGTCAGGAAGTCCTGTACCTATGTTGACTGGGTCCACTAGAAATGTCAGCAATCCTAATCCTTTCTATTTTCATGATATTGATCCCACTTGATTCTCTTTCTGATTATTCTCTATTTTGCTGGATCCTGGTCATATACTCTGTGCTCCTCAAAGTTATATCTTCATTTCTTTATTTTATTATTATTTTTCAAAGATGTCATTTTTCAATTCTCTATACATTTAAGCAAATTTTAAGATGGCAAAATGCAATCTGTTGTTGAATATTACTTTAAAAAAATCAATCAACATGTATTTATTAAATGCTTTCTATGTGCCAGACTCTATACTAAGTGTTGGGGATACAAAAAAGGGCAAAAACAGCAATTGCCTCAAGGAGCTTACAGTGAAAATTTTTCCCCATATTTTTTATTTACAACATTCTTATTTTTAAAATTGGATTCCATATTGTTCCCTCCCTCCCATCCACTGAGAAGGCAATATATTTCTTTAATAGCTACATCATCAAAAAAAGGAAGAGAAGAAAATAAAGTGAGAAAATTCAATTTGTATTTAGAGTTCACTGGTTCTCTACAGGTAGATAGCATTTTTTCATCACAGATCCCTTGGAATTGTTTTAAATCACCATATTGATCAGAATAGACAAGTCTTTCATAGGTGATCATCACTACACTATTGCTGTCACTGCTGACAATCATCTTTTGGTTCTTTACTTTGCCTAAGTTCATGGAAATCTTGCCATTTTTTCCTGATACCACCCCTCTTGTTATTTCTTATAGTTCAATAGTATTCCATCACACTCAATATGCCACAATTTGTTCAGTCATTCCCCAAGTAATGAGCATCACATCAATTTCAAGTTCTTTGCCAGCACAAAAAGAGCTGTAAAGATTTTATGTCATTTTCCTTTGATTTCTTTTGGGGTAAAGACCTAGTAGTGGTATTGCTGTATCAAAGGATATGTACAATTTTACAACCCTTTGGCCTTTTTATTCTCCAGAAATCTTATTTATTTATACAGGCTCTAACTTGGTAACTTTATCAGCTCCCATGGTTTCAATTTAATCTTCTATGTGTAGGTATCTTCCAAATAGTCACATCTTGTCTCATCTTCTGCTGAATTCCAGTCTTTATGGCACCAATTAGCTCCTCGACAGCTCAAAAGAGGCTTTCCAAAGGTACCACAAACAAAATATGTCCAAAATAGAATTCCCTTTATTTTCCACAACCACTCCTCTTTTAAACTTCTCCATTACTATCATGGGCATAGTCAAATTATAGTCACTTAGATTCTCCTTTTCAGTGTCATTCCTGACACAATGGTTCACTTAATCCACGTAACCAATCAATTGCCCAATCTTTTTGTCCCCCTTCTTGATATTACTCACATATTGTCTCTTCTGTTCAATGACACAGCCAACACACCCCCTGTTGCTCAGGGACAGTTGGTCACAGTGGAAAGAATGCTGGCCCCATGATAGAAAGACAAGTTTAAATATGAAACCTTAGGCACTTACTAATTGAGCAAGTTGCTTGACTTTTGTTTTCCTCATTTTCCTCATCTATAAAATAGGGATAATAACATCAGCACCTATCTCCCAGGGTTGTTTTAAGGATCTAATAATAAAGCAGACACCACTGTGCATGGCACATAGTACACACTAATAGCACTATTAATATTAGTATTAAAATATTAATACTAATAATAGTACTATTAATATTTATATATTAGTTAGTACTAATTAGTTCTAATAGATTTCTGCTAACACTTCTAATTGGTTTCTCTGTCTCAAATCTCTCCCTAATCCAATCTATCCCCCAAAGCACAGGTCTAATCATGATACTTTAGTCCAGGTAATAAACTCCACAATTTATTATTTAACATCAAACTTTAAAATCATCTGTTTTGACATCTGAATAACTTTACAACCTGGCCCCTTTACAGCTTTACTACCTTCTTACACATTGTTCCTCTCCAGATACTATAAGGTCAAGCCAAATTGGCCTACTTATTGATCCTCACACACAGTATTCTCAACGTGGGCTCCCCTTTACCCATACATTACTTTGGGATCAAGCAGAAACTCATTCTACAAACTGGAAGCCCTGAGTTGATCCAAAATACTATAGACAGGGATGTCCTGGTACAGTACTAGGAAGGGTGTTAGGAAATATCAATAACATTACAGATGCTTAATGTGATTGTACATATATAATGTATATCATATTGCTTACCATTTTGGGAGTGAGGAAGAGAAGGGAAGGAAGGAGGGAAAAAATGAAAATCAAAATCTTATAAAAGTAAATATTGAAAACTATCTTTACAATCTAGGCAGGAGCAAGGGGTAAAATGAAAATAAGAGAGTCTCTCAGTTTCAACCTATTCAAAGGATCAAAGTTTCATAGATCTAGAGCTGAAAGAAAATTCAGAATCCAACATGTACAATTTTCTTATTTTAAAAATAAAGAAAATGGATTTAAGAGAAGAAACTGATTTGCTTAAAAATAGTAAAACTATTCAACATCCAAGATAGGATTTGAACCCAAATACTTTGATCTCAGAACCAAAGATCTTCTGATTCTACTCTGCAGCCTCTCACCTTCACAAGGGTTCTGCAATTTTTGATACTTATGAATGTCTTCTGGATACTCTCTCCTCCTTGACTTTTATGACACTGATCTCTCCCACCTGTCAAGACTGTTCTTCTCAGTCTTCTGGGTGCCCCTGTTCTCCAACAGAATATCCTTGTTCCTCTCATTTCTTTCCCATTATATTTTCTCTTGATGATCTCAACAGTTGTGGTGATTTCAACTACAATCACTTTGTAGATGACTTCTAACTCTATATACCAAATGAACGAACATTACCAGTTGGTGCTTGTGAAGCCTTTTCAAATTCAATATATATGAAATATAACTTATTTCTCTTCTGAACTGAGTTATTTTTTTATCCCTACTTACTATTATTTTATTTTTTCAAATTACATGTAAAGATAGTTTTCAATATTTACTTTTATAAGATTTTGATTTTCATTTTTTCCCTCCTTCCTTCCCTTCTCTTCCTCACTCCCAAAATGGTAAGCAATATGATATACATTATATATGTACAATCACATTAAGCATATTTCTACTTAATTGTTGAGAAAGAACCAGAACAAAAAAGGAAAAACTATGAAATAGAAAAAAAAAAGTGAAAATAGTATGCTTTGATCTGTATTCAGACTCCATAGTTCTCTAGATATGGATGGCATTTTTCATATCATGAGTCCCTTGGAACTGTCTTAGAAAATTGTACTTCTGAGAAGAGTAAGGTCTCTCAAAATTGCTTTTACTGTGAATATTGTTCTCCCAGTTCAACTCTCTGCTCACTTCATTCAGTATCAGTTTGTGTAAATCTAGATTTTTCTGAAATCTGACTGCTTATGATTTCTTATAGAACAATAGTGTTCTACCACATTCATAAACCAATTTCTTTTGCCATTCTCCAATTGATGGGCATCCCCATGATTTTTACAATTCTTTGCCATCACAAAGAGTTACTATGAACATTTTTGTACATGTGGGTACTTTATATGATCTCTTTTTGATATAGACCTGGTAGTGGTATTGCTAGATTAATAGGATATGCACAGTTTTACAGCCCTTTGGGCATAGTTCCAAATTGCTCTCCAGAATGACCAGATCCAGATCAGTTTACAACTCTACCAATAATGCCTTAGTGTTTCAATTTTCCCACATGCTCTCCAACATTTGTCATTAACCTTTTCTGTTATATTAGTTAATTTGATAGGTGCGATATGATACCTCAATGTTAGGCAGAGTAGATACAAAACTGAATCTGGAACAAAAAATAAAATGAGAGATGGTTTTTTATAAAGATAATAAAAACAATGAGATAGCATTCCAAAATTTTTTTTTCAATAAAACAGTTCTTAGAGAAAATTTTATAGTTCCAAATTAAAAAAAAATTATTTTAAAAGAAAGATTAGAACAAGGAAGTGGAAGTGAAAAATGTGAAGAAAATTTGGCATGAGACCAATCTAAGTTGCTTCATATAAGAGCACTCAAAGAAGAAAAGTGTCAGAAGGAAAACAAATAGGAAGCCAAGAGAACTTCTGGGGGTGAAGCCAAGATGATGAAGTGAAGCCAGAAAGCTGCTCAAGCTCTCCCAGTTTCTCTCAAAAACCACATGAAACCAAGTCTCTGAACACAGTCTGATGGAATGAAACCATCCTCCAGATCAAAATAGATTGGAAAAGCTTCAAGAAAAGTCAGTTTCACTGGGGTGAAACATACTACATTAAGCATCTTCTACATTAAAGGAAATGAAAGGTGTGGAATATGAAATTCTGGAAGGAAAAGGCCTAGAATTACAACAAAGAATAACCTACTTAGTGTTCATAGGGGAAAAAAAAAAAACAACATTCAATGAAATAAAGGGCTTTCAAGCATTACTGATAGAAAAAAAAAAAACAAACAAAAAACAGAACCGAATAGAAAAACCAACATTCAAACAGAAAACTCAAGAGATGTATAAAGAAATCAACATGAAAAAGAAATCATAACGGAATTAATATGATTAAGCAGTTTATATTCCATTATTGGAATATGATACATGTAATTCCTAACAATTCTGTTTTAGGACAATTAGAAGGATGAGTGTGAGTTGAATATGATGAAATGATGACCAAGAAAAATGGGGGAAGGCAAGTTAGATGTACTGGAAGAAGGGGGGGAGGAAGAAGAGAAGAAGAATGGGTAAAATTATCTCAGGGCAGAGCTAGATAGCATATGGATAGAGTACAAGGACCTAGATTTAGGAAGATTCATCTTCCTGAATTCAAAATCTGGCCTTAGACACTTAAAGAACATTTATCCTGGACAAATCATTTAAGTGTGCATACCTCAGTTCCTTATGTGTAAAATGAACTAGAAAAGGAAATGGAAAATCATTTCATTATCAATGGCATGAAAATCTCAAATAGGCTCACAAAGAATTAGTTCTGACTGAAAATGACTGAATAGCAGCAGCAAAATAAAAATTATTTCACATAAAAGAGGTGCACAAAAAAGAGCTTTTATAGTTGAGGGGAAAATAAGAGGGGTGAGATGTTGAACAAACATTGATTCTTGATCTCATTAGAATTGTTTCAAAGAATGAATAACATGCATACTCAGTTGGATATAGAAATCTAGGGAAGTAGGAGGAAAAGAGCACAGAGGATTGGGGCTAACAGAAGGAAAGATAGATTGAGGGAAGCAGTGGTTAGAAGAAAATAAACTTTTGAGGAAAGAGAGTAAAGAGAGAAGAAGAAACAAGATAAAAAAAATAGAATGGAGGAGAAAACATATGGTAATTTAAACTGTGAATAGAATGACCTTACCCATAAAACAGAAGAGGAAACAATCAACGAGAAACAAGAATCAAACAATATGTTGTTTATAAGAAATATACCTGAAACAGAATGTCATCCAGAACAAAAATAAGGGATTGGGGCAGAATCTATTATGCTTAAGTTGAGGTAAAGATTACAGGAATAGCAATCATGATGAAACAACATCAATACTAAACACATATGTACCAAACGGCATAACATTCAAATTCAAAAAGAGGAAATAGACAGTAAAAATGATACTATTGGGAAACCTCAACTTTCCTATCTAGATAATTCCAATCATAAAATAAATAAGAAAGACATTGAGATACATAGAATGAGGAAAGTTAAATATGACAAGATATCTGAAGAAAACTAAATGAAAATAGAAAGAATATTTCATTCTCAGTTATAAATGGAACTTTCATAAAAACTGATCATGTATTAGGGTAGAAAAACTTTTAGACAATGCAATAAAACTTACATTCAATAAAGGATCATGAAAAGATATATTAAAAATAAATTGGAAACGAAATAAACTAATTATTAAAAATAAGTGGCTTAAAGAATGAATCATAGAAAGAAACAATTATTTTATTAAGGAGAATGTGACATGCCAAAATTTATGGGATGCAGCCAAATCAGTACTTTAGGGGAATTTTATAGCTCTGAACATTTAGATAAATGTTAGGTTCTTACTAAGTGCTAATGAGATAATGAGATATTAGGTTTTTACTAAGTGCTAAGTCGGTACTGGGAATTTGACTTGTGAATTCCTGGGGAAGGTCGGAACTAGAAAATTGTTAAGTACCGACTTAGCACTTAGTAAAAACCTAATAGATAAAAAAAACAAAACAATGCAATAAATTGGACATGCAATTAAATAAACCAGAAAAAGAACAAATGAGAAACTCTCCAATTAAACTCTAAAATATTTCCATTTTCCACTTCTATTTCTGAAAATCAAAGGAGAAATAAATAAAAATGAAAGTTAAAAACAAAAAATCACCACTGGTCTAATAACTAGAACATGGAGCTTATTTTACGAAAAAACAACAACAACAACAAAACCCAATAAAATAGATAAACCACTGATATGATTAAAAAATTAGCAGTATCAAAAATGAAAAGGGTAAAAAAGTATACCTCCAATGAAGATGAAATTAAAGCAATTATTAGAAGCTATAAAGCTAAATTATTTTCAAATATATCTGACAATCCAAGTAGATTTAATTGCCCAGATTAACAGAAGAAGAAATAGAATAAATAATTTCATCTTAGAAAAAAAAAATTGAAAAAGCTATCAACGAATTCTCCAAGAAAAAATTCCTAGGACCAAATGGGATTCACAAGTGAATTCTACCAAGAACTACCAAAGAACAATTTAATTTTAATATAGCATAAACCCTTTGGAAAAATAAGAAAAGAATATTAACAAATTCTTTCATGACACAAATATAGTGCTGATAATTGAACCAGGAAGAACAAAAATAAAGAAAATTATAGATGAATTTCCTTTATGAATACTGATACAAAAATATTAAATAAAATACTAGCTAGAAGATTACCACAATATATCACAAAGAACATATACTATGACGAGGTGGGATTTATATCAGGACTACAGGGCTAATTCAATTCGGAAAACTTTTAATATAACAAATCAATAACAAAACCAACAAAAACCATAGGATTATCTCAACAGATATAGAAAAATAATTCTGACAAAATACAATAATAATTCCTATTAATAATACAGAGCATAATAATAAATGACAATTTCATTAAAATGATAAGTAGTATTTCTCTAAAACTATTAGCAAAGCAAGCATTGCTTCTAAAAGGAGTAAGCCACAAATCTTTTCAGTAAAATCAGGGGTGAAGCAAGGATGTTCACTATCACCACTATTATTCAATACTGTACTAGAAATGTTAATTATAACAATTAGAGTATAGGCAATGAGGAAACAAAACTACCACCCTTTGCAGATAATATGGCATGCTTAAAGAATCAACTAAAACACTATTTGAAACAATTAACAATTTTATTCATGTTGCCTGATATAAAATAAGCCCACATAAATCATTAGCATTTCTATATATTACCAATAAAAGTTCAGTAGCAAAAAAAGAGAAAGTCCATTTAAAAATATTCAATATAAAATATTTGGAAGTCCACCTGATGAAACAAACACAGGATCTATAGGAACACAATTACAAAATACCTTTCACACAAATAAAGTCAGACTTGAACTGGAAAAATATTACTTACTCATGGGGAAACATATAATTTTACCTAAGTTAATTTACTTATCCAATGCTATACCAATCAAGTTACCAAAAATGATCTCATGTAGTTAAAAAAAATAATAACAAAATTCATTTGAAAAAACAAAAAGTCAAGAATATTAAGGGAATGAATGAAAAAACATGTGAAGGAAAAGTGGTGTAGCAGTATCACACTTCGTACTATATTACAAAGCAACAATCATCAAACTGATACTTGCTTAAAATAAAGTGTTGGCTCAGTGGAATAGATTAACTACACAATATACAATAATAAATGACTATAGTAATTTAGTATTTGGTAAACCCCAAATCCCAAACTTTTGGGAAAAGAACTCACCATTTGACAAAACTGCAGGGAAAACTGGAAAACAGCATGGCAGAAACCAATATTTTAAACCATATACCCCCCCAAAAGGGCAAAAATGGATACATAATTTAGATATAAAGGATGATACTGTAAGCAAATTAGAAGAGTGGAAATATTTACCTGTCAGATCTATGGATGAGGAAAGAATTTAGAAAAGGATGAGGAAAGAGAGAACAATAGAAATTATAAAATGGATAATTTTGACTGTTAAATTAAAATTATTTTTGTGCAAACAAAACTAATTAAACCAAAATTAGAAGGAAAGTAGGCAGCTAGAGGAAAAAAAAGTTACAGCAAGTATCTCTGAAAAAAACTTCATCTCTCAAATATAGAGAAAACTGAGTCAAGTTTATAAGAATATAAATCAGTCTTCAACTGATAACCGGTCAAACTGGCAGTTTTCAAATGGAGAAATTAAAAGTTATGTATGAGAATATGCTCTAGATCACTACTGATTACAGAAATGCAAATTAAAATAATTCTGAGGTTCCAATGAGGGATGTTTATGAATTGGGGAATAGTTGCAAACAGTATATGATTGTGATGGAATACTATCATGCTATAAGAAATAAGTGGGATAATTTCCAAAAATCCTGAAGAGACTTATATGAAATGATGCAAAGAGAGGTTAAATAGAACTAAGGGAACATTATACATAGGAATAGCAACACTGTCCAATTATTAACCTTGAACAACTTAGTTATTCCAATCAAGACAATGATCCAAGACAATTCCAAAAGAGTTATGAAGAATAATACTGCTTTCTCTCTCCAGAGAGTGAGTCTGAATAAAAACTGAAACATAATTTTTTCATTTTCTTATCTTTTTTTATTTTTGGTAACATGGTTAACATGGAAATCTGTTTTGCATGGTTTTACATGCTTAACTGATACCATATTTCTTGTCTTTCCGATGGATGGGGGAAGGTAGAATAGAATTTGGAACTATTTTAATTAGTTATAAATAAATAAATGCATAATAAGTGTACTTTTAAAAAAATGTAAGAATCAATTAAGTAGGCAAGCAAGATTCATTAAGCAGCTCCTCTGAGTTAATACTGGGGATATAAAGATGGGAAATCAAGCTTTCAAAGAATTTTCTACAGCAGATTTTATCAACAGTTACAAAAATGAATAAAAATTGCAAAAAATTCTGGTGTACATTCAGTGATTTTTTTTTTTTTGGGGGGGGGCACATCAAAATGGCCTTTGAGTTTCTTCTCCAACAACTCATTCCCTGTCGAACTGTGGAAACAAAAATGATAAGGTGGGAGTTTTTAACCAGGGATCCATGGACCCCTAAGGAATCTGCATGAATAAATTTCAGGAGCTCTGTTAATATTATTGGGAGAAAAATTACATTTTTATTTTCACTTATATCTAATTGAAATTTAGTACTTCAACTATGAATGTAAGCAACAAACATTACCCTGAGAAAAGATTCATAGGCTTTATACAAATGCCCAAAATGTCCATAACATAAAAAATTAAGATCCCTTATAGAAAAGCTTTTTTTTCTTCTTTTGAAAATTGAAAAATAGGGGGCAGTTAGGTGGCGCAGTGGATAGAGCACCAGCCTTGAATTCAGGAGGACCTGAGTTCAAATCTGATCTCAGACACTTAACACTTCCTAGCTGTGTGACCCTGGGCAAGTCACTTAACCCCCAGCCTCCCCCCCCAAAAAAAAAAAAAATTGAAAAATAATGTTATGACAAGCGTCTTTTTCTGAAGCTTTTGTTCTTGTTTAAGTGGAAAAACTATATCAATGTTAAGGAGGCAAAATGCTACCATGAAGCCCTTAATTTCATTTTTATCACAGAACTAATCAGTCTTTCTTTTTTTTTGGATAACTGATGACTCAGTTCATGTAAGAACCTAGGTTTCATGAAATTAAGATCAGAGTGGTGTAACCATACTAAAAGTACGAATGTCTTTGGTTAAATCTAATTAAAAACAATATCTCATGCTTAGATTGAATGATTAAAGGACATTTCTCCAAAGGTCAAGTGACATCAGCATTACGATTGCTCAGTCCAAATAAATCCAGTAACTAACAACTTGAACTTTGTACCATTGTCATCTTGCTATGATGTCTTATCTTTTGTTTAATTATTATGATAATAATTACTATGATGGATAATTCTTGTGTAATGACAAATTCCAAATAGCATAGGAAACTTTGCTAGTTTGGTTCTTCCTCAAGAATATTCTTATAATAATAAATAAGTCTCCAGCAAATACTGGATAAAAATTGCAGAGTACAGAGCTTTTAATCTACTCTAATAATAAAGTAGAAGAAAAAGTAGAGTATAATCATTCTTTTCAGTGATTACCTTATTACTATTATTTCTTTGTCTAGCACTGGAATTTTATTGGTGCCACAAATATCCTGGAAAGAAAATGTTCCATTTATGCCAATCAGCTAACTGCTTTATAAATGCATAAAGTTGCACTCTTAAAGAAAGGTTATCTCTAGACTTACTGTTCTAAGATATATCAGAAGCAGAACTTATGCCCTGGTCTGATTCCTAAGACCAGCTTTTTCTTCAGCTTTCTCATTACCCTGTGTTTAGGGTATTATCTAAATCCTGGAAGCAGTTCAACTCAGCTTTCTATCACTAAATTCATAATTTGTTTCAGGCAACAGCTGATATACTGCTTTTTACAAGATACCTATTTTCACTAAAATGCTATTGTCCTTCTTTGCTATGCTGAATTTAATTCATTCTTATTGTGCATATAACTATTCTGCAAATTTGTAAAAGGCAGCACTGATACTGTAGGCAGAGAGCAACCCTTTATACACTCTAATTACATAAACTACGTGACTGGTTAAGTTACTTAACCTCTTAGTGGTTTAGGCAATTTTGTAAGACAATTAGGTGCAGAGAACTTTCCAACCACCATTGATGGAGAGAATTTCTTCACTCAGGAGGAATTCTTTATATAAATGAAAATACAGGTTCAGTCCCTATCTCCATTCCATATATACATGTCACTTCCCTTGACAAAATGTAAATTACTTGAGTGAATGTTATTTTGGTTTTTTTGGCTTAATAGTTTTTTGTTTTTTTTTTACTGAAGCAAGTGGGGTTAAGTGACTTGCCCAGGGTCACATAGCTAGGAAGTGCTAAGTGTCTTGAGACCAGATTTGAACTCAGGTCCTCCTGACTTCAGGGCTGGTGCACCACCTAGCTGCCTCTGGCATAGTAATCTTAATGCTTTCTGAATTATTAAATGATTTGCTGCTATAGTGCCATATTGTTTTGAATCTTAAAGCATCACAAATATATTTTGCATGTACTAGAAAAAGTAGGTGATAAGGCAATCACTTTGGAAACATATGACTGGAAAAGGAATTAGCTTAATTATTTAGCATGAATGGGGAATAACCTAAATGCTGCAAAAATATCTAGGGGAAGCCTTGAATAGTTTGAATATTTTCTTTGTGGAACATTGATGCAAGATTTAGGGGTTCTGGGTACTGGAGAGCCAATGCAGTGGTATTTATCTGACATCAATGGGAGAATATAAACAACAGGTTAAATTGAAATTAGTTGGAAACAGAGTGAATCAAATCATGAATATGTAAGCATAAGATATCTACTTCTAAGAGAAAGGAAAAAACCCCATGCTAAAACATGAACTGGGCATAATAGAACCCTGTTAATGTATGGCTATTGTATTATAATAAGAATAAATAAAAGAGGTGACCCATCTGAGTCTCATGTTTGAATGACATTTGGTCAGGAGGGCAAGAGGTGCATGATACTTAAAAATATCATGGAGAAAGAAATCAGATGTGACTCAATGACTATAAAACCTTATATAGAGAGGGAAAGTTAGAATACAGCTCTACATATAAAATAAGTATATTCTTTATAGATATTAACTTGGAAGTATTTAAGCTCAAAGTATTATTTAGATAAACCTGATTTTCCTTTAAATTATCCTATAACCATGGACTCATAATGAAAGAGAATAGTTAAGTAAACCATTACTTATTAGTTGAGTCAGGAAAAAAAAAGTGATAAAAGAAAAACTCACCTGTGGATTTGATTTTCTGGCTAGAATGAATAGTGCTGTCATCATGGTCTATTGGTTGACTAGACAAAGAGAAGATCCATATTTCAGCTACTTTAGCAGTGACTTCCTTGATGTTGCTACAAAGGTTCAGAACCTGGCCTCCTTCAGTTGGGTGCTGCATCACCTGTGTTTGTGTAATTCAGATGGTTGGTTGAAGTATATTTAAATATAAAAACTCAAAATGTCTTTAAATACATCTAGTTATATTCATTACATCTTTCAAGTATTTCAGTATATGACTTACTTTTTTTTTCCTTCTTAGGGCAAAGGATATCCAGTCAATGCCCAAACTGCAGTATAGAAGGAATTCTGATATTGAGAGATAGAAAAGCATTCTCTCTGAGCATTATTATCATTTGAAGATTTAAATGAGAGGGATATATAGTTTCACTTCAGTTATAAAGGAAATCCAAGACAGTGCAAGTTGAAAAAGGAGACCCAAGAGAAAGTGAAGAATAGAAAGGTGAGACCCTTCACATGTTCCTGTTTGCAGATGACATTGTGTCAAAGTCATCAAGCCTTGGAATATTTCAGATATCCACTATTTCTCAAGAGAATTTTGGCCTAAGTATCCGCAAAGTTTTAATTGAAGAAAGAATAAAAATTCCCCAAACTATGATATGCAATTAGATAACCTATAGAACTTTCCAAAGAGGAAGGATAACTCAGAGAGTCAAAATTAAGAAAGCAGACTGGACTGCCCAGGGAAAACTTCAAAGTAAGTCTAAGTCTCTTGTTTTTACAAGACTTTTTGGGGGGGGAGGGGGGAGGGAGATACTAATATTTTTCTAGTGATATTATATGGCTGATTCATGGGGTGGGCACAAATAGGCTACAGTACTTAAAATAATTAAATTAAATCAGTCCTCCCTGATGTCCCCAGGCTGAGAGGTCCAGAGGCCTCTAGCACTGCTGCTGATTCAGAGATCCTGCTTCACTGACATTAGGGCCAGGGCTGGAGCTGTTCTGGCATAGCATGCACTGGGACTGTTGTCACAGACCTTTTCTGCTGACCTTCTGAGTTGCCTTTATTAAGTGCTTACTACATACAAATAAAGCAATGTGATATGAGCTAGGACATG
This sequence comes from Sminthopsis crassicaudata, assembly GCF_048593235.1. Lineage (NCBI taxonomy): Eukaryota > Metazoa > Chordata > Mammalia > Dasyuromorphia > Dasyuridae > Sminthopsis > Sminthopsis crassicaudata. The sequence continues at coordinate 342,592,856 of NC_133618.1, read as the reverse complement.
CAAAAAGAAGAGCTGAGGTAGTTTTTGTTCTCAAGGAGCACATCCATATCAGCACAGTCAGATAAAAAGGTATATTGTTTCTTAAAAGATACAATGCTAAAAGAGATTACAATGCATCTTTTTAAATTTCATTTACACTGATAAAATCATATCTGTTTCTGATGTTTAACCACTTGATGGTATCAAGGAGATTTGTGCTAATAGTTTTCTTTTTCAGGTCTTCATCGTCTCAAATTGCTAAGAAAACAGCAGAGATTGTTGCTTACTGGTAGAAGATAAGTAGTTAGTAGTGGCCCTTGAGATGGTTTTACTCCAAGAAAATGAGGAGAAAAAAAAAGAAAAAAGAAAATGAGGAAAAACCCATGATGAATTTATGGGAAGCAGGAATGAATTGAGCTCTATAAAATTGAAGGGAAAACTCATATCAATTATGTTCATAGAATCACTTTAGTACTGGTGTAATTGAGAACATCTTGTTATGATTAAACTATTCCAGAATGATGAAATGATTTCATGTCTATAGCAAATGCATTTCTAATTGTCATAGAAGAGTTACTAGAAGTAATTGTTTAATAAATGGACATTTACTGCAAGGGAGTAAAAAGGGGGAGTCTCAAGAAATTACAAACAATAAGGTTCTTGACCTATCTTGTTCAACATTTTAACCAACATTTTGTGATCAAAATAATTCAATAACTTAAATTTACAAAAAATGACTACCACTGACATTCAAAAATAAAGAAAAATGTCATCGTCAATGTTTATCAAACTATAATCAAATCAGTAAAAATATTAGTAATCACTTGCTTCACATGGGAGAAAAAAGCCCTCTCCTCAACATTTTTTGGGCAGATTCCCTCCTCCCAGCTCTCCATTGGTAGGTGGAGTTCCCATAGTTGTATGATGAGGAAATCGAGTAGTAACTGAATTATTTTACTCAGTGAACTTTTGTACCTCCTTTTTTACCTTCCAATTTTGCTTTTCTTCATTAGCTTTTTGCATTCCCATTTGAACCACTCTCAATTCTTTTTCTAATTTTTCCTCTATCTGGATTTTCAAAATCCCTTTTGAGTTTTTCTGTGGCCTGAGTCCAATGCTTATTTTCCTTGGAGGCTTTGGATGAAGGAGCTTTAACTTTGTTATCATCTTCTGAGTGTATGTTTTAATCTTTTTTGTCACCATAATAACTAGCAATGGTCAGAAACTTCTTTTGTTTTCTAGTCATTTTCCTAGCCTTTTAACTCTTTATTAAAATTAGACTGTTTCCAGGGTGGAGGGTGCACTGTCCTTAGCTTCAGGGGTTTTGTGTAACTGTTTTCAGAGATTATTTTAGGAACTTGATCACAGCATTCTTTTCTGCCCTAGAGCTTTTAGGAGTGTCCCCAGCCTATAGTAGCTGTTAAGTTGTAAGTAATGTGGTGAATCAACAGTTCAGCTTTGCTGATCCCATGGTCCAGTGTTGGAGCCAAGGATGCTTTGGTATGGCCTATACTGGGACTGCACACCGGACTTCCACCCTCTTGCCAATATCTCTCTCTCTGTTGACCTTCTAAGTTCTCCATCATGTCCCCAGGCCAAGAGGTCCAGAAGCTTCTAGCATCATTGCTGATTCAGAGATCCTGCTTTGCTGTCATTGGGGCCAGGGCCAGGGTGGGGGCTGGGGCTGAGCTGGTGTAGCTTGCACTGGCACTGCTGTAACAGACCTTTTCTGCTGACCTTCTGAGTTGCCTTCAGCTGGAAAGTGTTTTATTCCATCTTTTTGGATGTTCTCTAAATTTTTTTACATTTACTAATTAAAAGAATTTGGAGTGGTTTGGGGAAGAGGTTGGGCAAATTCCTACCTTTACTCCACCATCTTGGCTTCATCTCCTAGTAGTAACTCTGGATGTCATTCAGGTGGTTATTAAAATTCATAATTAGTTGTTAAACATTTACTAAGTGCTTATTTACTGGAGGTACATAGGAAGGCAAAAGACATTCTTGCTTTCAAAGAGTTTACAGTTTTAATAGGGGAGACAAAATGGAAACAGAAAACTAAGAACATAAAGGACAAACTGGAGATCATTACAGAGGAAAGGCATTGCCATTAAGGGGCGGGGACGATTTTTATAGAAGGGATTTTAGATAGGACTGATTCATAATGGTTTTGTGGGACCTGCTCTCTAAATAAATAACCAGATTCTTTGGATTATTCTGGAACATTATTGTGAACAATTGTTAATTATCACTGTAAGAAAAGAAAACAATAGTATATATCTCTGTGCCTCAATTTGATTTCATAATGTTCTTATTTGGTAGAATCTGTGCACTTATCTCAATTGCTAGTGCTCACCTTGCCAAACTACCTTGTATACTGTGTGTATTTATTAATGATATTCATGCTTTCTAAAACAAAGGACTACTCAATTCACCCATGACCACCTCCACTCAATAAACTCCAGTGTCTATTACCTTCAGGATCAAATATAAAACTCTCTATTTGTTGTTCAAAGCTTTTTATAACCTAGCCCCACCCTCTATCTTTCCAATATATTAAACTTATCTTTATCTCCCCATTCCACATATTGTTACATCCAGTGATTCTAGCCTTTTTGCCATTTCTCGAACAAGATACTCTTATTTCTCAACTCTGGGCATTTTCAGTGAATGTTTCTCATGATATGCTCTTTTTCCTCATGTCCGTCTATCTCTTAGCTTCCTTCAAATTCCCAGTAAAAAAGTACCTTCTATAGGAAGCCTTTCTCTTTCCTTCTCAATTCTAGTGCCTTTCTTCTGTTATTTCTAATTTATTCTCATACATCTTGCTTGAATATATTAGTTTGCAAATTTTCTTCCTCATTAGAGTGTGAGCTCTTTGAGAGCAGAGTCTGTCTTTTCCCTTTCCACATTCTCCCAGTCCTTAGTAGACTGGCTGACACATAGCCACTTAGTAAATAGTAAAATTTTATTGACCAGAATTCAGAGTAGACCAACTACTTATTTTTTCTCCCATACATATTTATTGCATTTTTTCATTCTTTATACTTCAATCCTAGCATCTAACAGTGCCTGGCACAGAGTAGATACTTAATAGTAATTTGGTGATTGACCATCATATACTTTGTATTGTCCACTTAGATGAGAAGAATAAGTTCTGCAATTCTAGAAGTCATCTTTTTGGTGACATGTTTGGTTACATGACATTTTAAAAATGTTTTCCAGCTTGATAACCGGTGATTATATATATATAATTTCTATCCATGTATCACTGAAGCAATTAAAGGATATCTATAGCATAGGGATCATAGCCGGGATGCCATTGCAAAACAGTTTACAAAAAAGGATATTAAGTGGTTTCAAGCCAAATGGACAAATAGAAAATTAAATAGGTAGAAATTGATATTTTGTATGATGAAATAAGCATAATTAAATATAAGTAAATGCAAAATACATTTAATAATTTGTTTATGCTTAAAACTAAGTTTACATGTACTAATTCCCTATACATGCCCCTCCTCCAGAACACATGATAATGATTAAAAAAGAAATGAGTAATTATTAATAAAAAGTCAAGGAATTGAAAAATTTTAAGCTGGAAGATATTTTATTAGTCATCTAATCCAACTCATCCTAAAATGGAATATATGCCATTAGAGAACTGACAAGTGTTCATCTAAGCTTTTGTTTGAAAACCTCCAGTGAGTGACAAAAATCACTTTTCAACAGCTCTCATGGTTAGGACATTTCTCCTGACTTAGGCCTTTGCACATTCTATTCATTGCTTCTTGTTTTGCTATCTGGGGTCCAAAAGAATAAACCTAATCTGTGTTCCACATGAGAATCTGTCAAATACTTCAATCTTATTTCTTAACCCTTCTCCATAAGTTAAATACTCATAGTTCCTTTAATTGATATTCATTAATTTATCACCTTGGCTGTCATCCTCTAGACATTCTTCCTTTTAAAAATGAATAAAGTATTTATTAAGCACTTAGTTTATGCCAAGCACTGAGTGCGCTATGTGATGGGGATACAAAAAGACAGTTCTTGCTCTTGAGGTCATATTCTAATCAGATAATAAGAGATAATACAAATAAAAAAGGATTCAGCTGGAGTGCTGATGGAAAAACCCAATGGACTTTAACATGCAGCAGCAAGATCCAATGCCCTTCAGTCCCCTGAACAGTGCCATCTGAGCTGTCATTGCATGTCTAGCATCCAACCTTCTATAAAAAGCCACTATCTGTCCTCCTTTGCCTTCCTTGTGATATTATATTAAATTTCCTGAATGTATACACTTGTGTTTTGGACATATTTGTTTGCTTTTGTCTTTCTTAGATTGTGAGTTCACTGAAAGCAAAGATTGATGAGTTTTTCTTTTAGTCTTTCTTTGTATTTCTAGTGCTTACAATGGTGCTTAAATACAGTAGCTTCTTAATAAATGCCTGTTTACTAAATGACTGCCTTTATGATAACAGAGAATAACAAACTTCAGTTTCCTTATAAGAGTATAGTGACACAATTATGTTCTTTAAAATTACTGTCTTCCTACATTATTTAAATTTCCTCCTTTCCATCTTTGAGAATAAATTCTTATGATAAGGAATTATTTGGAAAAAAAAAAGGGAAAAAATCCCCAAACTGATCAACAGAAAAAATTTGAAATCATATGAAATGCTACATCTCTGTATAAATTCCCTATCCCCAACATATAAACCACAGCAAGAGGAGAGAAGTAGGGGGCAGCTAGGTGGCGCAGTGGATAGAGCACCAGCCTTGAATTCAGGAGGACTGGAGTTCAAATCTGGTTTCAGACACTTAACACTCCCTAGCTGTGTGACCCTGGGCGAGTCACTTAACCCCAGCCTGGGGGGGGGGGGGGAAGAGTAGAGAAGTGTGTTCTTATTAGTCTTCTTTGAGAATGTTGCTGTTTTGTCATTGCTTTTCTTTATGATTACATTGTTGTAATTATTATGTAGATTATTTTCCTAGTTCTGCTTCTTCATTATGAAAATGTTCATGTGTTATACTTATTTTAGTCATATGTTATTTCTTACAGCACAGTGATGTTCTGTAGCATTCGCCTTCATTTTTTCAGTATCTAGGGATAAGATCATTTAGGCTAGATAAGATAAAATTTATCAAGCGTAGCTAGGAACTTCATTAATATCTCCTTACTCATATCAACTCCATGTTTTTATCATTCTTTATTCTGTTATTTTTATTGTCGTGGTCAATCTCTTTGGCAGAGAAGTAACATAAGAAACTTTCCCTTTTTTTTGTTGTCACCTACCCCATCCATCCCACGCCTCCTTTTCCTTCTTTTTCCTTAAAAAAAAAAAAAAAAAAAATTGTCTTCATTTTTAGCTTCCCACTTTAGCTTTAACTCATTCTGAGCTTCACTCACTGCCAGACACTATTTTTTGGTGGGAGAATGCCATGTTTTATATTTCTCCATTATTAACTGCTTCCATCTTTAAAACAGAGGTTTAAAAGATGTCTAAGCTGCTTGAGTTGCATGTGCATCGACACTGGTCTTTCAAACAATTCTTATATTTCCTGCTTTATAGGAACTGCCTTCCTTTGTGTCCTAAGAATTTCATCTTGAGAATTCCCCATGGCTCCTGTAGAACTCTTAGCCTTACCTCTACTTCTTCTGAACCCTTGGAAAATTGCATTCCCAAAGTGTAGAGTATATGTCAAATCTATGTCCACATTTCCTCTTTTCTATTAGATACTTTTCTAAGGAACTGCTATTCCCACTATAATGTTCCCCATGATTTTCACTCCAATTCAGTTCCAATCATGAGAATAAGGTCTAGACGAGGATCTTGCATTATTGATTCCTCTATTCTTTGAAGGATGAAATAAAACAAAAAGTTGTTAGCTCTTCTGCTTATGATATAGAAAGAGCTTTACTAGATATATGATGTTCTCTATCATTATTGTAATAATTTGATCATTCTCCTATTTTTTTCCCAAAGTTTTTTACCTGAATGTTCTCTTTCATGTTTTCTACTCCTGGTTTTCATATTTATGTGCAGGAGAATACTTCAAAAAATACGTTAACTCAAATTATTTGTGTTGCAAATGATGTTCTAAGAGCTATGGGAAAACAAACAGAAGTCTTATATATTATACTTCAGTAGTGTCTTACTAAAGTCTTAAAGTCAACTAAAAACACAAGAAAATTTCACTTTATCTTAAAGGTTTTATGCCATGCTTCCAATCAAACTATCATCCCATATTCCTTCTCCCCTTCACTGCTAACCTCTGTAAAAGACACTTTTGTACTGCTCCTACCCATTTATTCCTCCAGCCCTTGAAGCCACATTTCTGACTCCACTGGTCCACTAAAAACTGTTCTTTCTCAGCTGCTAAATCCAATGGTAGCTTCTCAAATTTCTCAACTTCTCTGCATCTTATGAAACAGCTCACTGACTCTTTCCTTGTCTTTCTGGAAATTATTCTTTTTTCACCTCTTGGATTGGTTCATCATCCATCCACCTCATAAATGTGGATGATCTTCAAAAGATATTGTCCTAAAATCACTTGAGACATTACTACCTAGACAAACTTCTGGTACCTTAAAACAGATTATATTTGTGATCTTCCTCCTCATATTTGTTCTCCTTGCCAGAAGAAGGTAGAATATGAGCTGAGCTAGAAGAATTTTTTAACAGTGGAGATGAGAACTCAATTTAGGCATGAGAAACAGTAATATTTCTCCATTTCTTTTTAAATTTTTTTTTATTTTCAAAATACATGCAAAGATAACTTTCACTATTTTCCCTTGCAAAACCTTGTGCTCCAAATTTTTCTCCCTTCCTTCCCTCCATCCCCTCCCCTCGATAGCAAGTATTCTAATATAAACATGTGCAATTTTTCTATACATATTTCCACATTTATCAAGATGCACAACAAAAAGGAGAAAAAAAAGTGACAAAGTTAAAAAAAAAAAAAAGCAAGCAAGCAAATAACAACAACAAAAAAGTAAAAATACTATATTGTGATCCCACATTCAGTCCCCCAGTTCTTTCTGTCTGATCAGATGGATCTCTCTATCACAAGGTTATTGGAAATTAATAGCTCCATTTCTTAGGTTTCTATTTTCTGCCTAGTATAACAAGCTTTCCAACTACTGTCAATATATTACCTACATAATCTCTCTCATATCCATTCCTTTTCTACACTCAACCAACATTACCTATTTCAGACCTTCATCATTTTCCCCCATAAGATAAATATTTATGACAGATTCTTAAATTCTTATGACCCAGTATCATCTCTAATTTATTCTTTGCACAGCTTCTGAGATAACTTTCTAATGTCCTGGTTTGTTCACATTGCCCCCCTCCACAATGCCTTATAGTGGCTCTTTCCTTAGGTAAGCATTTGAAGCCCCCCACAATCTGGCTCTAATTCCCAGATCTATTTTACATAATCTACATTTGAGCCAAAGATAAGGTTGCCTATCATGAATATACTCCCTTTTGATTTCAATTAAAATTCTATTTTATTTTCAAAATGTAACATGAGGGCCACCTCCTTAGTGATACCTATCAAGGAATCAAGGAATACCTTCCTTGATACCCCAGCTAAAGGCAGTCTATCCTTTCTCAAGTTTTCTTAAGGGACCTTTCCTTTGCCCTTATCACACCATACTTTGTATTACATTTATTGCTGCTATGCCTCTTTATAACAGACATAAAAACAAGTATTTATCATAATAATATGGTTGTTGTTTACATAAATTTTTAATAAAAGCTACTTGTAACTTCCAATGAAGGAATTTCTAATAATATAGTAATTAGCCTATACATAACAATAATAGGTTTAAATTTGGTATATCATCCATGTGTATGCTACTTGAAGGCAGAAATTATATATATTTCCAAAGCATAGCTGCGTGTCTTGAACACAGTAGATACTTGATAAACATTTGAAGTGAAATACTGTGATGACTTCTGACATCCTAGTAACAACTTTCTTCTCTTCTCAATTTTTTAATGTAATCTAAGATGTTTGCTTTTACATTAAATGGCACCCAGATAGTAGATAATGAAACAGGCTCTAATGTACATATCTGAATTTACAATTATTCATTTTCCAGTTGTTAAATTTTTAAGAACCTACCTCAGCCATGTTGATGGATCCCACTGCCAAAGTTTTGTAGCCCAAAATAGTTCGGTTTTTGTATCGCTTCCTTCTCTGCAGCATAATCTGAAGTTTGTTGCCTTCTCTTTTCAAGAAATGAGGATACTGTGCAATACAATTCAACAGTTTAAATTTCCACACTTCTGTTATTATTTAACTTTATAAAGTTTATAATAATCTATTCCCCAAAATAGATCAAGGCCTTTCATTGTATGGAAAGGGAGAGTAAATAAACCCCAAGACAATGAGTATCTGAAAGTATCTTAGCAAATAGGAACTTAAATGTTTTAATCACTGAGATTAAGTGATTAAAGATTTAGAAATTAAATATTTCTATAAATATCACATTTAAAAATGGGAACAAGCATGAGTAATATGGACCATTATACTTAGTGCAATGAAATTCAGAGATGGTTCTAGCAAATTATGGTTTTATGTTTCATTTGCTAATTTCCCCTTCATTCTACTCCTTTACTAACAGAGAAAAAAGGAATTACAAAAAGCCTATAGCTCCTATTAGGGGTAATTTACAATTCTATCTTCCATATTGAAAGATATTCTTGGCTTATTGGAAATATATATTTTATCATTTAAAAAATGGCTTAATGTCAAATAGGATGTATGTAAAATAGTCACCTGTGTAACAGAGTCAATGATATTCATTAACATACATCAAAATATTGTCCTTATATTTCTATAAGTTTCACTTTGTTCACTTTTATTTTTAATAATCCAATTTTTGTGAATGCAATTTTTATGTATGCAAGTGAAAATTTAATGCTTCCTAAAAATAGCTTGTTGCCACATACCTACATCAAATGGTCCTTTTGTCACTTAGTTATGCAAATACATATTTTAGCATATTCATAGATATTGCTATATTGTATTATATTCATATGTATTACATCCATACAGTGTATAACAATGACAGTGTATTATATCTGCATATCCATTAAATAATTCTGTATTTAAACACCTTAAAAATTATCTTTCTAAAATTAAAAAATGAAAATATAAACTGAAAACAACTACAGGCTGACAGATTCTATATATATTTTAGCATATTTGGCATATATATTCTATATAAATTGTAAATTTTTTATGAAATGAAAATGATATATAGAATGATCAACCTTACCTATTCCAAGATCAGTAAATAATACACTGTAAAGGTAGACATGACAAAGCTAGTTTTTTGATGACAAAAAAAAAAAGCTGACAATTTTAACTTCTCAGAAAAAGAAAAATCTTATAAAGCCAGATTTGTAGTAACATTTGTTAAAAAACATTAAAATAAAAAATTACAGTAGCTAAGTAGCATAGTGAATGGCATTTTGGGCATGGACTCAGGAAGATCTGAGTTGAAAGCCTGCCTCAGATTAACTGTGTGACCCTGGGCAAGTCATTTAACCTCTGGTTGCCTCACAAATGTAATCAATTCCTGGGAGATGGGGAAGAAGGAAATAAATAGCCATTAAGTACAAAAACAAAACAAAACAAAAAAAATCAACAACAACAAAACAGGCTGATTTGGTAAGAATAATATTTTTTAACAGTCTAGATTAATGGTTACTGTGATTCTTTAAATTTCACCAAAATTTTCACCAAAAAGTTGCTATAAACTCATGTAATTAAACTTAAAATTATGGAATCACAAACCTCATAGACAGTTTTAGTTTGTGTCTATATTTTTGAACATGAATTTCTCACATGAGCAGAACAAAGGGTTTTTTCACTCTTAATGAGCAGAGGTATAAATTAGTCTAAACATATGCTCTCTGATAACAAGCTATAAGACTATCCCTATATTTATACATTAATCCCAGGATCACAGAGATAACAACATGAACTGATTGAAGAAATATACTTCAGAAATATTATGTATACTCTGACGTAACCACTTCACACTTTTCAGATTGTCTAAGATGACAGGAAAAGATAATGATATATGTTGGAGGATATATGGGAAAACTGGGACACTAATGCGTTGTTGATGGAGTTGTGAACTGAACCAATCATTTTAGAGAGTAATTTGGAACTATGCCCAAAAATCTATCAAAGTCTGCATACTCTTTGATTCAGCAGTATCTCTACTGGGTCTATATCCCAAAGAAATCATTAAAGAGGGAAAAGGACTCACATGGAAAAATGTATGTAGCAGCCCTTTTTGTTGTGGCAAGGTACTGGAAATTGGGTAGACACTCCTCAGTTGGGGAATGGCTGAATAAGTTATAAGTATATGAATACAATGAAGTATCATTCTTCTATAAGAAATGGTGAGCAGGCTGACTTCAGAAAAGTTGTCAAGACTTAAATGAACTGATGCCGAGTGAAGCAAGCAGAACCAAGAGAACATCATACATAGCAACAACAAAATTATATGATGATCAACTGTGATGGACTTGATTCATTTCAATAATAAGGTGATTCAAGGCAATTCCAATAGTCTTGTGATGGAAAATGGCACGGGCATCTAGAGAAAAAACTATGGATACTGAATGTTGATCTAGGCATAATGTTTTCACCTTGTTTACTTGTTTCTTTCTTGTGTTTTTTTTTCCCTTTTGACCTGATTTTTTCTTGCACAACATGACAAATATGGAAATACTTTAAAAGAAGTGCACATATGTTTAACTTATATCACATTGCTTGTTGTCTTGGGGAGAAGGGACCCCTCCCCACTGTGTAGTGACATCTCTTCTCAATGATAAACCTTTTTGTTATCTGCCAGGATTTCTCTAAGACTTTTATCACTTTGTCACTCGAAAGTCAGTCGTCTTAGCAAAAGCTGGCTTCTGTAGTGCCAACAATAAACTTCCTTTTGCCAGTCTAATATTATTTTAGGTCCATGAATTCTTTCACATTGGACCTGTGCCGACCGAGGAGGAGTTTCCTCAACACTCTGTACTGCTACTAGCAGCATCATTTGCTTCCCTGACCTCATCATTTGGTTCCCTGACTAGGAATCGAACTCAGGCCAAGTATTTATGATACTCTCCCAGGATCCTGACCTGAGAAAAAACTGCAAAATGCTATGGGCAAATCTTCTTTTAAAATCCTTGCTGGTTATATAGATAAAACAGTTCAAAAGCAGGGACTGAATGTTCTTGACAACCAGACCTTATCTTCCCTCCTTGGACTCTTCAACATTGGATTTTTCATCCCTGATCCACAGGCTCCATCCCCACTTTCCTAATTCCTAACATCTGAGCCAGGTTCAGGGACTGCCTCCAAATAAAGTAACTGGAGCCAGTGGTGATGTAGGACACCACCCCATGACATCACCCAACCCAAATCAGTATTTTTCTTACCTGATCCTATTCTCAGACTATACTTGTCAGGGAACCCCATTTTAGCACCCCTACAACTTTTTTGTATTTTCTTCATCAACTGAGTGCAAGTCTTTGCTAAAAGAAATTATGCCCAATCCATGTTTTACAGAGTATCTCCAGAGTAAATGCTTTTCCCCACACTTCATGACTGTCCTCTTACTACATTCCAAGGATGAGGTGCTCTCCTTTTAAGTACTCTTTCTCTCTCGCACTTCCTGCCTTACCTTGTGGGGGTACTACAAATGGGGAATAACTGGCCAAATTACAGGCTGAAGGCTATATCAAGAGGATTGTCTCCAATTGGAAAACCCCTCAACCAGTCATTTTTTTCTTATCAAATGCCTAGCGCTTTCCAATGATACTGTCTCTAACGCTGTATACCCACCTACAACTTCTCTCTAGATCTTCCTAGATCAAATCCCTGTGTCTCTGACCCCCCAGAATCCTAAAATCCTCCTTAAATAGGATTCTGTGGGTGTGGAAGGATATGGCTTTCTAAGTTCCCTCTAGATAGGAGATCCAAGTGGTTCCTTCCTTCCTCCCCCAAATGAGAGAGTGCTCTCACATGGCTTGGGGAGATCTGAGCAACTCACCAGTCAGGAGATGCTTGGATCCCTGAATACAGTTAGGACCCCACTTTAAGAACATTTTTTTTCTTTTCCTTTCCTTCCTTTCCTGACTACAGCAGGACTGAGGGAAGGAAGAGAAAAGAGAACCCTAAAATTTTAAAGAGAAGTCCTTGTGGAGAAACAAATCACTACCATTTTGTCCCTAGGCAGCATCTGGAAAAAGCACATACCTGTTTCTCTCAAAACAGTTCATTGCCACTTTAAAAAACTTTGTGACCCAGGAAACTATTTTAAAGTTGTGTGCATTTAAACTGAAAATCTGATTCTAAATTACATGAAACTAAAATAATTTAATTGGTGCATGCTAAAATGGTGAACTTGACAGTTTGGGCATAAGATTTTATAAGTATTACTACTAGAAATTTAAAACTATATTTAAACAAAGTTCTCAATGGTAACTGATTCAATCCAACAAGGCCACATGTCTATGAAATTTATTTAAAATGTTATGATACTTTCTAAATTATATATTGTGCAATTTGTAAAAATTGTATGAGCTATGTTTTAAAATTCTATCAGTCCTATAAAACTGCAAACTCAGTATTTCTACTGCGTCTATAGTTCACAGAGATCACAAAAGAAGGAAAAGGACCTACATATGCAAAAAATATTTGTAGCAGCCATTTTTGTGGTGACAAGGAACTAGAAATTGAGTGGATGCCTATCAGTTGGGGAATGGCTCAATAAATTACGGTATATGAATGTAAAGGAATATTACTGTTCCATAAGAAATGAGCAGACTCATTTCATAAAAGCCTGGAAAAACACGAACTGATGCTGACTGAAGCAAGCAGAATCAAGAGAACATTGTACAAATTAACAAGATTATGTGATAATCAACTGTGATGGACTTGCTTCTTTTCAATAATGAGATTATTCAAAGCAATTCCAACAGACTTGTGATGGAAAGTGCCATTCACAGCTGGAGAGAGCACTAAGAAGACTGAATGTGGATCAAAGCACAGTATTTTTACCTTTCTTTTGTAGTTTGATTTTTTTCTCTCATGTTTTTTCCCTTTTGAGCTATTTTTTTTTTTATTGCTCAATGAAAAATATGGAAATATATTTAGAAGAATTTCAAGTTTAATCTATATCAGATTACTTGCTGTCTTGGGAAGTGGGAATAAAGGAGGAAAGGGAGAAAAATTTGTGATTTTGTGAAGATGAATGTTGAAAACTATTTTTGCATGTATTTGAAGAAAAATCATTAAAATTTAAATAAAATTTAAAAATAGAAAAAAAAATTTAGTTAGCCCTGCTGGACATGTGCTGTAAGTTTTGTGACGGTTTACCCCAAATTATTTAGCTACTGCCTCTGTTCTGAATTTTAAGATCATCTTATTTTCTCCCTTAAACAAAGAAATTTACTAAAAGGGATCTGTGAACTCCGCACTGGTCAAGTTAGGTCTACAGAATGAAGTTACATAATTGAAGTTGTAGTTGTAGAATTTTCTAAATTATATAAAAAGTCTGAAAATGTTTTAAAAAGCAATTGGTAAGACTAATAGCTTCATTATAGAAAAGGAAAGAGTATTATTCTCTCTCTATGCCCACTCTTTTCCTGACTGCGAGGATAGGTGAATAGGATGCACCAGGCTTAGTCCTTCCTCCTGTAGAAAAACCTCAAATAAACCATTCTCATTAGTAAGATTAATCAGCCCTAGAAAAAGAGCTTGATATGGGAGATCTAATTCCCATATAAGGAAGAAAATACAGATGAAATTATTTTGAAATCTCTTGATCTTTACATTGCTTCTATTATTTAAGGAGATAGCGTTTGTTTACATGGTTAAAAACTGAATATTTGCTTTGTTTTTCAAGTCTAGTTGTTTTAAAGTAATGTCATTTGTGTAATGTTGCAAAGGTTCTATTGCTTAGCAATGCTACAAACTTCTGAGATAAATTAGACATTTTAATTTCTGGTTAACTTCAAGTTCTCTGAAAATATTTATTTTAAAATCCATCACTCCTACTATGGTTTCCATCTCCTTTCAGCAAACCATCCTGTTATTATTTAACATGTATTTAGTATATATCCATTATTTAACCAACATGATGTATAGCATCCTTAAATTCCTAATGTAAGATTTAAACCTGATACTATTGGTTGTTTTGCTAGCAAAACATTATTTTTTCTTTGTCTTGCACATTCTGCTGTTCCTGTCAAAAGAAAGTATGGCATAAGAAAGCCCATAACAGTCCTGAGATAGTTTAGGATATGTACAATGATTTATAGCTGCTATCTTTGTTTTTTCTTCTTCCTCTTCCTCTTCTTTCTTCTTTTCCTCTTCTTCTTCTGTAAAGATCTGAAGCCTCTGACATGGGACTTAGCTATTTGAGAGAAAATTTCTTGGGACCATAACTGATATTTCTTTTGAGACAGAATTCAGGAGTGGATGATGAACATTAAGTTAGTAAAACCGGGGGGCGGAGCCAAGATGGCGGAGAAGAAACACACGACTCTGTGAACGTCCTCACTCCCTCACAACCAATTAGATAAATCAGCCTCAGAAAAAGCCCTGGATTGATAGAAACCACAAGGACTGGAAGCACGACTTACCAGCTGAAGAGAATCTGGAGTTTCAACAGAAAAGGTCAGTTCCCAGGGGAGGAAGAAGAGAGGCCAGCACAGACGGCTGGGTGCTAGCATACTGCGCCGATCGCGCTGGGAAGGGCTCTGGGATCAGAGAAGCCACTGAGGTAAAGGAATCTGGCACAGGCTGTTAGCTCTTCTCTGCTTATTATTTAGCAGTTCAGAAGAGAAAGCTAAAATACCTTAAAAATTCAGATAGATTAGATTTTCCAGGACCCTGGGGTGACTCAGCAGATCTCGGCACCAGGGGGCGTGGCCTCAGCTACCTCCTGAGAATAGTTAAGAGATTGACAAGTGGGTGGATACGGCCCAAGGCAACACACACTGCCTAG
Source organism: Sminthopsis crassicaudata (assembly GCF_048593235.1). Lineage (NCBI taxonomy): Eukaryota > Metazoa > Chordata > Mammalia > Dasyuromorphia > Dasyuridae > Sminthopsis > Sminthopsis crassicaudata. Next base: position 342,577,834 of record NC_133618.1, on the reverse strand, counting down.
TTTAGCTGGAGGGAGTGAAACTCAGCTCCAGGAAGAGAAGCGGAACCTTTGAACTAGGGACCGCAGTTTCTGGCAGACACTTCCAGTTTGAGCGCAGGGGCTTTTCACGTCACCTGCTGCAGACATCCACGCCCCACCGGGACACATAGGCTAGACTTTGAGTCGCCTTTACTGTTCAATCTCAACCTCAGGGAAGCCGCTAAAACACAGCGCCCTCGGGGCACAGCAGTGCTAATCACCTCTGAGGCACTTCCAGGGAGGGGGTGGGGAACTCTCTCCCAGAGCTCTCTCTTAGCTTAGGCACTAGAACGGCTGCATCCATCTGGTCTGGGAGGAAGCTGGTAAAGAAGTAAATAAATAATTTCCTACCCCAGGGACAGACCCCAAAAGATTTTTAAAATATGAACAAAAAAGCCAGAAAAACCATAGATTCCTTCTATACAGAGAAAGAGCGGGTATCCAACCCCAAGGAAGTTAACAGCAAAGAATCAGCAGATAACAACCTAAAGGGGAATGATTCCTGCCCCCCATCACATAACTCTCTCCTTGAAGAGACTATTAAAAAATTAAAGGAGTTTGAAGAAAAATGGGGAAAGGAAAGGGAAGCTATGATAGAGAATAACAACGTCCTGAAATTGGAGTTGGAAAAAATGAAGAATTCACAGGAGAGGCAGGGAAACAAAATTTGTGAATTAGAAAAGGTTAAAAAATCACAGGAAAGTAGGATTTCTGAATTGGAAAAGATAAAAAAGTCTCAAGAAAATAGAATTTCTGAATTGGAAAAAGAAAATAATTCTCAAAAAAAAATTAGGGAAATGGAAAAAAATTCAATAGAGCAAAATAATTCATTTAAAAACGAAATTGGGCATTTACAAAAAGAACTAAAAACTGTGAAAGAAGAAAATAACTCCTTAAAAGTCAGGATGGAACAAATAGAAATGAATGATTCACAGAGAACCCAAGAATCAGTCAAACAAAACAAAAAAAAATGAGAAGCTGGAGAACAACGTCAAATACTTACTGGGAAAATCTATAGACCTGGAAAATAGATCTAGGAGAGATAATCTGCGGATCATTGGACTTCCAGAAAACTATGACCAAAAAAAGAGCCTAGATTCTATTTTACAGGAAATTATCAAAGAGAACTGTCCAGAGATAATAGAAACAGAAGGGAAAGTAGATGTCGAAAGAATTCATCGAACTCCTTCTGAAATAGACCCTAAAAAAAGAACACCACAGAATATTGTGGCTAAGCTGCAGAATTACCACACAAATGAGAAAATCCTGCAAGCAGCTAGAAAAAAAACAATTTAAATACCAAGGGGCCACAATAAGGGTCACCCAAGATCTGGCTGCCTCCACATTAAAAGATAGAAGGGCCTGGAACCTGATATTCCGTAAGGCAAAAGATCAAGGACTGCAACCAAGAATGAACTACCCAGATAAGTTTAGCATCTTTTTCCATGGAAGAAGATGGTCATGCAATGAAATAGAGGAATTCTATAGGTTTCTAAGAAAAAAACCAGACTTAAACAAAAAATTTGATCTACATCCACAAGACTGAAGAGAAACAGAAAAAGGTACACAGAACCCTTGAGAACTGTAACTGTGTTGTGGGTATATAAAAAGTACTCAAGGATAATTTGATTTTACTGATATAAAAGAAAAAAAGGGGAGTGTAGTAAAGGGAAGGAGGTCGTTTCAGAAAAAGGGGAAGGAATGATAAAAAGAGGGAAACTACATCCCAAGAAGAGGCATAGAAAATACACCATATCTGAGGGAACTTAGTGAGGGGGAGAATCATTGTGTGAATCTTACTCTCATCAGGAGAGGCTCAAAGAGTAAATAATTAACATATTTGTTTTTCAGAGAATTTTCTCTCACCTCATTAAAAGGGGGGAGAGGAAAAGGGAAAAGGAAAAGGAGAATAAGTGAAGGGACTTGGAGGGAGGGGGGAGGGATACTAAAAAAAAAAGGGAGGGTTGCGCGTCACAAGGGGGGTTTGTAAATTAAATATCGGGGAGGGGGATCAGGGGGGTCAAGGGAAAAAGCATAATCTGGGGATAATATGATGGCAGGAAATACAGAATTAGTAATTTTAACTGTAAATGTAAATGGGATGAACAATCCCATCAAACGGAGACGGATAGCAGATTGGATCAAAAAGCAGAACCCTACAATATGTTGTCTACAGGAAACACACTTAAAGCAGGGAGATACATACAGAGTAAAGGTAAAAGGTTTGAACAGAGCCTATTATTGCTTCAGGTAAAGCCAAAAAAGCAGGGGTAGCTATCCTTATCTCAGATCAAGCAAAAGCAGAAGTAGATCTCCTTAAAAAAGATAAGGAAGGAAACTATATCCTGCTGAAAGGTAGCATAAATAATGAAGCCATATCAATACTAAACATATATGCACCAAGTGGTATAGCATCTAACTTTCTAAAGGAAAAGTTAAGAGAATTGCAAGAAGAAATAGACAGTAAAACTATAATAGTGGGAGATCTCAACCTTGCACTCTCAGATTTAGACAAATCAAACCACAAAGCAAACAAGAAAGAAATTTAAAAAGTAAATAGAACATTAGAAAAACTAGGTATGATAGACCTTTGGAGAAAACTGAATGGCAATAGAAAGGAATATACTTTCTTCTCAGCAGTTCATGGATCCTATACAAAAATTAGGACATAAAGATCTCAAAATTAAATGTAGGAAGGCAGAAATAATAAATGCCTTCGTCTCAGATCACAATGCAATAAAAGCTACATTCAGTAAAAAGTTAGGGGTAAATAGACCAAAAAGTAATTGGAAACTGAATAATCTCATCTTAAAGAATGACTGGGTGAAAGAGCAAATTATAGAAACAATTAATAATTTCACCCAAGATAATGACAATGATGAGACATCATACCAAAATCTTTGGGATGCAGCTAAAGCAGTAATAAGGGGAAATTTTATATCTTTAGAGGCTTATTTGAAGAAAATAGAGAAAGAGAAGATTAACGAATTGGGCTTACAACTTAAAAAGCTAGAAAAAGACCAAATTATAAACCCCCAACCAAAAATTAAACTTGAAATACAAAAATTAAAAGGAGAAATCAATAATATTGAAAGTAAAAAAACTATTGAATTAATAAATAAAACCAAGAGTTGGTTTTATGAAAAAGCCAATAAAATAGATAAACCTTTGGTAAATTTGATCAGAAAAAAGAAAGAGGAAAATCAAATTGATAGTCTTACAAATGAAAAGGGGGATCTTTCCACCAATGAAGAGGAAATTAGAGAAATAATAAGGAGTTACTTTGCCCAACTTTATGCCAATAAATTTGATAACTTAAGTGAAATGGATGACTTCCTCCAAAAATATAGGCTCCCTAGATTAACAGAGGAGGAGATAAATTGCTTAAATAGTCCCATTTCAGAAAAAGAAATAGAACAAGCTATTAATCAACTCCCCAGGAAAAAATCCCCAGGACCAGATGGATTCACATGTGAATTCTACCAAACATTTAAAGAACAATTAGCCCCAATGTTATATAAATTATTTGAAAAAATAGGGGATGAAGGAGTCCTACCAAACTCCTTTTATGACACAGACATGGTATTGATACCTAAACCAGGTAGATCGAAAACTGAGAAAGAAAATTATAGACCAATCTCCTTAATGAATATTGATGCTAAAATCTTAAATAAGATATTAGCAAAAAGACTTCAGAAAATCATCTCCAGGATAATACACTATGATCAAGTAGGATTTATTCCAGGAATGCAGGGCTGGTTTAATATTAGGAAAACTATTAATATAATTGACCATATTAATAATCATATTAATAAGAACCATATGATCATCTCAATAGATGCAGAAAAAGCATTTGACAAAATCCAACATCCATTCCTACTAAAAACTCTTGAAAGTATAGGAATAAATGGACTATTCCTTAGAATAATCAGGAGCATATATTTAAGATCTTCAGTAAGCATAATATGCAATAGAAATAAACTGCAACCTTTCCCAGTAAGATCAGGAGTGAAACAAGGTTGCCCACTATCACCATTACTATTCAATATAGTACTAGAAACGCTAGCCTCGGCAATAAGAGCCGAGAAAGAGATTCAAGGAATTAGAGTAGGAAATGAGGAAATTAAACTATCACTTTTTGCAGATGACATGATGGTATACTTAGAGAACCCCAAAGACTCTGCTAAAAAGCTACTAGAAATAATTCAGAATTTTAGCTAAGTTACAGGATACAAAATAAATCCACATAAATCCTCGGCATTTTTATATATCACTAACAAAATGCAACAGCAAGAGATACAAAGAGAAATTCCATTCCAAACAAATGTTGAGAGTATAAAGTATTTGGGAATCCATCTACCAAAGAATAGGCAGGAATTATATGAGAAAAATTACAAAACACTTGCCACAAAAATAAAATCAGATTTAAATAATTGGAAAGACATTCAGTGCTCTTGGATAGGCCGAGCGAATATAATAAAGATGACAATACTCCCCAAACTAATCTCTTTATTTAGTGCTATATCAAGTAGACTCCCAAGGAACTATTTTAATGACCTAGAAAAAATAACAACAAAATTCATATGGAAGAATAAAAGGTCGAGAATTGCAAGGGAACTAATGAAAAAAAAGTCAGAGGAAGGTGGTCTAGGTGTACCTGATCTAAAGCTATATTATATAGCAGCAGTCACCAAAACCATTTGGTATTGGCTAAGAAATAGACCGGTAGATCAGTGGAACAGATTAGATACAAAGGACAAAAAAGGGTACATCTATAGCAATCTAATCTTTGACAAACCCAAAGATACCAACATTAGGGATAAAAATTCATTATTCGGAAAAAACTGTTGGGAAAACTGGAAATTAATATGGCAGAAATTAGATATGGATCCACACTTAACACCATATACCAAGATAAGATCAAAATGGGTCCATGATTTAGGCATAAAGAGGGAGATAATAAATAGATTAGAGGAACAGAGGATAATCTACCTCTCAGACTTGTGGAGGAGGAAGGAATTTATGACCAGAGGAGAACTAGAGATCATTATTGATCACAAAATAGAAGATTTTGATTACATCAAACTAAAAAGTTTCTGTACAAATAATACTAATGCAAACAAGATTAGAAGGGAAGTAACAAATTGGGAAAATATTTTTAAAAACAAAGGTTCTGACAAAGGTCTCATTTCCAAAATATATAAAGAACTGACCCTAATTTATAAGAAACCGAACCATTCTCCAATTGATAAATGGTCAAAGGATATGAACAGACAATTCTCAGATGAAGAAATTGAAACTATATCCACTCACATGAAAGAGTGTTCCAAATCACTACTGATCAGAGAAATGCAAATTAAGACAACTCTGAGATACCACTACACACCTGTCAGATTGGCTAAGATGACAGGAACAAATAATGATGAATGTTGGAGGGGATGTGGGGAAACTGGGACACTAATACATTGCTGGTGGAGTTGCGAAAGAATCCAGCCATTCTGGAGAGCAATCTGGAATTATGCCCCAAAAGTTATCAAACTGTGCATACCCTTTGACCCAGCAGCGCTACTACTGGGCTTATATCCCAAAGAAATACTAAAGAGCGGAAAGAGACATATATGTGCCAAAATGTTTGTGGCAGCTCTTTTTGTTGTAGCTAGAAACTGGAAGATGAATGGATGTCCATCAGTTGGAGAATGGTTGGGTAAATTATGGTATATGAAGGTTATGGAATATTATTGCTCTGTAAGAAATGACCAGCAGGAGGAATACAGACAGGCCTGGAGAGACTTAAATCAACTGATGCTGAGTGAAATGAGCAGAACCAGAAGATCACTATACACTTCAACAACAATACTGTATGAGGATGTATTCTGATGGAAGTGGAAATCTTCAACATAAAGAAAAGCCAACTCACTTCCAGTTGATCAATGATGGACAGAGGTAGCTACACCCAGAGAAGAAACACTGGGAAGTGAATGTAAATTGTTAGCACTAATATCTGTCTGCCCAGGTTGCATGTACCTTCGGAATCTAATGTTTATTGTGCAACAAGAAAATGATATTCACACACATGTATTGTATCTAGACTATATTGTAACACATGTAAAATGTATGGGATTGCCTGTCATCGGGGGGAGGGAATAGAGAGAGGGGGGGATAATTTGGAAAAATGAATACAAGGGATAATATTATAAATATATATATATATATATATAATAAAAAATTATTAATTAAAAAAAAAAGTTAGTAAACCCACCAAAAACAAAACATAACAAAACAAAAATGACACAGTGCTTCTCAGAAGGTGAAGGCTTGTTTGCAAAAATTTGGAAGGACAATTTTTCAAGCTTTCCTTGACATATGATCTTAATTATTTCCCATTCATGTTTCTTTGTCCTGGAATGGGATATAATTGTTACAACATATATGGTCTTTATTTGTGTTTCACATCTGAAGTCAAACAAAGTTAAGGACGTTTTGTTCTGTTATTAATGTCCATGCTTTTTCTTTTAAAGGAAATTTCTATATTCAGAGCAAGTTGTCAGCTAAAAAACTGTGAGATCCTGCAGTTTTTCATCTGAAATATGTAACTCATTGGGCAAGATGAAAATTTGGCCTAGTCATAACTAGATAATAGAGCATTTAGCTATTGATACAACTGGGAGCTATTTTAATGCAATGCAACTAATTTTAAAGTAGAGAATTTTAGTGCAGTATTCTTAGAAGATACAACTTCTGGAGTATTTTGTGTAACAAAAATGCAAAAGTCAATTTTATTAAGATAACGTGAAATAACATCTGCTTGTACTGGGTCTATGTACAGACCAAGCTCATGTAGTCATAAAAAAGGTTGCTGACAATATAAATTGGCCTCTTCCCAGTCCATCCTGTAACAGTCCTTTGTGAATTGATCTATCTCAAACCTACCTCCTGCTTTTAACAAGTAATTATAAGATCTCTTAAGGAAGGGTTTGTGATCCTGTTAGCCTGGTGGGATCCCCTTTCTGAAAATTGCCTTGTAGTTATCATTTCAGTTCCCCAAAGCAATCTCTTTCATGGGGATCTTGACTACTCTCTTTGTTTGGAACTGTGATTGCAGGTGGATATCTCTAGAAATTGAGGTCTCTAGAGACTCTACCCCACTTTACATAGAGCATAAAGTATTCTGGAGACTAAGGTCACCATTAGTTCTCCGGGGCAGAACTATTCAGGTCTTATTGTTAGACACACCAAATCTAACTCTTAAGACCTGCCTCCCTACTCCCAGAAAATCCAATAACAGATTTTTTAGAGAATATGAGATCATAGACTCTATTTACTCTAGTCACCATGATTTTTTTGGGGGAAAAACAAAACAAAACTAAACTAAAAAACTCTGGATTATCCTGATGGAAGTCTTGGTTCCAGCTTTATACAAGGAGGAATTTGTAAGGCAGGATATACTGTGGTTAGTCTTCACTATATTATAGAAACTCAGGCCTTGTTCTAAGTCACCTCTGCCCCAGAGGTCGAAACAGCTCTCACAAGAGCCCTTGTACTCAGAAAAGAAAAAAGATTTAACATTGACTCTTAAATATGCCTTCTACATATTTTAGATCCATGGAGCAATATGGAAAAAGGGGACTGCTAATATCTAAAAACTTCCCTATCAAGCATTGCCCTAAGATAATATAACTGCTTGAAGCTGGACATGCTCCTAAGGAAGTTGAAGTTGTATGCTACAAAAGGCATCAAATGAATGCCTCTATGGACAAAAGAGGAAACCACTTAGCAGAAGTAGCTAAGGTTTCTGTTGAAAGGTCAGTAATCATGACTCTTTTGGTACCCTGCCCCATGCCAGACATTACCCCATTTTATACAAACAAGGGGTATGTTCTGTCTTATGAGCCTAAGAGTTATATTTTGTTCCCCACTAGCACCGTTACCCATCCATGAGTCCATTGTGTAGAAGTTAGTACTTGCTTTCCACTAAGTTACCCATCTGGGAAAAAGGGTCCTTAGCATGCTTTTTTTTTTTTTTTCCTACTCATTCTCATGCCTTTTGAATTTTTCCTTTTTTTTTCCCTTTATTATTTTTATTTTCTCCAGCTACATGTAAAAACAGTATTTTTTTTGCTATACATTTACATTAATTTCCCCAAAATTTGTTTATTTATTTAATTATGTTCAAAACGAATTTTTTTTAACATTTGTTAACATTTTTGAGTTCTTGGTTCTCTCCCTTATCTCCACCCACAATTCACCACAAAATATTTCCATAAACACCAAATTGGGAAAGAAAACATAGATCTCCCACTCTAATGAAAATAAAAACCCTCAAGTAAAATTAAATTAAAAAGAAAAGAGGTAAACACAATCTTTCTCTGGATATAGATAGGATTTTTCATTGTAAGTCGTTCAGAATAGTTGTGGATGACTATACTACTGAGAATAACAAAGTCATTTATAGCTGGGCATCTTAGAACACTGTTGTTACTTTGCATAGAGTATATATTTCACTTTATTCATGGAGAACTTCCCAGGTTTTTTTTCTCCTGAGGGCATCCTGCTCATCATTTCCCAGAGAACAATAACAAACAACAGTTTTTTGAGCCACTTCCCAATTAGAGTATTCCCTCAATATCTTTTTTTTTTTTTGTCTTGCAAAGAGATCCATTATGAATATTTTTTGTACATATAAATTATTTTCCTTTTTTTTTTCTTTTCTTCCCCCCCTCCCAAGTCTCTTTTGGTATTCATGCCTGGTAGTGGTGTTGTTAGATCAAAGGATATGCATGAAATTTGGCCCTTTGGGCATAGCTCATATCTTTCGATCATTTATCAATAAGGCATGGCTCTTATTTTTTATAAATTTGACTCAGTTCCCCCTATGTTTGAGCAATGAGGCCTTATCATTAATTTGCTTCAAATTTTTCTTTTTACAATTATTGCTAATTGTATTCCCCCCATTTATTCTCTCTCCTTTCACCGTGTTCCTCTTCTTCAAAACTGTTTTGCACTTCCTCCCCCAATATGCCTTCTTTTTATCACCCTTTCTCCCCTCCCAAATCCCATTCTCCTCCCATTTTCCAGAAGGCTAAGGTATATCTCTATTGACGATGTATGTTATTTCCCATTTGAGCCAATTCTGATAAGACTAAGGTTCACTCATTCCCCTTCCTTCCCCTCCACTGTAAAAGCTTTTTCTTGTCTCTCTCTTCCCCCCCCCCCCCCCGCTGGGGTTAAGTGACTTGCCCAGGGTCACACAGCTAGGAAGTGTTAAGTGTCTGAGACCAGATTTGAACTCAGGTCCTCCTGAATTCAAGGCTGGTGCTTTATCTACTACACTACCTAGCTGCCCCTTCTTGTCTCTTTTTTACAAGAGATAATTTACACTATTCCACTTCTTCCTTTTTCTTTCTCCCAGTACATTCCTCTCTCACCCCTTAATTTCATGTTTTTAAGTGGCTAAAAAAGTGATTTAAAAAGTTATTCAAGTCACACCCATACCTTCTGTCTATATATACTCCTCCTAACTGCCATAATAATGAGAATATTCTAATGAGTTACAAGTATCATCCTCCCATGTTGGAATGTAAACATGTAAACGTTATTAACTCTCTTATATTACTTTCCCATTACCTCCTTATGCTTCTACAGAGTCCTGAATTTGAAAATCAAATTTTTCCACTCAGTTCTGGTTTTTTATCATGAAATGCTTGAAAATCCTGTTTTATTGAATGACCACCTTTTCCTCTAAAGGATTATACTCAAAAGTTTTTCTGGGCAGATGATTTTGGGTTACAATCCTAACTCTACTGCTCTACAGAATATCACATTCCAAGCATTCTGATCCTTTAATGTAAAAACTGCTAAATGTGGTTTGTGTTTTCCTGTGGCTCCACTATCTTGGATTGTATCTTTTCAGATACTTGCAATATTTTCTCCTTGACGTGGGAGTTCCAGAATTTGGCTAAAATATTCATTCCCAAGAGTTTTTATTTTAAGACCTCTTTCAGGAGGTGATCAGTTGATTTTTTTCAATTTTCATTTTATGATCTGGTTCTAGAATATCAGAACAGTTTTCCTTGATAATTTCTTCAATTACGATGTCCAGGCTCTTTTTCTGATCATGATTTTCAGTTAGTCCAGTAATTTTTAAACTATCTCTCCTGGATCTATTTTCCAGGTCAGTTGTTTCTTCAATGAGATATTTTACATTTTTTTTCATTTTGCTTTATTGTTTCTTGATTTTTTTTTTTTATTAAAGTCAATAGCTTCCATTTGTTCAATTCTAACTTTCAAGGAATTATTTTCCCCGAGTGAAATTTTTAAAAAATCTCCTTTCCCATCTGGCCAATTTTGCTTTTTTAGGGCATTCTCCTAATTAGCTTTTTGCACCACTCATTTCTCTTCCCATTTTTTTTCCTCTATCTCTCTTATCAAAATCCTTCTTGGTGTTCTGATGCTCTAAAAGTTGTTTAGAGTTATTATTTAAAGGATTTTGGAGTAGTTTAGAGGAGAGATTGGGCGAGTTCTACCTTCATTTTTTTACATATTTTCATACAGTTCATGTTGGGAGAGAAAAATCAGGAAAAAAAAAAAAGGAAAAATATTCTACAACTTGGCTAAAGTTGTAAATTGTTTCAAGTGTTTTTTTGGGTTTTTTGGGGGGTTGATTCTCTAAGTATACCATCATATCTGCATCTACTCATTGCCTATTCTAATTCCTTTAATTACATTTTCTTTTATTATTGCTATAGCCACCATTTTTAGTACAATACTGAAGAGTAGTAGTGATAATAGGCATTTTTGTCTCAAAATATTACTGGAAATGCTTCTAGCTTCTACCCATGAGAAATGATGCTTGCTGATAGTTTTAGATAAGTCTTCCTTTTATTGAACCAGCCCTTCATTCCTGGTATAAATCCCATTTGGTCATAATGCTGACAAATTGTTGTAATTTTATTCTTTATATTTATTTTTTCTCTTTCCACCCTGATCCTCCTTAGTAGAGTTTTGCTTCAGACCAACCCCCTCCTCAACCTGTTCTCCTTTCTATCAACCCTCCTCCCAGAGCTCTTACCCATTTCCCTACTGCCAAATCCTGCGTAATCCTGATTGTGGCTCCTTGATAGTTGATTTATTTTCTTGGCACCCTGAAGTACTTTTTCCTTGATATCTGGAATTCTGCAACAATGTTTCTTGGAGTTTTCTTAGTGAGATTTTTCTGGAGGTGATCAAAGGAATCTTTCAATGTCCGGGTGATATTCTTGCATGCTTGTGAGCTGTCTCCCTCCTCCCCCTCTCCTTCTCTCTCTTGTTTTTTGGCCATTGGCTTCAGGTACTCCAATAATGTAAAAAAATCTCTCCCCTGGATCTATTTTCTAGGTCAATTGTTTTTCTAATTAAGTATTTACATTTTCTTCCATTTTATCATTCTTTTTAGTTTGGCTGAACCTAGATGTCTCATAGAATCACTTAGCTTCCATTTGCCTAGTTTTATTTTCAATGTATGATTTTCTTCAGTTAGTTTTTCTATGGAAACCTAAGTCTACTTTTCAAGGTATTGTTTTCTTCAGTGAATTTTTTGTTATTGTTGCACTTGGCCAATTGTGTTTTTAAGAAAATGTTTTCTTCAGTCAATTTTTGTCCTTTCTTTTCCAAGTTATTGACTCTCTCTTGCATACTTCTCATTTCTTTTCCCATTCCCCTCCCCCCCCTTATCTGACTTTTAAAATCCTTTATGAGCTTGTCCATGAAGGCTCTTTGGGTTTGAAACTAATTAAATCCCATTTTGAAGTTTCATACTTAGGCATCTTATCCTCTTCTGAGTAAATGTTTTGGTTTTTCCTGTCACCAAGTACCAAGATTCTTTTTTGTTTCTTGCTCAGCTGGCAATTTGCATTCTATGTTGAAATGGGAGGCTGTCCCATTACTGAGCCTGGAACAAGGGTTTCGGTTACTAATTTGCTGGGACTTAGATCCTCCCACTGGCTTTTCCAGACACTGTCTGAGCTGGAGTGAGCAGCTCTTTCACCCAGTGAGACTGATGTTTCTTGAAGTCCTTCCAATCTATCTTGAGCTGGAATATAATTTTATCTCTTTGTAGCCTCTGTCATTCCAGACTCTATTCAGTCTAGGTTTTGTGTAGTTTTCAAGGAAAACCCCCGTGCTACACTTTTAAAATCCCTCTTCCAGACCCCTCAGGAACCATTTCCCAGATTTGCAGGACATGCTCTATGCATAAACCAACCCTGAGGGAGTAGCCCATCTTTCCCCTCTCTTAGAGCTTGTAAACATCGAGGGCAGGGGCGGAGGAGTGAATAGAGGGGAAAAGAAAGACATCCTGGGGAGGACTGGCAGCTAGGTTTCACACATATGTCCCCATGCAGATGTTTTTGATATCTCCTATTCCTAATAGATACCTTGACCAATTGGATTGAGGCTTTTCCCTGTAGTTCAAAAAAGGCAGGCAAAGTCGCTTGGGTACTTCTTAATGAAATTATTCCTCATTTTGGGTTACAAGGCCTTTGTAGAGTGACAATGGGCCAGCCTTCAACTTTCAAATAACACAAGTAGTGTCTATGCCCTTTCTATCACTTACAATATTCATTTTGTATCATATCTTCAATCCTCAAGCAAGGTTTAAAAAGACCCTTAAATGAACACTTACTAAATTGTCCACTGTTTAAGCTAATTTAGATTACACTTCTTTCTGTTGCCCTGCTCAGAATCTGTATTGTTCCTAGAACAGCCTTGCAACTAAGCCCTTTTGAAATGCTATGTGGTAGGCCATTTCTTACCTTAGACATAATAGTGAACTCTGAGTGGCACCAATTACTCCATTACTCATGTAATGTAATGTCTAGGGCAGGTAGAGAGTAGGCTAATACTCACCTGCTGAGCCTGGATATTATGCACTAACCCCTTCTAACTCCCAAAACTGTGAATCCAAAGGTTAAGATATATACCTCAGATCTTGGGAGTGCCCTGTCACTGACACCCTAGGCTCCAAAGGGAGGGTTCTTGAAGGATTATTTTGACCATTCTTACTGCTCTGAAATTTAAGGGCTTGCCTAGTTGGTGTTACATCTGATGGCTGTTCTTACTCCCAATGCAGAGAAAATTTCTCAGAAGGAAGAGCTAATGCAGGACATGAATAGCAACACCTAGTTCTGTGAACTAGTTGAAGACTTGAGACTGCTATTAAAAAAAGACATCTATCACCTGAATCCTGCCTTAGGAAACAAGATTCTGAGTTCTTACCATATTGTGCTTATTTTCTTGCTTGTTTTTTTATATTATGCTATACATATGCACAATTCCCCTCCCTGGGTTTTTAACTCCACACCCCTACCTCCATTGCAAGATTGTTATTAAATATTTTAATCTCTCCTCCTGTTGGTTAAGCCCTGGAGTTTCCAGCTTTACTCAGAAGTCTATGATTTCAATTCTTCTTTCTTATCAGGATTGGGGAAATACTATCTTCAGAGTTCCAGCACTAACGCTTTGCTTTTATAGGACAGTTGGGGGTGGGGGTGTGCAGGTACTGAAATTATAGGATTTCCCAAATCCCAGAAGATTTATAATAATCTTTCCAAAAATCTGGCTGAAATCAACAATTACCTTACTAGTAACATTTGAGCTTTGGGTCAGCAATAGCAATTCTTGGCCATTCTTACTTTAAAAAACTGATGGGCTCTGGTGGTACCTGGGTACCTATGCATTCCTTGGAGAGGAGTGTTGTTTTTATATCAACAACTCTAGCATTATTCAGTTCAGTGAGATTAATGCCAAACAATTACATAATAACTACAGTTCATTTTCCTTCACTCCTTGGTTAATAATGGCTAATGTCCCTATTAATGTCCCCTTGTATATTTTGTCCCTTTTGCTGAACTATGCTTCCCTCCTCCTTTATTTAATTGGTTTGTTTCTTTTGTTTCCTCCTAACTCTCCCAGGTCAAATTACTACCATCATGTACTCTGGACTTCCTCTATTATGAATGAAGCAACAAGGGATTTTCATTTGCAATAGCTTTCATGTGCAATAGCACAACTCTATGTCTCATGTCAGCTTGATACTATTACAGAACAATGATCTTCCTCCTTGGTCCCAGCCCCAAAATGTGCCCTAGAAATTCAAACAGTGAGGAAGGATGGGAACTCAAGTCAGCTTGTTCTTCCCCCCTTATTAGGAAACTTTTTATCAACTTTCTCTGTGGTCATTAAGCATCCTTTATTTCCTCAATTCCTCTCTGATTCCTCTTTGATTCCTCTCAATTCTTTTCTGGGTTCTCCTCCTCTCTGTCTATAAAAATTTCCTCTTCACAAAGCATTTCAAAAAAAACCCCTATGACCTTTTCTTGTAAATAAAAGTACTTTTTGATAAAAAGAACATCATAATTTTGATATCTTTGGAATATGTTTATAGTAGTGGTATATAACAGCCTCAAATGGTTATAAAGCTTAGTAACTGAGTATATGTGAAAATTGTTTTTCACAATAAGAAACAGCAGTAGAGTTATAAAAACTAAATTCATATCCCAGATCTGACATACACTGGCTCTAGCTCTTGATTTTCATTGGTAGAAGGGAGTTTCTTCGCCTAAGTTCTTTATACTCATGAAATCACAATCCCTTAATGATGGCATAAATTTATAGCTCCTCAACAATTTCACTAGTGTCCTCTAACAGTCTCTTCTAAACCACATAGTTATTCTAATGTGTTTTTCTTTTTATTAATGACTGGGTGGAGTTTTTTCATAGTAGTTGATGCCTTGCCATAGCTGTTTTGAGAAAGCTATTTCATATCCTTTTGAATATTTATCTACAAGAGAATAACTTTTATTCTTATAGATTTCTATCAGCATTTCATTAAAAATCTTGGACATTAGACCTTTAAAAGGGAAGTTGCATATCAAGTTTTTTTCCCTTTCAACTGTTTCTCTAACTGCAGTGATTTTATTAAATCATTTAATACAGTTATATTATCAATGTTAGTGTGATTATGTATTTTAATTATTCAAAATTGTTCATTTCATCTCTTTCAATCACTTCATCATGACATGAATTCATATCATGGCAACATAAAAAACTCCTCCCCTATTCAGAGTGAATTCCCTTCCTTTCTAATTTAATGGTCATATAGGAAGGGTTTAAATTATGAATCCATTTGGAGCTTATTGTAGCAAACATCAGACTGTTTCCCAGTTTTTCCAGCATGTTTGTCAACTATCAAGTTCTTACCCCAGTAGCTGGTTTTTGGCTATATCAAACATATTACCATATTTAATTGTGTTTGGAGTCTGGTGTACCTAATCTATTATACTGATCAAATTTTTTTATTTTTTAAACTAGTAGTTAATATTTTTATATTTTTTGATTTAGTACTTCTAAGCTCTCTTTCTCCCTATTTTTGAAATAATTTCCCCTGGTTTTTTTTTTAATTCCTCTAGGTTAATATTCTAATGCTTTTTTTAAAATAGTAGTTCTACTTTGCATGGCAAAGAATCTGCAAGTTTATTTTGAAAATGCTTTTTTAAAAAATGTTGACAACAACTATAAATACTCAATACTCTCCAATTATTTACATCTTCTTTTACTTCTATAAAAAGAAAATTTTGTAATGGTTTGTGTATGTTTTGGCAGCTGGCAACCTGTAGTTATAAAGAATGGATTTCCCCCAAAAATCTTTCTGTGAAATTTTATTGTTAATATGCAGAAACACTAGTAATTTCTATTAATTTTTTTATATATTGGTATTTCAATGAATTTTTTAATTGCTTCAAATTGGTCATTAATTGACAATTCAGGTTTCTCTAAGTGAAACATCATATGGTCTGGGAAAAAAAAAAGTATTAATTTTGATTCTTCTGTACCTATACTTATGCCCTTAATTTTTTCTTCAAGCCTTAAGCTAATATTTTTAGAAGTATATCAAATATCTATGGCAAAAATAGGTATGTTTGTTTTCAAATTAATCTTACCAGAAAAACTTCTAGTATATTTCCAGTGCAATTAATGATAGTTCTTACCTTTAAACACAGTCTATCAAAAGAATTTTTTTTAAACGTAAAAGCCTGTTATATTTTATCTAAGTTTTTGTATACAGTCATGTAGAACTTATTTATTTTTCTTATTAAAATTATCTATAAATGTTTTTAGGTTTCCTAATGTTAAATCAACCTTATATTCCTGGAATAAATCCATTCTGGACACAGTACAGTCTTTTAGATATAATCCTGCCGCATTCTGCTGAAATTTATTCAGCATTTTAAATTGATTTTCATTAGAGATATTGATCAATAGTTTTATTTTTCTACTTCTTTCTTTGGTTTCAGAAGCAGAATCCTATTTATCTATCTCATGGGGAAGTTGGTAGGAATACTTTCATTTCCTATTTTTACAAATAATTTATGTAATGATGAAAATAATTTTTCTTTGAATATGTGATAAATTTTATTCACAATTTTATTTGTTCCTAGATTTTTTCCTCCTTGATAGTTTTTCCAAATTCTTTAAATTATATCAAGTTCTTAAAATATCTATTTCTTACACTGTTAATCAGAGTACTTTATATTTTTATAAATATTCACATTATATTTAATCAATCAGCATTGTCATACAAATGGGACAAGTAGTTTATAACAATTTACTTTATTTCTTCTTCATTTATTGTGAATTTATTTTTCTGAATTTTTGTTGTGCCAATTTGCTTTATTTCTCTATAGTTAATGGTGTTTATTTTGTTATTATTTTCAGAAACAGTTCTAAATTATACTACTAATTAGGTGGGATTTTTCATCATCTCCTTTGATATTTCACAATTTGTTAATTGAGTTAGGATTTATTTGTTGTTTTTGTAGTTTTGCTAGTTCTACTAGCAAATAATTCCATTATTTTTCTGTGTAGTTGGTAAAAATGTTAAGAGATACCAATTGTCTCTTAGAATTTTTTTTTGACCACAATTCCCAAGCTTACTATAATTGTCATTTCACTAAGATATCTACTATGCAAGTGCAATATAAAAAATTAGTGATTGTAATCACTGGAACTGGGTTCATATCTGATATATGTGACATTTAATACTTCTATGATCTTGGAAGTTACTTCACCTTTCTACATCTTGGTTTCTTTTTTTTTTTTTTTCTTTTTTTTTTTTTTAAATAAAATTGGGGCTTCTATTTGATGGTTTTTCAGATGCTCTCCAGACTGAAAGCCATGGACCTATGATTTTTATTTTTATTTTTAGAATCCACCAATTTTTTGTTTACAAAATGTATCTTTCATTTTAAATTTCAAATCATTTCTTCATATTTCCTTTACTAATCATAATTTTTGTTACATACTGGTTGATGATTGATATAGTCATAATAATCTGCTTTCCTATGGGGTTTGTATGCTCTAGAATGGGGTCAACTTTTTATAAAAATGCTATGTACAACTATATATCTTTCAATTCCCTACTCAGAAATTAACAGATACCTTCATATTTAATTCTTTTAAAATTCTATTCAGGTCTTTTATTTCTTTCTCATTTAACTTCTTCCTAGAATTGTTAAATCAAGGAGCGAACTAGATGGCACAAATGAAGAGAGCACTGGCCCTGAAGTCAAGAGGACTTCAGTTCAAATCCTCTCAGACACTTAACACTCACTAGCTGTGTGACCGTGAGCAAGTCACTTAACCCCAATTGCCTTGCCAAAAAACAAAAAAAACCAACAACCAAAGATAACAACTACAATTGTTAAATTTAAAAAAAAATTGTCTATATCTGAAAGGGACACATTAAGGTCTTCTACTATTAGAAATAGAAAAACTATTTCTCTATGTAATGCAATTAAGGTTTTCCTTCTAATTGTTGGATGCTTATTCAGAGTGTATAATATTGATTATTGATATCTCATTATTGATGGTATCTTAATTATGTTTCTTATTAGTATTGCCTTGTTTTAGAGATCATGGTTACCACCTTATTTTTTTAAATTAATTCATTCAAAATATGCTAAATTTTGCTCTGGCCTATTTTAGCCATGCCAATCTTTATGTTTTGAGTATGTTTATTTGGCTCTGAAGTCAGGAGGACCCGAGTTCAAATCTAGTCTCAGACACTTAATACTTCCTAGCTGTGTGACCCTGGGCAAGTCACCTAACCCCAATTGACTGGGGGGGGAGGGGAGAGGAAGAGTACATTTATTTGTAGATAGCACACTGCTGAACTCTGATTTTTAATCCAGTATGTTACTCTCCTGAGTTTTATGGACAAGTTTATCCTATTTACATGTATAGAACTATTAGGTTGTGTATTTCATTTTTGATTTTTCCTTTCTGTATTTCCCCCTTTAAAAAGAAAAGGAAGGTGACAAAAGAGAAGTAATGTGATTAACACCAATATTCCCATTTCTTTGCTCTAGTTCTCTTCACTTAGCCCAAACCTTCTTTCTCTTGTTTAGTCTTGTTTCACTCTGTGAAAGTTGTTTTCTTTAAGACTAATATTTTCTCCTTGACTCTATTCTCCTTCTTAAAATCCCTTATGTTCATTTTTGTCCCAACATATTTCCCCATATAGTTTAATATATTTTTATACCAAACACATTGTGCATTTTACACATATATGTTCAACTTACTTTTCTTCAAATAAGTCAGGTTCAGTGGGATGATCATCATTCCCCATTTCCTCTAAGTTTACACATTCTTCAGAATTTCTGCACAGTAAAATTATGAGAAACAGAAACTTCCTAATTCTTCCCTAATGCATTCCTTTCTCTCTCCATTTTAAAAACAAACAAAACAGGACAAAAACGTGCCGAGGTCCTGTGTTTATCTTTCTTAATTCTTTCTCTGGCCACTGAAAATAGTGGAACTATCAAGAGAAATCTCTTTTCCCTCTACTGAAATTAAAAAAGGCTTTATTATAATAAATATTCAAATATGTTTGCTTTTCTGGCAAATTTTGTTTGCCAGAATTTATTCAACTGTCTTTTTTGTTTCTGTTTTAATGATTCTACTTAGTTCTGGTCTTTTCATCAGGAACACTTGAAATTGTTATATTAAAGGTACATTTCCCTTCTCCCAGGCCCATAAGATTATCATTGATCTTACATAAGTCCTTTGGAGTTCTAAATATTTTATATTATTTATAATATTTATAATATCATATTTCATGATTCCTGCTTTCTCTCAACTCTGGTCATTTCCACCAGCTGTCCCATGTTTAAAATCTCTTTTCACCTCTGCCTCCTGACTTTTTTCAACCTCAATTAAAATTCCAAATTCTGCAAGATGTTTTTCCCAATTCCCTTTGTGTTAATGCTTTCTGCCAAGATTAATTTCAAAGTGTCCTTCATATATCTCTTTTTTATATATAATTGTTTATTTATATATTATTTTTCCAATAGATTGCACTTTAAGAAAATAAACTGTTTTTTACTTTCTTTGTATCTCTAGTGCCCAACATCTAGTTTTCACTCAATAAACACTTGATTTCTCTTGGTAGACTCCTCCACATTAGCATCTTAGCTAGAAATACCACATGTAAAGTTTATCTAAATAGGAAAATAGATATATACAAATTTAAATATACCAAAAAATACATATAATGATCTAAACTAGTGTTTTACTTGTTTACTGACTTTACAAAAGAATTTAGCATGAAAAACTTGTGTATTTTTCTCCTTCATTTCCTTATTCTTTTTCCTTATATTGTTAGTAAAAAAACAAACAAACAAAAAAAAAAACCCTATTAACTCTGCCAAGTAGAAAGAAATTCTCTAATCCATAGAGGTTAAAAACAGTGGGGAAAAAAAAAAAAAAAACATAACAACAACCCACAAAACTCCTACAATAATAGACAATTTTAAGGCTGAGAAAAACTTCCTGAAACTGAAATCAAATACAAAAATTTAATCACTGCACATTTACCTCTGAAATAATTTTATTACCTACCTGTAATGAAAATGTTAGTGCAAGATCAGTTTCTACTTGTCCACTGGGAGGCAGCACAATTTCGTGAGACCTCAATATTCGTTTTGAGCCCTGTAATAAAAAGCAAGAAAACCTCTCACCAGATATAAAGAGGAGAAGCCTCCTGATTTAGATAACATAAATCAAATGATGAAAAGTTATATGTAGAAAAATTAGTTACAGGTAAATTTAAATTCTTATTTTTCATTTAATAATATTCTTCCCCCCCCCCCCCAAATACATGTAAAGATAATTGTCAACATTCACTTTTATAAGATTTTGAGTTCCAAATTTTCTTTCTCCCTCCTTCCATTTCCTGCTCCTTCCCCAAAACAGCAAGCAATCTGATTTAGGTTATACATATACAATCATATTAAACATATTTCCACATTATTCATGCTGTGAATCAGAATCAGAACAAAAGAGAAAAAACACCACATGGGGGTAAAAAAAGGAGAAAATAATATGCTTTGATCTGCATTCTAATTCCACAGTTCTTTCTCTGAATATGAATAACATTTTCCAACATGAATCTTCTGAAATTGTCTGAGATCATTTATTATTGAGAAAAGTTAAATCTACCAAAGATGATCATTGAACAATATTGCTGTTATAATATACAACATTGTCCTAGTTCTACTCATTTCACTGAGCAAAAGTTTACATAAATCTTTTTGGATTTTTCTGAAATCTATCAGCTCATCATTTCTTATAAAACAACAGTATTTTATTACATTCATATATCATAATTTGTTCAGCAATTCTCCAAATGACGGACATTCCTTCAATTTCTAATTCTTTGACACCATTCTGCTATAAACATTTTTTGTACATATGAGTCCTTTTCTATTTTTTATGATCTCTTTGGGATACAGACCTAGTAGTGACATTGCTGGACCAAAGGCTTTGCAGTTTCATAGCCTTTTAGACATAATTCCAAATTTCTCTCCAGAAAGGATAAGTCAGCTTCAACAATGAACTGAGGTTTCAATTTTCCCACATCCTCTCCAACATTTATCATTTTCCTCTTCTATATTAGCCAGTCTGACAGGTGTGGCGTGGTACCTCTGAGTTGTTTCAATTAGCATTTTCTAATCAATAATGATTTGTAAAAAAAAAAATATTTAAAACTAAATGCAAATTAAGAAAAAAAAAGCAAATAGAAAAATACAGAAAATAAAAAACAAAACAAAACAAAACAAAAATTGTCATGTGCCCAGCAGAACATCAGGCATTCAAAATATGCAATAATAAATTTCCATTTAAAAAAAGCATATATAATAATAGAAGAAATTCATGACTGTTCATCTTTTCTTGGCTTCCTTATATGTTATTCCTTTATTTTTTGTTGTATGCTTTTTACTTTATTCTTTTTTCCTCTCTTTCATCCCTTATATCCCCTTCTCCCAAGCAGGATCTATATTATACACTCTGAATATGCATCCAAGGAAAACCTTAATAAACCATTACATGGAGAAATAGTTTTTCTATTTCTAATTGTAGGAGACCTTAATGTGTTTAATAATTCTTTTTTTTTTCTTTTTTTTTTAAATCTAACAGTTCTATTGGTGGTAGTGGTGGTGGTGGTTGTTTGCTTGTTTTGACAAAGCAATTGGGGTTAAATGACTTGCCAGGGTGACACAGCTAGTGAGTGACCAGATGAGAATTCAAAATCTTCTGACTCCAGGGCCAATGGTCTATTCACTAGCTGCTCCTTGATTTAACAATTCTAACAAAGTTAAATGAGAAAGAAATAAAAGACCTGAATAGAATTTTAAAGGAATTAAATATGAAGGAAATTAAATATAAAGGTGATTTTTGAATAGGACTGAAAGTTATATATTTCTTAGTAATACATAAAACTTTAATTGACTCCACAGTAGAGTATACAAACCTCACAAATACAGGAAAAGTAGATATATTGAATGTATCAATTATTAACCAAAATTACTAATCAGAATATAATAAAAATTATGATCAGTGAAGTGATAATAAGAAATGATTTGAAACTTAAAAAGATATATTATATAAAGCAAAGAATTGGTGGATTCTAAAAAAAATTTTAAAAAATAATCATCAAAACCATAGATCCATGGATTTCAGTCTAGAGAGGACCTAAAAAAAACATCAAACACAAAAGCCAATTTTATTTTTAAAAAATAATAATTTAACTATTTTCCAGCAGTTTTGTTTTTGTAAAATAGTAAGTTCCCATCATAAAGCTGGAGTCTGAGTTTATCAGACACTAGATTACTATAGTCTCTGATTGCTGTGTCTTATGTACCTAACCCATTCCACTGATTTACTACTCTATTTCTTAGCCAGTACCAATTGACTTTGATATGATTGTCACTTTATAATATACTTTTAGATCGTCCTTAGCATTTTTGGGTTATTACTTCATTTGATATTCTTGATCCTTTGCCCTTAGATGAAGTTTGATTCTTTTTGTCATTTTTTGTTTGTTTTTATTTTTTCTAACTCTAAAATAATATTTTGATAGTTTTAATTGATACAGAACTGAATAAGTAAATTAACTTAGAGTTGACATTTTTATTATATTAAGTTTGCCTTACTTATGAACAATTAATATTTTTTAATTATTTAAATCTGACTTTATAAAAGTAAGAATTAAAAAGTAAAAATGTTTTCTAATTGTGTTTTTATATAGGTCTTTGTTTGTCTTGACAGGTAGACTACCAAATATTTTATATTTTCTATAGTTATTTAAAAATATCTTATTATTTAACATTTTATTTTTCCCCAGTTACAGGTAAAAAAAATTTACATTTATTTTTAATAATTTGAGTTCCAGATTCTTTCCTTTCCTCCATTGTAGCCACTAGGAAGGCACATGTGAAGTTATGCAAAACATTTCCATAAAAATCATACTATGAAAGAAAACAAACAAAAAAACTTCAAGAAAAAAAACTTTTTAAAAAAGTATGTTTTAATCTGTCTTCAGACACAATCAATTTTTTCTCTGAGCATGGATAGCATTTCTCATCATAAGTAATTTAGAATTGTCTTAAATCATTGCATTGATGAGAATAGTTACGTGATTCACAGCTGATCATCTTATTATATTATTTATACTTTGTATAGAGCACATTTCACTTTGCATGAGCTCAGGTTTTTCTTCCCAGGTTTTTCTGAGAGCATCCTGTACAATAATACAATAATATTCAATCATAATCACATACCACATCACATACCACAATTTGTTCAGGCAATCCCTCAATTACCAATTCTTTGCCCTGAGGCAAGAAGAAAATTTGCCATAATTTTTTGTATATCTATGTCCTTTTCCTTTTTTTTTTTTTTTTTTTTTTTTTTTTTTTTAAAGCTCTCTTTGGATACATGCCTACTACTGCTGTTGTTAGATCAAAAGGTATGCATAATTTTATTTAAAGTTCTTTGGGCACAGTTCCAAATTGCTCTATAGAATCATTGAATCAGTTCACAATTATACCAACAACACATTAATGTCTCATTTTCCCCATGTTCCCTTTAACATTTGTCATTTTCCTTTTCTGGTATACTAGTCAATCTAATAGGTATTAGGTAATAATTCAAAATTGTTTTAATTTTCATTTCTCCAATCGATAGTGAGTTAAAGTATTTTTTTCACATTACTATAAATAGCTTGATTACTTCATCTGAAAACTGTTTATATCTTTTGGTCATTTAACATTTGGGGAATGGTTTTTATTTGTTATAAATTTGACTTTGTTTCCTATATGCTTGAGAAATAAGGTCTTCTCAGAGAAATAGTTCAAAATTCTTTTCATAATTACTATTTCTAACTTTACTCCTCCCCCTCTTTTCAATTCTTTCCCCCTTCTTCTTTTACTTTGTTCCTTTCCAAAGGTATTTTACTTCTAGCTACCTCTTCTTAACAATATGCCCTCCTTTCTAGCACTCGTTGCATTTCTAGTATCCCCTTTCTCTCCTAATTTCCTACAGGGTAAGATAAATTTCTATACTCAATTGAGTACGTGTTATTTCTTCTTTGAACCAATTCTATTGAGAGTAAAATTCAGTTACTCCCCTCTTTCCCTTCATTGTAAAAATCTTTTCTTGCCTTTTATGTAAATAATTTATGCCACCCCACCTTCCCTTCCTTTTTCTCAAGACATTCCTCTCTCATCCTTTATTTTATTTTTTTAAAGAAATTAACCCTTCATATTCAATAATAACTATGCCCTATATTTATGACCGTCAGTAAGCATAATATGCAATAGAGATAAACTGCAACCTTTCCCAGTAAGATCAGGAGTGAAACAAGGTTGCCCACTATCACCATTACTATTCAATATAGTACTAGAAACGCTAGCCTTGGCAATAAGAGCCGAGAAAGAGATTCAAGGAATTAGAGTAGGAAATGAGGAAATCAAACTATCACTCTTTGCAGATGACATGATGGTATACTTAGAGAACCCCAAAGACTCTGCTAAAAAGCTATTAGAAATAATTCAGAATTTTAGCTAAGTTACAGGATACAAAATAAATCCACATAAATCCTCAGCATTTTCATATATCACCAGCAAAATGCAACAGCAAGAGATACAAAGAGAAATTCCATTCCAAACAAATGTTGAGAGTATAAAGTATTTGGGAATCCATCTACCAAAGAAAAGTCAGGAATTATATGAGCAAAATTAAGAAACACTTGCCACAAAAATAAAGTCAGATTTAAATAATTGGAAAGACATTCAGTGCTCTTGGATAGGCCAAGCGAATATAATAAAGATGACAATACTCCCCAAACTAATCTCTTTATTTAGTGCTATATCAAGTAGACTCCCAAGGAACTATTTTAATGACCTAGAAAAAATAACAACAAAATTCATATGGAAGAATAAAAGGTCGAGAATTGCAAGGGAACTAATGAAAAAAAAGTCAGATGAAGGTGGTCTAGGTGTACCTGATCTAAAGCTATATTATATAGCAGCAGTCACCAAAACCATTTGGTATTGGCTAAGAAATAGACCAGTCGATCAGTGGAACAGATTAGGTACAAAGGACAAAAAAGGGTACAACTATAGCAATCTAGTCTTTGACAAACCCAAAGATATCAACATTAGGGATACAAATTCATTATTTGGAAAAAACTGTTGGGAAAACTGGAAATTAGTATGGCAGAGTAACACCATATACCAAGATAAGATCAAAATGGGTCCATGATTTAGGCATAAAGAATGAGATCATAAATAGATTAGAGGAACAGAGAATAGTCTACCTCTCAGACCTGTGGAGGAGGAAGGAATTTATGACCAGAGGAGAACTAGAGATCATTACTGATCACAAAATAGAAGATTTTGATTACATCAAACTAAAAAGTTTCTGTACAAACAATACTAATGCAAACAAGAGTAGAAGGGAAGTATTTTTACAGTTAAAGGTTCTGATAAAGGTCTCATTTCCAAAATATATAGAGAACTGACCCTAATTTATAAGAAATCAAACCATTCTCCAATTGATAAATGGTCAAAGGATATGAACAGACAATTCTCAGATGATGAAATTGAAATTATATCTACTTATATGAAAGAGTATTCCAAATCACTACTGATCAGAGAGATGCAAATTAAGACAACTCTGAGATACCACTACACACCTGTCAGATTGGCTAAGATGACAGGAACAAATAATAATGAATGTTGAAGGGGATGTGGGAAAACTGGGACACTGATACATTGTTGGTGGAGTTGTGAAAGAATCCAACCATTCTGGAGAGCAATTTGGAACTATGCCCAAAAAGTTATCAAACTGTGCATACCCTTTGATCCAGCAGCACTACTACTGGGCTTATATCCCAAAGAAATACTAAAACAGAGAAAGGGACCTGTATGTGCCAAAATGTTTGTGGCAGCTCTTTTTGTAGTGGCTAGAAACTGGAAGATGAATGGATGTCCATCAATTGGAGAATGGTTGGGTAAATTATGGTATATGAAGGTTATGGAATATTATTGCTCTGTAAGAAATGACCAGCAGGAGGAATACAGAGAGGCTTGGAGAGACTTACATCAACTGATGCTGAGTGAAATGAATAGAACCAGAAGATCACTGTACACTTCAATGTTGTATGAAGATGTATTCTGATGGAAGTGGATATCTTCAACATAAAGAAGATTCATCTCACTACCAGTTGATCAATGATGGACAGAAACAACTACACCCAGAGAAGGAACACTGGGAAGTGAATGTAAATTGTTAGCACTACTGTCTATCTACCCAGGTTACTTACACCTTCGGAATATAATACTTAATGTGCAAAAAGAAAATGGGATTTACACACATATATTGTATCTAGGTTATATTGTAACACATGTAAAATGTATGGGATTGCCTGTCATCTAGGGGAGGGAGTAGAGGGAGGGAGGGGATAATTTGGAAAAATGAATATAAGGGATAATGTTATAAAAAAATTACTCATGCATATATACTGTCAAAAATTTTATAAATAAAAAAAAATAAAAAAATAATAACTATGCCCTCTGTCTATACAAACTCCTGTCCTAATAATGAGAAAGCTCTAATAAGTTAGAAGTATCATCCTCCCCAGTAGGAATATTAATAGATTAACTTTATTAAGTCCCTTATGATTTCCCTTTCCTGATTAACCCTTCATGCTTCTTCTACAATTAAAACATAAATTTTCTATTTAGCTCTGTTCTTTTCATCATGAAACACGTGAATAGATGAATGCATCTATTTCACTGAATATTCGCTTTTTCCCTTGAAGGATTATACCCACTTTTGCTGGGTAGCTGAAGGTGAATCTTGATTGTAATCCTAGCTCCTTTGCTCTCTGGAATATTTCTTCTCCAAGCTCTCCAAAACTTTAATGTAGAAGCTGCTAAATTTTGTGTTGTCCTGACTATGTCGCCACCATACTTGATTTGTTTCTTTCTGGATGCTTGTAAGCTCCAGAATTTGGATATTCCTGGTACTTTTAACCTTGGGATCTCTCTCTTTCAAGAGATGATTGCTGGAGTCTTTCAATTTTTATTTTACCCTCTTATTCTAGAATACCAGGACAGTCTTCCTTGGATGATTTCTTGAAAGATCTCAAGCTATTTTTTTGATCATGGCTTTCAGGTAAACCAATAATTTTAAAATTATCTTTTTTTTTTAAATTCACTTCCTCTTATTGTGAGTTCTGAAATGCTAAAATTTGTTTAGAATTATTATTTATAAGTATTAGAAGGGGTTTGGATGAGAGTTCTAGGGAATCCCTGTCTTTACTCTGCAATCTTGGCTCTGCCTCTTGTCCATAGTAAATGCAATTTCTCTATCTGGGCTTTGCTAATAGCACATATCTATTTATTTATCTATATCTACATCTATAAATAAATATACATATAAAAATATCAATGATTTATATGGGTTTATTCTGTAATTTTGCTAATACTCTAAGTGAACCATAATATCATCTGCAGAGACTTTTTTCCTCGCTGTTTATTCTAATTCTTTTAATTAATTTTTTTCTTTCTCATTGTTAAAGCGAACATATCAAGCATTATATTGAATAATGGTAGTGATAACAGGCACTCTTGTTTCTCCTGATTCTGCTGGGAAGCCTTATAACATCCCATTATGTATAATGCTTGCTGATGGTTTTAGATATTGCTTAGAATTTTAAGGAAAATTTCATTTACTCCTATGCTCTCTAGTGTTTTAAAAGGAATCAGTACTGTATTTTGCCAAAAACTGCATTTATTGAATCAATCATATGCTTTCTTTTAGTTTTGCTATTAATATGGTCCATTATGCTAACAGTTTTCCTAATATTAAATCTGCCCTACATTCCTGATATAAATCCCACTTGGGTAAAAATTGCTATAATCTCTTTGCTCATATTTTATTTAACATTAATATTCATTAGGGAAACTGGTCTATAATTCCTTTTCTCTGTTTTAGCTCTTTCTGGCTTAAGTAGTATATTTATCTTATAATAGGGATGTGGTAAGACTCCTTCACCTATTTTTCCAAATACTTTAAAAAGTATTGGCTTTTATTGTTCCTTAAATGTTTAGTAGTATTAATTTGTAAATACTGGCCTTAGAGATTTTTTTCTTACATAGCTCGTTGATGGCTTGTTCAATTTCTTTTCTAAAATAGGGTTAATTTAAGTAGTGTATTTCCTCTTCTGTTAATCTGGGCAATTTATATTTTTTTTGTAAATATTCATCCATTTCACTTAGATTGTCAGATTAATTGGCATATAGTTGGGCAGAATAGTTCCTAATTATTGTTTTCATTTCCTCTTGATTGATGTTGAATTCACCTTTTTCAGTTTTGATACTGGCTCTTTTTTTTTTTTTTTAAATCAGTTTAACCAAAAGTTTATCCATTTTATTGATTTTTACACAAAGTCAGCTCTTAGTTTTATTTATTAATTCAATACTTTTCTTACTTTCAATTCTATTAATCTTTTGATTTTCAAAATTTCTAATGTGGTATTTAATTGGGGATTTTTCACTTGTTCTTTTTCTAGCATTTTTAGTTGCATGCCTAATTTACTGATCTCTTTATTTTATTCATGAAAGCATTTAGAAATATAAAATTCTTCTAAGAACTGATTTGGCTATATCCCATAAGTTTTAGTATGTTGCTGCATTATTTTTATCCTCTTTAGTGAGATTACTGATTGTATAAATGACTTGTTTGAGCCATTCATTCTTCAGGATTAGATTGTTTAGTTCTATCTTTCCACAATCTTTTATTATATTATATTTATTATATCATGATTGCATCATGATCCAAAAAAGGTAAATTTAATAATTTTCGTTTTCTGTATTTTTAATTGTGAAATTTTTATGATTTAAAGTGGTCATTTTTTGAGTAGGTACCATGTACCATTGAGAAAAAAGGTAAATTCCTTCCTATATCCATTCAACACTTTCCAGATATCTATCATATCTAATTTTTCTAAAATTTTATTTACCTCCTTATTCTTATTTATTTTGTGGTTAGATTTATCTACTTCTTAAAGGGGGAAGTTGACATCCCCCACTAGTATAGTTATATACTATATAGTTATAGTTTAGTATAGCTGTCTATCAGAGAAGGGTTCCTCCAAAGAAGAAAACCTCTATGCGTTGCAAGTCAAATCCCTTATCTCCTTGAACTTGTTTACTAATATGTAAAATAGGAACATATATATACACTTGTACTAACCATGCCATAGAGTTCTATAAAGAAAGTAATGTATATATGGCATATATAGTTAAAGGTAAACTATTATAATAATTATTATTTGCTTAAGGTTGTGTTGTGACAGAAGGAAAAAAACCTTTCTTAAGTTTAATTTGAGCAACACAGTTGCTAAAATTCACAGCAGTTATCTAAAATATCTGATCATTACTTTTTCATCTCATCTAGATAACATTCTAAATAGTCCTTTAGAGTTTTTCCTTGACTTCTGGTCTTCCAAAGACCTTGGTTAAGTAACTTCTCATGACAATCCAATTATGTGATAAAAGATGTTGGAAGATCAGGAAGAATCAAACCATTTGTGAGAAAGACAAAAACTGGCAAAAGAGAGCTGGCACAAACCTGGACACAGTGTAGCAACAATAAGTTGTTCAAGAAAGTATAAAAGATGTGAAAGCTTAATAACAGATATCTGTATTAATAATTAACAATTAAATTAGGACAGTTAATTGTGCAATGGTTGTATCCTGAGATCAGACCTGGAACCCCAGTTATATTATAAATCAATCACATTCTAGTATATAAAAGGATCACAAAAAGAGCCATATACATTTCTGAGACAAAATGCAATTAATTTGGACAGAGATATTCAACTTAAACAGAGGGAAACATAACATAACTAAAGTTGTGAGGGTGTGTCTAAAAGCAGAGGAAAAGATTAAATTGGGGGAAAAGGCCCTTGAAGGAGATGGCACTTGTGCTAATAAACTAACAATGGCTTTGCTGATGGGCTCCTTTCTTATTTCCATTGAGTTTCTGGATGAAATTGTTTATTTGGGAATAAAAGAAATCACTTTCTGTAGTTTTTATTGGATTTCTTAATAGTTATTTGTCCTGGTATAAGCTTTACAGTTTTGCTAGAGTAAGTATATGGGAGTTGGAAAGTATCCCTCCTTTTTTAAGGCAGTTATCTTTGGCCAAAAGTATCATGCTGGTTGTCTTCTTAATATAGAATTATCTTTGACATAAATCTAATCTAGTCATATTGAATTTGGGGGGAATATATCTTATTGGAGATTTTTGTTTATAATCTTGTTATTAATATTTATCAGTGATATTTATATAATACTCTCATTGTCTCATCTTCTCTGTCTCGGTTATCAGGACCATATTTGACATTTAAAAAGTTTGGTAGTGTTTTCTCTTCCCTTTTGAAAATCAGCATAGCTATTAACATTTAGAAATTATATACACATAGAACATTTTCAGACATACAGCAAAACATAAACAAGATTCTCTATGAACCTGAAACTTCTTCCTACCATTTGACCTTTTTAATAATAGTAAATTCTACAACTTATTTTCAAAATTGCCTGTACTTGCTTATGCTTTCCCCTGAACCTCTTTCAATTCTCTTCTATGCATTCTTTAAAATGATTCAATGTCTCTCTTTAAAAAACAAAACAAAACAAAATAACTCATCCATCACACTACTAGGTCTATATCCCAATGAGATCAAAGAAAAATGAAAGGAAAAAATATTTATAGCAGCTTTTTGTAGTGGCAAATAACTGGAAATTGAGGGGATACACATCAATTGAGGAAGAACTGAGTTATATTGTTATGATAGAAGTACTGTTGTACTATAAGAAATGATAAGCACAAGAATTTCAGAAAAACCTGGGAGGATTTATATGAACTCATGCTAGGTAAAGTGAGCAGAACATTGTACATGGCAATATTATAAGGATAATTTTAGTTACACAGTTCAAGACAATTTCAAAAAACCCACAATGAAAAATGCTGCCCACTTCCAGAGATGAACAGTGAATGCTAATTAAAGCAAACTTTT
This sequence comes from Sminthopsis crassicaudata, assembly GCF_048593235.1. Classification (NCBI taxonomy): domain Eukaryota; kingdom Metazoa; phylum Chordata; class Mammalia; order Dasyuromorphia; family Dasyuridae; genus Sminthopsis; species Sminthopsis crassicaudata. The sequence continues at coordinate 342,546,852 of NC_133618.1, read as the reverse complement.
TCAACTGTCTTTGTAGGTGTATGTCTTTTTTTTTTTTACAACATGGCTAATATGGAATGTTTTGTAATACTTCACATGTATATGACTCAAGTAGGCGGGAGAGAGAATTTGAAGCTCAAAATTTTTTAAATTATTATTTTAAAAAATATACATGCAACTGATAAATATTTAATGAAATAAAAAATAGTAAAGAATCAAAATAAGCCAAAAATAATATCACTATTGTCCCCCCCTTAATTAATGAATGAAGACAAAGAAGAAAAAAAAATGTGACAAGCATAGTCACCTTAAACAAATCTACAAAGTATCATGTTCAAAAAATGCACCCAATATCTTGTGTCAATTACTTCTGTAAAGAGGAGGGAAATATGTTTCATCATAGGTAAAAAGACAATGCTGGTCTTTGTACTAATCAATTCATTGTTGTTTTTCTTCACAACATTGTTGTCCCTGTATAATTTTTTTCTTCCAGTTAACTCAACTCTGCATCAGTTTATGCTCCCTAAAATTCTTGAAATCATCTCTTTCATCATTTCTTATGAGGTAAAACTATTCTGTTACATTAATGTACCATTGTTCAGCCGTTCATCAACAATTTAAGAAGCAATCTAAGAAAGCACTTTGTAGTTTAATTCTTCCCCCACCTTCCTACTTCTGCCCTTCAAGATCGGGAAGTTTTATTTATTTGCAGTGATTTCTTCCCTAGTATTTTCCCCCTTTTAATGTCCCCCTCCTTTTTTCCCCAGTTGAGTTCAATATATTTCTGCACCAAACTCTTTTGTGTGTATATATAATGTATATGTATTCTCTTTTCTGTAATTCAGAATTCAGTCCTATAAAATAGGACTTTATAAAATTTAAAAAAAATTAAAAGACCATTTTTATCCCACCAGACTACCCTCAATTTTGCAGTAAGTTATTGTTGGTTATAAAGTTTTATTTTTTGCCTCTTGGAATATTTTATTCTAAGAACTATTCTGGTTTGTAGTGAAGCTGCCAGATCCTGATTTTGGTCCACTGATACCAATTGCTTCTACCTGAATGCCTATGTATAATTTACATATGCTTTTATTTTAAACATTTTTTCATTTCTTCTAATATTTCATGTTTTCTTGTAGGATTATTGATTCATATTGGTATATCCTGGTTTTCAAGGAATCATGAAAGAAAGAAAGAAAGAAAGGAAGAAAGAAAGAAAGAAAGAAAGAAAGAAAGAAAGAAAGAAAGAAAGAAAGAAAGAAAGAAAGAAAGAAAGAAAGAAAGAAAGAAAGAAAGAAAGAAAGAAAGAAAGAAAGAAAGAAAGAAAGAAAGAAAGAAAGAAAGAAAGAAAGAAAGAAAGAAAGAAAGAAAGGGGAAAAAGAAAGAAAGAAAAGAAAGAAAGGGGAAAAAGAAAGAAAGAAAGAGATAAATAAATAAATAGATGCATGTATTTGATATGTAGTAATAGGGGTTCAATGAAGTATATTCAATGATGAGAAGGCTAGTAGTGGTGGGGGAAGGAGGGTGACGTTATGGTCAAACCTTCACTTTCAGAAAATTATTTTGGCAGCTTAATAAAAGAGAAGTTGGCATGCAAGAGATTTAGGAGAGGAAGATTATTTTAATGGCTATTTTCATGGTCGAAGAATGAGGTGAAGAGGGTATGCGCTAAGGTGGGAGCTGTATGAATAGAGAGAAGAAAATGAATGCAAGGAATGTTGTAAAGGGGGCAGCTAGGTGGCACAGTGGATAGAGCACTAGCCTTGAAGTTCAAATCTGGTCTCAGACACAATACTTCCTGGCTGTTTGTCCCTGGACAAGTCATTTAACCCCAATTGCCTCAGCAAAAAAAAAAAAAAAAAAAAATGTTGTGAAGAAGAAATTATTAAGACTAAGATTGTTAGCCTGAAGGTGCTAATCTTTGGTAATAATAAAGAAGTTTACCCCTGGGAGGGAGAGAGTCTATCAGCAAAGATAATGTGTTCTATTTTGGATATGTTGAATTTAAAATGTTTATAGGACATTGTCTGACACTGTCTGAATCCAATAGGCATTTAGTGAGGTGACACTTGAGTCCAGGAAAGAAGTCAAGGCTAGATATATAGATCTGGGAATCATCTATAAAGATATGAAATTGAATGCATGAAAACTGATGAAATAAGTAAAGGAAAAAAAAAAGGAAAAGGGGAAAGAAGGAAGGCGGGAGGGAGAGAGGGCAAGAAGGAGAAAGGGAAGAAGGGAAAGAAGGGTGAGGGAAGGAAGAGGTAAGGAGTGGAGAGGGAGGAAGGAAGGAAAGAAGACTTAGAAAGCATAGACATTTAGGGGATCTGACAAAGGATGAAGAATCTGAAAAGTAAATTGAGGAAAGTTAAGATTGTTAGGAGAACTAATAGAAAGCAGTGTCATGAAAATCCAGGAGACAGTATGTAGGAGAAAGCAATCAATAGTAACTAAGGGGCCAAGAAAGATGGATATTAAAAGAAAACAATTAAGAAGTCTCTTTGGAAAAAAACTTTCAGCTGAATGATGAATTCAGAAGCAAGAGTGCAGAGATTTTTAAAAAGAGTAATTTGAGGAAGAGATCATAAAAAAGGGAAAAGGATCCACATGAGCAAAAATGCTTATAGCAGCTCTTTTTGTTATAGCAAGGAACTGGAAATTGAGTGGATGCCTGAGTTGGGGAATGCTTGAAAAAGTTATGGTATATGAATGTAATGGAATATTATTGTTCTACAAGAAATGATGAACAGGCTGATTTCAGAAGCCTAGAAAAGATTTACATGAACAGATGCTGAGAAAAGTCTGCAGAACCAGGAGAATATGGGACAGTTACAAGGAGACTATATAAAGAGCAACTTGGCTCTTTTTAGCAATGCAAGACAATTTACAATAGACTTGGGATAGAAAATGTCATCCACATCCAAAGAGAGAAATATGAAGACTGAATGTGGATCAAAGCATAGTATTTCTACCTAAATTTATTTTTTTCTTTCTCATGGCTTTTTTCACTTTGGGTCTGATTTGTATGACAAACATGTAAGTTTGTTTAAAAGAATTGTACATATTTAACCTATATCAAATTTCTAGGAGAGGGCAAGGCAAGGGAGGGAGAGAAAAAGGCGTAGAACACAAAGGCTTACAAAAATGAATGTTGAAAACTATCTTTACATGTATTTGGAAAAATAAAATACTATTGAGAAAAAAAGAATAATTTGAGGCATGGAGTATAGACAACTCTTTCAAAGACATTAAGCTGAAAAAGCTAGGAGAAATATAGAAAATTTGTTACCAATATGGCAGAATCAATTAAGAGTTTTCAAGACTGGAGGAAACATATGTTTTTGTAGATAAAAAAGAAGGTATATGTCTTTCTGTTGTTTTTTTGATGAGACATTCCACCTCCTGGCTCCAGGCATTTTCACTGGCTTTCCCTCAAGTGTGGAATTCCCCCTTCCTTATCTCCATATAGGGGTTTTCCAGGGTTTCTTCAAGCATCAACTGTAATTTCACCTTCTGCAATGAGTTTTCCCTAACTCCCCTTTAATGCTAGTACCTATCCTATGAGAATATTTACAGTTAATGCTATAAACCTTGTTTACACAAAGACATTGGGATTCTGTCTTCCCCAATGCAATATCATTTCCCTCAAAATATGAACTGTTTGCCTTTTTTTTTTTTTTACATCCCCAGCACTTAGCACAGCACCTGACACATAGTAGATAATTAAATACACTCTTGCTGACATGATTATTTGAGGATGGGTAAATGTTAACCTTGATTTGAGTTTTATTACACTGTAAAATTTTCCTACATTCAAGAATCCTATAATAGACCTTCAAAATGACTTGTGGAAAGACATCTGAAAATAATACTAGACTGTAAGTTTAAAAAGTTCTATGACAAGTAGGATAATGTTTCATTTCAGAATAACAAATTAAGTAGTCTATCTATAACAAAGTATAGTACTAATATTTTTTTTCAACAAAGTTATTGTGAGAACAGTACAGAACTTGAAAAGATTAAAAACCCAGATCCACTATTCAACATTGATACCTAAAATCTGTGGAACCATGGATTAGCTTCGGGTTTCTATCCCTGTGAAATAGAGATAATAAAACTTGCAACACTTAATGCAACAGTAGACTATTGTAAGAAAATTATTTTGCAAATCTGATGGATAATGGGAAATTATTAAGATTTTTATAATTTAGTAATTTTTATCCACTTAGAGTAAGTCAAGTAGCTTTTTTAAAAACAAGTATTACCTGCATTTTGACAGCAATTACAACAGAGATGAGTTCCTTTTCCAATTCCTTAAAAACGACCAGCTTTTTTAAGGTCAGGCTGCATAACCTGAAAGTAAAAACAAATAAATGGTATTTACTTTACTAACGATCTATATCCGGATATATCAGGCAACTTTGCTTATATAGAAACCAAATGAAAGGGAGTGGAAGAAAATACAAATGAAGACTCACAAAAGGAAAACTACCAAGCCGCAATAAATATTTTCATCAGGATGTTAAGTTTTGTCTCTCTTCTACACCATGACTACCATAAGAAAGTTATTAAGCATATTACTTCTTATGCTATATACAGAAATAGGTAATCAGTTGTTTACTGAATATTTAATGTGTGCCCTTTGAAAACTGAACTCTGCAACATCATATGCCATTGGGGGGTAATAGGAGAGGAGGATGGGGAGAAGGGGGAAAGGAAGAGGGAGAACTATACCCCATACAAAAGCAAAAATGTATTAATAGTTTCGTCTTATAAAACGTGAACACTTTCATCCATATCGCCTCATCAGATTGCCTAACAAGTCTTCTGATCATAACTCCATATTATTTCATTTCTCTTTAAACTTCAACACTACTGTTAGACCTAGAGCCTTGGATTTGGGTCAAAGTTCTTTTTATACCAAGAGGCAAGAAAGAACAAACACCAAGACAAGTGCTTCACTAGAAATACCAGCACCAGGGGGAAGGAAGGTTCCTACAGAGGCTTCAACCCCAGCTCCAGCTCTCAGTTTCAGTTCCTTCTTAGTTCCTCAGTTTAGCTCTTCATCTCAGCTCCTCCTCTTCACAGTGAGCCACTTTTACTGGGTAACAAACAAAAGAGGCAATTTGCCAAGGCACAAATAAACAAATTCACAGTGCTTAAGGAAAGAAAAATGACTACACCTGGGAATTTGGGATCCTTGAGGTTTATTTTATACTATGTCCTTACAACTATTTTTTTTAATAGTTTTTATTTACCAGCTTATATGCGTGGGATATTTTACAACATTGACAACTGCCAAATCTTTTGTTCTAATTTTTCCCCTCCTTCCTCCCCGCCCCCCCCCAGATGGCAGGTTGACCAATACATGTTCAATATGTTAGAGTATAAATTAAATACAACATATGTATACATGTCCAAACAGCTGTTTTGCTGTACAAAAAGAATCGGACTTTGAAATAGTGTACAACTAGCCTGTGAAGGAAATCCAAAATGCAGGCAGAAAAAATTAGAGGGATTGGGAATTCTATGTAGTGGTTCATAATCATCTCCTAGAGTTATTTTGCTGGGTGTAGCTGGTTCAGTTCATTACTACTCTATTGGAACTGATTTGGTTCATCTCATTGTTGAAAATGGCTACGTCTATCAGAATTGCTCATCATATAGTATTGTTGTTGAAGTATAACGATCTCCTGGTCCTGCTCATTTCACTTAGTATCAGTTCACATAAGTCTCTCCAAGCCTTTCTGAAATCATCCTGTTGGTCATTTCTTACAGAACAATAATATTCCATAATATATGATTTATTCAGCCAATATCCAAATGATGGGCATCCATGTAGTTTCCAGTTTCTGGCACCACAAAGAGGGCTGCCACAAACATTCTTGCACATACAGGTCCTTTTCCTTTCTTTAAGATCTCTTTGGGATATAAACACAGTAGCAACATTGCTGGGTCAAAGGGTATGCACAGTTTGATAACTTTTTGAGCATAGCTCCAAATTGCTCTCTAGAATGGCTGGATGTATTCACAACTCCACCAACGATGTATCAGTGTCCCTGTTTTCCCACATCCCCTCCAACATTCTGCATCACCTTTCCCTGTCATTCTAGCCAATCTGACAGGTATGTAGTGGTATCTCAGAGTTATCTTAATTTGCATTTCTCTGATTAATAATGACTTGGAGCATCTTTTCATATGACTAGAAATAGTTTCAATTTCTTCGTCTGAGAATTGTCTATTCATATCCTTTGACCATTTATCAAATGGAGATTGGCTTGATTAGAGTCAATTCTCTATATATTTTGGAAATGAGGCCTTTATCTGAACCTTTGACTGTAAAAATATTTTCCCAGTTTATTGTTTCCCTTCTAATCTTATCTTCATTAGTTTTATTTGTACAAAAACTTTTTAATTTGACATAATCAAAGTTTTCTATTTTATGATCAATAATGATCTCTAGTTCTTCTTTGGACATAAATTCATTCCTCTTCCACAGGTCTGAGAGGTAAATTATCCTATGTTCCTTTAATTTATTTATAATCTCATTCTTTATTCCTAGGTCATGAACCCATTTTGATCTGACCTTGGTGTATAGTGTTAAGTGTGGGTCAATGCTTAGTTTCTGCCATATTTGTTTCCAATTTTCTCAGTAATTTTTGTCAAACATTGAGTTCTTATCCCAAAGGCTGGGGTCCTTGGGTTTGTCAAACACTAGGTTATTAGAGTTATTGATGATTTTGTCCTTTGGACCTAACCTATTCCACTGATCAACTAGTTTTATTTCTTAGCCAATACCAAATGGTTTTGGTAACCACTGCTTTATAATATAATTTTAGATCTGGTACAGCTAGGCCACCTTCATTTGATTTTTTTTTTTTTTCATTAATTCCCTTGAAATTCTTGACCTTTTATTTTTCCACATGAACTTTATTGTTATTTTTCTAGGTCATTAAAACAGTTTTTTGGGTGTCCGATTGGTATAGTGCTAAATAAATAGATTAGTTTAGGTAGTATTGTCATCTTTATTTGCTCACCTTATCTAAGAGCATTTAATATTTTTCCAATTGTGTGGAAAGCGTTTTGTAGTTTTGCTCAAATAGTTTCTGATTTTCCCTTGGCAGATAGATTCCTAAATATTTTACACTATCAGTAATTACTTTAAATGGAATTTCTCTTTGTAACTCTAGTCCTTACAACTATTAAGCCTATTTATCACCCTCATCACAATCTTCAAACCCTCTTTAGTACTTTCTCAGGCCAATAGCTTAGCTAGGATTTTCTCCGTTTTACTGGAGAGTTAAGTTTAAATCTACAATGTTGTCTAATCTCAAATCCCTCATCTTCCTTTTTCCTAAAACTTTTTATCCCTTACCAAACCTCAGCCCTGGATTACTTCCCACCATCTATATCCTATGAGCCTACTGCTGAAAATAGCTAGAAAAAGTCTCATAATCATGCTTACTAACTACATTACAATTAATGTCATCTAACATTAACTGGGCTTTCACTGTGGCAAGGGAAGCCTTTTATTCCTCCTAAAATGATTCCATTAAAAATTATTCCATTCTCTCCTAAGATTTCCCAAACTATCCCGTGCCCCACTCTCTAAGCTTAATACCTTACTTCTTAATTTACTAAATAAAAGGAGCCAATTCCTTTTTTGTCCCCTTTTCTTCATCTCAACACTTTATATTATCTCCCACTTTTCCTTTCTCAGTTTTTGAAAGAGATGATATAGCAAGGACATGTGACAGAATGCCAAAGAACTATCCACTTACTAGCTATTTGATTTTGGGCAAGTCATTTAATATTTCTGTACTTCTTTACTCCCTGCCAACTCTACTTTCATGAATATGTTAACAGTCATTTCTGTGAACAGTTGAGTGTGAGAATGATAGCCAACAAAGAAAAGAGTGGAGAGAATGGAGCTCACAGGGAGGATGAAGAATAGTGTTAGGGGTGATAAAGCTTTGGGAAAGATGGGATGATGAAAGATTATGAATAGGGGAATTTCATTGTCTTTAAACACAGAGGCTCAACACTTGTGAATGATTTCAAGATTAAGGGTATTACTATGTTTTATGTATAGCTGAAATAGATTGGAGAAGTCATGTGAATTGAATTGAGTGAGGAACTGTGAAGTTAGAGTATTTGAGGGAAAGAATATGTTTGTATACACACACATATACATACATCACATATGAAACAAGCATGTGTGTATGTCAAGTCCCTTAGAATAAGTGCAGCAATTAGGGTGAAGAAAAAAAGCAAGAGTCAAGTTCTCCATGCAAAATGATTCCAGAACCAGAAAAACAATACACACAATGAAAACATGTAACTGGAAAAACAGTAACAAATTGATCAAAACTGAAAGTTACAAAATTCTAAGAAAGCTTGGCCACAAAGGAGAAATATATAAATTCATATCTTCCAACTTCTCTGAAAATGTTAAGTATCTTAGGTACCAAACATTGAACCATTTTTAATAGGTATTTTTTTAAAAGCTTTTTTTTCTTCCTTATTATAAGGAATGACTTACTGAGAGGAGTGGAGAAAGGAATACAATAAGAAGTATAATGTAAAAATAGAAGAAAACAATTAAGTTTTGTTTTAATCCTATAAATAGCTAACAACTACAGGTTTAGCTGGCTTTAGGAAAATTTGTTTTATAGACATGAATTGATAAGATACTTATTCCTTTTTCAAAACTACTCATAATAAATAAATCTGAGACTAATGAGTTTCATATGAGTGGGGAGGAAGCCTAGTGCACAAAAAGAACATTGGATATTATTGGATATTAGAGTCAGAATTTAAACTTCAGTAAAGCCACCTCCCACCTGAGTGACCTTGGGCTTTACTTAACTCATGTGTAAAATGAGAAGATAGGACCAGAAAACATCTAAGGCCTATCTGATTCTAATTCTATTATCAGATGATTGTATTTGTTGGACAGTAACACAAAATCAATGAAAATTAAGTGTGTTAGGAAAAGTTTCTTAATGTTACAGGGATAAAGAGGGATGAGGATTGAAAGCCAAACACTATTATAATTTTAGAAGGAACAGTTGCAGCACAATGACATTTCCAAAAGACAAAACGCAGTTATTTCAGAAAAGAGTAAAAAGGCCTGGAATATAGATGATTTTTTCAGAGTTTAGTTAAGAAGGGGAAGAGAGATATAGGAAATTAGGCATCAGGATGGTAATGCTCCCTCACAAATGATGTATTTAATTATCTTTTATATTCTTAGGAAATAGTGAATGTTTTCTTCTTAGATCACAATGCAATAAAAACTACATTCAACAAGAAGTTAGGGGTAAATAGACCAAAATGTAATTGGAAACTAAATAATCTCATCGTAAAGAATGATTGGGTGAAACAGCAAATTATAGAAACAATTAATAATTTCACCCTAGATAATTTCAATGATGAAACATCATACCAAAATTTGTGGGATGCACCTAAAGCGGTAATAAGGGGAAATTATATCTTTAGAGGCTTACTTGAATAAAATAGAGAAAGATGAAGATCAATGAATTGGGCCTGCAACTTAAAAAGCTAGAAAAAGACCAAATTAAAAACCCCCAACCAAATACTAAACTTGAAATTATAAAATTAAAAGGAGAAATCAATAATATTGAAAGTAAAAAAAACTATTGAATTAATAAATAAAACTAAGAGTTGGTTTTATGAAAAAGCCAATAAAATAGATAAGCCTTTGGTAAATCTGATCAGAAAAAGGAAAGAGGAAAATCAAATTGTTAGTCTTAAAAATGAAAAGGGGGATCTTTCCACCAATGAAGAGGAAATTAGAGCAATAATAAGGAGTTACTTTGCCCAACTTTATGCTAATAAATTTGATAATTTAAATGAAATGGATGACTACCTCCAAAAATATAGGCTTCCTAGATTAACAGAGGAGGACGTAAATTGCTTAAATAGTCCCATTTCAGAAAAAGAAATAGAACAAGCTATTAATCAACTCCCCAAGAAAAAATCCCCAGGACCAGATGGATTTACATGTGAATTCTACCAAACATTTAAAGAACAATTAGCCCCAATGTTATATAAACTATTTCAAAAAATAGGGGATGAAGGAGTCCTACCAAACTCCTTTTATGACACAGACATGGTACTGATACCTAAACCAGGTAGGTTGAAAACTGAGAAAGAAAACTATAGACCAATCTCCTTAATGAATATTGATGCTAAAATCTTAAATAAGATATTAGCAAAAAGAATTCAGAAAATCATCCCCAGGATAATACACTATGATCAAGTAAGATTTATACCAGGAATGTAGGGCTGGCTTAATATTAGGAAAACTATTAGTATATTACCATATTAATAATCAAATTAACAAAAAACATATGATCATCTCAATAGATGCAGAAAAAGCATTTGATAAAATACATCCATTTCTATTAAAAACACTTGAGAGTATAGGAATAAATGGACTACTCCTTAAAATAGTCCTTTAAAACCATCAGTAAGCATCATATGTAGTGGGGATAAATTGGAACCTTTCCCAGTAAGATCAGGAGTGAAATAAGGTTGCCCACTATCACCATTACTATTCAATATTGTGTTAGAAATGATAGCCTCAGCAATGAGTCGAGAAAGAGATTAAAGGAATAAGAGTAGGTAATGAGAAAATCAAACTATCACTCTTTGCAGATGATACGATGGTTTGCTTAGAGAACCCCAGAGATTCTAATAAAAAAGTTATTAGAAATAATTCACAACTTTAGCAAAGTTGCTGGATACAAAATAAATCCACATAAATCCTCAGCATTTTTATACATCACCAACAAAATGCAACAGCAAGAGATTCCATTCAAAACAACAGTCGAGAGTATAAAATATTTGCGAATCCATCTACCAAAGAAAAGTCAGGAATTATATGAGCAAAATTAAGAAACACTTGTCACAAAAATAAAGTCAGATTTAAATAATTGGAAAGACATTAAGTGCTCTTGGATAGGCCCAGCAAATACAATAAAGATGACAATACTCCCTAAACTAATCTATTAATTTAGTGCTATACCAATCAGACTCCCAAGAAACTATTTTAATGACCTAGAAAAAATAACAAGAAAATTCATATGGAAGAACAAAAGGTTGAGAATTTCAACGGAATTAATGAAAAAAAAGTCAGATGAAGGTGGCCTAGCTGTACCTCATATAAAGCTATATTATAAAGCAGCAGTCACCAAAACCATTTGGTATTGGCTAAGAAATAGACTAGTTATTATGCAAAATATTTCCATCAAAGTAAAAGAAAACATAGTTCCTCTCAAAAAAAAATCTTCAAGAAAAATAAAGCCAAAAAAAAAATTATGCTTCAATCTGGATTCATATACAATTGTAAGCCCTTCAAAGGACTCACGGATCATTGTATTGCTGAGAATTGCAAAGTAATTCACAGCTGATCATCTCACAACAATGCTATTACTTTGTACATAGTATATTTCATTTTTCTTGAGTTCATGGAGGACTTTCCAGGTTATTCTAAGAGCATCCTGCTCATCATTTCCCACAGAATAATATTCCATAATAATCACATATCATAATTTATTCAGCCATTACCCAGTTGAAGGCATTCCCTCAATTGACAATTCTTTGCCCTGAGAAGAAAGCTAGCATAAATATTTTTGTACATGCATATCATTTTTTCTTTTTTTAATCTCTTTTGGTTTTCATACCGAGTAGCATATAGTTTATATCATGTATATCATGTACATACACATACATATTATGTACTTACATAAATTGGGAGATGGCTTTTTTTTTCTTTATAAATTTAACTTAGGGAACTCAGTTGAGAAATGAGACCTTCAGCAGAGAAACTCGATTCAAAATTCTTTTTACAATTACTATTGCTAACTGTATTCTCCCTCCCCCCTTAATTCTATTCTCTCTCCTTTCATACTCCTCAAAAGAGCTTCCTCCAATATGCCCCATGTTCTATCACCCTCCATCTTTCCATATTACCTTCCCCTTCCTTCCTTCCTTCCTCCTTTTTTCCAGAGTATGTATGTTATTTCCACTTTATTTCCAATTCTGATTAGAGTGAGGTTCACTCACTCTCTTTTTCTTTCTTTTTTTTTTTTCTTTTCCTTCTTCCCCTACACTGTAAAAGTCTTTCCTTACCTTTTACGGAAATAATTTACACCATCCCACCTCTCCCTTCCCCTTTCTTCTAGTACAGTCTTCTCACCTCTTAATTTTATTGTTTTAGATATTATTTCTGCATATTCCTCACACACCTGTGCCCTCTGTTTATACATACTCCTAACTGTCCTAATAATGAAAAAATACTAATAAGTTAGAAGTATCATCCTCCCATGTAGAAATATAAAAAGATAAACTTTATTAAGTCCCTTATAATTTCCCTTTCCTGATTACCTCCTTATGCTTCTCCTGAATCCTGAATTTGAAAATCAAATTTTCTCTTCGACTCTGGTCTTTTCATCATGAATGCTTGAATCCCCAGAAAGGATTATACTAAATTTTGTTGGGTAGGTGCTTCTTGGTTATAATCCCAGTTCCATTGCTCTCTAGAATATCATATTCTAAGCCCAAGCAAATTGTGCCCTCAGTCTGGGACAGTATTTTGAACTCATTTTCTAAATGAACTCTGCTACAGCTAATTTATAGAACTAGTGGTCCCAGAGCCTGGGCAATAACCTGCAAGAACCATGTCCTATTCATTAAGCTCTGCTATAAAGAGACTTTCATCTTTTGGCAAACTTGCTATATTGCTACTGTGACATCTTTCTGGTGCCATTACATCTCACTACTTGATTCTTTGTCTTCCCACAACAATATGTATTAAGGGTTAGCCTTGCTATCTTGAGTCTTCCTTAGTTCTAGAGCAAACCCCAACACTCATTTCTAGTTTCTCTCCTTCAAGGAAATAAAGAAAACATTTTGCTTATAACCGTTGTGATCTCTTTGACATTTTATTTTTCAGAGTTGACTGTTATGAGCCAGAACTCTAAACTTGAAACAAAGGATTCTTACAAGGTACTAAGTGGAATTGATGATATAATGGGTTATCTAGTTTACCATGGCGCTTAATATTTTTTTAAGTTCAGTATAATTGATTTAATCTTACAACAAATAATGGTTTCCTAGTGATATAATGATTGGTTTATACTCAGTGGAGAGAATATAAGCTAGGAACCTCAACCAGGCTCATTCATGCACAGAGCTAGAGAAGACAAGTGGACTGGAGGCTGAAGCACAAGCCCTTGGACTCAGATTCATTCATCCTATCTCATACCACCTTGGTGGCAGGGCTGTCCTCCTTAGTTTCTCCACTGAAACCAAGACTCCAGAAGGCCTTTAAGAAAGCTAACCAGGCCTAAGGAAAGACAAGACTTTGAAGGAGATAATAAAGGATTTGGACTTTAACACCTGGCTACTCTTGTGGTGATTACTGAAGTGAAAAGAAGGCTGCTCCCAGAGACCCCAAGAAATCCGAACCAGAGAACATTGCAGTTGACAGTTTAAAGTTTTTGTTATGTGTGCTCTTTGATAACTTATTTTTCAGGGTTGACAGGATGCACAGGTATGAAATATTTGTTCCCATGAAAAATGAAAAAGTTTAGTCCAGCATAGGATAAAAACAACTGAATGAACTGGAAGAAACCTAGATGTTAAAAGCAACTGTGATAGTATTCAGTAAATGCTGGTGGACCCACTTATAACTATGTTAGTGGGTTTGTTAAAGATTATGAGAAGGTGAATCAATAAGTGATACATGAGAGAAATTAAATTTCAATTACATATATGAATTTGGTTTTTTTCCCACTCATGATAAGTGGACAATTCTTTTGATAAAGACTAGAAGCAGGGTAGTCTACTTCTGAAACAATGTTCTGGGATTATAAATTTTCAAAAAAGACTGGAAATGGAAAGTGGATTGGTATAAGGATGTTAAGAGATGGGAGTCACTCAATCATGTCTATAAGGGATATAAGAATATAAAAAGAATGTTGATGAAGATTATTATTGGATTTTTAGTAGGCCTTAAGGCAGCATTCTATAATTAGAATTATAAGATTCTACTTATAAGAAACTATATCCCATTCTCAATCATCTTAGAGCAGATTCCTCAAGGAATAAAGCAATAGCTGAGGGAACCATGGAAGACTGGTTCAAGTGGTCTCTATGGATCTAAGGAAAAATAAGCAGACTATACAAGCAGAATGATTTTCCACTGCCCATGAATTCCTTTGGGGATTAAAAGTAGAAGGTTTAAGATTAAGCAGTTCGGGATTATAGGTATATCCAATATGGTCCCACATGCCCAAATTTAGATGTATTTTGAGGCAGGAAAGATCTTGGAAACAAATAAATTGATAAATGTTTATTAATGTGCCTACAATGCCATGTAAAACAAAAACCATTGGCAGGTTTTCTGTCATGGTGGTTTTCTGTCCCTAGTGACAAAAAGTGGTAAATGATAAACAAAAAGAGATACTGTTTTCACTATTCAAATACTGGTAAAGCTCTTTTGTTAAGAGAGTAATAGCATATTTGACAAGTCGTTAATTGGCATAGTGCTGGATCTTAAGTCAGGAAAACATTGGACAAATTACATTATCCCTGTTTGTCTCATTTTTCTCATTTGTAAAAGGAGCCAAGAAAACTTCAAATGGAGTCACAAAGAGTTCAAGACAACTGAAATGAATTGTAATTCAAATTGGATTTACTACAAAGATTACAGAAACATATCTTAAAAGTTTGGCAATCAATAAGGAATGGACTGCAAGCTGGATTTATATGATGAGTAGAATCCATTAACTGAAGAATAAATTGAAAAAAAAAATTGACACAATGAAAGCTGTGAATTGTGCTAATGTTGCTTAATATGTTTAAAAGTTTATTAATAATTATATTTTTGCCTTCCTAGAGAACCATTCCAAATAGCAAACTGATTTTTTTTAAGACAAAGGAAGATGAGAAAAAAATAATCAGTATAATCAATTGAAAAAGTCTGAAAACATGTGATACACAACACCTATGGACATGTGACTTCCACAATAGGATTTCCAAAACAGAGACGTCTCTTCTTTGAAGCAATTCTAATTCTTTTTATTTATTTAATATTTACTTTTGATTTTTTTTTTTTTGTAAATATCTGTTGTTCCTTCCACCTGCTTTGTTGTAATCACTGAATATATTATTTTCCTGGCTCCACTTATTTCACTCTGCATTGGTTCAAGTATTTCTATGCTTTTGAGAGAAATGATTATTAATAATTAATGATTTGGGGAAATTTACAGTTCCCTCTTTCTTGTCCTTTTTGAAGACTGCTTCTATTTGACCCAACTCAACTCTACAAGGAATCTCTAATCTCAAGTGAATTCCATTCAATCATGCTTGGGTAGAGACAGTTCTTTCTGTTTAGCCAGCCAAGGATGAGTCTGAGCACAAAGATAGTTCTCTGTCCAAGGGTGACACGACATCTCTCAGACCCTTCTTTTAAAACAGCTCACTTCCTATTGTGTTAACCAATCAGAGTTGACTGCTAATTCTCTTCCAAAAGAGCAGGTAATCTCTGAGCCTGCTACTATGACTGTCTGCTCCAAGAGATGGCCAAATGGCCATCCTTTTATTGAGTACTGGCCTTAGTAATAAGAAGAAGACTAAATTACCTTGAAATTATGTATCTTATATAAGCCTAGTAAAAGTATCTCTAAGTCAAATGGTACTGACATTTTACTAACTTTATTTTGAATAATTACAAATTACTTCCAAAAATGTCAAGAAACAAGCTTCATCAATACTGTACCAGTGTAATTATCTTTGCACAATTTCTCCAACATTGACTACTGCCATCTTTTGTCACTTTAACCAATTTGCAGATAATAAGATGAAATCTAAGAATTATTCTGATTTACATTTCTCTTTCATATAGTTACCAATACTCTGAAAATCTTTTGAGAACTTTTTGTTTACTATACATCTTATTGAGAAATAGCTCTGCTGGTTATATGTATTTATGACACACACATGAGTTATTTATTCTTACAAGTAAAATTTTATTCAAAGATTTTTTCCCAATTCAATCAAATCTCTTCTTTCCCTAGTTGCAATAATTTTGTCTCTGCAGAAGCTTTTCGGTTCCATGAAATCAAAGATACCAATTTTTCTCTCTAACTTTTTTGGTCAAGAATGTCTCCCACCCATAACTATGAGAAATATATGATCTAGTTTTTTTTTTTTTTTTTTTTTTTTAAACAATAATTTTTAATATTAAAGTCACAAACAAATATAGACTATATTGTAGAACAAGGGATACGGTGTTAATCTAAGACTAATGTCTACCAGACAGCTTCAAAGTTTTACCATTAGCTCTTATCAAATAGAGACTTCTTGCCTAAGTATTTTTTTTTTGTTTTATCACATAATGGGTTATTGAATTCCATTGTCATCTCTGTTCCCATTAATCAATTTCTTTGTTTTCTTTAAATTAGTATCACACAATTTCAATGACTGTTGCTTTGCACAACAGTTTGAGATCTGAAAATGCTAGTATTTTCCTTTCATATTGTACAGAAGTACACCACTTCACTTCATGTTATAAATTTTGCTAGTATTTTCTTACGTTCTATAAAGTATTGCTTTGATAATCTGATTAGTATGATATTAAAAGATTAAATTAACTTTAGTAGTATGGTCATTTTTTTTTTTGTTTGTTTGATATTTTTTGGCAGGGCCCAACCACAACCACCAAATATTACTCAGCTATTTAAGTTCTTTTTTTTTTTTTTAATTTCTTAAAGAGAATCATGTAATTAAATCTATATAAATATTCTGTGTGCTTTGATAGATTAATTCCACAAATACTTTATACATATACATTTTATTTTATTTTTAATTAATATTTTTTTATTTTATAATTATAACTTTTTTTTTGACAGTACATATTCATGGGTAATTTTTTACAAAATTATCCCTTGCACTCATTTCTGTTCCAATTTTTCCCTTCCTTCCCTCCACCCCTTCCCCTAGATGGCAGGCACTTATACATATTAGATAGTATATTCTAGATATATTATATAGATATAAAAGCATGACTTGTGGCATTCCAAAAAAAGTAAAAAAAAATCTTGGGCTACATTAAGAGAAGCATGGCTGCCAGGAATAAGGGAAATGCCAGTCCCACCATATTCTGATCTCATCTGGACTATTCATGTTAGTTCTGTGCACCACATTTAAGATTACTGATAACCTGAAAACCGTCCAAAGGAGGTAAATGGGTACTCAGTTGCACAGGAAGAATTGGATTCAGAAGGTAAAAATAATCTGGGAAGAAAAACAAAACTGCAAACAGTTTACACTCATTTCCCAGTGTTCCTTCCCTGGGTGTAGCTGATTCTGTCCATCATTGATCAACTGGAACTGAAACAGATCTTCTCTTTGTTGAAGATATCCCACATCCTCATACAGTATTGTTGTTGAAGTGTATAATGATCTCCTAGTTCTGCTCATTTCACTCAGCAACAGTTCATGTCTCTCCAAGCCTTTGTATTCACCCTGCTGGTTATTTCTTACAGAACAATAATATTCCATGACATTCATATACCATAATTTACCCAACCATTCTCCAATTGATGGGCATTCATTCATTCATTTTCCAGTTTCTAGCCACTACAAAAAGGGCTGCCTCAAACATTTTGGCACATACAGGTCCCTTTCTCTGTTTTAGTATTTCTTTGGGATATAAGCCCAGGAGTAGCACTGCTGGATCAAAGGGTATGCATACTTTGATAACGTAATAATTCCAGATTGCTCTCCAGAATGGTTGGATTCTTTCACAACTCCACCAACAATGCATCAGTGTCCCAGTTTTCCCACATCCCCTCCAACATTCATCATTATTTTTTCCTGTCATCTTAGCCGATCTGACAGGTGTGTAGTGGTATCTCAGAGTTGTCTTAATTTGCATTTCTCTGATCAATAGTGATTTGGAACACTCTTTCCTATGAGTGGAAATAGTTTCAATTTCATCATCTGAAAATTGTCTGTTCATATCCTTTGACCAATGATCAATTGGAGAATGGTTTGATTTCTTATAGAGTCAGTTCTCTATATATTTTAGAAATGAGGCTTTTATCAGAACCTTTAACTGTAAAAATGTTTTCCCACTTTGTTACTTCCCTTCTAATCTTATTTGCATTAGATTTGTTTATACATATACATTTAGTAGTTATTTGGAATGAGATTTTCTTTTCTATTGTCCTCTCTTCCATTTTATTTTTTTATTAACAGAAATGCTGTTGAGTCCTGAAGATAAACTTTGTAACTTGTGACTCTACTGAAACTACCCCAGTATTTTTACTGTATCTTGTGTGTGTGTGTGTGTGTGTGTGTATAGTCTACTGTGATTTATACTATCATATTAGAAAACTGACTTAGCTTATCTGCTTTACCTGGACCCCGGAAATTTTGACATGTTGTTTCATCATCATCATTTTTTGTTCACATAATTATTGTTTCTGTGATTTGCTCCTTGGCCCACTGATTTAATTGGTAAGTCACCACTGAGTCTTTTGTTTTTTTGTTTGTGCTCCTTGAATCAATCACGATTTTTATTGCACTTTGGGCTGTGAAGGATATATTAACTATTTCTACCTTTTAATATGTTTACAGCATCTCTGCCTTTAAAAATATATAAAAGCATGACTTGTGGCATTCCAAAAAAAGTAAAAAAAAATCTTGGGCTACATTAAGAGAAGCATGGCTGCTAGGAATAAGGGAAATGCCAATCCCACCATATTCTGACCTCATCTGGACTATCATGTTAGTTCTGTGCACCACATTTAAGATTACTGATAACCTGAAAACCGTCCAAAGGAGGTAAATGGGTACTCAGTCTTTAACATGAGGATTGGCTAAAGGAAATAGTTTAGTCTAGGGAAAAGACTTGGAGAAAGGGGTGAGGGGTGGGAGGAGGGTCCTTAATATTATAGTTGTCTTCGAGTATCTGAAGGGTTGTCATGTGAAGGAAGAATTAGACTTGTTTATATATTATATAATGCACTGATTCTTATAATCACCCATATTATATGTTTTCTATTAAAAGAAGACTGGGTTCAAATCCCATTTCTTACAAATCCTAGTTATGTGTCTCTAGGCAGATCATTTAAATACTCGTATTCAAAACAAGTATCAAAGCCTACAACTTGCAATAAAATGTACTAATTTGCATTGGAAGAGGGTATTTCCTTATTCAGAAATCCTCCATATCAATGAAATCATAGGTTCAGTTTTGATCCCTATCCTAACATAGTAGAATACAGAAATAAAATCTAGGAGTAGAAAAACAAAAACAAAAACATATACATACACACACATAGGTACATAAAGAATATAGTTTTGTTTTGTTTTTCCTCCTTGATGAATAAGGAGTAGTTTTAGAAAGGAGGACACTAGTAGCTGTAGGAATCAGTAAAGTAGAAAGTGACAATATGACCTGCTGTATAATGGATGTATATAAATGTATAATGGAAACTATAGATTTCAAGAAGTAGTGGTAAAAATGGGGGCATCTTTGGAGGGACATAGTACAAAGACATAATGACAGAAAATAGGGTGTATAATATGTAAAGAAAAGAATGTAGATCACTATATAATAGGGGTTGAGGTCCCTTTAAGATTCCTTTCTGATTTCCCAACCCCCAAGGCTGACCTTGATTCATGAATCCTGGTCAAAAAGCAATATCCTTTTGAATATCCAGGCCCACTATCTGCTCAGGTCTCCCCAACCCCTCCCAGTTTCTTCCTTATCTGAAAAGCCGGCGAACTTGGCACTGCCTACAAGCCCCTTTTAGGTATAAAAGAGGCAAGCTAGAGCTCTCTCTTTGCAGGAGCCCTTCCCCCAAACATGGTATCCTTCCAGCCATGCTGGCATCTTTCTAACTAAACTTTACTTCCAAATTCCTACAATAAACTTTTTTTTATCAATCTAGGTTTTTGGGTCTGTAAATTCATTTACAGGGGACACTGCGCCATAATGAGACTATCTTTGTGCTGACCAAAACGGGGTTCCCCCTTTCCTATCTCTCATCACTATAGATGGCTTACACAGTATTGAAGTGGGAGGGAAACTGTTTCCCTTACTGAAGCTGTGTTCCCTTTAAGATTATCACTCTGAAACTGTGTTCCCTTTAAAATTAAATTGTGTCACAAAAGAACTCTGGGTGATGACTATGAACCACTACATAGAATTCCCAATCCCTCTATTTTTGTCCGCCTGCATTTTGGATTTCCTTCACAGGCTAATTGTACATTATTTCAAAGTCCATTTATTTTTGTACAACAAAACAACTGTTTAGGCATGTATACATATATTGTATTTAATTTATACTTTAACATATTTAACATGTATTGGTCAACCTGCCATCTGATGGGGGGGAAGGAAGGGAAAAATTAGAAAAGGTTTGGCAATTGTCAATGTTGTAAAATTACCCATGCATATATCTGGTAAATAAAAACTATTTAAAATAATTAAGTTGTGTCCCCTTTTTGATCTGAGAGATCAGGATATCCCAGGCTCCAAGAAGTCTAGAGAGAGAGCCCATCCTTCCAGGATGAGAGAAGCAACACTATTCAAAGGCAAATCAACTCCCATTGATCTTTTTGAAATTCTAAATTCTCATTCAATTGAGAAATCCTGGTCTGATCAGCTCAAGCTATCCCAGCTCCTCACCAAGAGCTACTCATGTAACAGGTTTCCTTAAAACTCATACCTTGCAGAGACCCAAGCAGTTTTCTAGGACTCTCTGCCCACCTAGAAGGCATTTTCTTCTCAGTTCCAGATTCCATTTCCCTAACAGGACTACACCCCTCTTTACCTCTCTGTTGGGATTTCTATGCTGGGAGATTTGTCTAGTAGGAAATTTATCTCTTTCTCTCCCAAGTCTCCTCTGCTAGACCTTTACTTCTCTGTCAGGACCTTGCCACTACGGAGGAGTGGCTGACTTCCCAGTGCCAATAAACTTCTTTTTGCCAGTCTAACTTTTTGGGTTCATAAATTCTTTTACAAAGGACCTGCGCTGACCAGAAGGGGTTCCCACAACTCTTTGCCCTGCGTCAAACCTCATCAGTATGAGATGGGGAATGTGTTTCAAGATTGAGAAGGTAGTAATGTTACTTCTCACCCAGGTGAAGAAGACCTAAACTGAGCTCAGCACTATCTTCAATACTATTTGACAGGGAAAGCTTGAATATTCATGGGCCACTCATTTCTTTCCTTCAATAATCAATTACCACCCATTTAGGAGATCTCCTAAAATCTCCACTTCTCATTGTCATCTCCATTTCCTTTAACTCTACTCTTTCCATGTTCCACTCCAACCCCCACAATTGTTTTATACTGTATGTGTTCTAAGATACCTGTTCCATGGTGAACAAACTCCCCTTTCTCTCATACAACTAACATAAACTGAAACTTAGCAACTCTTGTATAACTGCACAAAGCATGCCCCCCATAAAACAGAAATAGAAAGAACCTAAACACGTGGCAATGAAAAGACTCAATTAAAAAAATAAATTTCCCTGGGGGTGGGGGGTGGGGAACTAAGAAGAAAAGATATAAATGTGAATATAGACACATAGACTGTGTGTGTGTGTGTGTGTGTGTACACACAGAAAAGAGAGATCTACATAGACATGTAGATATATGCCTATATATGTTTTAGAGACTTTATGGTACAAATATGCTGTAATTTTTAAAAAATTGATGGGGTTAAATGTATATATTTTATATTTATGCACATATATTTATGTGTATGTGTAAACCAGTGATCAGATATTCAGAGATAAGAAAGAGATGAGGGACAGTGAAAAAAAAGTTTATAATCTCAATTAAAGATCATTAAATCCATCCATTATTTTCTTCTCTCTGTTAGATAGTAGACAGATAGAGGATTATTTAAGAAGAAAAAATATATATATATTTACCAGAATAATAATAAAAAAAGATGAATTCACCCATAAAATGGAAGAGGATAACAAATTTGACTACAAAAATGAAATCCATTTGTTATTTACAGCAAACTTGAAACAAAAATTTATAAAAGCATTAAATTAGGGCCTGGAGCAAAGCTATAGTAAAAACAAACGTGGAGAGAGATCAACAGGGAAACAACATTAGACTTAAAAGGTTCTATAGACAAAGAAATACTAAAATTTAACATGTATACTTACAGTATGATATCAAAATACTTAAATGAAAAGTTAATTGAATTAAAAGGAGAAAAAGAAAGGAAAACTACAATAAAATTTAGGGATTTCAATGTACTACTGTTTTCAGAACTAGGTAATTCTAACCAAAAGAGGACATAGGTTGAGAACCTACACAGAAAATTAAAAAAATAAAATGAGAGACCTTTGGAAATAAAGAATACAAAAGTACAAGTTTTTCTCAGATGTACATATATACTATTTTCTTGACATATACGTGTGTGCACATGCACACACAGACACAGACACACACACACACACACACACACACATTTTATCACTTTTCTAAAGCTCATGAAGGGAGAAGTTATCAAAACAAATTCTGTTTCCTATACATGCAAACAGTTAAGATAACAAAAAAGGGGTTTATATTATATATATATATTATATATATATATATATGTGTGTGTGTGTGTGTGTGTATATATATATAAAATCGATATAATATATACATATATATGTATATATTATATAGAATATATTATATTACATATTTATAATATATAAATATAATTATAATTTATATATTATGTATATAATCATTATATTTATGTAATATATATAATATATATACTAGTATATATATTAGTAGTTTATATTAGTTTATTATATCATTTGTAAAAATATTTTGTCTTATAAATAATATAATATTATAAATATATAATACAAATTATGGAGGTCATCTTTATAGACATAATTTAATTCAAGAGAACTTTCAATAGGTCACAATACAAGAATATACAATAGAACCCAGAACCTAACTTTTTAGGGGATACTCACAGGAGATGGGTCAAGGAAGATATATTATTTCAATACATTATTCAGTACATTGTTTCAATATTCAGTATTCCAAAAATACCATAGTTTTATTTACTTTATATAGATTGTTTTCAGTTTTTTCAAATACAAATACTACTTAACTTTGAACAGATGTTTCCTTTTTTGATACTGCTTTTAGTGTAAAGACTTTTTTAGTGTAATTGCCTTACATAAGTATACCATTCCACATTCCTCTACCTTAAGTAATTTTTAGATAAAGTGATTTTTTAAAATAGTGCAAATTTGCCTATGTATGTGGGGGATAGAGGGGAAGAAGGCAAGAAAAGAGTCTATGACATGACAAGGTCATTTTGAAGGTTAGGGTCAAATGAGAGTAGGAGGAAGAACAAGTAGAGCCAGCTATGTGGAGATATGGCCAGCATTGAGAGAAAGATGAGAGGTGGGCAATGGGAAGTGGTAGACCAGTAGGGACCAAATAGACAGGAAAGGACAGGCAATGCAAGGGTGCCAGAGGCAGACAACACTGATGGAGGAAAGACACTTATTTTGTGGGCAGATGGAAAGCTGGACAGAGTAAAACAAAAAATCTCCTTGGATTAGAGAATAAACCAAGCCTGCTGGCAGTAGTCTCTCCTACATCTCTGATCCTCTTTCATTTAGGGAGATGGGGATTTTTTAAGGGGAGTTTTTTGGTGGGGAAGAGTAGGGAATAAGTTGAAGAGTACCAAGCCTAGAGGCAGGAGCTGATCAGAAAGAAATTTGTTACTACATATTATTCCTGAATGTAACCCAGATGAAGATTTCTCAGAGGACCATAGGGCAGTAAAGCTCAGATCCTACGGCTAAGCTTCAAGAAGTTATGTAATTCACAGGAAGTAGGCAGCATTGCTGAACCATTGGTCAATGGTTACTTCCTTTTCAGTCCATCCAATGACCTGTGTGGTATGGCAAATCCAGTTTACAAATACTCAAGAGATATCTCAAATGAAGAATAAAAGTATTTATTCTTAAAAACTTGCAAGAAGCGAACTTCACATTGGACTCCAAAGCAGTCTAGAGAAGTTAATTTCCACATAGATTGAAATGAGTTATATAGTCATGACCACAAGAATAATGCTTGGAAATAACATGAACTTGTTAAATTTTTACCTAAATTTTATGATGGTCAGTTTTGCAACTGTTTACCTTATTTCATTTCCCCAGATAAATTAAATCTAAGTTATAAATTCAATCTACCTTAGTTAATGATTTTGTAAGAAACCATATATAATCTCTTCACAAAAAGATTTGTTTAGAGATAAGTAATCATTAAACTAGGATAACCAAGGAGACTTGGTTTACCTCAGGCTTCCTCAACAAATAGAGATTACCCAATTTACAGAACCCTTAGAATGTCTCCAATTCATTAATTAGTTAAGTTCTTCTAAGAAGTAAAGTAAAAGTCCAGGAGATCAGATATTTCTACTAGAGGAGCAAATCTTTTGTTCTCCTTCCCAGTGCCTTAATAATTAAGAGACCCTTGAATTGGGTCTAGAATTATCAAGTGAGAGGTTCAGGTTTTAGGGTTCTCTTCAGAATTATCAAATGACTATTCTTGGGAAGTCCTCAGTTTCCCATTATACTCAAACCTAAATCTTTTATGCTATTTAATCCATTCCCAGCCTGGGGCTGCTGAGCACCATGCTGAGCTGCTCAATTGGTGTACTTGGATCTCTCCTTGCAAGAAATGAATAAATGCTTTCTGTTGGTATCTGAAGATGCCTTAGTCAATTTGGGTAAGGGGGGGAAAGGGGTCTAACATCTTGTCCTACACAATTTATAGGAACTTGTCTGGGACCTATGACATCCTAGAGAGAAGACTTGGGTTCTGATGCAGGGCAGGTGCCAATTTGGTTTTTTTCTAACCATCCTTAGATCGGACTCTCAAGCCTCCCTCTGTAAGTATGGGCCTAATAAGAGAGATACTTATATATATATATACATATATATATATATATATATATATATATATATATATATATATATATATATATATATATATAAAGCAGAAGTCTCCAAAGAAGTCTGAGAGTTGAGCTGGGAGACAAGTAATTTGTGCATGCATAATCCAGGTTAAGAGTGCTCTTATGCTGTCCATAGCTTTGGGTTCATCAAGGCTTGGTGATCCAAGGTAGGGGATGGCACCTACTAAGCCAGAAAGAAGTCCTAACAAATGGCACAGAGCAGGGGTGTTCTGTATGACAGTGACCCCCCTCCCCAGGTTTGGGGATCAAAGCTGAGAGGTCAACTCTCTGTATTACAGATTGCAAGCCATGACACTGGCTCCTCAGAAGGCAGTCCAAATCCAAATCTTCGAAGCAAAAATCTAAAATACCACCAGAGAATGCACTTTATAAGATATTGCTGTTTTGTGTGGGAAAGGGATGATCCTCTTCCACGTAATTTTTGTCTGTGTCTTTGTCTTTGTGCAGAATGTCTACATCATCTGTTCCAATATGTAATCTGGAATATTTGTCTATGTATAGGGTATTTTAAAAGCAAAATGATTTGTATGTATAATGTTCACTTGTGAAACTGTCTACTTAGATATACTTAGATTAGAGTGAACTTAATGTGAAATTCTTACTGTTATAAATATAAAGTTATGGTAAATATCTGTTCAGGATTTATTTTGAAACTTTGGGTAATGGGATTTGTTATTGGAAGTAAAATTTCTTGGGTGTATAGTCAGTGCTATTTGGGAGTTTTAAGCTCCATCCTTTGATAGTTAGTGAGACAATTAACTGGAGTAAAAATGAATTAAAGCTATTTCATCCTGTTTTGCTGAAGATTGAGTTTTAATTACTTATGTTATATTATAGTTGTGTCCCTGCATTTTTTTTCCTCCTGTGACTGATTTTTATGATCAGAATAATAGTCAATAGAAACTTAATCAATTAACAACGCATAATGCAATTAAGTCAATACCTTGCTATTTCCAATTTGGTTATATGTCATAGTGTTTTTTTTTAAGTTTCTAAATAATGAGGACAATTAGCACAGTGAGACCTAACTGCTATTTATTTTGGATACCCATTTGCCTATTTTATTAAGCAAACTCATCTCTTCATATAGGAAGCTGCTGGCTCTTCACAATTTACAGCAGTCTTGTGAACCAAGTCTTTCTATTTCAGACTGTTCTAGCCTTTATTTGTTAGATTTATGTTTTTGTTGTTCTAGATTATAGATTATTGGACCACTTCTGAAACATGGATCGGCCCATCTAAAGCTTTGGTAGCAGGTAGCACACCACACGTATGAATGGACTGAGAGTCTCCGCCAGTGCGCAGCCTGAAGCAGTTTTGAAGAGCTTCATACGGATGGACTGATATGGGGAATTTCGGAACCCTGATTGGGTCATCTATTACTGTGTGTTTAATATTTAAGATGGAAATTGTTACTACAACTATTGCTGTATGTATAAGGGATTTTTAGGAAACTTACTATATTAATTTGCTATGTATAGGAATTTGATTCACTCTTGGGATTTATATGTGGTATGGTTATTTGATAATTCCTTTCCATGAGAAAAAAAAGGGAGGAAGAGATAGGAAATTGGGGAAACTGGTATAAATTCTTTAAACAGTCCTTTTTGTTTTACTTCCTTGCTTAAAATTTACTGGAGTATGATTTGCTGGTTATGCTGGAATTGCCCTGGCAGACTCAGTTTTGGGGATTATTTTTTAGAAACAACCAGAAATCAGACACCTGGTCTTGGGAATGGCAGTCTCTCTGATCTGTTTCTTCACTCCCACTCCTGTAACCCCAATTCCTTAATTAGTATTTCAGTATTCTCAAAGAACCTTCCAGTTTGGTATCAGGCCTCTAAGAGTTCGGGGTTGCCTTGGTCTAACTGTGCATAATCTGCTCAGAAATCTGGATCCTAGTAGCAGCTCCTGTTCTATTGAGAGGGGACAGATGGAGCTACGCCAGGCCCCACTTTTCCCCCCTTTTTCAAGTCCCTGACAGACTTGGGGTGCCCTCTTAGGATGGGCAGGACTGTCCTGAGCACTGCTACTCCCTATATAAGCAGAGGCTGAGTTAAATGTACAAATGACCACAGACCTAACTCACAGTAAACTTTCCATCTCAAACTGGATTCTCTGGCTGAGATGCTCCAGAACTGTAGAGGACCTGACATGCTAGCAACAGGGAGCCTTTGTACTGTTGATTAACTCTGGGGTTATCAAGGAGAGACTTGTTCTTGCGTTTTTCTAGTTTATTTTGGTTTATTTGCTTTATATAAGGTTGGTCAAAATTATGGTGCTAGGACCTATCTAGAGGAAGGTAATTCAATGATTTGAATATTCAGAAGAGAGAGAGTATGGAATGTTATGCCACAGTTCTCTTTTATCATCCTGACTCAGTTTCCCTGAATTGTCCTGCCTTGGTTTCCTTGAATTGTTCTGCCTCAATTGTTCTGCTCAATCCTGGAAAACCACCCCTCCCTCTTAATCGTCAGAATATTTGATAAAGATAAAAGATCTTATATTTTAGAATATCAGAAGGCCTCTCTCCATCTCAAGCTATCAGAATATTAGATACTATCCTATCAAGATGCCTCCCCCCATCCTGTCAGAATCAGATTGATAGTTTCTTCCTACTCTCAATGCTCTGACTTCGCCCCGCCTCAATCTATCTTCTGTATCTGAGCCACATGTATATATGACATTGAGAATTCACATTGTTTGCTGGATTCTTGAAGAAGATAGTCTCATTCTGTCCTGGGACCAAACCATAAATCCATTTGGTCCCAGTAAATCTTTCCCTTTCAAATAAAATATTAAATACTCTCTAATATCTATCTTGCCTCAGTTTCTCCAGCATTACAATAGCTTTCTTGAAGAAACTAGAGCAGGAGTCTAACCTGACAATCCTTCATCTAGCATTTGACTGTGCTCTGCAGGCATATGGAATAGTTAGTTTAGAATCTAAAACCTGATTAGTGAAACTTACTATTGAGATGAAACCTCTAGGGATTGTAACTAATATTGTTTTGAGTTTTGAATTTGGATAGGACTGCCTGATGGATAATTAATTCAGTAACTCACCATTTGGGACAAATGACATAAGTTATTTGGAGGGATGCCTTCCTGAACTGTTACAGGTAAATATCTTATCTGGGCAAGAAGGGGGAGAACAATCTTAGCCACTGCTTAAGGTGGGATCAGTTTCCCAGTTTTCTTTTTTCCCCACTTGATAATTCTTGACTCTATGAGGTAGAATTGTTACTGCATGATTTGTTGTCAAAGAGAGTTAAGGATGCTTTATCCTGTAATGTATGTGTTCTTAGGCTGAGGCCTTGAAAGATCAGTTTTAATCCTATTATAATCATGTCCCTGCTTTTTCTTCTTACACCAAATTTCTATAACCAAAGCAAGTGATCAGTAGAAGACATGAGTATAATAAAATATGTAGATGATATCTTTATCTGCAGCCCAGCCCAGCCTGGGAGGTTTCTCTAGCAGCACTTTTATTTGGGTCATGAATTAACTCCCACCTCCCTTTTGCTCATAGAAAAGAGAAGGAAGATAATCTTATCACTCCCTCATCAGGCCAAGGCTCTTTAAGACCTTGAAAGCTAAACTGACCTCTCCCCAACCTTAGCCCAACCAAAAGCCTTTTATTCTGTATGTTGATGAAAGGTGGGGGCCAAGTCTTAAGAGTCTTGACTCTGTCCTTGGAATCCATTACAGATTCCTGCTTACTTCTCAAAGAAACATGGTGTCTTTGGGGTGACCCTACTGCTTAAAGCAATGGCTGCCATAGTCTTTTTGAAGAAGTCTCTAAGCTCACCCTAAGCCAATCATTGGAGATTCTAACTCTCCGCCAGAGCACTTTTGCCTATAACAGAGCTTTAGAATTGGGTAAAGGAATAAGAATGATATCTATACTGACTCCAAATATGCCTTTCATGTAAATATTCCCCCAATAAGTATACAGGGGAACAATTACTGCAAACTATCCAAGTACCTAGAGAGATTTGTTATATTTTATAAAGGACAACAGAAGGGATTCATTCAAAAGAAAATTTCAGTATAAGATTCATGTCAAAGGAAAAAGGCTAGCAAATTCAGCAGCCTATGCTGCTGCTTGTTTGTTCTTGACCACAGCACTTTTAATATCCCAACCCCTGACACCTACTTCCTCAAATAGCATTTAGGTAAGTAAATTCTGAAAGAGCTGTTAAAACCCTCCTTCCTGAAGCATATCTGGAGGAAGGGTGCATACTTGGGGAAGGATTGGCAGATGGATTTTGCACATATTCCTCCTGGCTGAGGCTTCCAACTGCTTTTGGTTTTTGTTGACACCTGTACTAATTGGGTAAAACCCTTCCCTTATAAGACTGAAAAGTCTCTAGAGTTTTTGCTAAAGGAGATCATATTACACTATTCCACTCATTACCCCTACTCCTTTGAGTAAATAAAAGCAAGAATATAGGGGAAATGTTCTTTTGATAGTTATTCCAGGAAAAGCTCTCTGAACAAGAGACATTCATGATAGCCTCATCTTCCCTTTCAGTCTTCCTGTGGGTGGGATTTCTGGTTACTTTTCCTAGTAGCCTCCATCCTAACTCCACTTTTGTTTATTCTTTTTTTTCTTCCCCTTTTTTCTTTTTATGAGTTGTTTCTTCCAGACTCCAAGCCATGAAATTTCAATTGCTTGATCAACATGAAATCACCTAATACCTGATTCTGACATTCAGCACCACCACTCCTCCACGCTGCTGACACCAGCTTCAAATCACATGTCTTCCCTCCTTAGTCTGGAGGCTACTATGCTCCTTATTAGCCTGAAGCAGCTCCAGGAGACCTTCATCCTTTTCTGTAGACAGCCAATGTAATTGTAATTGTACAATGTACAAAATGTACAGTGTAATTATAGTAGAGTGTATAAGAACTGGAGACAGGAAGTCCATTCTCGTGGTGTCTATTCTGCTGAGACCAAGGTCCTTCCAGAAGACCTCCAGAAAACTAGCCCCAACATTACACGTTGGTGTCTGAACGCGGACATAAGTATTTACAATCAGCAATTCAACTGATATGATTGTGAGTTCAGTAGAGAAGTCCCCATGATCTGGAAATAGAGTGAGTAGAAAAACAGACAAGCAGGAAACTTTAGTAAGGGGACAATTGCTTAGAAAAGATTTTTCTCCACCGCAAGGGAAGTATGTAGAAAGCATAGTTAGGTTAATAAGTAAGAAGGTTTGATTGTAACTTGGAAGCAAATCACTGGATTCTTAAATATATTAGAGTGCATGTCTCCTTGGCTATCTCAGGAAGAAAAATTAGCTATGTGGGAACTTGTGGGAGAGCAACTAATTGAACATTATTAAGCTATGGGTCCTGATTCAATTTCGAAGAAACATTCCTTATGTTTAATATAATATAAATTGGCTTTAAAGAATCCCACAAGTTCTAACAAAGCAGCTAAAAAGCAGGAGAATTGGATAAGAACAGCACTGATGAACTTAAGGGGTGTGGTGCTTCTCATTTTCACAGCTCAATTACACCCAAGCAGGTGCCATTAGGGCATTCCCCATCTCTTCACCATCTTCCCTCAATTTCACTTTCATAGGTAGAGGGAGGAAGAGAGGGAAGGGCACTGACACCATCAATGAAGGAGCTCTGCCCACCCCATTATGACACAATTACAAAGGGCATTAAAGCTAAAAATGAAAGACAAGATATATCTCATTTAAAAATAGAAGTATACCCTGTGATTGAAGAGTATGACTCTTCTGGTCAAGAAAAAAGAAAATATAGCCCATTTAATTTAGAAATTATCAAAGATCTGAAAAAGGCTTCTACTCTTTATGGGTCTACATCATCTTATGTTAAGATGATATTAGAGAATTTGGCTTTTGAAGTTTTAACCCCTAATGATTGGAAATCTATACCAAGGACATATTTACACCCTGGACAAAACTTGTGGTTTTCTGAGTATAATGAACTCTGTAGAATACAAGTCCAACAAAATAGACAACTTGGAATTAATGTACCAGTCACCTTTGATCATCTAGCACTTTTAGGTCTTTTATGCAGATACTTTAGCACAGATTAATTACCCTATAGCAGCATATGAACAAACTGCTGCTGCTGCTATCAAAGCATGGTGTACCCTCCCAGAAAGACAAGATATAGGGGAAGCCTTCACGAAAAATAGCACAAGGTCCAAACGAACTCTTTGGTGATTTCGTAGGACGTCTGCAGACAGCTGTCATATGTGAAAATGCAGCAACAGAAATTATAATGGAACAACTTGCTAAAAGAAAATGCTAATGAGGTTTGCAGAAGAATTAGGATTACATAAGGATGCTCCTTTAGATGAGATCATAAGATGCTGTGCCACAGTGGCACAAATACCTTTTATGCCCAGGTTATGATGCAGACTTCTCAAGATCTGAACATGGGAAGACAGGGTCCCTTTTGGCAAGGGACTTCCAGAGAAACTTGCCAATGCTTTCAATATGGTAAAGTAAGACATCTGAAAGCTCAATGTTGGCAAAGAAGACAGGATGGGAGAACAAGACCCAAAACCATTTGTTGAAAATACAATAGAGGCTTCCATTGGGTATCAGAATGTAGATTGACTCAGGGAAATGGGAAGTGGGACCTAGGTCTAAGGCCCTAGGCAAAAAACACTTTGAGCATGATGGCAGCCCACGTTACACCCAGAGAGTACTCAAACATGAGAAGAAATCTGATGGGAGAAAGGGATTTCAATTTGGGAGAATAGAGTTGTATTCAGTTGAGATATCCCCTGGAGAGATGAAATCTGTCCCTGTCAAGCCTATAGATTCCTTGCCACCACACACAGTGGGCTTGACCAGTTCAGTTCCTGAGAGGGCTTACAAAAGAATGTCTATCCATATACTGATTTGGGAAACTGGGTAAAGTGTAACTAATATCCCAGTCACTAAAACAGGTAGACAATGTGTGACATCACCCAGAAGAAATAGTAGCATCAGTTTTACTGGTACAGCCTCCTGACAGGCAATTTGGTGATATTTATCCAGATTTTGACTCCCAACAACAGAATCCAGGAATATTCTGGACTGCAGCTGGTATAGCTGACCCACCTATGCTCACTATCTATGTAAATGGCATAGCATTGAAAGTATTGTTAGACATGGATGCAGATTGTACAGTCATTAGAGGTGCCAATTAGCCCAGTCATTTTCAGGATTTACTTTTGCATTAACAGCAGAAAAAGACAGCCCAAGTGGTCACTGAATTCCTTATACAAGTTTTTGCAATCATGGGTGTGCCACAAGCAATAAATATGGATAATGGGCCTGCATATACTTCTAAACATTTTGCACACTTCTGCGCACAATATCAGATTTTACACATCACTGGCATGCCCTTTTAATCCTCAAAGACAGGCAATAGTAGAGAGGAAAAACAGACATCAAGATGCTCCTCCAAAAACAAAAGAAAGGGGGAGCCATAGGTATTTGTGAGAACTTTTAAGTTTAGCTCTTTACACTATTAATTTCTTGATTTTGACAAAGATGCACTGACTCTGGCAGACAGGTTTTATAAGCCATTGGAAGGGCAGTGTCCAGTACAAGCAGCTCCACTATACTTAGAAAATTGCCAGGTGATGTGGAAAGATACATAAAGTGGTGAATGGAAGGAAGCAGATAGGTTAACTGCTTGGGGGAGGGGGTTTGCTTGTATTTCTACAGATGGAGAAGAAATCAGATGGGTGAGCCATATTCGCCTTGTCCATTGGAAAGAGACAGAAAAAGAGAAGCTCATTGAAGGAGAAGACCTAAGAAACATCAGATAGCAGTTGACTCATGATCAAAAATTGTTTGATGAGATTACTATAGGACTTCAAAATCTGCAGGAATCATTGGATTCCCTGACACATGATGAGACTGATGCAGGACTTCAAAATCTGCAAGAATCATTCGATTCTCTGACACATGAAGTAATGGACAATAGATTGGTTTGAGACTATTTCTAGGACTTATGGATATATATATATATATGAATTCCTCAAGTTGATTCATGTTGTTTGTTACATCACAAGAATTCCTCAAGTTGATTCATGTTGTTTGTTACATCACTACTAGCCTGTGTTATATTACTATTTGCTTGTGTAATAACTCCCATGCTGATGGATTTATGTATACCTGCTTCAAGTAAGACCTTTCAGTCCAGAGGAAGCCTGCTAACAATATCTGGTTTGGTGTCCTCACCTTCCTGAGAAGTCAGGGAGGGCATGATCATCTCCTTTTTGTTTTTTTCATCTGTTTTCCTAAGAAGTCAGGGAAGGCGTGACCACCTGTGTTCTAAAACAAAAGTGGGAGATGTAAAGAGCTAGATCTCTGGAGAAGTATACTTGAAAGAAATATATTTGAAACAAGGTGTTAACTCAGAGGAATTGATGAGACAATGGTTATCTAGTTTACTTAGTACTTAACATTATGATGTAATAGTTCTCTAGTTCACACATTCAGTATGCTGTAATGATGTAATTGTAATAGGGTATATAAGAATTGGGGACAGGAAGTCAGACTGGCAGATTGGCAGACTGCTGAGGGAGACTGGGTCAGACTATAACAGACAAAAAGACTATGTAAGAGACAATAAAGACTTTGGACTCTATTCTTGTCCATTCTTATGGTGTCTATCCTGCTGAGACCAAAGCCCTTCTGGAGGACTCCAGAAAAGTAGCCCGAACATTATACCTTTATCCTGAATGAATTTGGGTCTGGACTGCTTGAGGGGGAATGATGGGATAATGGCCCTGAGGCCACTAGCTTTTGACAGGTGCTGGAGTTCCATGGATAACTGGCTACCAGATGCCAATCTGTTGGTCCTGTGATGACAGGGTTTCCAAGACAAATAGTAGTTGGTAGAAATAGAAGTTGGTAGAAATGGAGTCTCAGATTCCTGCTCATTGCTATAAGCAGCATTATACTCAAGATTTCTTACTAAAATGGTTCCTGAAAGCTTCAATTGATGTGTGGGTATTGGTTCTAAATGGTAGGGAATGGATGATAATGAAGAGAGGAATGAGCCTAGAGACCTAGAGCTAGGTAATAAGGATATCATAGTGGAAGAAATGTATCCTGATCCATTGGTGTGAGAATTCTTCAAAACTATGAAATAAAAAAGAGGGACTGAATGGGACAAGGTGAAGATTTCTGAGAGAGGGCTGTGGGGCAGAAAAGGTCAAACCCTAGGTCCAAACTTCAGTAAGTTACATGAGCCACTGGAAATAGGCAACATTACTGGCCACTGGTTAATGGTTAATTCCTTTTCAATCCATCCAAGGAATCCAAGTCTTTTTACTATTTAATCCATTCACTGTTTCCAGCCTGGAGCCACACAATATGCTGAGCTGTTCAATTGGTGTGCTTGGACCTCTTCCTTGCAAGGAGTGAATAAATGCTTTCTGTTTGTATCTGAAGATGCCTCTGTGTAGTCAATTTGGTTAAGGGGATCCAGTCCCACACTCACCTTCATTTTTATCATTATTATTATTATAGCTTTTTATTTATAAGATATATGTATGGGTAATTTTTCAGCATTGACAATTGCAAAACCTTTTGTTCCAACTTTTCCCTTCTTCCCCCCACCTCTTCCCCCAGGTGGCAGATTGACCAATACATGTTAAATATGTTAAATACAATATATGTATACATGTCCATATAGTTATTTTGCTGTACAAAAAGAATTGGACCACACAATCACCTTCAAACTGGCCTCTGGTTCACTAAACTCAGAATTCCATCTCCTGATTTTAGCTGTGAATAAGCCAATCCTAATAACTGGAATGCATCTTTTTTGTAATTTATTTTTATTTTTTAATTTTATTTTACTTGAGGATCCAAATTCTTTCATCTCACCTACCCCTTCCCTAAGAAATCCAGAAAAGAGAAAACTATTATAAATATATGTAGTAAATCAAAACAGATTCCTCCATTAACTGAGTGACTCCCCTCTCCTCAAATGCTTCTTTCTGAACTCCGAATCTATCACTTTCCTATCTGGAAGTGGGTAACATGTTTCATCAGGACTCCTTTATAATTGTGGTTGAATTGTACTAGAAATGTTGGCTTTAGCAATAAGAAAAGAAAAAGAAAGAAATTAGGGTAAGCAATGAGAAAATTAAACTATCATTTTTTGCAGATGATATGCTATACTTAGAGAATGCTAGAAAATCAGGCAAAAGCCTACTAGAAACAATTCACAGTTATATAAAATAAACTCACAAAAATCAACATATTACTGACAAAGCCCATCAGCAATAAATATCTAGATTAATTCCATTTAAAATTACTGTAGACAAAATAAAATACTTGTGGACCTACCTGCCAAAATAAACACAAGAATTATATGAACATAATTACAATATACTTCTCACACAATTAAAATCAGATCTAAACAATTGGAAAAACATAACTTGTTCATAGCTAGGATGTGCTAATATAATAAAGATGACAATTCTGCCTAAATTGGTCTACTTTTCAGTGCCACACCAAACTACCAAAGCCTTATTTTATAAAACTAGAAAAAATAACAAAATTCATCTGGAAGAACAAAAAGTAAAGAATATCAAGGAAATTAATGAGGAAAAAAAATAAAAAGGATAATGGCTTAGTAGTACCAAATCTAAAACTGCATTATAAAGCAATAGTCATCAAAAGCCTTTTGATACTAGCTAAGAAATAGAGTGGTGCATCAGTAAAATAGATTAGATACACATGACACAATAAGCAAGTCTATAATAATCTAGTATTTGATAAACCCCCAAACTCCAGCTTCTGGTATAAGAATTCAGTATTTTGACAAAAATTGCTTGGAAAACTAGAAAATAATATGTCAGAAACTAGGCATAGACCTACAACCTACACCCCATACCAAAATAAGGTCAAAATGGATACATGATTTGGGTATAAAAGATGATAACATAAACAAATTAGGAAAACAAAGGATAAATTACCTATATGATCTTTAGAGAAGAGAGAAATTTATGACCAAAGAAGAACTAGAGAACATTACATTAAGGAAATGCAAAATGGACAACTTTGATTATATTAAATTAAAAAGGGTTTGCACAAACAAAACCAACAGAAACAAGGTTAAAAGTGAAGTACAAAGCTGGGAAAAAATCTTCACAGCCAATATTCCTGATAACAGTCTCATTTCTAAAATATATAAAGAACTATGTCAAATTTATAATACACATCATTCCCCAACTGATAAATGATCAAATGATATGAACAGACAATTTTCAGATGATGAAATTAAAGTCATTTTTAGTTATGTGAAAAATGCTCTAAATCACTATTGATTAGAGAAATGCAAATTAAAACAACTCTAAGATACCACCTCATACCTCTTAGATTGGCTGAGATGACAGGAAAGGATAATGATAAATGTTGGAGGGGATGTGGAAAAACTGGGACACTAATGCATTGTTGGTGGAGTTGTGAAATAATCCAACTATTCTGGAGAGCAATCTGGAACTATGCCCTAAGGAGCTATAAAACTGTGCATAGCCTTTGACCCGGCAATGCCATTAAATGGGTTTGTATCCCAAGAAAATCATAAAGGAAGGAAAAGATCTGAGATGTGCAAAAATGTTTGTAGCAGTTCTTTTTGTAGGAACTGGAAAAGGAATGCATGCCTGTGAACTGAGGAACAGCTAAATATGAAGGTAATGGAATATTTTTGTTCTATAAAAAACTATGAACAAGCTGATTATAGAAAGCACTGGAAAGATTTACATGAACTAATGCTGAGTGAAACAAGCAGAACCATTAATACATTGTATACAATAACAGCAAGAATGTGGGATGAACCAATTCTTCTCAGTAGTTCAGTGATCTAAAATAATCCCAATAGACTTTGGAGAGAAAATGCCATTTGCAACCAGAGAAAGAACTAGGGAGACAATGTAAATCAATCAAGGTATGTTCACTTTTTTTTTTTTTTTTTAACCTCTACTATGAATTTTTCCCTTTTGTTCTGATTTTTCTCTCCCAACATAATTCATAAAGCAATGAGTATTAAAAATAAACTAAAAAAAATTGTGGTTAACTCCATTTTGCTGATCAATGTTTTTTTTTTTTTAATATTTCAGAGCTATTTTCTTTAGAACATTTTTGTTATTGTATAAATAGACAAATTGAACTACATGTTTCCCTTGCTTGCGAGATGACTGCCCTAGGATATTGCACTGCAGGATAGAATGCAAGGTCCAGGATTGGAAGCCAGAAAGAGGCTTAGAACTCAGTTTTCTGATTCAGAACCACAGCTACTGTTGGCTTCTGGTCTTATTCTTCACTTATACAGTTAGGAAACACACAAAGGTCCCCATCTTAGCCTGCCTTCAATCTGTGATGGTGAATTGGGTATTAATTTATAGAGCTGTCACGTCCTACCCATTCTTGGATCCAGGACAAGTTAGGAGATCCCCTAGTATCTCAATCTGTTCCACTGCTTCCTGCCCTTACTTCCTATACTACCTAGTGCAAAGTTTCAGGTTTTTTTTTTCAAACTCTGGGGTACTATTCTGTCCATTTGCAGTGAACTCCTGGTCAGACCCAATTACTAGTATCCAAAAAAAAAAAAAAAAAAAGTCTGTCTCCCTAAAATAGCATGAATTGGAAAAAGAATTCATTGTGATTTATTCTTTGGTTTCCCAATCAGAATACAGTTCCATGTCTTTTCTAAATTTCAATGGATGAGACATACAATGGAGTATTTGTCTCCATAAACTTATAAGTAGCGGTTAAAAGAAGAACTAGATAAAAAAGAAGGAATATAACTGGTTCTGTCCTGTTCAAAGGTAGGAGATAGTAAAGTAGGATAAAGGTTAAGCTTTACTTGAAGTGTTCATGTGTAATTAACTCATAAATATTAACTTTTCTCCAGGAGGAGCTTAAGATTCATTTTAATGTTATGCAATATTTATGGTGGGAAGGGGAACATATTTAGGTGTAGGAGTGAAAAGGAGTATCAGCAAATAAGGAAAGAGGAGGGAAATAGGAAAGAGGAGGTCAGAAACAGGGATATAATGTGTTATCTTTCTCTTCAAGATGTATGCCTATGATACACACTTACTTCTGCAGTTGTCTATAATAAAAGACTTTTCACCCTTTTCTGTATCCAAAAGGTTTATTTCTTATAATTTGGAACTTGTTTGGGATCCAAGTATTGGTGTCCATCAAAGAGCAAAGGAAGCATGCCCCTGTGAGTTCAGTGGCCTCATGGATTGAGGGAGAGTACTTTCACCATCTGACTGCAGGGACCTGAGACTGAAAAGGAAGGGTGGACAGAAAAGTGCAATTTGGGCATCAAAACCATGGACATTCTATAAGACAAGGTAAGACAAATGACTGAAGTTCTACCTTGCTAGTGAAGTGGTGATCATCCTATAAATCTAAGGTTGAGTAAATATCAGGAGAGTGGTCTGGGACTCCAGGAGTGTGGAAGACACCCACACAAAAGTATAGACAGGATCTGCACAGGAAAACTTAACAAGAATAGTCAAGGATTAAATAGGATGTGTATAAGAAACTCAAGGGGAGAAGAGGTGAGATAGGGAGTCAGAAAAGTAAAGTGCCAGGGAAAGAAAAGAAAGCTTCTCTGGAAGAAGTCCCTCCAGATATTGCTTTGAGAAGGATGTTGAAGTATTGCAAAGATGATTCTTGTATAAGAGGGAAGGATAAAAAAAAAAAGAAAAATGATAAAAGAATATCTTTTGAAAGTATTACCTTATTTGGTCTAAACAAAGTATCATACTATACACACACACACACACACACACACTATATATATATATATATATATATATATATATATATATATATATATATATATGTCCGCTATATTTTGACCAAAATATGGAGCAGTCAAGGATTTTCTATGTCAGACATTAAATATTTTTGTGAACAACAAAGATCTTTTCAGACAGGAGTCATCTGATTATGCCTCCTGCAGACAAGGAGGGAGTTCTGTCAAATTGTTTCTACTTAAGTCAGAGGGAAAAGAGAAATGTGATATCAGGGAGGAAGAAAATCCTCAAAAATATTCTTCCATCTTGCCCTTTTCATCTGTTTATGCTCCTTCTAACCCTGAGGATCCAGATAAAGATTTGATAGATCTAGGGGAAGGAACTGAGTTTCAGGACTCCTGCAGGGTCTGAATAAAAGAGAAAGAAAGTTGAGAAATCACAGGAAGATCCAGAAAGTTCAGGGACATGTAGTAATCCTACCTTCAGCAAATTAAGCAATTGGTTCAATGTCAGAAAAACCTTCAGAATCATTCCCTCCCTGTTTCTTCTAAAGGGAAAAGACCTCTTGAGGGAGGTCCTAGTAGGTCAAGGGAAGAATGGATATGTGAACGCTTCTTTAACAAGTGCTGAAGTAAGGAGTAAAAGAAAAATGAAATCCCCAATAGAGGTCCCAATTGGCTCAATAATAGTTCAATTAGACCAATTTTTAGGTCCTATTTTTTATAACTGGCCTTAAATGATGGCAATTATGAATATATTGTTCTCAGAAGAGAAGAGGTGAATGATAAGGAAGGCAGCTATGAGAGAATGGGTGAGGAATAATGTGCCAACTCCAGGAGTTCTAGCTGCAAATTATCTACTGTTTACTTATATTTACATTCAAACTGCTTTCTCTTATTTTCAAAATACAGACTCTTAGTGGATTAGATTTATTTGATATTTTTATCTATGTTGTTTTTATAACCCCAAAGCCTTGCACATAATAAATGGCTGAACATGCTTATTCAGTGGAACTGAATTGTAGAAATATACTAATTTCTAAAGTCTTTTGCAATTCTTAAACTTTGTACTACTTTAAAAATTCTATTATTATTATTAACCAGATTAATTGGAATCAATGTCTTCCTTTCCACTTAATTCCCCCTTTAATTATCTAATTTCCTTTGCTGGAGAAATGTGGGCTATCAAATGCAAAGAGCAAAGAGTCTTATTAAGAATCTTAACAGTCATACTACAGGGCCAGTCCTTATGATAAAAGGAGCCCATTACACATTCACATATCATACTGGCAAACTTATCCTTTGAACAAGTTATAATCATTTGAACAAGTTAGAATCATTTCATCTTCAAGATTCTAAATCTAAATAGTAAAATTTATTTTTTAAATTTCCATAGGATTTTATTTTTCTAAATACATATGAAGATAATTTTCAACATTCATTTTTGTGAGACTTTGTGTTCTAAATTTTTCTCTCTTCTTCCTTTATCTTCTTTTCTAATTCCAAAATATAGCTTATTCTATCTTTGGTTCTTCTTTCTCTGCACACTATAAATCTATCTATTAATATGATTATTGAGGATTCCTGTGGATCAATCCCATTCAAAAGAAAAGGTCCTCATGATTACTAAGCCCTTTTGGTTTGATATAGATATTTATCAGTTTAAAGCACTTGCTAGAGTTCCATCCAAAGAAAAAACCTTGATGTTTTTATTATTTAGATAGTGGATAGAGCACCAGCCCTAAAGTCAAGAGGATCTGAGTACAAATCTAGCCTCAAACACTTAATACTTCCTAGCTGTGTGACCCTGGGCAAGTCAC
Organism: Sminthopsis crassicaudata; assembly: GCF_048593235.1. Classification (NCBI taxonomy): domain Eukaryota; kingdom Metazoa; phylum Chordata; class Mammalia; order Dasyuromorphia; family Dasyuridae; genus Sminthopsis; species Sminthopsis crassicaudata. The sequence goes on along the minus strand of NC_133618.1, from coordinate 342,506,201 downwards.
TTACCCCCAATTGCCTTAGCCAAAAAAAAAAAAAAAATCCCTTCCCTGATTCCACCTGTAAAACTGTAAGTTCTTGGATATTATTCACACCTAGCAATACCACAACAGGCCATATCCTAAAGATAAAAACATACAGAAAGAAAAAATTAGAGATTAAAAACTACTATACTTACTTTATTTTACTTGCTTGTCTGCTGTCAACTCTGCTCATTGCAAAATTTTTTCCTACTCAATCCTACATTTATTTAGTCTAATTCCTACTGAAAAAAATATGTACAATTTAATTAATATGTAACCATTTTCAAGATATCAGAAGGCATTAGAAGACAATATTTGATTCATTTGAGTACCAGGGTTTCTAAATTCAAAAGTCATATTACAACATGTTTTATTCGCAGCTGCATGTATAGATATATTCAAAGGACCACATGGAATGGCTCTCCAAGGTGCAATTGGCCATTTTATAAGAATGCTATGCTGGGCATATAAAAGTGCTCTGAGCCCAAGCTGAACTGAGACTTAATCAAGGTAAATGAATTACTGCACCTGCTGAGAATAGTTTCAATCACAATGCCCAAACTTGTCCTCCAGTCCAAAACAACCAAATAATGCATACAACATACTTTATTCATGAAAATAACAACCAATTATTGGCACAACATGTATTTTCTCATGCCCTATATATCATTCTCAAAGTATTGTTATTTCCTTGTGTCATGACTTCCACAGCCTTAGGAATTTATACCTGACATTTTTAGGAATTATATCTAACATTCTTTTTACCCATATCTTAGCTCTAGGTTTTATGTTGTCAGATGATTCCTATCTGCTAGTACACAGAGGCAGAGGAGAAATTTTTAAATTTTTACTGGTGCATAAAATATGATTAGAATTTGTGAGACCCTAAAAGAATTAAGATATACCAATTGGTTTAGATCCCACATTTTGCAGTTTAACAATGATTTCTCCTTGATAGTCAGAATCAATCACACCTAATAGGACATGTATGCCTTTAATACCCAGACTGGACTGTGACAAAATATGTCCATAAATTACATCTTCCTAAGAAAAGTGATTGCATTACAATTCTCTTCCCTATACCATATTGAAGATATTTCTGATTTAGTTTCAATAATCAATCGAATAGGGGCAGCTAGATGGCACAGTGAATAGAGCACCAGCCATTTAAGACTTCCTAGCTGTGTGACTTAAGCAAGTCACTTAATGCCAATTGCCTTAGCAAAAAAAAAAAAAAAAAAAAAGAACTAGAATAGTCAATCGAATAACAGGTCCCCCCCAACAGTTTTATCCATAGCCAGTAATTCTTACATCATTACAAAACACTGAAGAAGCTCATTTCATATATGCATACATATCTAGTAACTGGAAGATGACAAGGCCACATATTTATTTATCTAATTGTTTAGGATACGATGACTATACAGTTTTAGATTGAAAATAGCAAGATCTTACATATTTGTATTGTGCTAATAGCTTCTACTGAACACTTGCTAGAAATTTTCTATAAAAGAAATGATTATATGATTATGATTATAATAGCTTCAAAACAGGTTCTTTAGACTTCAGCCTAAAAGCATATATGTAACAGGATAAAGGATCCTTAGCTCCATTTGACTTCAGATCAATCATGCAGTAATTGTACCTCATAACCAGATAGCCAGACTCAGGAATAATCATGTAGGGAACATTCCTATTAAATGAATCAGAAGGATCCCACTTTAAGCATATGCCAAGGGTGTCCTCCTAACTCTTGCCCAGAAACATATCTCTATCTTTTAATAGTTCAGAATCAAATCAGTCTGAATAGCTTGTGGCATGTCCTCATAGATTTTATCTCAAATAGCAAGTTCCACTAATCACAGCATAGGGCTAGATATAATTACTTTTACTTTACTTGGATATAATTTTACTTTTACTTGCAATAAGTAATAAAAAAATTTAACAGTACTCACATTAAGAGATTTCACTTAACACTTTTCATTTGTTTTTCTTTTCTTCTTGAGTGTAAATTCATTTTGGTATAAAAATCAATAATTAGAATTACTTCTATATAATAAACTTGTAGTTTCTCAGTAAATACATTCCTTGTTTACAAACTATGAAACCCAAATAAACTCTTTTCACATGGTTGGTGGCCTTGCCCACACAGATGGTTTCAAAAAACCTGGCAAGTTTATAAATTAAAGGAAGTTGACAGGGACTCCAGAGAAGTCTGCTACCCGACTGTCCATCTCATCCTTTACAGCCATTGTGGGCTGTGCTCTCTAACCACAATAACCCCTCTCACCCTATAAAGGGGAGTGAAATAGACTAATCCCAAGGCAGATATCTCTAAATAAGCAAAATCAATTCAGACAAGGTTTTCACCTTATTCCCTTTTTTCCAAATGCAATAATTACCAGTTTTAAATTTTAACATTATGACAACAAAACCAAATATCTTCAATAACAATCTTACAATTTTTCTTAAGTGACAGCCAAACAGGCAGAGCCAAGATGATGGAGAATAGACAGATTTTTATCTGAGTTCTTCCTGGTTTCTCTCAGATAAACACCAGATCAAGCCTCTGAATGGGTTTTGCAGTGACAGAACCCATAGATATTTGCAGTTTAACAAATTTCCAGGAGAGGATGTTTTGGAAGAACTTCAAGAAAAGTCTGTCTCAATTGGACAATAGTGGGCAGGAAGAACAGGGGGCAGTTTGCAGGCCAGCACAGCGCAATGCAGCACAGTGCAGTGCACCCAGGGCAGAAAGCCTTCTGGCTGCTGGAAGAATCTAAGGGGAGGCTTATAGTCAAAATAGCTAGTGCTATTCTGTCCTGGTTCAGAAGCAAGTGAATCAGCAGATTAACTGTGAGACCTCCAATGCAACTACAGAAGGCAAATAATAAGCCCTTGAACCCAAGCATAATGAGGGAATTGGCCACACCCACTCAGCACAGAAAGGAAGCCAGCAGCACCAACCCCAGGGCAGTGTGAAGCCGCTATTGCCTACAGAGGAAGCTTAGGACAATCTCCTCTTTGTTCCATGAGTAGACCTCAACCTTTAAAAAGGAGCAAAAAAGCAAAAAACAACAATAACAACAACAACAACAAGAAAAATTTCTTTCACCATAAGGAATTTTTATGGAGGCAGAGAAGAACAAACTTCAAACCTTGAAGACACAAAGGTAAAACATCTCCAGATAAAGCCTCAAAGAGTAGTATAAATTGGTTTCCATCTCACATGGCTCTCTTAGATCTTAAAAGAGAGAAGAAAAATGTGGAAAGGAAATGAGCTCTGAAAAAGGTAACACAGAAATTTTCTTAAGAAATTCACTTCTAAAGAAGTTTTGGCAAAATGGAAGGAGAAAACAACTTCTTTATTTTTATTTTTATTTTTTTTTGGGGGGGAGAATCTTTAGAGGTCATTTAATTTTATCCATACCTGAAGTGCACACTCCATTTACAACTTCTCCAATAATAATACTAATATTTACCAAAAAAAATTCAAGTTTTCAAAGCACTTTATACTATTTATCTCATCTAAGACTCATAACAACTCTATGAACCAGGTAACTTAACTGCTATTATTCAGGTTCAGAGACATTAAACAACTTGCCCATAGATAGTCATAGAGTTATGGTGAAGAAGTCAAACTCAGATTTTCCTGATTCCAAGCCCAACACTGTCTCACATGATATACTCCAAAATACCTTCAGTGACAAGGAATTTATCATTTCCCAAGGTAATTAATTTCATTTGGAAGAAGCTCTGATTTTGTGATTTTGCCTTTCAGACCTAACATAAGAATTTAATTCATTTTGCATATAAAGAGAGATGAATAATCCAAAATAATTCAACAAAGATTAAGTGCCTATTATACACAAGGCTTTCTGATATACTAAAGCAAACAAAAAAATCACCTTTTCTTTAAGCTAAATATTCATTCTTTCTTCCTTCAACTATTCTTCACATGGTAGCATTAACTCTATCATCTCCATTACCTCGCCACCAATAACTTGGACTTTGATTCTGAGTCCCTCAACTCTTAGAGATGAGTTTTGTCTTATCTTACTTGGGTTTTACAAACATTTCTTCTGGTTCTTCTCCTACATGGGTGATTTCTTCAGCTCCTTTGTTAATTCAATACCCTTGTCATTCTTCTGAGGGTGTACTCCAAGTGAGAAAACAACTTCTTGAAAATTAGAATATTTCATCACAAAATCAACTGACCTGAAAATATATCCAGGAGAAACAATTTAAGAATTATTGCATTACCTGAAAACCACGATGAGAAAAAGCCTAGACAACATCTTTTAAGAGATCATCAAGGAAAACTGCTCTGATGTCCGAATATCAGGGGTTAAAAATAACCATTGAAAGAAACCACCAATCACTTCCTGAAAGAGAAGGTGAAAATGAAAACTCCAAGGAATACTGTAGGTAAATTCCAGAATTATCAGATGAAGGAGAAAATGCTGCAAGCAGTCAGAAACAATTCAAATATGGAGGAGCCACAATCAGGATTACTCAGGACCTACCAGCATCGATTTTAAAGGATCAAAGAGTCAGGAATATGATAGGAGGAGAACAAAGGTACTTGGACAGTAGTCAAGAATTAACTACTCAGCAAAATTAAGCATTAGCTTTCAGGGGAAAAAAAAGAACATTCAATAAAATAGGGGATTTTCATTTATTTTTGATAAACAGACCAGAGCTAAACAGAAAATGTGATTCTCAAATACAGAACAAACAAAAAGATAAAAAGGGAAGAAAAAACTTTTTTTTAAAAGTTAAAATGTTTACATCAGATGACATATTTAACTCTTGAGAACTGTATATTAGCAGTATGCCTTAAAAGGTATAAGTATAATTTGACCTTACTGTGATGATATAAAAAAGAAGTTGTGGGTAGAAAAGTGACATTAGAAAAGTACTGGAAGAAGAGGGAAGGGGTGATAAAATGGGGTAAATTATATTACACAAAGAGTCAAAAAAGACCGTATATTACAATTGAGGGAAATAAGGGAAGGAGACGATCACTTTGGATTTGGCCCAAAGAGAGCATATCAGACATATTTAGTTTAATATAAAAACTTGTCTCATCCTAAAAGGAAGGAGGTGAAAAGGGAAAAATAGAGGGAGGTAACAAAAGGGAGAAGAAAAGTAGAAGGGAAGGGATAAAAAATGGAGGGGCTGTAAAGAGAGAAAGCAGATTGAGGGAGATAGTAGTCAGAAGAAAAACATTAGTGAGGAGGGAAGGGGGGGAAGAGAAAAATATAACTTTGGGGAAAATGAGATCATGGGAAACACAGAGTTAGTAATTTTATTTGTTAATGTGAATAGGATGAACTCTCCCATAAAGCAGAAGGGAATAGCAGACAGTATTAAAAGTCAGAATCCTAAAATATGTTTTTTTACAAGAAACACATTTAAAGCACAGTGATATATACAGAGTGAAGCAAAAAGGCTGGAGAATAATCTATTATGCTTTATCTAAAGTTAAAAAAAAAAAAAGTAGGGGTAGCAATCCTGATCTCAGATAAAACAAAAGCTAAAATAGATCTAATTAAAAAGATAAGAAAGGAAACTACATCTTTCTAAATGGTACCACAGATAATGAAATAATATCAATATTAAACATATATGCACCAAGTGGTTTAGCATCCAATTCCTAAAGAAGTTAAAGAGAGCTGCAAGAAGAAATAGACAGCAAACCTATAGCAGAGAAGGATCTCAACCTTGCTCTCATAGAACTAGATAAATTGAACCACAAAATAAATAAGAAAGAAGTTAAGGAGGTAAATAGAATTTTAGAAAAGTTAGGTATGATAGACCTTTGCAGAAACTTGATGGAAACAGAAAGGAATACACTATTTTCTCTGTAATTTGGAACCTACACAAAAGTTAACCTTGTATTAGAGCATAAAAACTTCAGAATCAAATGCAGAAAAACAGAAATAGTAAACATATCTTTTTCAGATCATGTTGCAATAAAAACTACATGTAATAAAAGGGCCCTGGAAAAACAGACCAAAAATTAATTGGAAATTAAATAATCTAAACCTATGGAATGAATGAGTGAAACAATAAACCATGGACACAACTGAAAATTTCATCCAAGAGACAACATACTAAAATTTATGAGATGCAACTAAAGCAGTTCCTAGAGGAAGTTTTATATTTCTAGATGCTTACTTGCATAAAATAGAGAAAAAGAAGATCAATGAATAGGGAATGCAACTAAAAACATCAGAAAAAGAACAAATTTTTAAAAATTAAATGCCAAATTTGAAATTCCGAAAATAAAAGGGAAGATTAATAAAATTGAAAGTTAATTATTGAACTAATAAACAAAACTAAATGTCAGCTTTATGAAAAACAAACCCAAAATAGATAAAACTTTAATTTGATTAGAAAAAATTACAAAGAAAATCAAATTGTTAGTATCAAAAATGAAAAGGGTGAACTTTCCACCAATAAAGAGTTAATTAGAGCAATAATTAGGAGCTATTTTGCTCAAGTATATGCCAATAAATCTGATAATCTAAGTGAAATGGATGAATACTTACAAAAACAGGAGGAAAAAATTACTTAAATAGTGCCATTTTGGAAAAAAGAAATTGAACAAGCTATTAAATCAACTCCCTAAGAAAAAAAATTTTCAGAGCCAGATGAATTTATATATGAATTTTAACAAATATTTAAAGAACAACTAATTCTAATAATATGCAAACTATTTGGAAAAATAGGAAAAAAGAGTCCTACCAAATTTCTTTTATGACACAGATATGGTGCTGATATCTAAACCAGATATGTTAAAAACAGAGAAAGGAAATTATAAATCAATTTCCCAAGAAATGCTGATGCCAAAATCTTAAATAAAATATTAGCAAAGAGATTACAGCAAGTTATCACCAGGATAATGATTATACCATGACCAAGTAGAATTTATACCAGGAATGCAGGACTGGTTAAAAAATATATAGTTTTTAGCAAAACTATTAGAATAACTAACTATATCAATAACCAAATTAACAAATAATGATTATTTCCAGAGATAAAGAAAAAGCATTTGACAAAATCCAACATCCATTCCTATTAAAAATACTAGAGAGTATAAGAATAAATGAAGTTTTCCTTAAATTGTAATGGGGATAAATTAGAACCATTCCCATTAAGATCAGGGGTGAAACAAAGTTGCCCACTATCACCATTACTATTCAATATTTTAAATATTAGCTTTAGAATTCAATCATTCTGGAGAGCAATCTGGAATTATGCCCAAAAAGTTATCAAACTGTACATATCCTTTGATCCAGCAGTGCTACTACTGGGCTTATATCCCAAAGAAATTCTAAAGCAGGGAAAGGGACCTATATGTGCCAAAGTGTTTGTGGCAGCCCTTTTTGTAGTGGCTAGAAACTGGAAAATGAATGAATGCCCATCAATTGGAAGATGGTTGGGTAAATTATGGTATATCAATGTTATGGAATATTATTGTTCTGTAAGAAATAACCAGCAAGATGAATACAGAGGCTTGGAGAGACTTACATGAACTGATGTTGAGTGAAATGAGCAGAACTAGGAGATCATTATACAATTCAACAACAATACTGTATGAGGATGTGGGATATCTCCAACAAAGAGAAGATCTAATTCAGTTCCAGTTGATCAATGATGGACATAATCAGTTACACGCAGAGAAGGAACACTGGGAAATGAGTGTAAACCGTTTGCATTTTTGTTTTTCTTCCCAGGTTATTTTTACCTTCTGAACCCAATTCTTCCTGTGCAACAAGAAATCTAATTCTGCACATATATATTACATCTAAGATATACTATAATATATTTAAAATGTATGGGACTGCCTGCCATTAGGGGAAGGAGTGGAAGGAAGGAGGGGAAAATTAGGAACTAAAGTGAGTGCAAGGGATAATGTTATAAAAAAAATTACCCATATATATGTAATGTTAAAAAAAATAGTTTTAATTATAAAAGTAATAAAAAAATATTAGCTTTAGCAATAAAAGAAAAAAGAAATGAAAAGATTCAGAGTATACAATGAGGAAACCAAATTATCACTCTTTGCAGATGATATGATAGTATACTTAGAGAATTCTAGAGAATCAACTAAAAACTATTAGAAATAATTCACAACTTTTAGCAAAGTTGCAAGATACAAAATAAATCCACATAAATAATCAGCATTTCTATGTTACCAACAAAGTCCAGCAAGAAGAGATAAAAAGAGAAATTCCATTTAAAGTAAAACCATGGATAATATAAAAAATTTGGGAGTCTACCTGACAAGACAGTCAGGAACTATATGAACATAATTACAAAACACTTTACATACAAAAAAAAGTCAGATCTAATCAATTGGAAAAATATCAAGTGCTCATGGGTAGACCAAGCTATTATAATAAAAATGACAATTTCCCCCAAAATTATTTTACATAGCTAGAAAAAGTAATAAAGTTCATCTGGAAGAAGAAAATTTAAGAATTTCAAGGAAATTAATGAAAAAAATGTAAATGAACATGGTCCAGCTATATCAGACCTAAAACTAAATTACAAAGCAATGGAATATCAAAACTATTTGATACTGGCAAAGAAAAAGAGTGGTGAATAAGTGAAATAGGTTCAAGACACAGTGGTCAATGACTATCTAATGTTTAATAAACTAAACACCCCAGCTTTTGTGACAAGAACTCACTATTTGACAAAAATTGTGAGAAAACTGGAAATTAATATGGCAGAAACTAGGCACTTGCCCACAATTAACACTCTATATCAAGATAAGGTTGAAATGAGTTCATGATTTAAACATGAAACTATGGAGAAGGAAGGAATTTGTGGCCAAAAAACTAGAATACATTATGAAATGCAAAATAGATAATTTTGATTTATTAAGTTAAAGACTTTTGTACAAACAAAACCAATGAAGACAAGATTAGAAGGAAAGCAGTAAACAGGGGGAAAAAATTTTACATCCAAAATATATAGAGAAGTGACTCAAATTTATAAAAATACAAGCCATTCTGTAATTGATAGTCAAAGGATATGAACAAATTTTCAGATGAGAAAATTAAAACAATTTCTAATCATATGAAAAAATGCTCTAAATCACTTCTGGTCAGAAAAATGTAAATTAAGATAACTCTGAAGTACCACTGTACATCTCTCAGATTGGCTAAGATGACAGGAAAAGATAATAATGAAGATTGGAAATGTGGGAAAACCGGAACAATTTTTTGAACTGTTGAAGCTTTTCTAGCATAAATTATCAATAATTACTTGAAAAAATATCCAAAAGCACTAGTACAGTGGTATTTCAGTACTCATTATTAATTAATTCCATAATAATAATAATATAATGAGTGGCAAAAATAAGGACTGAATGAATTTTTTCCGTAGGGAATACATTCCAGTTTACAGCTTACCCATGCCTCTCAACCAAATTCCTTAATGGGGCAAGTGAAGCTTCCAGCTGTGGACAAACAAGCTAGCCCAGACACATTACTCCCTTCTTGTCCCAACTCAATTTATGAGAAGAGCCTCGAACCCCATGCTGTCCAAGCTTGGCAGGGAGGGATGCAGTCTGCTGGATGTGAAGGCAGAAGCAATGGGAGACTGAAAGATGCCAGAAGTCCTGGATCCTCCAACGCCTTCATCATCATTCCTACTGAGCATACTGGATGCTCCATGTCCCTTTTAATACTACTATTTTGGGGCACACAACCTCAGCATTATAAGCTCCAACCTGACAGTCCTGAGCACTGGGGAGCTGCCCAAAAGCCAAGGGAAATTAACAGTGGCAACCTCACATCCCTAGTGCTCAACCAAGACAACAACCAAGGGCAACGAAGACTGAGCAAGCATCAAGTGCTGAAGTAGTTTCTTCTAGTTGAAATGTGTCGAACATTGTATTTGGTGACAATAGTTTTCTAGTTTACATATACTTAGTACTTAACGTGGTGATGTAATAGTTCTCTAGTTCACACATATTCAGTATGCTGTAATGATGTAATTGTAATAGGGTATATAAATAAGAACTGGGAACAGAAAATCATACAGAAGTCAGACAGAAGTCAAACTGGCAGACTGCTGAGGGAGACTGGGTCAGACTATGACAGACACAGACTGTGAAGGGGACAATAAAGACTTTGGACTCTATTCTTGTCCATCCTCTTGGTGACTATCCAGCTAAGACCAAGGCTCTTCCAGACCACCTCCAGAAAGCTAACCCAGACATTACAAGTACCAATATAATCAGAAATATCAATTAAAAACAAACATGAAACATTATTACCAACAGGTATTTAAAACTTGGCATGTCCAAAACAAAGTCTGTTATCTTTCCCATTAAACTCATCAGTCTTTCAAAAATTTATATCTGTTGTGGGCTTTTATTCTTCTACTTACTGAGGTTCACAAGTTCAGAATTATCCTTAAAGCCTCCTTCTCCCTCAAATGAAATGACTTCATTTCATATCCATAGCATATTCATTTCAATTCAGTAGGCATATGGTGTACATTTTATTTCTACACTTTTCATAACTAAATATATACCCCTCCCAGGATTGTTGTATAGCTCAAATGAGACAGTAATTGTAAAGCACTGTACCTGGCATTTAGTAAGTGCGATATAAATGCTAGAGATTATATTGTTCATTCACATGTGTATTCTTAATTCAAGCTTTTTGTCTATTTTGGAAATTATTACAATATCCTTCTAAATTAGATGTCCTACCATCAATATCTCCACAACTCAATTTACCCCTCTACCAAATAGGTGTTCCTAAAGCTCCAAAAGCTTCAATAGTTCTCTATTGCTTCTAGAATAAACTAGTGTTCAATTAGGTGGCACTGGCATTGGGTCTGGAATCTGGAAGGTCTAATTTCAAATCTAAATTCAGACACTAAATAGCGAATCTATTTGCCTCAACTTCCTTAATTATAAAATTAATATAATATTGGCATCTACCTTCCAGGATTGTGAGAAGCAAATGAGATAACTATAAAGTATGTAGTTTCATAAGCAAATATAAATGCTTCATAAATGCTTGTTTCCTTCTTTGTTTCATATCATTGGTACTTAAAGCCCTTTAAAATCAGGCTTTAACCTGCTGTCCTAGATTTACTGCAAATTATTTTTAATCAAGAGTTCTATATTCCAGGTAAATTATTCTAGAGACTCAGACACTTTGAAAACACCTTTTCTGAAACAATATTGGTCCCTTTTCAGAGACCATTCCCCATACCACTCACACTCTCACCAGTTCTCTCTCTCTTAGGATTAAAGAGGCTTCTCTCCCTCTCAGACCACTTGAAATTATTCTATTGTATTTTTATATTGCATATAATTTGTATTTGCTTATTTGTTTACATGTTGTCAAACTCTTCACGAGCAAGAACTATTATAATTTCCCAGTATTTACAGTGCCAGTATCTACAGTAGGCAGCTAGGCTGAAAGCTGGCCTTAGATAATGACTGTGTGATTTTGGGCAAATCACTTAATCCCATCTGTCTTAGTTTCCGCCATCTGTAAAATGAGCTAAAGAAGGAAATGGCAAACTACTTCATTATCCTGCCGAGAAAACCTGAAATGGGATGATGAAGAATTGGACACAACTAAAACAAATAAACAAGAGTGCCTAACACTCAGAATGATGGTGAATTGTAATTCCTGAATTGAGTTAAAGATGAGAAAGCTGGTGGGAATACAGTGAAGTCTTCAAAAAAAGACAGAAAAAAAAATGTGGGATATGGAAATAATTCACAAACAAAACTTGGCAAAAACTGGGGCTTTGCGGTAGATTTTTTTGTCTATTGGGCAATTTTTTTCTTATATTATTGTTTTTTAAAATCAATTTTATGTAATTACATTATGGTTAAAACTTTGGAAGATGAATTTGGACACTAATGTAACCCAAAAGTTTTTTTTTAATATGGAAAACCAGTTCTGAGAAACACAGTATAATGTAATAAACTCTGAAATAAGGGTTCAGAATTAGGCCTACTTAGATTTTCATTTTTACTAAATAACTCAACACATTCCAAATAAGCCACTTCTAATTAAATATATCCATTTCTTCTTGATACTGTAATTTACTATTGTTTTGAGCTTTGATTACAGGAATAGTTGTCTAAATCATCATAGAGCCAATAGCAGAAAATGGCATATACTGCAGTCAGAGGTAAGATGTCGGTGCCTAGGCAAAGTTTTAGGGACAATTTTGGCATGGCAGGATCCTCATTATTTTCCTACTGTGCTATCTCCTTTCTGAAAAGAAAACTTCCCCACCTGCTTAATCCTGCTGAGTCTTGCTTTTAACATTATTACTATATGATTGGCTGTGCCTTTTGCCAGCAATCGAACAAAGCTAAGGGAATTTTCTCACCACTAAGATATATGACATTGTCATAACTAAGTCCTTTTTATTCTTCTAGCAAATTTCTTTAATCAATAAGTTTTGAAAGTACAATAATCCATTGTACTTTCCATTAAATAATCCATTAAATAATAGATTGAGACTGGAACATCTTTGAATTACTACTGTAAGAGACAATTATGAACATCTTACACTTTTACCATATTTGTGGTCAAATTATAATATAGGGATGATATCCTGAAGGGGAAATGATTACACAAGAATAAGATAAAGATGTAAAAAGTTTTCTAAATAAACAGAATAGTAAATTTTGAGAAAGCAACATAATTAGATTATTTTCACTAAGAACTTTGTAATACATACATATATATATATATATATATATATATATATATATATATATATATATATATATATATGACTGGCTTCCAAATTTATTTGTCATGGAAACAGAGCCTTTGTGTATGTATGTCCTAGTAATAACTTTTCAAAAACTGGATTATGCATTTATTAAGGATTAACTGGATTTTATACATAAATTGTATAAAATCCAGTAAATTGTATGGTAAAGATGGTAAAGAAAGTGAAATAGTCTGATAGATAATATTAAAAAAAACAGAAGAATTCATTTTACATTGGACTTTCATGATTTTTAAGGATTCTTTATCAGGTAGAGGATTTAGGTAAGAATAGAAATAATAACTGGTATATCAACCAGAATTCTCTGAAATTTCAAGAAAATTCAAATACTAAATTATATTAAGTCAGAATTCTCTAGGAACTCTAAATTTGGAATCAGAGAAACAGAGCCCTTTTCAGAGCTCTCCCGGGAATAAAGCCTATTGTCCAAGAAAAGATATTCTGGAACCAGATATCTGGGAAGCAAAATGTGCTGGTCTAATCAACACTGAGAACAGATCAGTAAAATACATGTAAATAAATGTCCCTTCTAGAATTAATCCTGTTTGAGTCCTTGATCTATAAGTGACAATGTAATCATACAATTATGGGAATTGTGAGAATGTGAGAAAACCTTATTGTACTGTTTTAACATTATACTTTCCAGGACTAGGAAACTGACATTTAGAGGTACTAACTAGAAACTCAGATCTGAAGATTGATGCAAGTTTTCTTATAATTGTCAATCAATCATTGTTTCCAAAGACCCAAATTGGTCCTTTTGACTATCCCCACACCTACTAAATTTGTGAGAGTAGACTCCTAAATAAGGTGAAGAAGATTATCACCCCGGTCCGAAGTGGGTGGCAGAACCCTTTGGGTTCATCTAGTATGATACCCAGTAGCTGATACCTGGATGAGACAGCTGTTCCAATATTATGGAATTCTGTACTTGAAACAAGGATTCTAACAAGGTGCTAACTCAGTGGAATTGATAAGACAATGGAGTTTAGCATGGTGCTTAATAAATAGTTCTCTAGTTCAGTACATGTACTTAGTACTTAATATAGTTCTACAAGATTGGCATCTATTCTACAAGACTCATACCTATGATAATGTAATTATAATAGAGCATATAAGCTGGGACAAACTCAAACAGATAAGATTCATTCCATTTCACACCATTGTGATGGCAGGCTTCTCCTCCTTCACTTCTTCACTGAAACCAAGACTCTGGAAGGCCTCCAAAAAAGCTGGCCCGGGCCACAGGCAAGGAAACTAGATTGTGAAGGAGATATTAAAGGATTTGGACTTAACACCTGGCTATTCTTGCAGTGATTAATCTGCTGAAAGGAAGGCTGCTCTAAGACCACCAGAACACTACATTCCAAGATTCTGGACAACAGCTGAGTACACTGTCCTAGTTTTTTCTCCTCTTTCCTTTTATTATGTTGCCAACCATCAAGGCCCCAATTTAAGAATGTGTTGGTATTTTCTCCTACATTCTTGTTTCCCTCTTTCTTTACTGCTTGCAAGCAAATAATGGCTAAACAAGACAATAATAATCTTATTCAAGTCACCATATCTTGTCCTAGCACAAGTGGCCTCTCACGTTATCTTGGCTTATTCCTGCTTCTCCTTATTGGCCAGAAAGGTAAGAATTCTTTCTGATACCCTTCCTTTGGCTAAAGGGAGGAAATGTTAAGAAATTAGGGAATACCCTGTTTTCCAGCGCTAAGGCTCAACAAGAAAGCTGTATCCTGAGCCTGGTAAAACAACAATACTTTGTTCCCATTTGGATGAACACATAACTGATTGTTCCTAAGCTTGGACAAGCACCAACAGGTCCTGAACATGAATCCCTGCAATGAATGAACGTTTTTGTCATAAGACAATCAATCTTGCCTTACTATGACTGTTTTACACCTCAATTTTGCTATTGTGCCTTACTACTCACTATTGCTACACTACATGGTTTGATTCTTTGTCTAGCCACAAATACATAAATCCGGTTTCAGCTTCACTAAAGCAAGTTCTCTGATTAGGGTGTCACCCTGGCAGATGTGTCTTACTTATTTGCAAGTCATTTTCCCCACTTTACAATTAAAGCTCTGTTTGGCTCTACACGGTTAGGGACTGGGTCAGTTCAGCTGACAATATATCTGATTGCTTTTACCATATTTAAATACATTAAAGAGTCCATTTCTCCCTGTATTCAGGATCCAGACCTAAAGAGACATCTGGTTCCAATTTGTTAGGCAATTGCCATGTAATATTTAATAAATCAATTTGCTCAGATAATTGAATTTTTGTTTATTCATTCATCTTTTACGCATTGCCAAGATTATTTTTCTAAGCTATGTCTTCAAGTCAAATGAGTTGCATTGAGTCCTTTCTATCCACAAGATCAAATCTAAAGTCCTTTGGCATTTAAAGTTCTTCATAACATGTTCCCTTTCTTATCTTTTCCATCATCTAACCATTATGCCCTTTCATTAATTCTATAAGATCCAGCTACACTGGCCTACTTGGTTTTTCACACACAACAATCTCTCTCATTTTCCTGACCCAGCACTGGTTGAGTTCATACCTATAATACCATGTTCCTATATCTCCACTTCCTAGTTTTCCTGACTCCCTTCAACACTTCCAGATTATGTGACCAACAAGATGAGAAACTAGATATTTTCTCTGATGTCCATAATCATGTGTCAATGATAAAGAAATATCAGTAGTTTCAATAGCTTAGGATACTCAGAGATAATAATAATAAAATAATAAGGAATAAAAAGAATACCTACTTTTAACTTTAACTCACACAGCACCCCTTTCCACACCATCCATTACACTATTACCAATAAGGCTGCATTAGTCAATTAGACTTGCAACAAAACTCAACTCTAACATTTCAGTCACCTCTCACTTTTTCTAACGCCATGGCAATTCTAGCGCTAGGCTGTGAAAATTTGCCATATTCTTGGTTACTGCTGCCACTCTGGCATCCTGTACTGGAGATTTCTGCAGAATAAAGGAACAAAAGGAAAGGAAAACAAGTGACTGCATTCGAATGAGAGCTCCTCCTTTCATCCTGGGCATCAAAGATTCAAATTTTTCTAAAAGACAGAATCAACCCCAGCTATGCCAGTGGCATGAAGTATTGCTAGGCAAGAAAAGTTCCAAAAAGAGGAAATAAAAAGTCATTTTGTGGGTTGTGGGAGAGCTGATGAGAAGTTTATAAAGTATTCTGCTAAAATTAATGGAAAAAGCCCAATTGGTTCCAGTTCTATCACTTCAAAAATCCCTCACTTGGGATTACATAGGCTGGTGAAAATCATGGAAGAAAAGTAAAATTCTTTGAGGTCCAGTCCTCAGAGAAATCACTATCAGAGGAGAGAGAGTCAGAAATTGATCAATAGTTGAAAATAAGAAAAAGAAAGAAAAAGAATGAAATTACCAAAGATCTGAAAATGAATAAAAAATTTTAAAACCTTGCTCATAAGCAGAAAAATCAACAGGGAAAACATTAACAGCAGATAGAAATATGGTCTCCAGGTACAGTAAACAAGTTTGAATATCTATGAATAAAACAAAGGAAATAAAATGAAACAAATGAAAACAAACAAAGAAATATGGGAAAATAACCCAATAATGAATGAGACAGAAAACACTGTGAAATTAGAGAACATGTGTAATGTCTGGACTAGCTTTCTGGAAGATCTCTGGACAAGCCTTGATGTTGATTGAGAAGTGATGAACGCAGGAGAGCAACCATGAGGATGGTCAAGGATGGAGTCTGGAGTCTGTTTAGTTCAAATCCTCTCAGCCCTTAAATACCTTAGTATGATAACATCACTACAGCATACTGGGCATGTGCCAACTGTAGAACCATTACATCACCATATCACACTAAATATATGTCAATTAAAGAACCATTACCTCATCAATCACACGCTGAGTAAACACTCTGCTGTAAGTATCCTTGCTTCAAGTATACCTTTCCCAGAGTTCCCCAATTATCTGCAGTCCTCTTTTGTTTTAGAACAGAGGTAGTCATGCCTCACTAACATCTCAGGAAGGGACGTGAGAACATCAAAGGGGAATGGGGAGCCAAACCAGATATTGTTAGCAGGTTTCCTCTGGGCTGAAGGGCATTAATTGAAACAGGTATACATAAATCCATCAGGATGGGAGGAATTACACAAGCACATAGTAATACAATACAGATTAGTAGTGAGGTAACAAACAGTATCAATCAACATGAGGAATTATACATGGCCATAAGTCTTAGAAGAAAACTATATAAATAACATTCACAGATACATTTCCTTCAGCAGCCAACAAATAGTCCAAAATTAATCTACTGTCCATTATTTCATGTGTCAGGGAATCCAATGATTCCTGCAGGTTTTGAAGTCCTGCAAAATGTTTAAAAGTACATTCAAGTCGATTATCTGTTTTTATTTCTTGTGGCACACCCATAACTGCAAAAGCTAGTTTAAGGAATTCATTGACTACTTGGGCAGCTTGTTTTGCTGCTGGTATTGCAAAAATAAATCCTGAAAAGGTATCTACTACAACATGGATAAAAGACAAACAACCAAAACATTTATAATAGATCACATCCATTTGATATCCAAGTGATAGTTTAATTTTCTCATTGCTTACCCTAATTTCTTTCTTTTTCTTTTCTTATTGCTAAAGCCAACATTTCTAGTACAATTCAACCACAATTATAAAGGAGTCCTGATGAAACATGTTACCCACTTCCAGATAGGAAAGTGATAGATTCGGAGTTCAGAAAGAAGCATTTGAGGAGAGGGGAGTCACTCAGTTAATGGAGGAATCTGTTTTGATTTACTACATATATTTATAATAGTTTTCTCTTTTCTGGATTTCTTAGGGAAGGGGTAGGTGAGATGAAAGAATTTGGATCCTCAAGTAAAATAAAATTAAAAAATAAAAATAAATTACAAAAAAGATGCATTCCAGTTATTAGGATTGGCTTATTCACAGCTAAAATCAGGAGATGGAATTCTGAGTTTAGTGAACCAGAGGCCAGTTTGAAGGTGATTGTGTGGTCCAATTCTTTTTGTACAGCAAAATAACTATATGGACATGTATACATATATTGTATTTAACATATTTAACATGTATTGGTCAATCTGCCACCTGGGGGAAGAGGTGGGGGGAAGAAGGGAAAAGTTGGAACAAAAGGTTTTGCAATTGTCAATGCTGAAAAATTACCCATACATATATCTTATAAATAAAAAGCTATAATAATAATAATGATAAAAATGAAGGTGAGTGTGTGGGACTGGATCCCCTTAACCAAATTGACTACACAGAGGCATCTTCAGATACAAACAGAAAGCATTTATTCACTCCTTGCAAGGAAGAGGTCCAAGCACACCAATTGAACAGCTCAGCATATTGTGTGGCTCCAGGCTGGAAACAGTGAATGGATTAAATAGTAAAAAGACTTGGATTCCTTGGATGGATTGAAAAGGAATTAACCATTAACCAGTGGCCAGTAATGTTGCCTATTTCCAGTGGCTCATGTAACTTACTGAAGTTTGGACCTAGGGTTTGACCTTTTCTGCCCCACAGCCCTCTCTCAGAAATCTTCACCTTGTCCCATTCAGTCCCTCTTTTTTATTTCATAGTTTTGAAGAATTCTCACACCAATGGATCAGGATACATTTCTTCCACTATGATATCCTTATTACCTAGCTCTAGGTCTCTAGGCTCATTCCTCTCTTCATTATCATCCATTCCCTACCATTTAGAACCAATACCCACACATCAATTGAAGCTTTCAGGAACCATTTTAGTAAGAAATCTTGAGTATAATGCTGCTTATAGCAATGAGCAGGAATCTGAGACTCCATTTCTACCAACTTCTATTTCTACCAACTACTATTTGTCTTGGAAACCCTGTCATCACAGGACCAACAGATTGGCATCTGGTAGCCAGTTATCCATGGAACTCCAGCACCTGTCAAAAGCTAGTGGCCTCAGGGCCATTATCCCATCATTCCCCCTCAAGCAGTCCAGACCCAAATTCATTCAGGATAAAGGTATAATGTTCGGGCTACTTTTCTGGAGTCCTCCAGAAGGGCTTTGGTCTCAGCAGGATAGACACCATAAGAATGGACAAGAATAGAGTCCAAAGTCTTTATTGTCTCTTACATAGTCTTTTTGTCTGTTATAGTCTGACCCAGTCTCCCTCAGCAGTCTGCCAATCTGCCAGTCTGACTTCCTGTCCCCAATTCTTATATACCCTATTACAATTACATCATTACAGCATACTGAATGTGTGAACTAGAGAACTATTACATCATAATGTTAAGTACTAAGTAAACTAGATAACCATTGTCTCATCAATTCCTCTGAGTTAACACCTTGTTTCAAATATATTTCTTTCAAGTATACTTCTCCAGAGATCTAGCTCTTTACATCTCCCACTTTTGTTTTAGAACACAGGTGGTCACGCCTTCCCTGACTTCTTAGGAAAACAGATGAAAAAAACAAAAAGGAGATGATCATGCCCTCCCTGACTTCTCAGGAAGGTGAGGACACCAAACCAGATATTGTTAGCAGGCTTCCTCTGGACTGAAAGGTCTTACTTGAAGCAGGTATACATAAATCCATCAGCATGGGAGTTATTACACAAGCAAATAGTAATATAACACAGGCTAGTAGTGATGTAACAAACAACATGAATCAACTTGAGGAATTCTTGTGATGTAACAAACAACATGAATCAACTTGAGGAATTCATATATATATATATATCCATAAGTCCTAGAAATAGTCTCAAACCAATCTATTGTCCATTACTTCATGTGTCAGAGAATCGAATGATTCTTGCAGATTTTGAAGTCCTGCATCAGTCTCATCATGTGTCAGGGAATCCAATGATTCCTGCAGATTTTGAAGTCCTATAGTAATCTCATCAAACAATTTTTGATCATGAGTCAACTGCTATCTGATGTTTCTTAGGTCTTCTCCTTCAATGAGCTTCTCTTTTTCTGTCTCTTTCCAATGGACAAGGCGAATATGGCTCACCCATCTGATTTCTTCTCCATCTGTAGAAATACAAGCAAACCCCCTCCCCCAAGCAGTTAACCTATCTGCTTCCTTCCATTCACCACTTTATGTATCTTTCCACATCACCTGGCAATTTTCTAAGTATAGTGGAGCTGCTTGTACTGGACACTGCCCTTCCAATGGCTTATAAAACCTGTCTGCCAGAGTCAGTGCATCTTTGTCAAAATCAAGAAATTAATAGTGTAAAGAGCTAAACTTAAAAGTTCTCACAAATACCTATGGCTCCCCCTTTCTTTTGTTTTTGGAGGAGCATCTTGATGTCTGTTTTTCCTCTCTACTATTGCCTGTCTTTGAGGATTAAAAGGGCATGCCAGTGATGTGTAAAATCTGATATTGTGCGCAGAAGTGTGCAAAATGTTTAGAAGTATATGCAGGCCCATTATCCATGTTTATTGCTTGTGGCACACCCAGGATTGCAAAAACTTGTATAAGGAATTCAGTGACCACTTGGGCTGTCTTTTTCTGCTGTTATTGCAAAAGTAAATCCTGAAAATGACTGGGCTAATTGGCACCTCTAATGATTGTACAATCTGCATCCATGTCTACCAATACTTTCAATGCTATGCCATTTACATAGATAGTGAGCATAGGATGGTCAGTTGTAACAGCTGTAGTCCACTATATTCCTGGATATACAACATGGATAAAAAACAGACAACCAAAATATTTATTATGGGTCACATCCATTTACCAAATTTCATTGGGTCTCAAACCCCAAGGGTTTTTCCTTGAAGGGAGCTTAGGATTGTGGAAAAGAAGGCAAGCTGTACAGGCTTTTTACTATGCTCTTAGCTTTCTCTTTTGTTATCCCAAACATAAAGCTTGAGCAGCCTAATGATATTTAGAATGAAATTCTTGGGCTGCCGGAAATAAAGGAGTATTTGAATTTCCATAAAAAATAGGACCTGGAAGTCTACTATGAGAGTGGACATGCAAGATTTAAATTTTACCTGGATGCTTTCTTAAAGAGCTGTTATGTATTAGAGGCTACAAATTTTATTTGGGCTGTGGCAATTCTTTGTACCACACACTGAATAAGCACACCCCAAGATTTCATCCATATAATGTAACAGCATAACTTTTGGAAATGCTTTTCTTACTGGAGTAACAGCAGCAGCAACATACATTTGACACATAGTAGGACTATTTTTGTCATTTCCTGTGGCAAAACTGTTAATTCATATCTTGTATAAGGCTCAGCGAAATTAATGCTGGGCACTGAAAAGGCAAATCTTTTCATATCCTCCTTATCCAGAGGGATAGAACAGAAATTATTCTTAATGTCTATAACCCAAAGAGGCCATTCTCTAGGCAACTGAGTAGGAGATAGAAGTCCAGGCTGACGAGTTCCCATAGTTACCATCTGTTCATCTACTTTTCTTAAATCAGTCAACATCCTCCATTTTCTAGATTTCTTTTTTTACAACAAATACAGGGGAATTCCAAGGACTTAGAGAAGATTGTAAATGTCATTGGTCAAATTGTTGCTATACTATATCTAATAAGGCCTGGATTTTTTCACTCATTAAGGGCCATTATTCTACCCACACTGGTGTATCAGTTATCCATTGAATAGAAACAGGTAAGAGTGCAGGCAGGCCTTCACCAGCAGCCCTGCCTAAAAAACCAAAGTACTCAATTGTAATCCTAACTGTTGTAATATGTCTTTTCCCTATAGATTGATGGGGATTGTATCTACTACAAAAGGAGTTAAAAAAAAAAAAAAAAAAAAACTCCTGTTTCACCTTCAGATATCCATCTTAAAGGGGTAGCACTAACTTCAGCTGCTATTGATCCTCCTATGCTAGACATATAAGTGTCTGTCTTAATCTGTGACTAATGACTGGGCCAATTGGCACCTGTAATGGCTATATGATCCGCACCCATGTCTACTAGCCCTTTCAGTGGTATGTCATTTACATAGATAGTGAGCATAGGTGGGTCAGCTATACCAGCTGCAGTCCAGAATATTCCTGGATTCTGTTGTTGGGAGTCAAAATCTGGATAAATATCACCAAATTGCCTATCAGGAGGCTGTAACACTGGCTGCCATTGTGCCCCAAGTGTTTTTTGCCTGGGGCCCTGGAGCTGAGCCCCACTTCCCATTTTCCTGAGTCAATCTACATTCTGACGCCCAATGGAAGCTTTTGTTGCCTTTTGGACATGGGGTTTTGGGTCCTATTCTCCCACTCTGTTTTTTCACTTTATCCAGATCCTCACCTCTAGAACCCCATGTTTAGGTACCAAAATGTAATGTCCGGACCAGCTTTCTGGAGGATCTCTGGCCTTGGTCTTAAGTGGAGAAGTGATGAAGGCAGGAGAGCCACCACAAGGACGGTCAAGGATGGAATCTGGAATTTGTTTAGTTCAAGTCCTCTCAGCCCTTAAATACCTTAGTATGATTACATCACTACAGCATAGTGAGCATGTGCCAACCATATCACATTAAGTATATGTCAACTAGAGAACCATTATCTCATCAATCACATTGAGTAAACATCCTGTTGTAAGAATCCTTGCTTCAATTATACCTTTCCTAGAGTTCCCCCATTATCTACAAACATAGAATAATAATACATTGTTCCTGAATGGTTCATAAGAAAAATAAGAATTATAAGACCAGAATTTGTTATAGGTGTAATAAAAATAATGGGCAGAGGAAGCAGCTAGATACATTTACAATGGATAGAGCACTAGTCCTGAGGTCAAGAGGACCTGAGTTCAAATCAGCCTCAGACACTTAACACTTAAGAGCTAGGTGATCCTGGGAAAGTCATTTAACCCCAACTCCCTCACCAAAAAATGAAAAGTAAAATAATAATGGCAGAACAGAAGACTGCTCAAGTTGTATCTTCTGTAAGAGGGTTTTTTAAACTTAAATTTAGTTAATTTAAAGTTTTTTTTTTATTTTCAAAACATATGCATGGATAATTTTTCAATGTTGACCTAACCTTGTGTTCTAATTTTTCTCCCTCTTCATCTCCATTCCCTCCCTTAGCAAATAATCCAATATATGTTAAACATGGTAAAAAAATATATATATGTTAAATCCAATATATGCACATATTATTTATATATTATCTTGCACAAAAAAAATCAAATTAAAAAGGAAAAAAAATGAGAAAGAAAACAAAATACAAGCAAGCAACAACAAAAGGTGTGAAAATGCTATATTATGATCCTCACTCAGTTCCCACAGTCCTCTCTCTGGGTATATAGAAGACTCTCTTCATCACAAGATCATTGGAACTAGCCTGAAACATCTCATTGTTGAAAAGAGGCATGTCCATCAGAATTGATCTTCATATAATCTTCTTGTTACTGTATACAATGATCTCCTGGTTCTCCTCATTTCAGATCCAAGCTCAAGTCAGGAATCTGCAGATCACAAGGGCAGTGACAAAATTGCATCCTGAATCAAGATGTCTTTGGGAGCAATGAAAGTTTGCAGATGCCCAGCAGGAGCTGTCCCTGAGAATCTAGAATAACAAAATATTTAATATCCCCAAAGAGGAGCAGACATTTGCTACAGAAGCAAGTATAAAGCCTGGCCCAAAGTCATGAAGTATGCTAGAAGGATGAAAAGTCAAAAAATGAAATGTCACCATAAAAAGTTATGATTGTAAAACAGATATTCAAGACACAAATACAAAAGAAGAGAACTCAAAAAATTACAAAGAACCAAAACAAAACAGTATGGGCACAAGTTCAACTAGTTCCTGGAGAAAAGAAAAAAAATCATAAAAACAGCAAACAAAAAAAACAAACAAAAAAAAAACCTTATAAAATAAAATGAGAGCACTAGGGCTACAAAAAGAAGAACTAGAAAGGAAATTCTCTTGTTGGCACAAGAGACACAAAAGCAAAACAAGCTGAAAAAATGAAACTAAAAAGAAGCCAATTACTCAGAGAGACAGAGACTCAGAGAAATCTTAAAGTCAAAAGACTTTAAAAAAATAAAATAAAATGTTAGTTATTTCATAGCAAGAAGCACTGACCCAGAAAATAGATTTAGGAGAGAGAATTTCAAAATCACTGGAGTGTCTAACTACCATAATCAAAGAATCTAGACATCTTATTTCAAGAATGAAAACTGCCACTATCTTTTAGAACTAATAGAAATAGAAAAGAGTCTACTTGTCACTTCCTAAAAGAAACTCCATGAAAACTACTTGTACATTTACATTAGAGCCAAAATACAGTATCTAGGCAAAGTCAAAATAAGTAATTATATAACTAAATAAATAAATGAATGAAAATGCTGCAAGTAGCCAGAAAGAACATACATAAATAATAAAGAACCAGTCATAATCACACACAACTTAACAGGCTACTGTTATAAAGGAGTACAGAACTTAAAACACAATAATTCCAAAAGCAAAAGATGGCTTGTAATAAAAAAAATAACTTAGTTTGCAAAACTGAGTATAATTTTTCAGGGAAGAAATGGGGAAAGGGGGAGAGAAGTGGGTGATCTTTAATGAAATAAAGGATAGCAAAAGTACTTCCAATCATTCCTGATGGAAAAAAAAAAGCTTCATAAAAATAAAGGAAGTCGGGAGAAACATATAAAGGTAAAGATGAGCATCAAGGATTAAAAAGGATAAAATATTTACATTCTAATATGGGGAGATGAATCATGTCTCTTCTTTGAACCTTATCATCATCAGAAGTCATAGAAGAAATCTTACTAGACAGAAGGCCTGGGAATGTTATGTTTTAATGATCTCTTAAAAGAATAAAAAGGGAGAGGGAGTAGAAGAAAAGAGAAGAAGGATGGGAAAAATTATCTTACACAATCATATTGAACAAACAGGACAATACAAACTAATGAGGAAGGAATAGGGGAACCTAGTGACAAGTGAACCTCATTCATTTGAACTGGTCAAAAGGAAAAAAAGTGCACAAAAGTGAACAAAGAAATACATTTTGACAGGGAAATAGAGGAAAAGAAGAGAAGGGAAAATGAGGAATAAGAGAAAGGGTAAATTAAGTCCCAAGCAAAACAAACTCTAAGTTTATAAAATATTCATGAGAATTCTCTTTAGTAGGAAAAAAAAATCAGAAAGAGGAGTATCCATCAGCTGAGGAATGGCTGAATAAGATAAGCTATATGATGGAATATTACTTTGCTTCAAGAAATGATGAAAATCAGAAAAACCTAAGAAGAACTCTACGAACTAATACAGAAGAAAAGCAAAACCAAGAGAACTGGTTTTATACAATGACAAAATAATTGCAAACACAAACAACTTTGAAAGATTTGGATCAACACAAAAAAATGAGCAAGCATATTACTCAGCTATGCATATTATTTTTACCAAAACTGAATGTCCATAGAGCATTAAAACCTCACAGATGTAAAAAAACTCAAAATGTTAAATTCTTTATCAATCATAACACAATTAAAACTAAATTAAAGGACCTTTGAAGTAAGGATTAAATATGAAACTAAATAACCAAATAATTGTATAAAAGGACAAATCAAAGAAACAATGAATTTCTTTATCCAAGAAAATGACAACAATGAGACAAGTGTTTGCAATTCAATCAAAGCAGTTCTAAGGAGAAAATTTCTATTTCTCAATACTTTAATCAACAAAAGGGAAAAAAATAAATCAATGAATTGGGCATACAACTAAAAAATGTTTAAGATCAGCAAGTAAAAAAAACAAAATTAAACACAAGTAGAAATTCTGAAAAAAATCAATGAACTTAAAATTGAAAATACAAAACAAAACAAAAAAGGAGCTAGTCTTTTGAAACTGCTAGATAGTTGAGTGTATGGAATGTTGGGCCTGGAGTCAGGGACACCTAAATTCAAATATATCCTCAGACACTTACTGGCTGTGTGACCTTGGGCAAATAATATCTGTTTGTCTTAATGCACCAGTAAAGGAAATGGCAAACTACTCCAGTATTTTTGCCAACAAAGAATGAACAATAAGTCTTTTCAAAAGATTGTAAATTGGATTAACCATTAGATAATATGATTTAAGGAAGAAAAACACTAAAAAAAAAATATTTACCATAAGTGAAAAGGAAAATGAATTAGTAATATTTTGCTCAAATATATGCAAATGGAAATGAATATTCCTTGTATCAATTCAAATCTCAATCCATCTACAAGGCGCTCTTCCCAAGCAATTCTTATTCATTTTTCCTTCTCAGACTGCTTATAACAGTGTTATAAGTCCTTGGGATACTCAATGTCAGCCTTTCTTCTCATTATAAATTTAATCTCATTTTTCAAATCATACATTTCTCTTGAATAATATTACCTATAACATTTCTTTCTATGATCTATGGTCTCAGAGTAAATCATCACTGGAAACATGTTGTAGTTTACTTGCACTCACCATACATCTCTAAGTAAGCCTTTAAAAAATGTATTACATAAAAAAACAAAGACAATAAAGTATGGTTTAGGGTAAAAAGCACATGAATCATGGCATGAAATATTTCCTGAGATTTACCTTCATATATAAGTTACCTTAAATAAACTTGAACAGAGGGTCACATAATTACCTATGACCCTAGGCAAGTCACACTTTTGTCATCTGTAAAACAGAAGTATAAGAAACTTAAACTTCATAAAACTTAAAGGACTGTAAAAATGTGAGTAGTTATCATTTATATTCGCAGGATCTAACACTGAGAAAGTCCTAAATTCTTATTTGCTGATGACTCTTATTTTTATCCCTCACTCACATTTCTTTTTCCTGGAATGTCCTCCTCTCTACCTACAGAAATCTTACTTTTCCTTCAAGCTTCAACTAAAATTCTGTTTCCTTTAGTTGTCCATAATCTCTCCATTTTTCGAACTTCTCCAGCACTTAAAAAGTCCATTCTATACTACCAGACATTTAACTACATTGTACTATTTTGCTCAGAAGTAGTTTGGGGTCATTAATAGAGAGTTGGCTTCACAGAAAACTGGGAAACAATTTTTACAGCAAGTGTTTCTGATAAAGGCCTCAGTTCTGAAATATATATATATATAAAGAGAGAACTGAATCAAAGTTATAAAAATACAAATCATTCCCCAATTAAGAAATGGTCAAAGGGTATGAACAGATAATTTTCAGGTGAAAAAATTGAAATTATCTATAGTCATCTGAACAAATGCTCTGAATCATTATTGATTAGAGAAATACAAATTAAAACAACTCTAAAATACCATCTCACCCCTATCAGAAAGGATAAGATGACAGTAAAAGATAATGATAAATGTTGAAGGGGATGGGAGAAAACTGGAACAGTAATTAATGCATTGTTGATGGAGTTGTGAACTGATCCAACCATTCTGGAGTGCAATTTGGAATTATGCCCAAAGGGCTATCAAACTGTTAATACCCTTTGATTTTTTACTACACATTTAGGGGAGTCTATAGCCCCAAAAAATCATAAAAGAAAAAAAACACATATACAGAAATGTTTTTTGACAATATATTTGTGGTGGCAAGGAATTGGAAATTGAGTGGATGTCCAGGAATGGTTGAACAAATTATGGCATATGAATATAATGGAATATTATTGTTCTAAATGAGCAAGCTTGATTTCAGAAAAGCCTAGAAACATTTTTGTGAACTGATACTGAATAAAGTGAACAGAAACAAAAGAATATTATACAGTAACAGAAAGATTATGTGATGATTGATAAGGTCGAAAAAAGAGATAGTTCAAGATAAAAAATAATTAGCAGGAAATTCCTTTTTGGGAGAGGCGGAAAGAGATAACAACAGAGAATTCCTGTCTTATTTACAACAACAGAGAATTCCTGTCTTATTTACAAATATCTCCAGAACCTCTGGGATAACATCTCTGTGCAAATGTTGTTTTGATGACCCTAGTTATGTATAAAAGGAAGGTCTAAAAAATGGAATCCTTGCACTCGGTTCATACCAGCCCTGTGCCCGCCAACTGGTGTCTCCTTGCCAGGCAGTTTGGCCTTCCTGGAGACCAAATGCCTGTCTATCCCTTTACTATCAATAAAGACTTCGTTTTGATACAGCATTGAGTAGCGAATTCATTAGCTACCGAACCCGCCCATTGGGACTTTGGGAAGGAGAGAGATAATTAGACATCCCAAAAGGAACTGACCTATCTCGGTTTAGAACCTCAGTTTACTCCTCATCAATGATCAACTATGACAGAGCTCTTCTCAGCAATAAATGATCCATGACAATTCCAATAGATTTGGAATGGAAAATACCATGCACACCCTGAGACAGTTGTGGAAACTGTGTAGAATTACATTATTTTCACCTTCTTTTGTTTGCTTTTTCTTTCTCATGATTTTTCCCTTTTGCTCTGATTTTTCTTTCACAACATGACTAATATGGAAATATGTTTAAAATTTTTATTTTAAAAATTTTCCAAAGGGAGAAAAAAAAAAAAGGAACTCAAAATCTTACAAAAATAAATGTTCAAAACTATCTAATTGAAAAAATAAAATAACTATTGAGGAAAAAGAAAAGAAAAGAGTTAGCTTCAAAACTGGGATACCTAAGTTCAACTCCTACCTTGACGTATGACTCTGGCTAAGTCATTTCACTTTCATTTTCAGGATCCTAAAATAACTAGCAGATCAATTAGCATTTATAGCTTCCTAAACTAATTAAATTACAAGTCCATAGTCTATTCCTATCCTATTATCTTGTATTCTTTAATGTGGGTTTTGGTCTTTCTTTTCTAACATGATTGTATTATATTCTTTGAAAATGACATAATGGGCTTAATTTATACTAAAAGACTATCTTGCACTTGACCTAAATTAGACAAATTTAGAACTTTTTATTGAAATATTAAAGAGCAGTTCCTCATCATTTTAAAATCTTATCTTCAGTTTAGAAAGAAATGCCACAGAGAGCTAACTGATGAGAATACGAAGCACTTTGAATAAATGCAACTTTCTATTCACATCAAGTTTATTTGGGTATCTGAGCAGTAGGAAAATCCTTAAATAGAACTAAGGCAATTAGCTAATAGTCCTATTCTTCCTCTCCCCCCCCAAATATATCAATAATTATCTTCTCTTTCTCCTCCAATGATCAAACACAGCTCTACACATTAATATTATTATTCTCTTAATCAACAACATCAAAACCATTGTGTATTTACATGAAAAGAATATAGTTTCTGCTTTGCCTCTATTCATAAATGACTCTGTGCAACAGAGTAGCCCATATACATGCTTGCCACACATAGCAATGTGATCATAGATTATGAACACATGCACTGAACAAAGAGTAATACAAGTTATGATTCAAAAATTATATTCATTAAAAAAAAACTTTTATCATTTTCTCTTGGCATGTTGAACCTGTATATCAAAAGGACTTCATAGCATAAATTTTATCAACATCTAATTCCACCCTGAATAGCTAAAAACCATGTCATAATATCTGTGAACACAGTTGGTAATAATACAAAAAGATGTGAAAGTGATTTTTTTTCAGATAAGAGTTAAAAATCTATTTCCCAGAAAATTTACTAAGTAACACACTCTGAAATACGCTGTGAAATAATCAATGAAAATTATTTTAAAAAATAAATACAGCTTTTATATTTGGAAGTAACATTAAGGAATTCTGCTAAAGATGTAATTTAATCAACAGTTGTGTCCAATTCTTCATGATCCCATATGGTGTCTTCTTGCCAAAGATATTATAGTGATTTGCCACTTCCTTATCCAGATCATTTTACAAGTGAGCAAAATGAGGCAAACAGAGTTAAGTGACTTCCCCAGAGTCACACAACTAGTGAGGGTGGTTTTGAATTTAGATCTTCCAGACTCCAGGTCCAGCACTCTATCCATTGTATCACCTACATGTCTCATCTCTGCTAAAGTACGCTGAATTAAATCTTAAGACCATAATACTTGTTGAATTATTTGCAGGAGAAGAAGGTACTCTGGTGTGGTAGACAGAGGGCTAATTTTGAAGTCAAAGAAACTTGGGTTCAGATCCCTCACACATATATTGGTTGTGTGACTATGAGTTAAATCATTTAATCTCTTGATTCTCTTAGGGAAAACTCTAAACAGTAAATTACAAAGGATTTGCTGATCTGGATTGTTAGAGGGAGTGACCCTAAGAGGAGTTCTCTATATCAGTGAAATGATGAGTCTTCCATTTACCTCCCTTAATAGTGTCATGCTTGGATAATTCATTTAATCTCTGGACCTCAGTTTCCTGAATTGTAAAATGACTAGGAGCTCTAAATCAATCATAATACAAAGTTTATACACAACTGACTAGGTGGCATCCCAAGAAGAACTAAGATATAATTCTTCTACAAAAATCAAGGTATCTGATTCACAGAATATTAGCTATAGAAGGGACCTTGTATATCATTTAGTCCAATACTTTCATTTTACAGATGAGGAAGTCCCCTAATGATAATATCCCAGTGATCCAAATGTCAAGAAAATTACTAACCCTAGTTCTCTTTCACCCTTTTATCTTAGACTAATTTAGCTTTAATTCCCTAAAGTCCTTATCTTATTCTAATTATTTTGTGTATTCTACCTTCTGTATTCTTTAACCCCAATTGTTAAATGTTCCTATATTCTTTTTCTTCATTAAAGATTTTTATTTTTCAAAATATATGCATGGACAATTCTTTAACAGCCCTTGCAAAATTTTGTGTTCCAATTTTCCCTCTCTTCCCCCACGCCCTCCCCTAGATGGCAAGTTGTCCAACATATGTTAAACATGGTAGAATACATGCTAAATCCAATATATGCATACACATTTATACAATTATTGTGCTGAACAAGAAAAATCAAATCAAACCAATTAAAAAAAAAAAGAAAGAAAAAGCAGAATAAAATGCAAACAAGCAACAATGAAAAGAGTGAAAATGCTATGTTGTGAACCACATTCAGTTCCCATGGTTCTCTCCCTGGGTGTAAATGGCTCTTTTCATTACTGAACAATTGGAACTGGTTTGAATCATCTCATTGTTGAAGAAAGCTACGTCCATTAGAACTGATCATTGTTGCCATGTATGCCATTGTTGCCATCTCCTGGTTCTGTTCATTTCACTTAGCATCAAGTTCATGTAAGTCTCTCCAGGCCTCTCTGAAATCATCCGGCTGGTTATTTCTTACAGAACAATAATATTCCATAACATATATATATAACATCATTTATTCAGCCATTTTCCAATTGATGGGCATCCATTTAGCTTCCAGTTCCTTGCCACTACAAAAAGGACTGCCACAAACATTTTTGCACATCTGGGTCCCTTTCCCTACTTTAAGATCTCTTTGGATCTTAGATCAGTAGAAACACTGCTGGGTCAAAGGATATGCATAGTTTGATAAATTTTTGAGCATATTTCCCCAAAATGGTTGGATCCATTCACAGGTCACCCAACAATGTAGCAGTGTCCCAGTTATCCCACATCCCCTCCAACATTCTTCATTATCTTTTCCTGTCATTTTAGCCAATCTGACAGGTGTGGTGGTACCTCAAAGTAATTTGCATTTCTCTGAACAACAGTGATCTGGAGCACCTACATGCCTATATGACTACAAATAGTTTCAATTTCTTCATCTGAAAATTATCTGTTCATAGATTTTGACTATCGATTGCAAAATGGCTTGGATTCTTATAAATTTGACTCAATTTTTTATGTATTTTAGAAATGAGGCCTTTATCAGATCCTTTGAATGTAAAAATGGTTTCCCAGTTCAATGCTTCCCTTCTAATCTTGTCTGCATTTAGTTTTGTTTGTACAAAAACAATATAATCAAAATTATCTATTTTGTGATCAATAATGATCTCTAGATCTTCTTTGATCACCAATTCCTTCCTCCTCCACAGATCTAAGAGGTAAACTATCTTATGATCCTCTAATTTGTTTTTAGTATCATTCTTTATTTCTAGATCATGAACCCTTTTCAACCTTATCTTGGAATATGGTGTTAGGTGTGGGTCAATGCCTAGTTTCTGCCATACTAGTTTCCAATTTTCCCAGCAGTTTTTATCAAATAGTTAATTCTTATTCCAAAAGCTGAGATCATTGGGTTTGTCAAAGTTACTGTCTGTTTTGTCCTGTGAACCTAACCCATTCCACTGATCAACTAATCTATTTCTTAGCCAATATCACATAGTTTTGATGACCGCTGCTTAGTTTTAGATCTGGTACACCTAGGCCACCTTCATTTCATTTTTTTTTTCATTAGTTCCCTTGAATGTCTTGAGCTTTTATTCTTCCAGATGAATTTTGTTATTGTTTCTAGGTCATTAAAATAGTTTTTTTGTAAGTCTAATTGGTATAGCACTAAATAAATAGATTAGTTTAGGTAGTATTGTCATCTTTATTATATTTGCTCAACCAATCCAAGAACAACACTTAATATTTTTCTAATTGTTTAGATTTGACTTTATTTGTAAAAGTGTTTTGTAGTTTTGATCATCTATTTCATGACTTTCCCTTGGCAGGTAGATTCCCAAATATTTTATATTGTTGACAGCTATTTTAAATGGAATTTCTCTTTGTAGCTTTTGCTATTGGATTTTGTTAGAGATGTATAAAAATGCTAATGATTTATGTGGATTTATTTTGTATCCTGCAACTTTGCTAAAGTTGTGGATTATTTCTAATAGTTTTTAGTTGATTCTCTAGGCTTCTCTAAGTATACTATCATATCTGCAAAGAGGGATAATTTGGTTTCCTCATTACCTACTCTAATTCCTTTAATCTCTTTTGCTTCTCTTTTTGCCAAAGCTAGAATTTTTAATACAATATTGAATAGTAATGTTGATAGTGGGCAACCTTGGTTCATCCCTCATCTTACTGGGAATGATTCCAGTTTATCCCCATTACATATGATGCTTGCTGATGGTTTTAAATAGATGCTACTGACTATTTTAAGGAAAAGTCCACTTATTCCTATACTCTCTAGTGTTTTAATAGGAATGGGTGTTGGATTTCATCAAATTCTTTTTCTGTATCAACTGAGATAATCATATGGTTTTTGTTAATTTGGTTACTGATATAGTCAATTATGCTATAGTTTTTCTAATACTGCACCACCCCTGCATTACAGGTATAATTCCTACTTGATTATCCAGGGATGACTTTCTGTAATCTCTTTGCTACTATTTTATTTAAGATTTTTGCATCAATATTCATTAAGGAGATCAGTCTATAATTTTCTTTCTCCATTTTCATCCTACCTGGTTTAGGTATCAGTACCATATCTGTGTCATAAAAGGAATTTGGTAGGAGTCCTTCTTTCCCTATTTTTTTTCAGATAGTTTATATAGTATTGGAGTTAATTGTTCTTTAAATGTTTGATAGAATTTACATGTAAATCCATCTGGTCCTGGAGATTATTTCTTAGGGAGCTGATTAATAGCTTGTTCTATTTCTTTTTCTAAAATGGGACTACTTAAGTAATTTTTTTTCCCTTCTGTTAATCTGGACAATCTATATTTTTGTAGGTATTCCTCCATTTTACTTTATTGGCATAAAGTTGGTCAAAGTAACTTCTAATTTTTGCTCTAATTTCCTCTTCACTGGTGTAAAGTTCTCCTTTTCATTTTTGAGATTAACAATAAATGCCCTATATTCTAAAAACATTTAATTTTCCTATCTCAATGAAATCTTCTTGTAGTAGAGCCATGTGAATTCAACTCTTTCTGATGCCATGGACCATATCAAGTTAGGTTCTTCTATTTTCTACTATCTCTCAAAGTCTGTTCAAATTCATGTTCATTATTTCTATGATACTCTCTAGTTAAGTAATCCTCTACCATCTTCTTTTCCTTTTGCCTTTGATATTCCTAACATTAGGTTTCTTTTCCAATGAGTCCCATTTTCTCATTGCATAGACAAAGTATTTAAGCTTCAGCTTCAGTATTTCACCTTCCAGTGAATAGCCAGAATTAATTTCTGAATTTAATTCTTGACCTCCTTTCTGTCCAAGGGACTCTTCTCCAGCACCACAGCATCATAATTTTAAACCATCAATTCTGTGTTGCTCAGTTTTTGTTATACTCCAACTCTCTTAGCCATTCACTGCTACTAGAAAAACCATACCTTTGACAAGAAAGCAATGTCTGCTTTTTTAGTATGCCATCCAGATTTCTCATAGCTTGCTTTCTGATCAATAACCACACCATTGTGGTTAAAGGTGATGTTAAGATCTTTCTTATATAGTTCTTTGTGTACTCATGTCACCTCTTTTTAATCTTATCTGCTTCTGTTAAGTCCCTACCATTTTTTGTCTTTTATCATGCTCATTTTTATATGGAATATCCCCTTGATTATCTCTAATGTTCTTGAATAAAATATGTAGTTTTCTATTCTGTTGTTTTCTTTTATTTCTTTGTATTGATCATTTAAGAAAACATTCTTATCTCCTGGCTATTCTATTGAATATGCATTCAGTTGGATATAGCTTTCCTTTTCTCCTTTCTCTTTGGTTCCCCTTCTTTCCTCAGTTATCTGTAAAGCCCCATAAGATGGTCATTTTTCTTTCTTGCTCTAATTTTTCTCAGGAATGTTTTTTGTTGCTGCCCCCTATACAATACTGCAAATAAAAATTTTACTTTTTTTGGAATATACCACATTTCTAGCCATTTTCTCCAATATAAGACCTTTTTTAAAAATTATGCATACCATCAAAATGTTGAGTCAGCATATTCCTCATTTTCCAAAAAGCCACTTCTAATTCACCTCTGGCAACTTCAAATCTTTTTTTCCTTGAAATTCATAAAATTTGTCCAGATTTTAGTTGTTGCAATTTACTAGCCTACAAGAAATCATTCCTTTTCTTCCTAACAAATTCAATCTCTAGCTCAGAATCCTTCCCACTCCAAGTCCTGTTCTCAAATCTGGTGACTTCTCAGGTCACAAACTTCCTTCAATTCTCATGAACTGAGACCATCTCAGCTAATCATAGATACTTCATTTTACTTAACCTTAATCACTTTATTTAATCCTTAAATTTAACCACCTTCATCACACTCAATTTCACCTTAGAAGATTTTAAACTCAGAAATTATTTTGAGGGTATTCTGGATAAAGTACTGAACTTAGAGTAAAGATGTCCTGAATTCAAATCCTGCCTCAGATATTTATCAACTGTGTGACTCAGGACAAGTCATTTAAACTCTTAGCGCTTCAGTTCATCTGAAAAATGAGGATAATAGCAACATCTAACTTCTAGGATTATTGTGATGATAAAATGAGATAATAATAAAACTATTTTGAAAGTTTCAAAATGCTATGTAAATGATAGCTATTACTTTTCATTTCTCATTCCTTAAACCTATTCTTTGGTCGCAACATGACCTCTGATCTTTCAATATTTTTTTGTTCGTGTTTTGATTTTGCTTTTCTCCCTTCACAATCTTAGTTAACCAGTCCAAAAAGGTACAATGTTCCATTCCTGAATGCGTTTCATCTTATCTTTGTTGTTTAATCTTAGATAGTTACAAAACTCTGCATGTTAGTGCACCACAAATTTGTTATTTAATCTTAATAGGGCCCTCACAGCTTAAGGCAATTCTGTTGGCTACTAGTGTCTTTTTACAGCAACTGTCCCATGTATCTCTTCTCATAGCTCCATCTGGAGCCCTTACTCTCAGATCATCACCTTGTAAATAAACTTACTTAGAACATTAAAGTTGTATCTTGTGAGCTTCCCTTAGTCCAAACTTCAAACTCTCACTAGATCTTCCCTAACCGCTCCTTTGCCCAAGGTCAGAGAATGACTCTCTACATCTCCTAGAATCTGAGAGATGGAAGAAACTTCAAAGACATAGGCCAAATTGCACTTAAAGAAAATCCTCTCTAACATAGGTGTTAAACTCCCAGTCTCCATGTGGCCTACAAAACTTTCCCTGTTCAGGAAATATTTAACATTTTAAAGAACAGCAAAACAAAAATAAGTTAATTTGTGAAATCTGTTTCTATTTGAATTTAATACTCACTACTCTAACAATATGTCTAATTAAAGGAACCCATAATCCCATGGTTGACCATTCCTTTTTGATATAGTTATGATAGTCATCCTGTTCCTTACATTGTTTTAAAAAAAAAAAAAACAGTTTGGACATCTTATTCAGGAGCTTGTCCTTAGCCTCGGTACCCTTTGCTCATTAAGCATCCTATTATACATACCTGGAAACCATGTTCACTGCTGGAGATACAAAACAGATGAAACATTCTATGCTCTCAAGGAACTTATATTCTATAAATATAGGAAAAGAGTGCATGCATGCATATGTGTGTGTGTGAGAGAGAGAGAGTAAATACAAAGCAATTTCAATGGCAAATATGGGAAATCAGCAAAGGCATCATTGGTGGTAGCACCTGAGCTGAGCTTTGAAGGAAGTTCTAAGTAAGCATTTCTAAAAAAACATGTATGAAGTACATCAATAAAGCCAGTGTAGAAGCTGAACTATCTATTTACACACACATATATATGTATACATACAAAAACATACATGCATACACATGCAAATGCAGGCAGGCACAGATACACAAAGTCACACACCTCTCTGAAATAATTAGTCTGGAAAGATAGGCCAGAGCCAGGTACTAAAAAGTTATAAATGCCAAATAGTGGTTTACATTCTTCTCTACCATTAATTCACTCTTTAATTTCTGCCTCTACAAATATCAGGAGAGATCTCCTAACTGCTAAAACTGACAGTTTTTTTAAATTTGTCATGCTCCTTCACTTTTTTCTCCTGAGGCAATTGGGGTAAAGTGACTTGCCCAGGGTCACAGCCAGGAAGTGTTAAGCGTCTGAGACCAGATTTGAACTCAGGTTCTCTTGATTTAAGGGCTGGTGCTCACTCTATCCACTGCACCATCTAGCTGCCCCGCTTCTTGCCTTTCCATACAATTTGCCACTGCTGACCATATTCTCTCACATTTATTAGTCTCTTCTCCATGGCGATATTGTCTTCTATTCTCCTAAATGATCTTTGTCTTCTCTGCTGGTTCATCATACCTTTCCTGTCAGAGTGGGTGTTTTAAAAGACTTTGTCCTACACTGATTCATTGTTGGTGGAATTGTGAATATATCCAGCCATTCTGGAGAATAATTTGGAATTATGCTCAAAAAGTTATCCAACTGTGCATACCCTTTGACCCCAGCAGTGTTACTACTGGGCTTATATCCAAAGAGATCTTAAAGAAGAGAAAGGGACCTGTATGTGCAAAAATGTTTGTGACAGCCCTCTTTGTAGTGGCCAGAAACTGGAAACTTAGTGGGTGCCCATCAATTGAAGAATGGCTGAATAAATTGTGGTATATGAATGTTATTGAATATTATTGTTCTGTAAGAAATGGCCAACAAAATGATTTCAGAAAGGCCTGGAGAGACTTCCATGAACTGATGCTGAGTGAAATGAGCAGGACCAGGAGATCATTATATACTTCAACAACAATACTATGTGATGATCAATTCTGATGGATGTGGCCATTTTCAACAATGAGATGAACCAAATCAGTTCCAATAGAGCAGTAATGAACTGAACACCCAGCGAAAGAACTCTGGGAGATGATTATGAACCACTACATAGAATTCCCAATCCCTCTATTTTTGTCTGCCTGCATTTTGGATTTCCTTCACAGGCTAATTGTACACTATTTCAAAGTCCGATTTTTTTTGTACAGCAAAACAACTGTCTGGACATGTATATATATATATATAGTATTTAATTTATACTTTAATATATTTAACATGTATTGGTCAACCTGCCATCTTGGGGGGAGGCACGGGAAGGAGGGGAAAAATTAGAACAAAAGGTTTGGCAATTGTCAATGTTGTAAAATTGCCATGAATATATCTGGTAAATAAAAACTATTAATTAAAAAAAAAATAAAAAAAATTTTAAAAAGGCTTTATCCAAGCCTTCTCTACTCTTTTCTCTCTAAAATCTCTTCTTGGAGATTTATTCACTCCAAAAAGTTCAATTATAATCTCTACACAAATGAATGATAATATGAACCTGCAAATTCAATCTTAAATGTTTCAGCTGACCTATTGAAGACTATAGTTTAAAAAGACCAAGGTCTCCCTCTGCATCCTGGGCCATCTTCAGTCACCTGATCTATATTTGGCCAGTGGATCCAGATGGCTCTGGAGGGGAAAATGAAGCAGGGGACTTTGTACAACCTTCCCTCATTTAAATCCAATTCACTTGTATATCATGGCATTATCTCCTTAATGTCATGATCCTCTTTGAGAATGAAGGACAAACAAAACATGTGAATTCCGGTTCCCATCTCCAATTATATGCTATACATTATTTCCCTACATATCACATGGGCATACAAATTGAATTCATCTTCTTTCCTTAAACCTGCCCTTGTGGTCCCAACTTCCTTATTTCTGTTAATAGTACCATCTTCCTAACCACTCAGGTTAAAAATTTCATTCATCTTCAACTCTACCTTTTTCCTCATCACAATAGTCAATCAACTTCTAAAATCCTGTCACTTCTATTCCTAACACATTTTATATCTGTCTCCTCCTCTCCATTC
Organism: Sminthopsis crassicaudata; assembly: GCF_048593235.1. Lineage (NCBI taxonomy): Eukaryota > Metazoa > Chordata > Mammalia > Dasyuromorphia > Dasyuridae > Sminthopsis > Sminthopsis crassicaudata. The sequence goes on along the minus strand of NC_133618.1, from coordinate 342,467,768 downwards.
AGACTACTACTATTACAGCTCACCTTTCACAAAACTATTATAATGTCTTCTAACTGGTCTCTCATTTATCATATGAGTTGTAAGAATCTCATTAAAACAGATCACAACATTATCATTCATATGTTTCAAAATCTTCAGTGGCTCTTTGTTGCTCAGAAAATCAAATTCAAATGCTTAGCCATAAATTTAAAGCCCTCTAAAATCTGTGCCATTCCTACTTTTCTATTGTATTATTCCATCTTCCAAAATCTATTCTAACCAAATTATAATTACTATTTCCCATTCTATATGTTCTCTCCACTTCACTCCTCTACTCCCCCCAAAAATGAACAATCCATCTTTCATGACCTTCCTTAACTATGCCTTTTAGAATTCTTCAAGGCTCAGCTCAATAATAACTGTACTTGAAGCCTTCCCTGATTCTTCCTAAATGAAAGTAGGATTTTAACATTTAAAGATGGAAGAGAACAGGTCATGTAGTCAAAACTTTTTATTTCACAGGTGAAAAAAATGAGGCCCAGAGTCATTAAGTAATTTCTCTAAATCACAGAGGGAGGAGTTTTGATCCTGGGTATAGTGTCCTTTGCATCATACCTGGCTATGTCAAATTTTCTTAAAACAATTTATCTAGCTTTGTCTCCTTTCACTTAAGACTGCACTCTATGATCATGTCTTTCTCAATATAAGTTTCTTGAGAGCAGATATAACATTTTATGTATACATATGTACCTACACATATATAAAGTATATCCCATTCCATCTCATTCATCCAAAAGATCATACCCTTCCAATGTCATCCTACTCATGTATTTTCAATTTCGCCCTATGACTATTGCCTACAAACATGCTTGTCTCATACATACTGCTAACAAATATCCTCAAACAACAACATAAAAAAGTCTCATCCTCAAAAAACCCTCATTAGATCCATCCTGAAAACTATCATATTTCTCCTGGTAAAATTCCTTAAGTAGACCTTTCTCTCTTTTCTCTTCTTAAATTTACAATCTGGCTTCCAACCTCATTGTTCAATTTAAACTACTCTCTCCAAAATTACCAATGCCCTTTTGTAAACTCCAATGGCCTCTTTTCAATGATCTTAATTTCTCTGCAGCCTTTGACACTGTCAATTACCCTCTTCTCATGGTTATCTTTCTCTCAGTTTGGGGGCACTATTTTTTCCTTGTTTTCCTCCTACCTTTCTAACCCACTCTTCAGTCTGTTTTGCTGGATCTTTATCCAAGCCATGACTTGGGCCCTCAGGGCCCTCTTCTCTCTATATACTATTTCACTTGGTGATTTCATCAATTTTCATAAATGCATAGCAGGTGATTAATAAATGCTTACTGAGTGTCCATGCATATCCTGTTTGGCACATACCAAGGACTTAATATTTAAGCAGATTGTGACAATTGCTGCGTTTTTTTGCTTTTGGTTTTTCTTAAACAAAGCCTTACTCTTATGAAGCTTATCCCTAATGTTGAAAACTGAATTTTGAGAAACCAAAACTAAAACGCTACTAAGTAACATATCTTCTATAAAAATAATTCCGGCTCCTAGGTTTAGGATATCATAAGGAGCCACGCATATAAATTACCAGATTGCTAAACAATCATTTGCAACAGAGGAGCAACTTCATCATTGATCCAGGGATGATCTACCGAACAAGATCACTGCCTATAAAGTATAATCTGGGTCTACGATGTTTAGCCTCGGTGACCCCACCTTCTGGTAATATACCAGAATTAATAAATGAGCTTAGAGCTACCCCTCCAGATATTAATGTGTTGCAGAAGCTTTTCAACGCTCCTCCCACAGGTGGGGAGGAAGAAAAAAAGGAATGAAATTCTGTTTCATCAAATCTACATTCTCTATTTAGAGGAAAAACCCTTCTCTCCGCTTCCCCTCATTACTCAGAGCAGAAAAGATTTTTTTAGACTTTCCGCTAGGGCTTTACAAATTCGGATAGTGCTCATACCCGCGTCACCACAACCCTATCCCCTCTTGCCTACAGCTGTGAAGACCCTGGTCCTAGTTCAAGTGATGGGATAGAGTTCCAGCAGTTCTTACCTGGGGACGCAGCTGGGACTAGAGCCATCGATCTCCCAGGTGGCGAACAGGTTCATGGGTACAGGCGTGTTTAGGGCGCCGGGCCCCGTGGGGAAGCTGAGCCTGCCCTTCTCCGCCATGGTGCAAGCCGGCCAGATTCTGTGGGCCAAGCCCTGTCCCAGCAGCAGCCTATCCTTGGAGCCTGGGGAATAACGGGGGAGGGGATGGGGAAAGGGGGAAGAAGTTGGGGGGAGGGACAGACGTCCAGCTGGCGAAGACCTAGTTCGGTGTGGCCTGGGTGGGGGTTTAGGAGGAGGACAGCAATCCCAAGGCTGCGGCCGGGCCCTAAGGGACCCAGGCTGGGAATTGTGATCCGAAGCAAAGGAGAAGGGGACAAGGGAAGAGGAGGGGTTTACATGGCTGTAGCTGGCCGCGGGTTAGCGAAGGGACTTCGAGGAAGGGGAGAAGCACTTGGACCCACACAGCTGATGCGAAAAGGTAGTAGCCGCTGGGCGCGCGCCGGCCCCCTCAGTAACAACGGGGACAGAACAGCAAAAAATACTAACCAGCGGTCTGGACTTCGAGCCCCGCCCCACCAGCTACTCTAGAGCCGTAATTTGGACCTACCGCAGGCGCCTGCGCACTGAGATTTGCCTGAGAAAAAAAAAAAAAAAAACAACTACCAACTAAAGTGTAAGCAACCAACTCCAAGCTCCTCAGTTGCTTGGTAGCCGCCCCGGCGTCGACCGATTGGCCGAGCTGAGTTTGAGCTCGCGGGTCAATGAACCAATCAAGATCCAAATTGATCACTCACCGGAAATGAGGTAAAGGACTCGTCTTCTCACTCTCTCTCCCGGTTCCCTTCTAGCCCCATTCTCATCAATGTCCAATAATTCCTCCTTTTCTTTCTGTGCTCCACCCATCACCGTCCTTACCCTACCATGCTCCTGCCCCCACTATTGGCAGCCCCTTCTAAGATACTTGTTTGGTTTGAGGGCTGGCATTGGGTACATTTCGCGGGAAATACTGCACATGATAGAGCTGATATTTTATGATTTACCAAACTAATCTTTTACGTACCTGGAAGAGGGGGAGGGGAAGAGACTCAAACCAACCTCGAAGTTTCCGAAGGTCAGCACTTAAAAAAGCAGAGAAGGAAAAACTTTTCTTTTGCTAACTAGGTTAGGCCACCCCCACCCCAGGGAGCTGCCGGATTCATTGAACTGCTGCTTCATATCAGGTGATGAAAGGTCAACACTAAATGCTGTTCCAAACAATTAGAGATGTTTTCCCTAAATGATAAATGGCCCTGATGTTATATAACTTATTAGTATAAGCTAGTATAGGGGAGACAACAATGATTTTGAGGTCCCCCGACCTTAGGGGACTTCTGTTCTAAAATGATTCTAAACCTTCTGGCTTTGGAGTCTGCCTTAGAGAATTCCCTCATCCAATCGAAGATTAACAATGTTTGATAACTGTCAAACAGCTTCTGGCCTCAAGATAGTCCCAGTGAAACAGGTTGTGGTCCCTTTAAGAAACTGTATTTCCTATTGATCTGTGATTCCTTTCAGATTCCCAGCCCCTCCTGGCTGAGGCATATCAGTCTAGGAAGCCAGGGCCTTTGATTCACAAATCCTGGTCAAAAGCACCCCTTTGAATTCCAATAGGAGATCCGGGCTTCTCCCTGCCCCCACCGGATCTGAGCCATATTGGGATCTCCCAGTCCCCACAGGTTCTGATCTGCTCCAGTTGTCCCAGCCCCCATTCTGACTTGTGGGGTTTCCCAACTCCCACCAAGACAAGCAATATAATGAGCTTCCATCAACTAAGGTCTTTACAGATGGTCCTCCTTGGCTTACTCAGCTACCAGGACTTTCTGCTCACTGAGATCAGCATTCTCAGTGAAAAACTCCATTTTCCATAGATCTGCCTGTTGGAATAATATTCTTTTCCAGTGTTATCCTCTCATTATCCTCACCTATTTTCCAAACCAGACTTTAACCTTATTTCCAATTTCTATAATAAACTTCTTTTATTAATCTAAGTTTTGGGGTCTCTAAATTCCTTTACAGAGAACCTCTGTGCCGCCAGAAGGGAGTCACCAAAACTCTCTACCCTTGTTCGGGAATCCCAAGAGGTTGCAGGGGAGCCAAATCTCTCCATTATGGACCAAACTCCTGAGACAATAGTGATAATGTTGGTCAGTGAGAACCAAATTGCAGAGACCACTCCTTTGTCCTAACTCTGGGCCATAAAATTATCATATCTATAACATGAAGAACTAGGTAACTGTCTCCGTGCTCTGGTTTCTTTGATAAATTCTCTTGAAATTTAGTCTGCTTGTAATGGCATTACAATTACAATAAACTTTGCCCTATGACCAGGAAATGGGTTCAAGCCTGCAAATTCTTTTGAGATACCTCATGACACTAGTCTGTGACCCCAAACTTTTGGGGTCCCTTTCCCAACCTCAGCCCAAGAATATGAGCAAGCTGTTTTCAAGAGGAGAAATGTCAATGATTACTAGAGCAAACTTTTTGTCGCTGACCTTTGTGTTCTGATAAATTTATTGAGAACCCTAGAAGATTTTTATATGTGGCATATATTTTTATAAGTTTATATTTATATTTATAAGTTTAGTTAATTCTAATAGCTTTCCTCTGATAATTATTTCCTATTTATCCTGTATACACTTTGTTTTTATATGTTTGTTTTTGTTGTCTCTATCATTAGATTGTAAATTTCTTGAAGGCTAGGAATATCTACTCTATTATCACTTTATATATTCCCAGCACTTAGTAAATAATACATTTTGCCAAATGTTTATTGATTATTAATAAATTTAAAAATAATAAATCCATTAAATTTTAACATAAATAACATCTTCATGAAAAATAACTATCAAAACAGAAAACAGTTTCATTGTTTTATATTTTTGCAAATCTCTTGAATGTCTGGGTCAATATTGGGGAGATAGTTGAATCCTCAATATATTTCTGCATTCAAGACTTTTTGAAGTAAAGAATATTTAACCTCACATGTATAGGGAATTGTAAAAGGGAAGAATAATTTTCAGATAAATTTGTGGTGAAGCCACTTTCCAGCCACTATAGTTTCACAGAGCCTGCCTTCCTTATGACCAAGAATCTATCACAATTCACTCCCTTTCCAGCCATAATCAATTTCCTGACTTCCTGGGACAAATCCTGAAACTGTACTCCCTGTGAACATAGATAACCTACCTGAACTCATTTCTCAAGGACTAATATTCTTTCTACCCCATCTTAGTAATTTTGAATCCTCCCTTGCATTGTTCCATCCCCCACTGACCAGTCTCTTATTTCTATTCCCTTCAAAGCAGCATTCTATCCTCTCAATCTCTTGTTGTTCTACTGCATTTTCTGGACATAGATAACAAAGCAGCTTTTATTTTAAACTTTTCTTTTTTTTGTTCCAACTATTTGCAATTACTGAGTTCTGGTCCTCTTAAAATGATAGAGCTGCCCTGGCTACATTCCTAGCAATGAGCTGCACTTCCACTTCCACTTCTTACTTACTAGTTGTGATGGGGGAATTAGATTACTCCTTTCTCAATAAAGTAAGACAAGGACTTTTGTAGAGTGCTCATTATATCACAGGATATGTAAATTTTGAGGTTACCTAAAATTTTGAGTTTGCTAACATAGGGAGGATGGACAATTTTGTTTCTATATATTTGTTTTTGTTGTCTCCATCATTAGGTTGTGAACTTCTTGAAGACTGAAAATATCTACTCTATTATCTCTTCATATGTTCCCTTGGTGGAACTGTTCCTGTGGTTACCCAGAATGCATTCAGAAAAGAGTGGGGTGGGGGATTGAAATGGGAGGCTGGCTGGGCAAGTATTAAATGTATGATAATGATATTGTAATTAGTGTAGGTTCACCCATGGACAGCAAAGCAAAGAAAGTGAGCAAGTATCACATTGAAGAAAGTCCTTTCCGTGCTTTGCAGCCCAATATCCTGTTCTATTTGCTTGATTTTTGTATTTTGTTGAAACCAGATGGTATGATCACAGGGTATGCTGACCTTCTTGTTGCTATAGTTAGGGATTTCTGAGGGATTTGGACTGGGGGCAACAGTTAGAATCCCATTATCCCATACCTACCCTCTTTATATTACCAATTGGGCCTCCCATGATCCAGCCTTGGATGACTCCCACCATTTGCCACCTTAACTTCCACATATTTGCTGCTTAATTAAAAGAGAAAAAATAACACAACAATTCTTACTGGATCTACTACAGATTTCTGTTATGCTGCCAAGCAATCCTACTCTACCTCTATCAACAATTTTCTATTCTATTCTTCCTAGTAGAATATAGAAATCTTATCATATCTCCCATGGTTCCCTCTCCTTCTACTCTCTTAGCTGAGAACCTTGCCTCATATTTTACAGGAAAAATTTAGGTCATGTACTTGGAGCTTGCTGTTCTTTACTCTCCCTCTTAACTCAATTTCCTGCCTATCTTTTCTGCTTTATCCTTGTTTCACATAAAGAGTTGACTTTACTTCTTACCAAGGCTAACCTCCATCCTATCTCCTCAGATTGTCAACTCTTATTATTTCTACTTTTATCATTTATTTCCAAACTCTATTAGTTCCTATCTTCCTGTTCCATGTCTCCCCAATCCTCAAAAAACCCTCACTTGACTCTTTCATTCCTACTATCATCTTATAACTTTTCTGCCTATTTTAGCTAAATTCCTTGAAAAAGCCATCCACAATAATACTTCTGCTTTCTCTCTTCTTAGTATTTTGCATCCAACTTTCATCCTCATCATTCTACTGACACTACTCTCTCTAGTTAGCAAAAATATCATAATGAACAAATTCATTGATCTTTTCTCAGTCCTTATTCTCCTCAATCTCTCTGCATTGTAGAAAAATTATGATTTTCATATTTACCAAGATGATATATGTAATAAGTATACTAATAATTTAGATCTGTCAGAGCCTTTTCTGATTTGGGAGTTGCATTATTTTCTGTTGCATTGCATTTTCTGACTTGCAACTCAAAATGATTAATCAATTCTTGATAATGTTCCCTTATGTATGTTAAGAGAAGTAATCAAAGGTTGTAGGACCCATTCTTCTTAAACAACCTTAACCTTTTCCCCAACTAAGATTTGAAACAATCACTTATGAACTGTTCCCAATGAGAATACTCATATTCATGGGCTTGTCATGGGAAACCACTAAGGCTCTGAAAATGACTGTAATGTAATTCACCTTCCCTCTTCCTTTCCATTTATGATTTGTGTGTAAAATGTCTACTTTTCCTGGAACAAGAAGAGGTCTCCTGCCCAGGAGCTCTTCCAGTTTGCAAACTTTATTCCTCAATCTGAAAATGATTGATTAAACTGTGACTTGATCTCTAAAACTGTCTCTAGGCCTGCTTTTTGTGGCTCTAGTAGTCAGTTTAGAGACCAAGACAGTAAAATTCTTTTAATAGTTCCTTTCATATTGTTGATCACCCTCTTGATACTTTCTTCTCTATATGTTTTCAAGAAAGCATTTTCTTTTTGTTTTCCTCTCATTCATCAGGCTGTTCTTTCTTAGTCTCTTTTGCTAAATCCCCTCTAAGAACTAAATAAAACTAATTAAAAATAGCAAAGAAATTGATGAATAGCATTTTAGAAAAATTAGATATGATAGAACTTTGGAGAAAATTGAATGGAAATAGAAAGGAATGTACCTTTCCTCAGTTATAGATACAAAAACTGACCTTGTATTAGGACATAAAAACCTAACAACTAAAAATAGAAAAACAAATATTAAATGTACCCTTGTCAGACCAAAATGCAATAAAAATTACAATCAATAATGGGCCTTGGAATTATAGATTAAAACTTAATTGGAAACTAAATAATCTTATCTTAAAAATAATTGGATCAAAGAACAAATCTTTGAAACAATTTCATTAAAGATAACTGCAATAATAAAACAACATTTTGTAGGATACAGCCAGTACATTATTTAGGGGAAATTTTATATGTCTATATAACTAAAAAAAAATAAATTAAAAACCATCAACTATAAAGAATACATCTGAAATCCCAATTAAATACTAAAATAGGAAAAAAATCATTGAAAAATCATAAGTAAAAGTTGGTTTTGTGGGAAAACCCAATAATTTTGTTTAATTTAATTTAATAAAATTTTTTTTTGAGGCAGCTGGGGTTAAGTGACTTGCCCAGGGTCACACAGCTAGGAAGTGTTAAGTGTCGAAGACCAGATTGAACTCAGGTCCTCCTGACTTCAGGGCTGGTGCTCTTTAATTTTATTTAAAAAATAACAAAATCACTAGTATCAAAAATGAACAGGGTGAATACACTATTAATGAAGATGAAATTAAGGAAATTATTAGGAGTTATTTTGTCCAATTACATGAAAGTTAAATTGATAATCTAAGTAAAATAGATAACTTTTGCAAAAACATAAATTGCCCTTAATAACAGAAAAGGAAGTAAAATATTTAAATGATTTCATGCTAGAAAGAGAAATTAAACTAACCAACAATGAGCTCCCTAAGAAAAACATCCCCAGGAACAGATGGATTCATAAGTACTTTCTACCAAACATTTAAAATACAATTAATTAACACGATAAAAACTTTTTCAAAAGTTAAATACTTCTAATTTATTCTCATATACAAATATGGTTTTGATATGTAAAGAAAGCAAAATCAGAAAGAAACCTTCAGGCCAGTTTCCCTAATGAATATTGATGCAAAAATTTTAGATAAAATAAAAGATTGTATACTTTGATCAAGTCAGATTTATACCAGGAATGCATACCTGATTAAAAAATCATATCATTTCAATAGTTGCTGGAAAAACCTTTTGATAAAAATGCAATACCTATTCCTATTTAAAACACTAGAAAGCATAGGAACAAGTAAGGTTTTCTTAAAATGGTAAGCAAGTAATCAAGAGCAAATAATGGGGTAAACTAGAAACCTTCCCAAGAATACTGGGGAGAAGCCAAGATGCCTACTTTTGCCGCTATTGTTCAGGACTGTACTAGAAATGCTACCTATAGCAAAGACAAGAAAAAGAAATTGAAGGAACAATTGGCATTGAAAATACAAATTTTTCCTCTTTGTAGGGGATGTGATGGAATACTAGAGAGACTCCTAGAGAATTGAATTAAACTAATTGAAATAGTTAATAAATTAACTTGCCATAAAATCATCAGCATCTCTAGTTGTTATCAAGTGACAAGCAAGAAGAAAAATAAAAATTCTATTTAAAATAACTGCAGACAGTATAAAATATTTGGGAATCTACCTGATAAAATAAACCCAGCAGTTTCAGTTTTCAAACTATATTATAAAGTAGTAAATATCAAACAGTTTGATGTTGGCTAAGAATTAGAGTGGTAGTGGGAAAACATGGGTACACAATATGCAGTAAATATAGTAAATGACCATACTAATCTAGTGGTTAATAAACCAAAGATCCAAACTTTAGGGGCAAGAGCTCACTTTGACAAAAATTTAGGGGAAACTTGGAAAACAGTTTGTTGGAAACAACCCCCCCACCAAATTTTTTTCTTTTAAATTTTTAAATTAATATTTTCTGTTTTTTACATTATTATGGTTATTCCCATTATCCTTTCCCCTTCCCTCCCTGAGTCATCTCATATTTTCTTTCTTTTTTTTAATTAATTTTATAATTATAACATTTTTTGACAGTACATATGCATGGGTAATTTTTTTTTTACAACATTATCCCTTGCACTCACTTCTGTTATGAATTTTCTCCTCCTTCCCTCCACTCCCTCCCCCTATATAGCAGGCAGTCCCATACATGTTAAATATGTTATAGTATATCCTAGATACAATATATGTGTGCAGAACCGAATTTTTTGATGCACAGGAAGAATTGGATTCAGAAGGTAAAAATAACCTGGGAAGAAAAACAAAAATGCAAACAGTTTACACTCATTTTCCAGTGTTCCTTCTCTGGGTGTAGCTGATTCTGTCCATCACTGATCAATTGGAATTGGATTAGCTCTTCTCTATGTTGAAGATATCCACTTCCATCAGAATACATCCTCATACAATATTGTTGTTGAAGTATATAATAATGATCTCCTGGTTCTGCTCATTTCACTCAGCATCAGTTTATGCAAGTCTCTCCAAGCCTCTCTGTATTCATCCTACTGGTCATTTCTTACAGAACAATAATATTCCATAACATTCATATACCAAAATTTCCCCAACCATTCTCCAATTGATAGGCAATCCATTCATTTTCCAGTTTCTAGACACTACAAAAAGGGCTGCCTCAAACATTTTGGCACATAGAGGTCCCTCTCCCTTCTTTAGTATTTCTTTGGGATATAAGCCCAGGAGTAGCACTGCTGGATCAAAGGGCATGCAGTTTGATAACTTTTGGGGCATAATTCCAGATTGTTCTCCAGAATGGTTGGATTCTTTCACAACTCCACCAGCAATGCATCAGTGTCCCAATTTTCCCACATCCCCTCCAATATTCATCATTATTTTTTCCTGTCATCTTAGCCAATCTGACAGGTGTATAGTGGTATCTCAGAGTTGTCTTAATTTGCATTTCTCTGATCAATAGTGATTTGGAACACTCATAAGAGTGGAAATAGTTTCAATTTCATCATCTGAAAATTGTCTGTTCATATCCTTTGACCAGTTATCAATTGGAGAATGATTTGATTTCTTACAACTTAGAGTCAGTTCTCTATATATTTTGGAAATGAGGCCTTTATCAGAACCTTTAACTGTAAAGATGTTTTCCCAGCTTGTTACTTCCCTTCTAATCTTGTTTGATTTAGTTTTGTTTGTACAAAAGCTTTTTAATTTGATGTAATCAAAATGTTCTATTTTGTGATTAGTAATGATCTCTAGTTCTCCTTTGGTCACAAATTCCTTCCTCCTCCACAAGTCTGAGAGGTAAACTATCCTATGTTCCTCTAATTTATTTATGATCTCGTTCAGAGTCAAGATTTCATTCCCACATCTACCTTTGTGCTGGTTGGAGGCTTTGGATTCAGAGGGAGCTAGACACTGAAGCTGACTGGAGACATTCTGACAGGAAAAGATTCAAGACTTTGAAGGACACAATATAGGATCTGGACTTTAACTCCTGGCTGCATTTTGGTATTACTGAACTGAAACTAAAACTAAAGCTGACTCCAGAAGCTCTCCAAGAGATCTGTCCCCAGAGAACGATCTTAATTTAGAGACAACAGATCATTATATTGTCTCTAAATTGTAATCATTCTCTTGGGGGCAGATTTTCTTGGGGACCTTTTGGAGGCAGCCTTGGCTTTCCTTCCTGTCAGAATGTCTCCAGCCCGCTTCAGTAGATGTGGGAATAAATCAGACTCTGCCTCTGAGAGTGTGGGATTGTGGGTTTCCCAGAATTCAATCCTAGATGTGAATCTCCCAGTAGTCCATGAGCAGGCTTTTCCTTTAGACTTGTGAATCTGCTGGACTTGTGAATCCACTGAATCCTGGCTCTGAATCTCCTCGAGCTTTCCTGAAAGTCTACCCTTGACTCACTCCAGACTCCTTCCAGACTGACTCCCCCACTCAATGTGGGCTCCTTATATCCTCCCAGAGAATGGGCTTGGGGGTACTCCATGGGCTTGTGGGAACTCCTTAAGGAACCAATGAGTGAACTCATCTAAAGGTGTAAACTCCTTTAAAGGTTTGAACTCCTTTAAAGGTGTGAACTCTGAATTAGAGAATTGTTAAGTACCAATTTAGCACCTTGTAAGGATCCTAACAAAAACCTGTATGTAGAGCATGCCCTGAAATGCATGCAAACTAGATAAGAATCATTTTAAAGATGTTCCAATCGTTTAAAGGGATACTGAGAGCAGTAGTTTTATGTTGTCTAGAACATGGAAAATAACTGAACTTGCTTTTACTATGAAGAATATATTCTGTTCTATAATTTGGGATTATTGTATTTACACATCTCATCCCAAATCTTTTATTGTTTGCTATTAGGCATCTTAAAGCAAAATCATTTGTGTAATGTTGAACCTAGGGATGAAAAAGCATCAAGTTATCACAAGGACTAACTAGCACACAAATATTAACTAGTGCTTATAACCAAGACAAGTTATGATTCTTCATGATAAATTTCTTACTTTTCCCAATATGAAATTATGGTTAATACTTGTTATCTAAGAATTGTGATCCTTGAGAGTTGAATCCACCCAAAGCTATGATTATTGGAACTTACTATTTGAGATATTATAGGACTGTAACTGGTGTTCCGAGTCTTTCAGCTCTGATCATCAAGGAATGCTATGAAACAAAATGATCCATGATACCAGTAACTCTTAATAGTGTTGACATGCATAACCTGCAGATGAAGTTCTCATGAGAAAGATTGGAAAAACAACTCTTAGTATATTATTCCATTCCTATATCTCTATGTCTGATTCTTCTTTTATGAAAAATTTCTACAATTATGTTAGGTAATCAGTATCACCTAAGTATGCATTGTAGATTTGTTTTATGTTACTATTGGATTATATCTGACTAAATATAGTGAGATGCAGGTATAAGTCTTTTCTAGAATTTTGGTCCTTTCCAAATTCCCAACAACTAAGTGAACAAGTTGCCTGATACTATTAATTATTCATGTATAAAATAAGGTCCTTTAATTTTTCATAATAGTATAAGTATTATTAGGCAAATGATGCAAGGACTTGTAAAACTGATGAGAGAAAGGAAAGGGGGAAGGAACCCTGTTGGTTGGTGCAAAGATTCCATGAGGCACAGTGTCCCCTGTAAATGAATGTACAGGCCCGAAAACCTAGATTGATAAATAAAAGGTTTATTGTAGAAATTTGGAAGTAAAGTTCAGTTAGAAAGATGCCAGGGCCAAAGGTGGCCGCTGGGTGGGCAGGAACCTTTACATGGCTGGAAGAATACCATGTGTTGGGGGAAGGGCTCCTGCAAAGAGAGAGCTCCAGCTTGGCTCTTTTATACCCCAAAGGGGCTGCTTGTAGGCGGTGCCAAGTTCTGGCAGGCTTTTCACTGTTTGTGGGGGCTGAGAAAACCCAAGCCAGCTCAGATCCAATGGAGGCTGGGCCCGCATATTCAGCCATGGGGGTTGGGAAATCAGAAAGGAATCTTAAAGGGACCTCAACCCCTATCAAAACCAAGTTATAATTTTTAAATTTAGTATAAAGTTAATATAATAACTGTCTGAAGAAGAAAAATATGTGGTCCATCTTATAAATGCTTTAAATAGATATCCACTTTTGTTAGTGGTTATTCATTTGAACATGACTATAAGTTGAAAATGTTTTATTATAAATAACCTAGTTGATATGCACTGTTTTGAAATTGATAAGATACAGAAAGAATCTTTTTTTTCTCTTTTTGGCATAACCAATAGGGAAAATTGTTTTTACCTACTACATACATTTGTCAGAAGGATTTTGCTCAGTTCCCCTGCCGCCTCTGGCTGTCTCACACACACACACACACACACACACACACACACACACACACACACACACACACACACACACATACACACAGTGGAATGGATAATGGAAGGGAGAGAAAATAGGTTTGTATAGATTTTAAAATTAAAAACAATGTAAACACTCCATTCTTATGTACTTCTTTAATAATTACGCACTCCTATTAATCTTTTTATATTTCTTGTGACACCTATGTTTGTTTGTTTTTTTTAATATCTTTACTCACTTCTGGTATTTTCATTATGAATTCTGGGAACTACTCTATTTCATTAAATATCAATTTTATTCTATAGGTGGAGATTGGATTTTGCTAATAATATATATATTTTGGCTGGATGCTTAAGCTTTTTCTCTTTTGGAGTATCAAATTCCAATATCTTTTCTCTCCCATTGTGGTGACTGCTAAGTCTGGTGTAATATAGTATAAACTGACTGTTACTCCTTAGAACTTGAATCTTTTTCTTCCTGGATATTTGCAGTATATATATTTTTGATCTAGGAAATTTGGATTTGGCTATGATATTTATAGGAATTTTCATTTCATACAAGAGTCAATAAACAGATTATTTCTAATTTCACTTTGCCCTGTGATTCTAATAGAGAGATCTTGGAAGGTTTCTTATATGATTTCTTGAAATATTTTATCTAGGTTCCTTTGGAGGAGGGAGGGGAGTAGCTATATGTCAAGTTTTTCAATAGTCCAATAATCTTATATGATGTCTCCTTGATGTATTTTACAAGTCATTTAAAAATTTGATATATATTGCATCTTCTTCTGTTTTTTTCCCCAGTCTTTTGTTTTAATATTTATTACTGTCTCACAAGATCATTAACTTTGGTTTGAACCATTCTGTTTTTCAAACAGTCTGTTATTTGGGTTTGATTTTGTACCACATGCTAAACTATTAGTTCATCTTCCCAAGTCATTCTTCAGTAACTATCATTTCTTTTCCTTCAGTGCTCTTGATGTAATAGGATTCTATATCCCCCTGATCTTTTGGAGGGGTAGACCTGGGGTTGGAAAAACCCTGAATCTCAACCTCTCCCAGTCTCTGGGAGCATCCCCACACTCCTACCTAGTTCTCACTGGGAAACTCCCACCTCCAATTAATCTGGGAATGATTTTGGTTAGGGAAACAATCAACACCCTTATTGATTTGAAAATTAGCTCCCCATTCATTCCCTAGCCCCAAGCTATATAAGACTAAATAAAATTAAGACTCTGTATCACAACCTTTCCTAATTTTTTAACCAGGAACTAGCCCACTAAAACTTCTCAGTGAATGATGCATTGTTAGTAGAGTTGTGAAAGAATCCAGCCATTCTGGAGAGCAATTTGTAACTATGCCCAAAAAGTTATCAAACTGTGCATACCCTTTGATCCAGCAGTGCTACTACTGGGCTTATATCCCAAAGAAATACTAAAGAGGGGAAAGGGGCCTGTGTGTGCCAAAATGTTTGTAGCAGCTCTTTTCATAGTGGATAGAAACTGGAAGATGAATGGATGTCCATCAATTGGAGAATTGGTTGGGTAAATTAATGGTATATGAAGGCTATGGAATATTATTGCTCTGTAAGAAATGACCAGCAGGATGAATACAGAGAGGCTTGGAGAGACTTACATGAACTGATGCTGAGTGAAATGAACAGAACCAGGAAATCATATACACTTCAACAACTATACTGTATGAAGATTTTTCTGATTGAAGTGGATATCTTCAACATAAAGAAGATCTAATTCAGTTCCAGTTGATCAAAGATGGACAGAAACAGCTACACCCAGAGAAGGAACACTGGGAATTGAGTGTAAAATGTTTGCACTATTGTCTTTCTACCCAGGTTACTTATACCTTTGGAATCCAATTCTTACCGTGCAACAAGAAATTTAGTTTTACACACATATAATGTATCTAGGATATACTGTAACACATTTAACATGTATGGGATTGCCTGTCATTTAGGGGAGGGAGTAAAGAGAGGGAGAGGAAAATTTGGAAAAGTGAATACAAAGGATAATGTTGTAAAAAAAAAAAAATTGCCCATGCATATGTACTGTCAAAAAAAATTATAATTATAAAATTTAAAAAAAAAAGACTTCTCAGCGAAAATAAACTCATATTTGGCCAAATCTTGCTATGGAGATTGGGACTGCGAATTCTTCTGTAAAACCTGTGACACTGGCCTGGGAACCTCCATCACCCCTCACCCCTCAACACTCTCATTTCATTTATACAATAATTTTAACACTTTTAAACATTCTTTTTTTTATTCTTCTAGGAATCCTGGTTGAATTCAGCCCAGACTGGGTTTTTTTGGGGGAGTCATTTTATTGTTTGGGGGTTTGTTTGGAACACACACACATATACACACACATACGTATACATGTATGTATATATTTAATTCATTTTTCTAACCTTTTCTGAAATTAGGACACTGTGTTATAGCCAGGCTCTGAAAACTTCTAGAAAGAATTCTTGGGCCTTATTTGATTACAATTTGTATTCTCCGAGTCTGGCTACTACTTTGTCTTGATATTGAGTGTTGTGTTCCTTCAAGATCTCAGGGAGAGGTCAGGCAGGAGGCAAGACAATTTTCAACAGTTTAAAGCTACCAAAACTATTTGATAGAAAATGAAGAGTTCATTTCCATTTCCTGAGGTGCAAATGATGAGGCTAGTGGTTTTGAGAATGGGGTGGGGAATCCCCTCTGGTCAGTGCAGGTCCAATGTGAAAGAATTTGAAAACCTGAAAAGTCTGTATGGCAAAAGGAGTTTTTATTGGCACTGAGAAGCCAGCTTTTATAGGAAGACAGACTTCTTAGTGGCAAGATCCTGTCAGGGAAATAATAAAGATTAACCCTGAGAAGAGAATATCTTCATAGTGGGCAAGAGTCCTGGCACGCAGCCTTGCCAAGAAGAGAGCTTCTTTGGCAAGCAAATTCCTGTTTCAGACTTCTGCAAAGATTTGGAATTCAGAGTTGTCTTTTATTATCAGTCTAAAGCTTGGTCTTCCATTCAAAATAGAGTGAGATTGCTTCAATGTTGTCAATGCCCAGGGCTTAGATCTCTAATAGAAAAGAGATTACTTATCTTAGGAGTTGAGCTAGTGTGAGTGGTCCCAGGCTAATCTCCAACTGAATGAGACCACTTAACTTCCCTGAAGGGTGGGGCTTCTTTCAAAGGAGAGTTTGGACACCCCCATCACATTTGTGTCTTACTTTTGAACATTGTTGACCTTGGGGCACCTTAACTATAGACTTACCCCAGCAGAGCATTAATTTGACCTTCATATTTGAAGAAGACAGTGACATCACAAGGTAATGACTTATGTGTGAATTGAATCCAAGTGACTGCACAAAGTTGTCAGCCTCACTCTCTCCTTCAGAGTCATCAGACTCTAGTGGGAAGATAGAAGTTATGATGAAGGGCAATGGCCTAAGATGCCATGGATAACCTTGGCATTTTTGATATCTTACCAAGTTGTAAGCACTCCATAGTGCCTGCTTCCATCATCTTCATGGCCATTGGAGTAAATTGTTTTCATCTGTCAATTCTTCTGAAGGAAATTTTTACGTGCTTGAAGTAGACAATCCTCCTAATTTATCAATGGGTTTGAGGCCTGTCAATTACTTTCAACCTGCTTTAGGTAATCTACCAAGATTATGGAGTACAGTTGTTATGTACACTACAGTTTCTTGGAACAGTACATGAGGCCTGAGTGCCAGGTAACACCAAAGGTGAATAAGCAGCCTTAAAAAGACCTCAACAAGCCCCAGGAATAAGAATCCTTCTTGAACACACCATATCATAGACTCAGCCACTTATTGTGGTTTGTCCTTTATCCTCAAAGAAAGCATCAGGAAGGTGCTGCCATGACATGGAAGTGAATTGAATTTAGTGAGGGAGAGCTATGCAAAGTCACCTGCCTCATTTTCCCCTCCAGAGCCTTCTAGTTCTAATGGCCAAATATAGATCAGGATGGCTGAAGATATGCTTGGATGCAATGGGAAACTTTGGCTTTTTTAAAGTCAAGGTTTTCAATAGGTCTTAGTTTTCAATAAGGCCATGCCATTTGGTGATTAAGGCTAGGAAGCAAGTGAGGCAAAAAAAAAAAAAAAAAAAAAAAAAAAAAAAAAAAAAAAAAAAGCCTCTTTCTCCCAGTCAAAAAAAAAAAAAAATAATAATAATAATCTGAAGAGGAAGACCCTCAGGATTTCTGGCCAAAACAGAAATGATTGCTATTTACATTCACTCTGAGTCAATCAGGATCCAAATAATGACCAATTGAGGCTTGGCCTGAGACCTGTTGATGGAACTGCAGCTTTTTCTATTCTGCAGTTTCAGCTGGGTGCAGGAATGGATCTAAAATCCACTCTAGAGTCAGTCACATGGCTGCTATTTGTTTCTATTCCTGCTTCTTAGGCATACTCAGGCTCATACCATGACTGCTCTACCATGTTGGTCTACCATACTTAGAAATAGAGACCTTCCTCAATCTTTATTGAATCTTCAACCAAACTCTTAGATGTGATTCATTATTAGATGTGACTGGATGTGGCAGTCAGTTCTAGTTCTTTCCTTGGAAGGAATTTTCTAGTTTATTTGTTCAGCATCACATCCTCCTTGCTCTGGAATATCCAATCATCCATGCAATATCCTCACACTGAAATATTCCTCTATCATGATAATCTGCCCTCCCTTTTTGCTCTCTTGCTCTACTTCTCCTATTACTAAGTTTCTCATGAAGCCTTCATTTTGTGGAGGGGCTGAAGCTTGGCCACACTTCACTCTCCTTCCAGCCATTAAGATCACTCTTACATTTTTTATGGTCCTCTCTGTGTGGAGTAAGGTATGGTGAAGAACTTACAGATTAAGCACATATTGATCAGAGACTGCTAGCTAACGTAAAATTGGGCCTATAGGCCCCAGCCACATGAAGACCTAGGCTGCATTCCTTTGCCCAAATAGGGATTAATCTATACATGGCCGAAGAAGCTATAAATCACATTGCCAGCTGCATTCCACTGACCAAATATGACCAATCACAACCTATGGAGGGTGGGATTTTGGAGGTTCTTTGTCTGAAATGTATAAAAGTCATGAGCATCTTCAAGGGAGTGGCTCTCTCCTGCTGTGAATCTGGCTCACAGACCAGGATGGGGTCCGATTCTGGAGATTCTAATAAATAATTCTGCTTTTCTATGAGTGATCTCTGAGTAGTCATTTTTGGATAGGATTTTCTATCCCTCACAGTTTGGGGGCTCGGTCTGGGATGAGTCTTTGGGGGAGATGGCTGCACATCCCGAACGGGGATAGGCGCGCCCACAGATAGTTTTTTTTCCGTGTTCTCTGGCTCTGAGTGGGTAGCCTCCCTCCCTCTCTGACAAAAGACCCGAGGCAGAGATACTCAGTGAAAAGCAGAATTGAAGATTAAAAGGAGAATTAGAGTCCTGACGAGCCGGTGGTGATCTAAGCAAACACGTGTTTCTCCAGGTGAGCTTAGAAATTTGGGGGTCTATTGGCTGGGTCAAGGGAGACCCGAGGGATTAGCCCTCCTAAAAATTGCTTTGTTCGGACTGCTTCTCTGACCTCAAGGGAAGGATTTCCTAAGATGATTCTCTCTGGAGTGACCATGTAGTAAGACAATTGGTCTTCGCTGACAATTTGGTTTGAGACCAAGTTGGAAAAATGGGATAGAAGCAGTCAAAAGAATTTGTCAGGATGGTAGCTAGGTATAAAAAGAAATATAAAAGGTGAAAATAAGAGCTCTACTTGTGTCTGTGTATGTATGTTTGTCTGCTTTGTATTGTTTCTGTCCCGTGTTAAAAGTTAGCAAGTTGGTAAGAGATAAGAGTGCAGCCTCTGTGTTGCAGGCTTAGAAAACTATCAGGCTGAATTGCTGGGAGTTGGGATTCAGTCAGAGTAGTAATTCTTTCAGAGTGGCTCAGAATGTATTGGTCTTAAATCATGCAATATCCAGGCATTCTCTGGGAAGGCAGAGAGATGCACTAAATGGGTTTGGAAGTTTAGAGAAACTCCGTTTGGATTCTGGGAGGGAAGAATGTTCAAGGTGAAACATTCTCTCCCGGGGCAGGGGTCCTGGGAAAAGCCCCTAGTCTGTTTTGCTGATTTAAAAGCCCTGTTAAGTTGTAAGAACAATGTTAAGAAATTTGGGAACAGGTTATTTTAATGTTATTTAGTATAAAATTTGCTTGTGATTTTAAACTTTTTAACCTGATGCACTAATTTGTAAGTAAAGGGAACTTGGCTATTTTAAAACTGATGGGAGAGTTTTCCCCTTAAAGCAGTTTTCAGAGCCTGCTAGAGGAAAGAGCTTTATCTGATCGAAAGCTGGCAGAAGAGGTCATAAAAGCTGCCTGAGAGCTGCTAATACTGTCAGAAGAACACTCAGACAAAAGAAAAAGAAAGAAAACTTTTAAAAGCAGCTGTATTAGTTTGATTCAGTATGTTACCTTCTGAAACATGTTGGGTAATTTGTCACTATTGTAAGTTATGCTTTTTTATAGCTATTCACTGTATCGTGAATCTTAAAAGTTCTGAAGGGAACTGGAGAGGAGAATGCAGATTTATGAAGGATTGATTTATAAGAGTAAATTGGGAACTTTAATGATATCAAAAAGGAATCAGTTGGAAAAAGAAAGGAAATTGACTGATTGCCTAAATCTTGAGAAGAATTCCTTTGTAGGAAATTGAGTGGGGGGAAAGGCAGCAGTGGAAAGGGGTCTTTGTCTCTGTTCCCGCCAAAGTGGTGAACTTGGGTGGGGGGGACAGGCTGCTCTCACAAGATGTTAATTGATTGAATATTTGTTTCTTTGAAACATAATGGGTTTTTTTGTTTGTTTAAAGAATATGATCAGAAATGTGATGTTTTTAAGAACTTTTCAGGTTCTTTTATGTGAAAATAGAAGTTTTAATTAATAGTATTGATGCCAATTATTTAAAGGGACTCCTTATAATAGTTTTTGGCTTTGTCCTTTTGAAAATGTTTTTGTTATGGCAATACGTAGTTTGGGATTTTTCTGTGTATTGGGTATTTTAAAGGCAAAATAATTGGTATAATGTTCAACTTATGAAACATCTACTTGGGTATGTAAGAATTGTGTGAACATTCTGGGATAGATTTCTTACTGTTAAAAGTCTTACAATATGTAGATGATTCTCTTGTGGCAGGGAGGAAAAAGAGTGACCTTGCCCAAGCTACTATCAGTCTGTTAAGTAATCTAGGGGCACAGGGATTAAGAGTTTCCCAAGACAAATGGCAATTTGTGAAAAGTGAGCAAAAATATTTAGGCCATTTTATAAGCTTAGGGAAAAAGAAACTATATCTTGTATAGGTGAAGGGGATTCTTCAGATTACTAACCCTAGAACGAAAAAGAGTCTCCAGAGATCTCTAGGATTGGTGGGGTATTGTAGAACCTGAATTGATGAATATGCATTATTATACTCATTTGTTGGAAGAGAAGCCTGATATAGTTCAATAGGATTCAAAAGGGGAACAAAGTTTTGAAATGTTTTACTTTTGCCATCTTTGGAAAAGGCTTTTCATTTATATGTAAATACAGTAAACGGGGTGGCTTTAGGAGTATTAGCGCAATTAAGGCGAGGGCAGCCACAGCACTTTTGGTAGAAGAAAAGTCAGAAATTAACCTTTGGGGGTAGTTTAATAGTGAGTGTCCTGCACCAGGTTCAATCAATTCTGAATCAAAGGGGCTGGGAGGTGGCTAACTGATTCAAGGATTTTAAAATATGAAGCAATATTATTGGAAAGAGATGATTTGGTACTCTGACCAGACCATAACTTTAATCCAGCCATGTTCTTATCTGCTTCCCCTGGGGAACATGTGTCCCTTGAACATGACTGTCCAAATGTGATTGATTACCAAACTAAGATTAGGGAAGATTTGTAGGATGTCCCTTTGTTGAAAGGCACTGAATAGTTCATAGATAGTTCCTCACAAATAGTTAATGGGAAAAGGAAAAATGGATATGCTATTGTTAATGGGGAAGATTTGACTCTGGTTCAAGCTGGATTCTTGCCAAAAGAGTGGTCAGCTCAAAATTTATGAATTATATGCAGTAAATCAAGCCCTAAAATTGCTTGAAGGACTGATTCAAAATATGCTTCTGATTCAAAATATGCTTGGGGAATTGTTCATATATTTGGGAAATATGGGAAGAAAGAGGAATGGTAAATAGCAAAGGAAAGGGATTGGCACACAGGGCATTGGTCACTGAAATTTTAACTAATCTTATGTTGTCTAAGAATATTGCAGTGATTCATGTGCAGGGGCACTAAAGAGGAGATTCATTTGAGATAAGGAGAAACTGCTTTGCAGATGAGGAGGCGAAAACGGCCTGGAGAAGAGGAATCTGTAAGTACGGAGGAGATGATGGCGCGAATTCTGGCATTTCTGCTTCCAATGCCTCCACCTTCCTTTATTCCAGAAGGGAAGCAGGAAACCCAAAGTCTTGGCACTCAGGAGGATAAAGAGGGCACTGGCTCCTCCCTGACGGCAGAGAGGTACTGACCACAACAGGTATGAGACATGTACTCCAACATTTACATCAGGGCAGTCATTGGGGTGTCCAAGGCCTGTGTGATATAGTGCTAAGTTTGTGGCACTGGCTTGTACATAATAGCAGTCAATTGGTCAGCGGGTGTCCTGTTTGTCAGAGGATGAATAGGGCAGCCCAATGACAAGTCCAAAAAGGAGGAAGGCCCCCTGGTATCAGGCCTTTCCAAAGCATACAGGTGGACTTTCCCGAGCTGCCATCAGTGGGATGTCTCAAATATCTGCTGGTTGTAGTGGACCATCTGACCTCATGGGTAGAGGCCTTTCCCCTTACCTGGGCAACTGCCTCAGCAGTTGTAAAAGTACTCCTTGAGCATATCATTCCAGGGTATGGGATGGTGGAGCAGATAGATTCGGACCAAGGCACCAGTTTCATGGCTGAGATCCTCCAATCTGGGGACTTATATACCCCATGGCATCTGCCCTCTTCAGGTAAAGTGGAAAGGATGGATAAGGAAATTAAACAGCAACTGACAAATTGGAGTTAGAGACACAATTGCCCTGGACCAAGTGCCTTCCCCTTGCCTTATTAAGAATTAAAACAAAACCCGGAAAGGATGTGGGATTATCACCTTATGAGTTATTGTATGGTCACCCTTATCTAAAAGGGATTCAAAATTCCTCCTTGGATCCAATGTTTGAGACCAAGGATTTGTTTTTAGGAAAATATATCATGTCTTTATTGCAACATCTAAAAACTTTACACCTAAAAGGACTTATTGCTCAGACTCTTCCCTTAGGATTCACAGGGCATAAGTTCTAGCTTGGAGACAGGGTCCTGGTTTGGACATGGAAGGAGGACAAGCTGACCCTGAGTTGGAAAGGACTGTTCCAGATCCTGTTGACTTCAGATACAGCAATACGCATCAAAAAGGAAGGTTGGACACATCACACTCAAGTCAAAGGTCCCGTGGATGCGCCAAAGAAGTGGGCAGTAGAGACTGATCCAGGAACATTGAAAGTGTGGCTGAGCAAAGACTGATGAATTGTGCATGTAAAATCTTTTTGACTTGTCTCATTTGGGGAACTGTCTTGGAATTTTTCTTGTTTGTACTAGATATTACAACTTGTTGAACTGTATTGTTAGGAATTAGGGGTATTATATACTAGTAAGGAGAATGGGGTGTGAACCAAACCCAAAGGGTTGGAGACTGTGCCTTGTATATGCATGTATGATTTTATGTGAGTACATCCTTTGTGCTGGTACCTCGAGAGCAGTAAGGCATGAAAATACCTTTCAAACCCTGATCCAAACAATAGCCACTAGCTTTAAAATTGACTGGCTGTTGGATATATGGGGGACCTTATCAACTTACACAGTGGCCCTGGGTTTATGTTCCCCTGTCTCTGGCCTGGAGCTTGAGCAACAGGTCAGTAATACACAATGGAACAGGTTTCTAGTCAGCAGAAGAAAAGCATCACTGGACCCTGACCAGCACAGTTTTAGGGAGATATTGCCTACATCAGACTGGTACAGGGCCATGGATGGGAGAAAGTGAGTGTACATGGACATTTACTTGCAGGTCAGAGAAGGGAGCTATCATAGGCTACAGTAGGTATATGAATAGATGGAATCAAACCAGTATAATTTGTTAAGATGGATCAGTGATTCGCTGTATCCAAAGTTCTAATAGGAGTGAGGGGTGTGCGAGGAAAATGGCAGCTGCCTGTTTAATCCCTGATCGAGAGGGACCCCAGATATGGACATGTAAACCTTGAATAGCATAGCAACAGGTTCAACTTACACTTCAATGGAATGGAAGTGGGAGAATAGAGAAGGAACTGTTAGGAAAATGTTTAATAGTTTCTGGAGCGTCAGGATCTAACTGGGGAAAATGGTTGTATCTGCCATTGGGTAATTGAAAGTCATCTTTGGAGATGTAATCCTAATCCGGAGTTTGTTATATAGGTATAATTAGACCTAAATTTTTCTTTCTCTCATCAAGCATTGGCAGGTAATTGGGGATATGCTTATACAAAGATTTGGAAAGAGAAACACGAAGTATGGACCGCTCCCTAACCTGCATTGATTCTTCTTCGACCCAAACAAATGATGCCAATGGGTGGGGAAATGCCTGGCCTCCAGAGAGAATTATAAAAGAATACAGACTGGCAACATGGGCCCAGGATGGTAGTCGGGGAGGTATCAAACACTAATATATAATATATGTGTTAAATCGGTTGATTAGGCTACAGGCAGTCCTTGAGGTAATAATTAACCAAACTCCTCAGGCCCTTGATCTATTAGTCGATCAGTCCACCTAAACAATGGAAGCTGTTTTATAACATAGATTAATTTTAGATTATTTGCTAGTAGAGGAAGGAGGGGTCTGTGGGAAATTAAACTTGTCTACTTGTTGCATGCAAATTGATGACAAGGGACAAGTGGTAAAAGAAATTACAAAAGGCATTCACAGAATAGTTCATGTGCCTGTACAGGTGTGTAAATCCCCTTGTTCTAATAGCTGGTGGTCTTGGTTTGATGGTAGCTGTGGAAACAACTTTTATGGTATGGACTAATTGCTATCAGTGGTATTAGATTGTTACCATTACACTAATAATCAAAATAGTCCAACGATCCCTTTCAAAATTATTGCATCCAGAGGATGCTATTAAAATGATGATTCTCCAGAAAAGAGGCTGGAGGGTGTTGAAAGGGGATAATTCTGATAGTGAACTTGATAAACAATATTTAAGCTTGTTAACTGATTCTGAGCAATGTGTAAATTCTTCATAGAGCATGTGATAAAAATCACTTACATATTAGGAGTGGGGAGCTGTGTGGAGTAAGGTATGGTGAAGAACTTACAGATTAAGCACATATTGATCAGAGACTGCTAGCTAACGTAAAATCGGGCCTATAGGCCCCAGTCACCTGAAGACCTAGGCTGCATTCCTTTGCCCAAAATAGGGATTAATTTATACATGGCCGAAGAAGCTATAAATCACATTGCCAGCTGCATTCCACTGACCAAATATGACCCATCACAACCTATGGAGGGTGGAATTTTGAAAGTTCTTTGTCTGAAATGTATAAAAGTCATGAGCATCTTCAAGGGAGTGGCTCTCTCCTGCTGTGAATCTGGCTCACAGACCAGGATGGGGTCCGATTCTGGAGATTCTAATAAATAATTCTGCTTTTCTATGAGTGATCTCTAAGTAGTCATTTTTGGATAGGCTTTTCTATCCCTCACACTCTCCATATCTTATTCCTGTCTTTCTGAATCTCAAAACCATCCCCCCTCCTGAATGTACTTTCAATTTTCTGAACTTTAAAGCCATTCCCTTCATTAATGACTCCTGATTAATTAGCCTGGAAAACCTGATCTCTACTACTATCTCTTCCTTAAAATATGTTCTTAGTGCCTGGGCCTCACCATTGTTCATGTGTCATTTTCACTCTAAATTTCTCTCTACCAGGTTCTTCCACTTCTTTTATTTATGAAGTGATCATGTATACTCTATTTTGTGAAGGTGTTCAGGCCCATTACCAATCATTCCTGTCTCAGCTCTGCTCTAGACTCTCCAAACTACAAAAGCATACCTATGTTACTATTTCATCTTGAATCTCTCCTTAATGTCCGGGGCCTCCTGTTTGTACAATAAGCCTATGGCCCTTTCACCATAGAATATCCTTCTTTTAGCTGTTAGCTTTTTTTTTTTTTTTTTGAGGGCTCCATTTTATGGAGAAGCCAAGGCTTTCCTATCTTCATTACTTCTGCTCTGTCCCCGACTTTATGGATTTTGACACCCTGCTTCTGTTTTTGTCTCCATCTGATACTTTTCTTTTAACCTAATCCCTCTTTACTCTGGAATATTTAACCACTTTGGTAATTTTCTTACCCTGGCATATTTTATCAACATGTTTCCTCCCCCTTCTCCCATTGATGATTGGCTTATGGGATCTCCAATTTTATGGCATAGCCTAAACCACTATGCCTTGATCTCCCTCCAGACCTTGCTTCTAATTTTTCAAATTCAAAGCCATAATCTCTGTGTTTGTCTATCCTGGAACTTCCTCACTCTAGAACATCTAGTACCCTTGTGGCCTTCTTACCTAGCCTGCCCTTCTCTATTAGTGAGTTGTACTATAATCTGCATTTTATGAAGAGGGTTTAGGCTATCAGCCTTCATTTCCCTCTTATTCCTACTTTTTCCTTCTCACTCTGGAATTCTCTTTGTCAGGGCTACCTCCATAAGGACAAGAATTTCTCCAACCAAAGGTGTCAGTCAGGTATCACAAAAGTCCTCTTTAGAAGTTGATTCAGGAGCACTATTTTTAGTTCACAAAGTTCATTGTCCTAACTGCTGAATTCAATTCAAATAGCGCTAGTATTCCCTAAAACTTCATTGCCTATTTATGTGAAATACTTAGAAAGTTTAAAAAGTTAAAAAGTTAAAAAAAAAAAAACCTAAACTAAAAAAAGTTGAAAAAAAGTGAAATACTTAGAAAGTTTAAAAATACTAGAAAGTAAAAGAAAAAAATTCTCTTTCTGCCTTTTTTATAGGCATATTTATGTAAGCAACATTTTAAAAAAATCCCTCATTTTATTTTAAAATAGAAGATTTTTTCTAGCAACCTTGCTTAACATTATTTAAAAATTATTTATATATTTAAATTTTAAGGTGTCTAGTAACATAACATTTTCACTTTCTTTCGCCAAAAGCACATGATTCATTTGACCATATCAAAAATTGAACTTCATGCTTCCAAAGTGTTGAAGAGAGATGAAAGTTTACATCACTTAACATTACTTCAATACATTCATGCTATTTTAGTGTTTAGTAATCACAACAAAAAGCAAGTCTGTAAAATAAATGAAACAGATTTTCAGAAGTACAGTTCTCAGGCTGCAAGTATGATATATAATAGAGTCAATGTTTAAGTTTTTCTCAGAGGTACTTTTTTCCTTTTTCCACAGTCCCCCTTCTCCTTCCCACACTGAAGTCTTTCACCTTAAAGAATTATTTCAGTGCTCCCGATTACTAATGGAATCCCTTCTGCCAGGACTGCCTGCATTCTCACATTGGTGATTTTCTTCTGGGGCCTGGATTATATGAATGGATAGTCTTCATTCCCCTCCTGGCCCACCTGCTAACTTGCCATATTTTTATAGCTCCCTGAGGTACTTCCTTCATTGCTTGGTATCTCCTTAATTTGCATTTAATTAACCCTGTGGATTTCTCACCCTAGAAAATCCCTCCATCAGACCTGTCTTTCATTTGATACATGGGCCTAAGCTAAGCCACCTTACTTTCATTCTCCCCCTGGCTCTGTTCCTTACTTTCTAGAATTCAAATTCATGTCTCTGCTACTATTATAATCTTGGAATTTCCTTTAGCAATTGTGGCCATTTCATCATGTAATACACAAAACATCATGTGGATTTTTCACCCTGAAATATACCTCCACAATCCTTTCTCCTACTTCTCTTCTAACATTGGTTAATTCCACCTGTCGCCCCAGTTCTGTGGAGGATCCCTGGCTATCTAGCCTTTATCTCTTCCTAGCTCTAGCCCTCTTAAGACTTTTACAGTAAGAAACTATGTTTTGACTTATATTTTATTTCTCAGTGCTTCACACAGAACATTGCACATAATAGATAATTAATAAAATGTACTCCTTCCTTCCTTGAATTTTCCTTCCTTCCTTCCATCTTATTCAAAAACACAAATAAACATGTACATCAATTCATATTAAATATGTAATTACACTGACATATAGAAAATCATCAAGTCAAAACAAAAATTCAAAATGGATATACTGGATGTAAATATGCCCCTTCCTTTATTTCTTTATCTACTATATCATCATTTTTAGTAAAAACATTGCATGAAATACTTTAAGAACTTAACATTACAAATAAAAGTCTTATTAAATATTATTTTTAAATGTTTATTTTTCATGATAACTATAACTTACACACATATTTTTAAGGTCTTTAGAGCTTAGAAAAATTACATATAACCATAAAATTGCTTAAAAATGCAAGTTCATCTCATTGCCTTATTAAGTCTATGGAAATTTTTTGAGCAGTGACTTTTATTTATTTAAAAATTTTTATTTTAATACTATATTATTTTTTCAACTACATGCAAAGATGGTTTTCAATTTTTATTTTTGTACAATTTTAACTTTAAATTTTTATTGTCCCTCCTTGCCTTACCTCTTTCCTCTTTATGCTAGCAAGCTCTCTGATATGGGTTATACATATAGATTCATTTTTAACATATTTCCATATAAGTCATGTTAGGAAAGAAAAGGCAGAACAAAAGGGAAAAACCACAAGAAAGAAAAACAAACAAAAGAAAAAAAGGGTGAAAGTAGTATGCTTCAATAAGCATTCAGTCTTCATGGTTCTCTCTCTGGATACAGATGTCATTTTCTATCCAAAGTTTATTGGTATTGTTTTGCATCATTGAATTGCTGAAACAAGCTAAATCTATCATAGTTGATCATCAACAATCTGGCTATTCCTGTATAGAATGTTTTCCTGGTTCTGCTTGCCTTAGTTCATGTAAGTCTTTCCAGGCTTTTCTGAAATCAGCCTGTTCATAATTTTTTATAGAACAATAATATTTTATTACTTTCATATATCTTAATTTATTTAGCCATTCCTTCAAATATCCACTTATTTTCCAGTTCTTTGCCACCACAAAAAGATTTGCTGCAAACATTCTTGCACATGTGAAATGTATGGGGATATGATTCTGTAGACTTCAGCCCTCAGTTTCCCTCCATGTCCATGGGGTCATTACAGTATAGTGAACTATTATAATTCACCTCTGTTTTGCAGCTTCTGAGTAAATAAATTTTAAAAGAACACTGCCCTGGGTGGATTCTGGCCAAATCCACCAAGGATGCATTATCTATATATTAGCCACTCCAGAAGTAAAATTTCACTCTTGACAGACTCTGGATTCAGTCAAGAAAGTGAATTCAGTATTGCTGGCATTTAGCCTCCTTTGTTCCCTGCGCTATTTAAATCGTGATAGATCAATACCCAAATTGGAATCTCACCCATGGAGAGGACGCTCTGCCTGGCACTCTCCCAGTTAGGACTTGCAGAGCTGTGATCTGGGATTCCCCAGCCTGAGGTCAGCAATCCCTGAATTGGTGATTTATTCTTTCTTCTTTCCCCCTTTAGTCTATGTATCTCTTTGTATTGTACTAGTTATATTAATCACAGGATGTATTAAGTGCTTTTGTTGTAAGAACTACACTAGCAATTCTTGTTTTCTTTTCTTTTTTTTTTTTTTTTTAATAATTCTTTGTTATTAAGCATTTTCATACAACCTGGTATCTTACTTATTAAGCAAGCCATTCCATAGGAGCAAATCATAAATCTTAACCTAACAACATGTGAGTCCTTTTCCCTCTTTTATGATCTCTTTGGGATACAAATAGTAGTAGCATTGCTGAATCAAAATGTTGCACAGTTTAATAGCCCTTTGGGTATGGTTTCAAATTCCTCTCCAGAGTGGCTAGAATCAGTTCACACTTCTACTAACAGTGCATTAATGTCCCAGTTTTCCCACATCCCCTCCAACATTTATCATTATTTTTTCTTATCATATTATCCAATCTGAAAAGGGTGAAGTGATACATCGGAGTTGTCTTAATTTGCATTTCTCTGACCAGAAGTGATTTGGAGCATTTTTTGAAATGATGGCTTTAATTTCTTTCTTTTTATTTTAAATTAATTTTATAATTATACATTTTTGACAGTATATATGCATAATTTTTTTTTATAATATTATCCCTTGTATTCATTTTTTCAGATTTTCCCCTCCCTCCCCCTACTCCCTCCCCTAGATGACAGGCAATCTCATACATTTTACATGTGTTACAGTATAACCTAGATATAATATATGTGTGTAAATCCAATTTTCTTGTTGCATGTTAAGTATTGGATTCCAAAGGTATAAGCCTGGGTAGATAGACGGTAGTGCTAATATTTTACATTCAATTCCCAGTGTTCCTTCTCTGGGTGTAGTTGTTTCTGTCCATCATTGATCAGCTGGAAGTGAGTTGGCTCTTCTTTATGTTGAAGATTTCCACTTCCATCAGAATACATCTTCATACAGTATTGTTGTTGAAGTGTACAGTGATCTTCTGGTTCTGCTCATTTCACTCAGCATCAGTTCATGTAAGTCTCTCCAAGCCTCTCTGTATTCATCCTGCTGGTCATTTCTTACAGAGCAATAATATTCCATAGCCTTCATATAGCACAATTTACTCAACCATTCTCCAATTGATGGACATCCATTCATCTTCCAGTGTCTATCCACTATGAAAAGAGCTGCTACAAACATTTTGGCACACACAGGCCCCTTTCCCCTCTTTAGTATTTCTTTGGGATATAAGCCCAGTAGTAGCACTGCTGGATCAAAGGGTATGCACAGTTTGATAACTTTTTGGGCATAGTTCCAAATTGCTCTCCAGAATGGTTGGATTCTTTCACAACTCCACCAACAATGTATTAGTGTCCCAGTTTTCCCACATCCCCTCCAATATTCATCATTAATTGTTCCTATCATCTTAGCCAATCTGACAGGTGTGTAGATGGCTTTAATTTCTTCATCTCAAAATTGTTCCATTGACCATTTATCATTTGAGGTATGACTTGTATTTTTATAAATTTGACTCAGTTCTATGTATATTTTAGAAAGAAGGCCTTTATCAGAAACATTAACTATAAAAATTGTCTCCCAGCTTTTGAACTTTACACCTTTAAAACAGTGAATAATTTTAAATTATTAAATTAAAATTTAAATTTTATAACAGTGAAAATTTCAGAATTTGAAATAAATGAAAGGATCTGCTTTATGGAAATGTCTCAGAACAAATAACACAAGAGGAAAAAATGGAAAATTGTTTTCCAAAGCTATCACGTACTTTTAACAACTATACAACAAAACTTGTTTCTTCTTAAGCCAACCAACAAAATATTTATTTATTTTTCTCTTAATATAAAAGACGTGTACACAATGTTTCCAGTCCTGAAAATAAGGCTTCTACCAAATTGAAATAGAAGAAAATAGAAATGAAGCAATTTCAGAGAGAGCATGTATAGGAAACAAGAAAACACTCTAGGTATTTCATGAGAATTAAAAAGAAATAAAATATGTCTACATTTGTACAATAAACAACTTACAACAAAATTATCAGAAATAGCATATTCATGTACAATCCAGCCTTTATTCTTTGTTTCAAGTAGATTATCTCTGCTTTTTAAAAAATATTATCTTATTTTTATATTATGCTTATTTTTAAACAAATAATTAAATATGGAAAAATAACCTTTAATTTTTTATTGCCTTAGAGTAAAAGAGAAAGGAATTCAGCTTATCTAAGTGAACTCTCTTCAGTGCTCTAATGAAATTATAAATGATGTATTGAGAGATGAGCCAGTAAAATGTGACTTTCTTCATTACCTATTCAGAGGACAGTATTTTTCTACAGACAGAAGGTTTTCACTCTTTTAGAATGTCATTTTATGTTTTTATTCCTCGCTTAACATTAGTGTATGCTCCCTGAAAACATAAAGATTCATTAGAGATAGCATTTTTATATCTAAATTT
The DNA here is from genome assembly GCF_048593235.1 of Sminthopsis crassicaudata. Classification (NCBI taxonomy): domain Eukaryota; kingdom Metazoa; phylum Chordata; class Mammalia; order Dasyuromorphia; family Dasyuridae; genus Sminthopsis; species Sminthopsis crassicaudata. The sequence continues at coordinate 342,436,007 of NC_133618.1, read as the reverse complement.
GCAAATTTTTTAAAGGTTTCTAAACTATTTTATATAAATACAGAATGCCAAAGAGCAATAGGCATCATTATCAGAGCAGGAAATATTTAATGAAAAACAAAAGAAACTTTAAAATAAGCAAGATGCAGCTGGGATTTACTGGAACTAAAGGAGCATATGTCGTAATAGGGAAGACTGTTCAATTATGGGGGAAATAAAAGCTTAATAGTTTTTATTAACTACACTGGAACTGGTCTCTAACCTGTGGGTGGTCAGAGTCAAAACAGAGTATGTATCCAGAGGAGACTCAGGACACAAACAGAAGTTTAATTAGTTTTAGAATGAAGAAATGATGTTTGCAAATGCAAACCCCTCTCCACCAGGAGGAAAGGCTTAATGTTGCTGCTTCTGGGGCCACTTATATACATGAAAGAAGTTGACTTGTGACACAATCATTCTTAGATCTTGAGATAGTTCTCATGTTTAGCATTTCTTGAGAATATACAGATAGGAACAATCATTGAATCAAAATTTTGGAGGGGGGTCATGGCCTCCCTGCTGAGAACATAATCAGAGTTATGAGAACAGGAGTGTAGTACCTATCAATGACAAGGTGATGGATAACCCTAAGAAATAAAGGGGAGCTAAATACCTTAGTGAACACTTGGTGCTGATCCAAGCAATACACTTTTTCAGAGAATGATATCATTCAGAGCACAAAGAAATGTTGTTATGCCAAGTGTAGGACACAGCTAGGCCTTAGCTCTAAGAAGCAGAGTTTGCATCTTTAGCTGCATTTTGAATACCTTGAACTGGATGTCTCATAGACATTAACACAATATGTGTTTTCTTTCCCCTATCACCTGGACCAGAACCAGCCTCTAACCTGTGGGTGGCTAGAACCAGACAAAGCAAGTTAGAGACAGGAGAAACAGCATACAAATAGAAGTTCAATTAATTTCAAAATGAGGAGTAATTTTATACTTGCAGGTAGAAAGCCATCTCTTAAGAGAAGGACTTAATGCTGCTGCTGATACTGGGGCCACTTATATACATGAAAATAGTTGGTTCACAACACAATCATTCTTAGATCTTGAGTTAGTTCTCATGCTTAACATTTCTTTGGATAAAGAAATTTCTTTGGTCCTATGGAAATAGCCATTGTCTCAATTTCTGGGAGTCATGGCCACTCTGCCCCCACAGAATTCTGTGATGGGAACAGGAATGCAGTACCTGTCAATGACAAGGAATAGAGATAGTGAACATATGATGGGACAGCCCTGGGAAATGAGGAGAGCTAAATCCCTCAGTAAATGCCTGGAGCTGGTCCAAGCAATATACTTTGCCAGAAGGTAATATAATCCAGAACATAGAGTATAATTATTATTCTAAGTTTAGGACACAGCCTGTTTGCTGGACTTTAGCTCTGAGAAACAGGGTATCTCCAAAATATTTTGACAATCCCAAGCCCTATCCTATTCTGAACTTCCCTATTACTGTTAAGGGCATCCCTACTCTCAGTTACCCAGATTCACAGTTTATATTATGCTTGACTTCTTACTCTCTCTCATCCCTCATAGGTAATCAGTTGCCAAGTCCTGTTGATTTTATGTAATCGAAATGATCTATTTTGCATTTTGTAATGATCTCCATATTGGGTTTGATCCTAAATTATTTCCTTATTCATAAATATTCCATGCTCTCTTGATTTGCTCATAGTATCAATTTTATGCATAAATCATATACCCATTTTGAGAATTGGATGAGTATTTAGTTTCCACAGAGTTATGAAACTTAAATCAGAAAAATGAAACTGAAACTTAAGAAATGGAGATTAGACTAATGCGGAACAAGGACACAAAACTTAAGGAAGGAAATCATAAATTACAATAAGAAACACATTATAAAATGTACTCAGGAGTTGAAACTCAGACTTGCAAATGAAGGGAAAATGTAATAGGAGGTGGAGACTCATGTGGGGGAATTAGACTCTTCAGATAGGTTGTAACTTTTGAAATATCCAATCAATAGGGAAATCAGGGGAAGGAAGCAACTACTTCCAAATTAGGTGACCCTCCAGGGAAGACTTAATCATGTAATCAGGGGTGGAGATTCACATTCACATGAGGGATTAGGCACTTTGGATGCATTATGGCCTTTGTAGTACTCAGTCAGTGGGGAATCAGGAAGGGATTTGTGTTTTAGGTGGCAGGCTATAAAAAGACATGTCTATTGATTCCAAGTGTGCCTATTCTAACTTCACTCCTCTTGAGTCCTATACTGTTATTTCTCATAATATTATCTTGGTAAATAATGTCAGATGTTGGTCTATACCTAGTTTCTATAATACTCCTTTCCAGTTTTTCCCAAAGTTTTGTTAAAAAAAGAAGTGATCTTATCTTGATATCTTGTATGTATGTATATGTATATATATATGTATGTGTATATGTATATGTGTGTATGAAATTACCAAGATAAAACCAATAGCACTTAATATATTATATATGACAGATAAGAAAAAAGTAATAGTCAAGGATAACATTTGATGTGATTTATGATGTAGAGTTAGTCCCAAATGATGTCAATCACCAAAAGTTGGGATTTGGTCAATGTGAAGAGTTCATAATGGCCACTCTCTTTGGTAAAAGGTATATTTATTTAGGGGAAAAGGTTACAGACAAAATGGAGGGATACAATAGATGCTAGGAATATAAAATAGAGTTGGGAGAGCATATGAAAGAAAAATTCCTCAGTGGAACTCAGAATTATATAATAGAAAGGGAGTATGCCATGAGGTTGAGGCATGCCCTTAGCTGGCAGGTTAAATTTTTATTCTTATACTTTCTAGTGTTAATAGGAATGGGTGATGGATTTTATCAAATGATTTTTCTGCATCTATTGAGATAATCATATGGTTTTTGGTAATTTGGTTATATAGTCAATTATGCTAATTTTCCTAATATTGAACCAGCCCTACATTCCTGCTATAATTCCTACTTGGTCATGGTGTATTACCCAGTGGATGATTTTCTGTAATATCTTTGTTAATATTTTATTTAATATTTTTGTACCAATATTCATTAGGGAAATTGGTCTATAATTTTCTTTCTCTGTTTTCATCCTACCTGGTACCAAAGGAATTTAGTAGGAGTCCTTTTTTCCCTATTTTTTCAAATAGTTCATGTAGTATTGGAATTAATTGTTCTTTAAATGTTTTGGTGGAATTTACATGTAAACCCATCTACTCTTGGGGATTTTTTCTTAGGGAGTTGATTAATAGCTTATTCTATTTCTTTTTCTTAAATAGGACTTTTTAAGCAATTTACTTCCTCCTCTGTTAATCTGGGCAATCTATATTTTTGTAGGTATTCCTCCATTATAATTATTATTATCAATTATTTGATAATAAAGTTTCAAATTTATTGCCATAAAGTTAGGCAAAGTAACTCCTAATTTCCTCTTCATTGGTGGAAATTTTTCATTTTTAAGACTAACAATTTGATTTTCCTCTTTCCCTTTTCTAATCAAATTTACTAAAGATTTATCTATTTTGTTAGTTTTTTTCATAAAACCAATTCTTAGTTTTATTTATTAATTCAATAGTTCTTTATTTTAAATTTTATTAATCTCTCCTTTTATTTTTAGAATTTCAAGTTTCGTATTGATTGGGCATTTTTAATTTGCCCTTTTTCTAGCTTTTTTAGTTGCAAGCCCAATTCATTGATCTTCTTTTTCTCTATTTTATGCAAGTAAGTATCTAGAGATATAAAATTTCCCCTAATAATTATTTTGGCTACCTCCCACAAATTTTGATATGTTGTTTCATTATTGTCATTCTCTTGGATGAAATTATTAATTGTGTTTATGATTTGCTGTTTCACTCATTCATTCTTTGGAATGAGATTCTTTTGTTTCTAATTACTTTTTGGTCTATTTTCCTCTGGTTTTTTATTGAATGTAATTATTATTGCATTGTGATCTGAAAAAAACTGCATTTACTGTTTCTGCCTTTCTGCATTTTGAGGTCTTTATGTCCTAATATATGGTCAATTTTTTGTATAGGTTCCATGAACTTCTGAGAAGAAAGTGTACTACTTTCTGTCTCCATTTATTGAGCCACAGTTCCCTTCTAATTGTCCTGCCTCAGTTTCCCTTAAATTCTTTTGCCCCAGTTCCTAATTGTTCTGCCTCAATCCCCCTGATTCCAACACTACCCTTCCCTCCTGATCATTAGAACTGATATAATTTAGGGCTGGATGCACTAAGATCATAAACTGTAAATGTTTAATCCATATAAGGAGAAAGATCTTCTATCCTGACCTTCCCTACTTATCAGAACGTCTGGTGCATCCCCCATTTTGTCACTGTTCTTGATCCCAACTTATCAGAACTGATGATAGTCTGTTCCCTACTCTCAGTAATGTGACTCTGCCCTTGCTTTAGTCTACCCCAGTAGCTGGGAGCCACATCTGCATATATATTTCATGGGAACCTCACATTCCATGCTGGATGCTTTGAGACATCAGCCCGGGGGCAACATGTCCCCAGCAACTTCTTTCTTATTTATTTTGTGGTTTGATTTATCTAGTTCTGAGAGAGCAAGGTTGAAATCTCCCACTATTATAGTTTTGCTGTCTATTTCTTCTTGCAGCTCTCTTAATTTCTCCTTTAGGAATTTCCATGGTATACCGTTTGGTGCATATATATGTATACATATAATATATGATATTATTTCATTATCTATCATATCTTTAAGTATGTTATAGTTTCTTTCCTTATCTCTTTTAATTAGATCAATTTTTGTTTTTGCTTGATCTGAGATTAAGATGGCTACGCCAGCTTTTTTTACTTCACCTCTGAAGCATAATAGATTCTGCTCCAGGCTTTTACTTTTACTCTATAAGTATCACTTTGCTTTAAATGAGTTCCTTGGAAACAACATATTGTAGGATTCTGGCTTTTAATCCTGTCTGCTATCTGCTTCTGCTTTATGGGAAAGTTCACCCCATTCACATTTACAGTTAAAACTACTAATTCTATATTTCCTGGCAGGTTAAATCTTGAAAGGGACTTAGCACCCTAAAAGAATAAGTTAGCTGTAAGAAGGAGAAGTGGGGTTGAGAAGTAAAGTGGAGTTAGGTGAAATACGCTGTGACATGGAGGAAAGGGAAGGGAAAAGACATCATAAGGCAGAGTGCAATGGCAGGCAGACCCAAAGGAAGATAGCAGCAAAACCATGGGCCATAAATTATTTAATATGGAAATTTTAGCCTGAAGGTCTTAACATAACTTGGATTTCTGACTGGATTACCTTTAGAGGACCATGGAAATAAATTGATCTCTATTATCACAACCTTCTTCCAGCTTGCCTAAGGAATTTTTTTATATTAGTTTTATAATTATAACATTTTTTGAGAGTACATATACATAGGTAATTTTTTACAACATTATCCCTTGTACTCCCTTCTGTTCCGAATTTTTCCCCTCCTTCCCTCCATACCCTCCCCTAGATGGCAGGCATTCCCATACATGTTAAATATGTTATAGTATATCCTAGATACAGTATATATGTGCAGAACCGAATTTTGTCGTTGTCGTTGTTGTTGTTGTTGCAAAGGAAGAATTGGATTCAGAAGGTAAAAATAACCTGGGGAGAAAAACAAAAAATGCTAACAGTTTACACTCATTTCCCAATGTTCCTTTTCTGGGTGTAGCTGATTCTGTCCATCACTGATCAATTGGAATTGGATTAGATCTTCTCTATGTTGAAGATATCCACTTCCATCTGAATATATGCTCATACAGTATCATTGTTGAAGTATAAAATGATCTCCTAGTTCTGCTCATTTCACTCAATATCAGTTGATATAAGTCTCTCCAAGCCTCTCTGTATTCATCCTGCTGGTCATTTCTTACAGAGCAATAATATTCCATAACCTTCATAAACCATAATTTACCCAACCATTCTCCAATTGATGGACATCCATTCATTTTCCGGTTTCTAGCCACTACAAAAAGGGCTGCCACAAACATTTTGGCACATACAGGTCCCTTTCCCTTCTTTAGTATTTCCTTGGGATATAAGCCCAGTAGTAGCACTGCTGGATCAAAGGGTATGCACAATTTGATAACTTTTTGGGCATAATTGCATATTGCTCTCCAGAATGGTTGGATTCTTTCACAACTCCACCAAGAATGCATCAGTGTCCCAATTTCCCCACATCCCCTCCAACATTCATCATTATTTGTTCCTGTCATCTTAGCCAATTTGACAGGGTGTAGTGGTATCTCAGAGTTGTCTTAATTTGCATTTCTCTGATCAATAGTCATTTGGAACACTCATATGAGTGGAAATAGTTTCAATTTCATCATCTGAAAATTGTCTGTTCATATCCTTTGACCATTTATCAATTGGAGAATGGCTTGATTTCTTATAAATTAGAGTCAATTCTCTGTATATTTTGGAGATGAGGCCTTTATCAGAACCTTTAACTGTAAAAATGTTTTCCCAATTTGTTACTTCTCTTCCAATCTTGTTTACATTAGTTTTGTTTATACAAAAGCTTTTTAATTTGTGTAATTGCCTAAGGAATTAATTTTTATCAATTCCACTGCAAACCATACTTAGCATTTAAGATCTCATCACATCTAGTTTGAGAGCCTAAATCAGTGGTCCTCAAACTTTTTAAATAGGGGGCCAGTTCACTGTCCCTTAGACTGTTGGAGGGCCGGACTATAGTAAAAACAAAAACTATGAACAAATTCCTATGCACGCTGCATATATCTTATTTTGAAGTGAAGAAACAAAATGGGAACAAATACAATATTTAAAACAAAACAAAATTAAATCAACAAAATTACCAGTATTTCAATGGGAACTATGGGCCTGCTTTTGTCTAATGAGATGGTCAATGTCTGTGCATCCATTAGTCTTGATCTGGTTGGAGATAACAAATGTTTCATTCTAGAAAAAGTCTGTTCACAGACATAAATGCTGCCAAAGATGGTTGTCATTTTGAGTGCATGGTTCCTGAGATGAGGATATGTCTCTGAGGGGAGAGATGCATAGAAATTATGAAGGCTGCTTGATTGAATGAATCTTTCAGAGAGTCACAATTCTGCAGTTCAGCCAGTTCCATTTGTTAAACTGTAGCTACATTTTCAATGTCAATAAGAAATGGGTTATGGAAAAGCTGTATGACCTGTTCATGCAGATGAAGCTCTTTAAATCTAAATTGGAACTCCTTTTGCAATTTTTCCAACGAATCCACACATGGTTTTTTTGGGAATGCAATCAGCAGTTTTTCTGCTAACAGATTTTTGAGTTGTGGGGAATGGCAGAAGTTTTCCTCTTTCACTTGTTTGATAAGGAGGCCTAATTTTACTTCAAATGCTTTGACATGTGATTGCATATCACAGATGAGCTTCCCCTTTCCTTGAAGTTGTATATTGAAATTGTTGAGTAGCTCTGTTACATCTCTCAGAAAGGCAAGGTGACATTTCCATTCTGCATCATTAAGGTACTTATTTGATTTTTGAAAGCAGAAAAGTTGTAATCTGTGGAAGTAAGTCATAGAAACGTTTCAAAACTCTCCCTCGACTCAGCCAACGGACTTCTGTGTGATATAGAACATCTTCATACTCAACATTTAGCTCAGACAGAAATTCCTGAAATTTATTGCATTAGTTCTAATGAAGTTAACACAAGATACCACAATTTTCATACAGAGTCCCACTTCAGTGATTTATTACACAGTGCTTGTTGGTGGATGAGGCAGTGTATGGCTATTGGATGAGAATGGTTATATTTGTCCATCTCTTGGTTAATACAAGCAATTACTCCTTTCCTAGACCCCACCATGCTAGGGACACCATCAGTTGTCACGCTGGCTAGTTTAGCCCAGTCCAGCTCCAAACCATTCATAATTTGACAAATCTTTTCAGAGATATCCTTTCCTGCAAGCTCTTCTATGACTTCAAAAAAATCATTCATCCCTCAAATAAAAATTAGAAGTTGTGCAGAATCATGAACATCATTGCTTTCGTCAAGTGCCAAGGAAAATTATGAAAATTTTTTTTGGAGCTTTGCCAATGCTGATGCAGATTGTCTCCCATTTCTTCAATCCTCCGTGTAATTGTAAGTCCTGAAAGACTCACTGTACTAAATAAATCAGCCTTCTCTGGACACATCTCTTTGGCAACAGAAAGAAAGCATTCTTTTTTTTTTAAATTTTATAATTATAATTTTCTTTTTGGACAGTACATATGCATGGGTAATTTTTTCCACAAAAATATTTTGCTGAGTTGTCATTGTATTTATCGGTTTTAATATTTTATCTTTTCTCACTTCTCCAAACAATCATATTTATCTTTATGTTGAGTTTCATAGTGTCGATGCAAATTATATTCTTTAAACACAGACACTATATTCTGCCATATCAGACATACAGCTCTTTCCTTATACTGCATGAAAAAGTAATCATAAGTCCACTGTTCTTTGAATATTCTACACTCCAAGTCAATTTTTCTTTTTCTTGACATCATTATTTCTGAGGGATTCCAAATTGCTATTAGTATATACAGCGCTACAAAAACAATATACCAGCAATAACTTTGCCCACACAGAGACATACAGACTGCAATACCCAACTTCCTCCAAGCTGCCTCTGTGCTGTGATGCCTCCATTTCCCGCACTCTCTCTCCTGCTTCAACCTTCACTGCACACAAGTCACCCCTCCCAAATGCCTTAGCTTCTTCTCAATCCTGGGATCAATTTTCATGATCCAGGGCTGCATGATCGTATGTGCTGCACTTGTAATTTATCATAATCGCAGGCAAGACTGTGCATATATGTACATTACTGCACGATATATTGTATGTGTAGAATGAGCTTCAGTGACAAATTGTATATTGGGTCATCATATGACTTGAAGCTGCACAAGTGTATGGGGACCTTAAGAATCTGGAGGGGGATGAAGAGTACACCAGTTCTGCACCCCCTCATATTCAGGATAAGTGGGGGGGCACTAAGGTCAGACCCCCAGTGATTATAAGGTGATGATATATGTTAGCAATATTCCATCTCTTTATGAAACTACAGAACATACACACAATGATAAAACTGATGACCACAACAGCCAGACATGAGGTCACTATGGATACAGCCTGTACCAGGAGCCTCACTCTGGGTGACAATAGCAGTCAGTACTGTAACATGCACTAGAGAGGAAGCCGTTACATTGTCATTACAGCATAATGACAATGATAGTGTCAAGTTGGGACTTGTAGTACTAACTGTTACTATACCCATGCACCAGACATAGCCCATATATTCCCCCTGCAGTGGTCCTGACATGTGCAGCATGCACTGTACATCCCTCATGCCTGTTTGTTGTGGTGGTTTCCATTACTTTACAAGGCCATGGACCGTCAGTTCTCCATCTTCTGCATCTCTCTCCCTTCCCCACACCATACACCCCGACCTGAGAACTCACCTCACCTCAGTATCCCCTCACACTCTATTTTCTCCACCTCAGCCCAGTGCTGGAAGTGTGCATTGCTAACACGAGTTTAGGTTGAAAGTCACTTCCATTCTGATTTTGCCATAACCCGTCGGGCCACATAAATGTCTTCAGCAGGCTGCATCTGGCCTGCAGGCTGAAGTTTGAGGACCTCTGGCCTAGATGATTGTGGGGATAATGCACCAGAGATAGCAATAGGGAAATTTGGAAGAGGGGAGTTTTGGGGGAAACATAATGAATTTTGTTTCAGATATGTTAAGTTGAAGATGTAGAGGACATCCAGTTTCTGATGTCAAATGGACAGGTATGATTTCACTTAACTTTTCTTTAAGAATTTGAATGTTATATAACTTACTGCACATATGTTTAGTGTTGATATTGCGTGGGACAGTATTCACAAAGATACTCTCAAGAGTAAGAAAAAGCAAAAGTTTATGATGTAATGCTGGAGAAACTGAGCAAGATAGAGATTAGAGAACAATTTAATAATTTATTTAATGGAGAGATTTACTGGGACCAAATGGATCTATGGTTTGGTCCCAGGGCTGAATGAGACTATCGTCTCAAAAAATCCAGCAGGGTATGTCAGATACAAGATTCTTTTATAGGGTGACAAGAACGATGACATAATGGGGGAGGTACCTGGATGGGGATAACCTGATGGGGGTAGGCACCTAGGATGAGGATGACATAATGGAGGGAGGTACTGGAGAGGCTCCTGCTATTCTAATGATGTCTAAAATGGATAAAGACCTTTATCCCGGGAATGATTATAACCTGAGGCAGAGTAACTGAAGAGGACAGTTAGGGAAACTGGATCAGGACATTAAAAGAGAACTGTGGCACAACAATGATGATCTCACTAGAAAGGACATCTCCCATCTGACCAGGTGTTTGTCAGCAAAAGGAGTGCAAAGCATAAACTGCAAAACACCAGGTTAAATAGAACAAAAATCTTACCCCTGATCTTTCCTCCCATTGTTTGGGGGAGTTCAGGCTTACACTCTAAACCAAGAAATCTATCCCAGAAAAAAAAGACTATAAGTCAATAATAATAAAATCTATATTTAAATTTCCATGGAGTATTGTAATACAATTAGATATCCTCAGATAAAAAAATTCAAAGTCATTATCACCTTTAAAAGATTTCAATTTATTTATTTTTTATTTTTATTTTTTTTAACATTTTTTAATTCATTTTATAATTATAACATTTTTTTGACAGTACATATGCATAGGTAATTTTTTTACAACATTATCCCTTGCACTCCCTTCTATTCCGAATTTTCCCCTCCTTCCCTCCACACCCTCCCCTAGATGGCAGGCATTCCCATACATATTAAATATGTTATAGTATTTCCTAGATACAATATATGTGTGCAGAACCGAATTTCTTCTTATTGCAAAGGAAGAATTGGATTCAGAAGATAAAAATAACCTGGGAAGAAAAACAAAAATGCAAACAGTTTACACTCATTTCCCAGTGTTCCTTTTCTTCGTGTAGCTGATTCTGTCCCTCATTGATCAATTGGATCTGAGTTAAATCTTCTCTTTGTTGAAGATATCCACTTCCATCAGAATACATCTTCATACAGTATTGTTGTTGAAGTGTATAATGATCTCCTGGCTCTGCTTATTTCACTCAGCTCATGTAAGTCTCTCCAAGCCTCTCTGTATTCATAATGCTGGTCATTTCTTACAGAACAATAATATTCCATAACATTCATATACCATAATTTACCCAACCATTCTCCAATTGATGGACATCCATTCATTTTCCGGTTTCTAGCCACTACAAAAAGGGCTGCCACAAACATTTTGGCACATACAGGTCCCTTTCCCTTCTTTAGTATTTCCTTGGGATATAAGCCCAGGAGTAGCACTGCTGGATCAAAGGGCATGCAGTTTGATCACTTTTTGGGCATAATTCCAGATTGCTCTCCAGAATGGTTGGATTCTTTCACAACTCCACCAGCAATGCATCAGTGTCCCAATTTTCCCACATCCCCTCCAACATTCATCATTATTTTTTCCTGTCATCTTAGCCAATCTGACAGGTGTGTAGTGGTATCTCAGAGTTGTCTTAATTTGCATTTCTCTGATCAATAGTGATTTGGAACACTCTTTCATATGAGTGGAAATAGTTTCAATTTCATCATCTGAAAATTGTCTGTTCATATCCTTTGACCATTTATCAATTAGAGAATGGCTTGATTTCTTATAAATTAGAGTCAATCCTCTGTATATTTTGGAGATGAGGCCTTTATCAGAACATTTAACTGTAAAAATGTTTTCCCAATTTTGTTAATCTTATTTGCATTAGTTTTGTTTGTACAAAATCTTTTTAATTTGATGTAATCGAAAATTTTCTATTTTGTAATCAATAATGATCTCTAGTTCTCCTTTGGTCACAAATTCCTTCCTCCTCCAAAAGTCTGAGAGGTAAACTATCTTATGTTCCTCTGATTTATTTATGATCTCATTCTTTATGCCTAAATCATGGACTCATTTTGATCTTATTTTAGTATGTGGTGTTAAGTGTGGGTCCATGAAAAGATTTCAATTTATCTATTTATTTTTAAAATTAATTTTATAATTATAATTTTTTGACAGTACATATGCATGAGTAATTTTTTTTACATTATCCCTTGTATTCATTTTTCCAAATTTCCCCCTCCCTCCCTCTACTCCCTCCCCTAGATGACAGGCAATCCCATACATACTAAATGTGTTATAGTATATCCTAGATATACTGTATGTATATGTGTGTAAAACCAATTTTCTTGTTGCATGGTAAGAATTGGATTCCAAAAGTATAAGTAAATTGGGTAGAAAGACAGTAGTGCAAACAGTTTACATTCAATTCCCAGTGTTCCTTCTCTGGGTGTAGCTGTTTCATTCCATCACTAATCAACTGGAAGTGAATTAGATCTTCTTTATGTTGAAGATATCCACTTCAATCAGAATATATCTTCATACAGTATTGTTGTTGAAGTGTATAGTGATCTCATGGTTCTGCTCATTCACTCAGCATCAGTTCATGTAAGTCTCTTCAAGCCTCTCTGTATTCATCCTGCTGGTCATTTCTTATAGAGCAATAATATTCCATAACCTTCATATACCATAATTTACCCAACCATTCCCCAATTGATGGGCATCCATAAAAGATTTCAATTTAAATATTAATTAAGAGGGAATGGGAAACAGGAGGGGGATATCCATTTAAGACAATTGAACATTTGTAGCTTTTTAACTATAGCTCTGTTATTTAAAATCTCAAGTCACAATTAAGTTATAATTTAAGGTTCTATTTCTATGAGAGGTCTTTATTCAATTAATTCCACACAATCTTTTATTTATTAGCCTTTGAAGACTTCTCACATCATTCTTTTTTAAAAAAAAGCTTTTTATTTTCAAAACATATGCATGGATAATTTTTCTTTCTTTCTTTTTTTTTACATTTTAAAAATTAATTTTTATAATTGTAACTTTTTTTTTTGACTACATATCATGGGTAATTTTTTTTACAACATTATCCCTTGCACTCCCTTCTATTCTTAATTTTCTCTCCTTCCCTCCACTTCTTCCCCTAATGACAGGCAGTCCCATACATGTTAAATGTATTATAGTATATCCTAGATACAATATATGTGTGCATAGCCGAATTTCTTGTTGCACAGGGAGAATTGAATTCAGAAGGTAAAAATAACCTGGGAAGAAAAACAAAAACGCAAACAGTTCACACTCATTTCCCAGTGTTCCTTCTCTGGGTGTAGCTGATTCTGTCCATCAGTTGGAACTGAATTGATTAGATCTTCTTTTTGTTGAAGATATCTACTTCCATCAGAATACATCTTCATACAATATTGTTGTCGAAGTGCATAATGATCTCCTGGTTCTGCTCATTTCACTCATTTCATGTAAGTCTCTCCAAGCCTCTCTGTGTTCATCCTGCTGGTCATTTCTTACAGAACAATAATATTCCATAACATTCATATACCACAATTTACCCAACCATTCTCCAATTAATGGGCATCCATTCATTTTCCAGTTTCTAGCCACTACTGGAAATGCACAGTTTGATCACTTTTTGGGCATAATTCCAGATTGCTCTCCAGAATGGTTGGATTCTTTCACAACTTCTCCCACAATTTATCAGTGTCCCAGTTTTCCCACAGCCTCTCCAACATTCATCATCATTTTTTTCCTGTCATCTTAGCCAATTTGACAGAGTGTAGGGGTATCTCAGAGTTGTCTTAATTTGCATTTCTCTGATCAATAGTGATTTGGAACACTCATATGAGTGGAAATAGTTTCAATTTCATCATCTGAAAATTGTCTGTTCATATCCTTTGACCATTTATCAATTGGAGAATGGCTTGATTTCTTATAAATTAGAGTCAATTCTCTGTTTATTTTGGAAATGAGGCCTTTAATCAGAACCTTTAACTATAAATATATTTTCCCATTTTGTTATTTCCCTTCTAATCTTGTTTGCATTAGTTTTGTTTGTTTAAAAGCTTTTTAATTTGATGTAATCAAAATTTTCTATTTTGTGATAATGATCTCTAGTTCTTCTTTGGCCACAAATTCCTTCCTCCTCCACAAGTATGAGAGGTAAACCATCCTATGTTCCTCTAATTCATTTATGATCTTGTTCTTTATGCCTAAATCATGGACCCATTTGGTCTTATCTTGGTATGTGGTGTTAATGTGGGTATGGATAATTTTTCAACATTAATCCTTGCAAAACCTTGTGTTCCAGTTTCCTCCCTTCTCCCTGTCCCCTCCCCTAGATAGCAAGTAATCCAATATATGTTAAGCATGGTAAAAATATACTAGCTTTAATGCCATATTAAGAGAATTTGAGTCAGAGGCTAGTTTGAAAACTAAGATAATTGGAATCAGGGTAATCAGTAAAGTAGGATTTATGAGTAAGGTTAGATTTAGTGTTTGGTTAGGTTTAAGATTAAAATGTAGGGTTAATAGTAGGTCAAGACTTCATAAAGGAAGCTGAGTGATTGACTGGGTTTACAACTGGGATTAGGGCTAATGTTTGAGTAGGAATTGAAGTTTTGGTTTAGATTCCAGCATTTATGCTAGATAGGTTAATTAGAATGAGAGTGAGATTTGGAGTCTGAATAATCGAAAAGGTGAAGTCAGAGGCAGCAATTAAGGCTTGTTATCAGAATGCTTGTTAAAAACACAAGTAAAGTTAGGATTGGGATTAGAGTTTATATTTGAGTAGTTTAAAATAATATTGAGGTAAGGGTTAATCTAGGAATCAAGATTAGTTTAGAAGGACTAATAAATTATTTAGAGACACAAATAGCCTATTTAGAGACACAAAGGTTCATCCAGAGGCTATGACAGAGAGTCTGATTAGAAATTGGAAACATCTGTAGAGGCTGAGCTACATCAAAGTCAAATTCAAATTTATAGTATGGGTTACTTTGGGACCATTTAGATCAGTGATCCTCAGCCTTTTAAAATAGGGGGCCAGTTCACTGCCCCTCAGATTGTTGGACGGCCAGACTATAGTAAAAACAAAACCTCACACTCTGTCTCCGCCCCTCAGCCCATTTGCCATAACCTGGCATGCCGAATAAACATCCTCAGTGGGCAGCATCTGGCCCATGGGCCCCAGTTTGAGAACCCCTGATTTAGATAATGTTAAGATTAGAGGCTAGAGCTAATATTATGAAAATTGGAAGTATAAAATTTTGAACAGGATCATGGTGAGATTTAGAGTGTTATGGTAGTGTTAGAGTTAATATTTTGGGTTTAGATTACCATTTCACTTGTAATAACAAGTTGATTAGAGTTTTAGGGAGAGATGCCATCTGAAGCAATTAATGGTACCAATAGCCTTCGAGTGAAAGTTAGAGTTAGTTTAGGGTTATGATCCCTGTTAAATTTGTCTTTAGAGTTAGTGTTAATGTCATTTTAAAGTTAGGAGTAAGGATTAGAACTACCTTTTGTGCAATAGGGAATTAGAGTCAGAGGGGAGATTTGAGTCTGTGATAATTAGGGTTAGGGAAAGCTTTAGGATAGGGTTTATCAGTGATTTTCAGGTTTAGTGTTTGGGTAGGGTGAAGATTAAAGTTAGATATTAGAATTAGAGTTAGAATGGGATAATTATATTTTTGTTAAGACTACAGTTTAGGGTTGATATTAGGGCAAAAGGAAATGTAGGGTTCTGGTTAATATCATGGAGATTGTTAAGAGTGTTATGGTAGTATTAGAGACATGACTAATTTTTGTTCTATAGTAATGGATGGAGAGTCAGAGACAAAGTTGGAATCTTAGGTAAATAAGGTTAAAGTTAGTTTTAGATTAGGTATTATGAGTAAGGTTAGGTCTAGTGTTTGTTTAGGGTTAAAATTAGAGTTTAGGGTTAATATTAGGGCAAGAGTGCAGGAGGTGGAGGTGAAATAGACTTCAGAGGCAGCAATTAAGGCTTGTTATTACATTGCTTATTAAAAGGTACAAATTGGGTTAGATTTAGGAATAGTGCTAATGTTTAAGTGGAATTGTTAAGGCAATGTTAGGGTTGGAGTTGAAGTCAAGTTTAGTTTAGGAAGGGTAGTGTATTATTCTGACTCATAGATGGAACTGAAGGTATACCTAGAGGTTAGGACCTAGAGTCTAATTAGAAATTGGAGACACATAGCATTTGAATAAGGACTAAGTCAAGTTCAGGATTATATTGAGGGTTAGACTAGAATGGTTAAGATAAAGGTACTGTTAGGATTAGAGGTTAGGGTTACTTATTAGGGCTTTGGGAAGTGTAGGGTTTTGGCTAGAATTTTAATGGAGACTGAATGTGGATAAAAACATAGTATTTTCACTTTTTTTGTTGTTATTGGTTGTTTGCTTGTTTTTTTTATCTTTCTCATGTGTTTTCCCCTTTGATCTGATTTTTCTCATGCATCATGACAAATGTGGAAATATTTAGAAGAATTGCATATATTTAACCTATAATGTCTAGAGGAGGGAAGAAGACTGAAGGGAAGAAGAAAATTTGGAATATAACGTTTTTTAAGGGTGAATATTAAAAACTAGTTTTGCAGGAGTTCTGGGGGCAGAGCCAAGATAGCAGAGTGAATTCTGAAAACTGCTTGAACTCTCCCAATTTCCCTCAAAAACTACATAAAATCAAGCCTCTGAACAATCATGGAATGAAAACACTCTCCAACTCAAGATATATTGGAAGGACTTCAGGAAAGGTCAGTGTCACTGAGATAAAAGTCAGACTGGGAAAGCCAATGAGAGGGTCTTAATCACAGCAGATAAGCAACTGAGACCCTCAGTCCTAGCTCAGTAACCCAGCAGACCAGTAAGGCAACTCCAGTCCTAGCTCAAAAGGCAAATTGTCAGCTAGGGAAATCAGGCTGTTTCATGGAGAAAGCAAGTAGGGCTAACTCTCTCTGCTGTAAGCAGGACACGAAACAGAAGGGACACTTTGCTCAAAGCCAGTTGCACTACAAGTTTGGGACAGTGTCCCCTTTGCCCCAGAAGCAGATCTTGATCATAAAAAAGCACAAAAGAGGACATTTAAAAAGAGAAGAAAAAATGAGCAAGAAACAGAAAAGAATCTTAATCACAGAAAGCTATTAGGGAAGATCAAAACACCAACTCAGACAAGGAACAAAGTATCCACAGGGGAAATCTCAAAGAATGATATAAATTGGTCTCAAGCCCAAAGAGGCTTCTTGGAGGTACTTAGAAAAGACAAATAAGAGAGGTAGAAGAAAAAATGAGAAAAGAAATTTTCTCTCATTTATGCAAGTTATGCAAGAGATGTTCAACAGCTTGAAAAAGGAAGGAAAAATTAACTGAAGAAAACAATTCCTTAAAATGCAAAAAAATTTGACAAATGCAAAAAAAAAAAAACCCAACCCCCCCCCCAAAAAAAAAACCACTGAAGAAATCAATTCCTTAAAAAAAACACACAGTAGGGGCAGCTAGATGATGTAGTGGATAAAATATTGGCCCTAGAGTCAGGAGAAGCTGAGTTCAAATTCAACCTCAGATACTCAGATACTAACTGTGTGATGATGGGCAAGTCCCATCGTCTCAAAAAAAAATCCACTGAAGAAAACAACACTTTGGAAAATCACACGTTAAAAACTAGAACAGGACAAATGGAAGCTAATGACTCTATTAAATATCAAGAATTTGTCAAATAAACTAAAAAGAATGAAGAAATACTTCACTGGAAAAGCAGTCGAGCTGGAAAATAGATCCAGGAGAGAAAATTTAAAAATTATTGATTATTGATCTGGATAGCCTTCTTCAAGAGATCATCAAGGAAAACTGTCTTGATATACTTCAACCAGAGAGGAAAATAGACATTGAAAGGATCCATCAATCACCTTTAGAAAGAGATAACACAAAGAAAACTCTAAGGAATATTGTTACAAAATTTCAGAACTATAGTCCAAATTGAAAATACTGCATGCTGGGGGACTTCTGGCCAAGATGGTAGAGAGGACACACACACCTATTTAATCTCAGTTTTTGCTCTCAGAATTTATTTCATGACAAGCTTTGGAATTAGTGTTTGACTGGAAAAAAAGCACAAATAATTACCAACAGAAGATATCCTTAAAATTTGCCAGAAAAGGTCTATTTTTGCTCAGGGGAGGGGACGACCAGATCAGGTGCAGGCTGATGGTAGGCATTGAGAACTTGGCAGGCAGCTCACACTGTGCAGACCGGAGGGAGGAGGGATGTAATCTCTGCCATTTCTTTGGAAAGACCTTTACCACAGTGTGGATATTCTGTCTTAACAGCAAGCCAGGATCAGTAGAGAAGCTGTAAACACAGGAGGTAAAGACTATAACCCCCCAAAACTAGCATCTCTCGGGACCTGGCCATCCCGACCCTGAGTGTCTCAGCGTGTTCTTAGAGCCTCAGAGTCACAGAGCGCAGACTTAGTGCATCCATTACTGTCCTGCTAGCACCTCGCTGCTGTCCCTCACAGTCTGTAGAGGAAGCCTGGCAATACCATCCAGTCCCCTCCCCTAAAAAAAAAAAGCAGACTACATTTGTTTTTCTTGTTAGTTTGTTTTCTTTGAATCTTCTCTGACAAAATGAGCAAAAAATTAAAAAGAACTATAACCATTCATAGCTTCTATGTGGATAGAGAGCAGACTTAAAACCCTGAGGAGACTAAAAACAGACTCTCTCCAGATGAATCCCCAAAGGGAGATATGATCTGCTCCTCAATACACAAAACTCTCATAGAAGAAATGAAAAAGGCTCTCACAAGAGAGCTAGAAGAAAAATAGGTAAAGGAAAGGGAAGCTTGGCAAGAGGGTATGAATAAGTCATCCCACTCATTTAAAGATAGAGTGGATAAAGAAATCAAATACCTGAAAAATAGAATTAGTGAGTTGGAAAAAGAAAATAGCTCTCTAAATAAAATTGGTGAGATGGAAAAAAATTCCATAAAACACAACTCACTTAAAAACTCAATTGGACAATTAGAAAAAGATATAAAAAAGTGAGTGAAGAAAATACTTCATTGAAAATCAGAATCAAACAAATACAATAGAATGACTCAAGGAGACACAAGAATCAGTCAAGCAGAACCAGAAAAATGAAACAATGGAAAAAAAATGTCAAATACCTTCTTGGGAAAACAACAGACCTGGAAAATAGATTCAGGAGAGACAATCTGAGGATAATTGGACTCCCTGAAAAATATGATGAAAAAAAGAGCCTGAATATTATTTTCCAGGAAATTATCAAAGAGAACTGCCCAGATGTTTTAGAAACAGAGGGTAAAATAGTAATTGGAAGAATTCATCTATCACCTACTAAAAGGGACCCTAAAATCAATATGCCAAGAAATATAGTGTCCAGATTGCAGAACCATCAGAAGAAGGAAAAAATACTGCAAGCTGCTAGAAAAAAATCAATTAAAATATGGAGGAACCACAATAAGGATTACCCAGAATTTAGCAGCATCCAAGCAGAAGGGCTTGGAATATGATATTCTGAAAGGCTAAGGAACTTGGTATGCAACCAAAAATAATTTACCCATCAAAAATGAGCATCTTTTTCCAGAGAAGAAGATGGACATTCAAGGAAATAAGTGAATTTCATCTATTCTTGATGAAAAAACTGGATCTAAACAAAAAGTTTGATCTCTAAATGTAGAATTCAAGAGATTCCTAAAGAGGTAAAAAGAAATCTTGAGAACTATAATTCTACCATAAAGATAGATAAAGAATACATGCATAATTTGTTCTAGAAACTAGAGGTGGAAAGGAAATTGTACCAGAAAAAGGATAAAGTGGGGGTGCTACATCTCACGAAGAGGCAACGGTAACTTATTATATCTGAGAGGAAGAATGGAGGGGGATGAACATAGTGTGTATCAAATTCTCATCAGAATTGGCTTAAAGAGAAAAATATAGACATATTAAATTTATGGTGAAACCCCTTCCACTTCATTGAAGGGGAGGGGAAAAGTGAAAAGGAAAGGAGTAAGCAAAATGGAAGGGAATACAGAAATTGTGAGGAAAAGGGATAAAATAGGGGGAGGAATTCTAAAGAGGGGGAGGGATCCTAAAAAGGGAGGGCTGTGAGAAGCAAGTGGTGCTCACAAGTTTAACACTGTGGAGGGAGGTAAGGGGTAAGGAAAGGAGAAAAACATAAGCAGGAGTTAACAAGATGGTATGTAATACAGAATTGGTGATTTTAACCATAAATGTGAATGGGGTAAACTCCCCCATAAAGAGGAAGTCTTAGCAGACTGAATTAAAAGCCAGAATCCTACAATATATTGTTAACAAGAAACACATCTGAAGCAGGGTGATACATACAGAATAAAGGTAAAAGTTTGGACCAGAATCTACTATGTTTCAGGTGAAGTCAAAAAAGCAGGGGTAGCCACTCTCATCTCAGATCAAGCAAAAGCAAAAAAATTGATTTAATTAAAAGAGATAAGGAAGGGCACTATATCTTGCTAAAGGATAGCATAGATAATGAAGCAATATCAATATTAAACATATATGCACCAAGTGGTGTAGCATCCAAATTCTTAAAAGACAAATTAAGAGAGCTACAAAAAGAAATAGACAGCAAAACTATAATTGTGGGAGATCTCAACCTTGCACTCAGAATTAGATAAATAAAACCACAAAATAAATAAGAAAGAAGTCAAAGAGATAAACAGAATACTAGGAAAGTTAGATATGATAGATCTTTGGTGAAAACTAAATGGAGACAGAAAGGAGTTCTTTCTTCTCAGCAGTTCATGGAACCTATACAAAAATTGACCATATATTAGGACACAAAAACCTCAAACTCAAATGCAGTAAGGCAAAAATAATAAATGCATCCTTTTCAAACCAGGATGTAATGAAAATTAAATTCAATAAAAAGACAGAGGAAAATAGACCAAAAATAATTGGAAACTAAATAATCTCATACTAAAGAATGATTGAGTGAAAGAGGAAATCATAGACATAATTAATAACTTCACCCAAGAAAATGACAATAATGAGACGTCAAACCAAAGAGACCTACTTGCATAAAATAAAGAAAGAGAAGGTCAATGAATTGGGCTTGCAACGGAAAATGCTGGAAAAGGAACAAATTAAAAACCCCAGACAAAAAGTAAACTTAAAATCCTAAAAATAAAAGGAGAGATTAATAAAATTGAAAGTAAAAAACCTATTGAATTAATTAATAAAATTAAGAGTTGGTTCTATGAAAAAAACAACAAAATAGACAAACCATTAGTAAATCTGATTAAAAAAAGGAAAGAAGAAAATCAAATTGTTAGTTTTAAAAATGAAAAGGGAGAACTCACCACTAATGAAGAGAGAATTAGAGCAATAATTAGGAGTTACTTTGCCCAACTTTGTGCCAATAAATTCAATAACTTAAATGAAATGGAAGAATACCTTCAAAAATATAGTTTGCCCAGATTAATAGAGGAAGAAGTAAATTGGTTAAACAGTCCTATCTTAGGAAAAAAAAACAAAAAAAACAAAAACGAACAAGCTATTAACCAACTCCCTAAGAAAAAATCCCCAGGACCAGATGGATTTACATATGAATTCTACCAAACATTTAAAGAAAATTAACTCCAATGTTATATAAACTATTTGAAAAAATAGGGATTGAAGGAGTCCTACCAAATTCCTTTTATGACACAGACATGGTACTGATACCTAAACCAGGTAGGTTGAAAACAGAGAAAGAAAATTATAGACCAATCTCCCAGTATTGTAATACTCCCAGAGTATTTCTGCAAAAATCTTAAATAAAATATTAGCAAAAATATTACAGAAAATCATCCCCAGGATAATACACTATGACAAAGTAGGATTTATACCAGGAATGCAGGGCTGGCTCAATATTAGGAAAACTATTAGCATAATCAACTATATCAATAACCAAATTAACAAAAACCATATGGCCATCTCAATAGATGCAGAAAAAACATTTGAGAAAATCCAACATCCATTCCTAATAAAAACAATTGAGAGTATAGGAATAAATGGACTATTCCTTAAAATAGTCAGGAGCATATATTTAAAACCGTCAGTAAACACCATATGTAATGGCGATAAACTGGAACCTTTCCCAGTAAGATCAGGAGTGAAACAAGATTGCTCACTATCACCATTACTATTCAGTATTGTATTAGAAAGGCTAGCCTCGGCAATAAGAGTCAAGAAAGAGATTAAAGGAATTAAAGTAGGTAATGAGGAAACCAAATTATTACTCTTTGTAGATGATATGATGGTATCTTTAGAGAACCCCAGAGATTCTACTAAAAAGCTATTAGAAATAATTCACAACTTTAGCAAAGTTGCAGGATACAAAATAAATCCACATAAATCCTCAGCATTTTTATACATCACCAATAAAATCCAACAGCAAGAGATACATAGAGATATTCCATTCAGAATAACTATTAATAGTATAAAATATTTGGGAATCTATCTACCCAAAGGAAAGTCAGGAATTATATGAGCAAAATTACAAAACACTTGCCACAAAAATAAAGTCAGATTTAAATAATTGGAAAGACATTCAGTGCTCTTGGATAGGCCGAGTTAATATAATAAAGATGACAATGCTCCCTAAACTAATCTATTTATTTAGTGCTATACCAATCAGACTCCCAAGGAATTATTTTAATGACCTAAAAAATAACAAAATTCATATGGAAGAACAAAAGTTTGAGAATTTCAAGGGAATTAATGAAAAAAAAATCAAATGAAGGTGTACCTGATCTAAAACTATATTATAAAGCAGCATTCACCAAAACCATTTGGCATTGGCTAAGAAATAGATTAGTTGATCAGTGGAATAGGTTAGGTTCACAAGTAAATAACTATAGCAATCTAGTGTTTGACAAACCCAAAGATCTCAACTTTTGGGATAAGAATTCATTATTTGACAAAAACTGCTGGGAAAACTGGAAATTAGTATGGCAGAAGTTAGGCATGGACCCACACTTAACACCATATACCAAGATAAGATCAAAATGGGTCCATGATTTAGGCATAAAGAATGAGATCATAAATAGATTAGAAGAAAATAGGATAGTTTACCTCTCAGACTTGTGAAGGAGGAAGGAATTTGTAACCAAAGGAGAACTAGAAACCACTATTGATCACAAAATAGAAAATTTTGATTAGATCAAATTAAAAAGCTTTTGTACAAATAAAACTAATGAAACAAGATTAGAAGGAAAGTAACAAATTGGGAAAATATTTTACAGTTAAAGGTTCTGATAAAGGTCTCATTTCCAAAATATATAGAGAACTGACTCTAATTTATAAGAAATCAAACTATTCTCCAATTGATAAATAGTTAAAGGATATGAACAGACAATTTTCAGATGATGAAATTGAAACTATTTACACTCATATGACAGAGTGTTCCAAATCACTATTGATCAGAGAAATGCCAATTAAGACAACTCTGAGATACCACCACGCACCTGTCAGATTGGCTAAGATGACAGGAAAAAATAATGATGAATGTTGGAGGGGAATTGAGGAAACTGGGACACTGATGCATTGTTGGTGGAGTTGTGAAAGACTCCAACCATTCTGGAGAGCAATCTTGAATTATGCCCCCAAAGTTACCAAACTGTGCATACCCTTTGATCCAGCAGTGCATACCCTTTAATCCAGCAGTCCTACTCCATGGGCTTATATCCCAAAGAAATACTAAAGAAGGGAAAGGGACCTGTTTGTGGCAAAATGTTTGTGGCAGCTCTTTTTGTAGTGTCTAGAAACAGGAAAATGAATGGATGCCCATCATTTGGAGAATGATTGGTTAAATTATGGTATATGAATGTTATGGAATATTATTGCTCTGTAAAAAATGACCAGCAGAATACAGAGAATACAGAGAGGCTTGGAGAGACTTACATGAACTGATGCTGAGTGAAATGAGCAGAACCAGGAGATCATTATACACTTCAACAACGATACTGTATGAAGATGTATTCTGATTGAAGTGGATATCTTCAACGCAGAGAAGATCTAATTCAGCTCCAGTTGATCAATGATGGACAGAATGAGCTATACCCAGAGAAGAAACACTGGGAATTGAGTGTAAACTGTTTGCACTATTGTTTTTCTACCCAGGTTACTTTTACCTTCTGAATCCAATTCTTACTGTGCAACAAGATATTCGGTTTTACGCACATATATTGTATCTAGGATATACTGTAACACATTTAACATATATGGGATTGCCTGTCATCTAGGGGAGGGGGTAGAAGGAGGGAGGGGAAAATTCGGAAAAGCAATGAGTACAAGGGATAATGCTGTAAAAAAAAATATTCATGCTTATGTACTGTCAAAAAAAGTTATTGTAATTATAAAATAAAAAAAAAAGAATGAGATCATAAATAAATTAGAGGAATATAGTATAGTTTACCTTTCAGACTTGTGGAGGAGGAAGGAATTTGTGACCAAAGAAGAATTAGAGATCATTATTGATCACAAAATAGAAAACTTTGATTACATCAAATTAAAAAGCTTTTGTACGAACAAAACTAAAGCAAACAAAATTAGAAGGGAAGCAACAAATTGGGAAAACATTTTTACAGTTAAAGGTTCTGATAAAGGCCTCATTTCCAAAACATATAGAGAACTCTAATTTATAAGAAACATGTCAGATTGGCTAAGATGACAGGAAAAAATAATGATGAATGTTGGAGGGGAATTGAGGAAACTGGGACACTGATGCATTGTTGGTGGAGTTGTGAAAGAATCCAACCAATTCGTGAAAAAAATACAAAGGATGGTGACTTAGCAGTACCAGCAGCAGTGATCAAAACCATTTGTTACTGGTTAAGAAATAGAGTGGTAGATCAATGGAATAAATTAGATACATATGACAAAATAATCATTATCGTTTTTTTTTTTTTTTTTTTTTTTTTTTTTTTTTTTTTTTTGCTGAGGCAATTGGGGTTAAGTGACTTGCCCAGAGTCACACAGCTAGGAAGTGTTAAATGCCTGAGGACAGATTTGAACTCAGGTCCTCCTGACTTCAGGGCAGAACAAAGCAAGGATCTATCCACTGCCCCAATCAACGACTATAGTAATCTAGTATATGTTAAACCCCAAAATTAGCTTCTGGAATATCAACTCACTAATTCACAAAAATTTTTGGAAAATTGGAATATAATATGTTAGAACCAGGAGATCATTATATACTTCAACAATGATATTGTATGAAGATATATTCTAATTGTAGTGGATATTTTCAACATAGAGAAGATCCAATTCAGTTCCAGTTGATCAATGGTGGACAGAAACAACTACACCCAGAGAAGGAACACTGGGAAATGAGTGTAAAATGTTTGCACTATTGTCTTTTTACCCAGGTTACTTATACTTTCGGAATCCAATTCTTACTGTGCAACAAATTATTTTGATATTCTTGCCTTTTTGTTCTTATTTTTATAGCTCTATAAAATGATTTTTGGCAGTTTGATTGGTATGCCATTGAACAAGTAAAGCAATTTGGGTAGAATAGTCATTTTAATTATATTAACGCAGCCTACCCATAAGCAATTGATATTTTTCCATTGTTTAGATCTTACTCTGTGTAAAAAGTGTTTTGTAATTGTGTTCATATAGTTCCTGAGTTTGTCTTGACAAGTAGATACTCAAATATTTTTCTACAGTTATTTTAAATATAATTTCCCTTTCTATCTCTTGTTGCTAGGCTCTGTTAGCAATATATAGAAATGCTGATGAATTTGTGTGGGCTTGTTTTAATATCCTGAAACTTTGCTAAAGTTATGAATTGTTTCAAGTAGGTTTTTGGATGTCTCTCTAGGATTTTCTAAGTATGTATGATCAGATCTGCAAAGAGTGATAGCTTTATCTCCTCATTGTCTATTCTAATTCCTTTAATTTTTTTTTCCTTTTCTTACTGGCTTAAGCCAGTATTTCTAGTACAATATTAAATAATAGTGGTGATAATGGGCATCCTTTTTTCACCCCAGTCTTATTGGGAATGTGTCCACTTTCCATTAGTAATAATGCTTGCTAAAACAACTGTTTGGTTAAGTATACATATATTGTATTTAATTTATATTCTAACATATTGAACATGTACTGATCGACCTGCCATCTGGGGGGGTGGGAAAGAGCCGAAAAATTGGAACAAATGGTTTGGCAATTGTCAATGTTGTAAAATTACCCATGCAAATATCTGGTAAATAAAAACTATTAATAAAAAAGAAAAAGAAATAATAATAACATATTAGTGTCATATTTGTGTGACAGAAGGAATCTGGCAGGTCTTCTTCTTTACCTATTTTTCCAAATAGTTTATATAATATTGGAATTAATTATTCTTTAAATGTTTGGTAGAATTTCCTTATAAATCCACCTGGCACTCAAGATTTTTTTCTTAGAGAATTCACTGATGACTTCTTCGATTCCTTTTTCTAAAACGGGCTACTTTAATAATGTATTTCTTCCTTTGCTAATCTGAGCAATGTATATTTTTATAAATATTCATCCATTTCAATTAGTCAGATTTGCTGACATACAATTGGATAAAATAGCTCCTAATTGCCACGTTAATTTCATTTTCATTGTTGGTATGTTCACCTTTTCCATTTTTGATGCTGGTAATTTGGTTTTTTCTTTCCTTTTTCAAATCAAATTAACCAAAAGTTTATCTATTTTATTGTTTTTTTCATAATACCAACTCTTAGTTTTATAAATTCATCTCATTTTTAGTATTAAATTATTTAATTTCCAATTGTTTTTTAATTTATCTTCCCCTGACCCTTTATTGAATATAATTTTAATTGCAAGGTGATGTGAAAAGGAAACATTTACTATTTCTGCCTTGCCTTTTTTTTCTTCAGCTGAAGCATAATAAATTCTGTTCCAGTCTTTTATTCTTACTCTGTATGTATCTCTCTTTTTCGAATGTGTTTTTGGTAAACAACATATTGTAGGATTCTGTTTTTTAAGCCATTCTGCTATTTGCTTCCATTTTATGGGAGAGTTCACCCCATTCACATTCACGTTTATGATTTCCAGCTATTCAGTGATCCAAGGCAATCCCAATAAACTTTGGATAGAAAGTGCCATTTGCATTCAGAGAGAATTATGGAGAATGAATATGAATGCCACTTTTTTCCTTTCCTACTGTTTTTTTCCCCTCTTATGGTATTCCCCTTTTGTTCTAATTTTTCTTGGCTAACATAATTCATAGCCATTTTCAACAATGAGATGAACCAGTTCCAATAGAGCAGTAATGAACTGAACCAGGAGGGGGAAAATTGGAACAAAAGGCTTGGCAATTGTCAGTGTTGTAAAATTACCCATGCATATATCCTGTAAATAAAAAGCTATAATAAAAAAAAAGAACAACAACAAAAAAAGAAATGTATTTTAAAAAATTAATGTACATATATAACCAGAAAAAGGAAAACAATAAAAGTAAAGCAAAAAAGAAAAGTATCTTTGAATATATTTTGAAAAATAAAAAGCTATTATTTAAAAAATAAATCAAACACTGTTTCTATAACAAAATTACAATTTAGGGTTAATATTGGGACAAAGGGAAATGTAGGGTTCTGGTTTATGTCATGGTAATTGTTAGAGTGTTAAGATAATGGTAGAGTTGGAGTTGGTTATGATTGATTTTTATGCTATAGTAATGGAATTAGAGTCAGATTAGAGGTTGGAGTCTTGAAGTAATTAGAGTTAGGGTTAATTTTAAGTTAGGGATTATGGATAAAGTTAGGTCTAGAGTTTGGTTTAGGTTAATATTAGAGTTTAGGGTTAATATTAGGGGAAAAGCTGACAGTGATTTTTGGAGTGGAGAGGAAGCAGGCTTTAGAGACTACAGTTAAAACTTGTTATCAGAATGTTTGTTAAGAGGTACAGATAGGGTTGAGATTAGGGTTCTGGCTAATGTTTCTTTTATTATTATTGTTATTATTATTATTATTATTATTATTATTATAGCTTTTTATTTACCAGATATATGCATGAGTAATTTTACAGCATTGACAATTGCCAAACCTTTTGTTCCAATTTTTCCCCTTCTTCCCCCAACCCCCTACCCCAGATGGCAGATTGACCAATATATGTTAAATATATTAAACTATAAATTAAATATTATATATATATATATCCAAACAGTTATTTTGCTATACAAAAAGAATTGGACTTTGAAATAGTGTACAATTAGCCTGTGAAAGAAATCCAAAATGCAGGCAGACAAAAATAGAGGGATTGGAAATTCTATGTAGTGGTTCATAGTCATCTCCCAGAGTTCTTTCACTGGGTGTAGCTGGTTCTCTTCATTATTGCTCTATTGGAACTGATTTGGTTCATCTCATTGTTGAAGAGGACCACGACCATCATAATTGATCATCATACAGTATTGTTGTTGAAGTATACAATGATCTCCTGGTCCTGCTCATTTCACTCAGCATCAGTTAATGTAAGTCTCTCCAGGCCTTTCTGAAATCATCCTGTTGGTCATTTCTTTCTTTCTTTCTTTTTTTTTTCTTTCTTTTTTTTTTGGCAATACTACCTATGTTTGTTTATTCAGAAAAAAACAATGAAATTCATTTAATGGATCAAAAGTTGGTCATTTCTTACATAACAATAATATTCCATAATATTCATATAGCACAATTTATTCAGCTAATCTCCATTGATGGGCATCCATTCAGTTTCCAGTTTCTAGCCACTACAAAGAGGGCTGCTACAAACATTCTTGCACATACAGGTCTCTTTCCCTTTTTAAAATCTCTTTGGGATATAAGCCCAGTAGTAACACTGCTGGGTCAAAGGGTATGCACAGTTTGATAACTTTTTGAGCATAGTTCCAAATTGCTCTCCAGAATGTCTGGATGTATTCACAATTCCACCAACAATGTATCAGTGTCCCTGTTTTCCCACATCCTTGTAGCATGCTGTCGTCTCCAGAAGCTGCTGATCGCTCTCTGGAAGGAGATCTTCTATGTCAACTCAAATCTCTCAGACAGATTTTTCTTCCTGTAGAGAACCGTTGTCTCCAGGCAGTTGCCGTTAACTCTGGTCCAGAGAAGTGACTTCCCTTCCTGCAGAGAGCCCCGTCAAGCCTGATGTAGTGCTCCTCCTAGAATTCCTAAGGTGTAAACTCCCTTTAAAGGCCCAAACCAAAGGTCTGAGCCAGAGAACTGTCAAGTCAACCTGAGTTCTCACCTTGTAATTGTCCAGACAACCTGAATTCTCACATAGTAATCCTAACATCTCCCCCTTTCTTTTGATTTAGAACATAGGATAGTCATGACCTTGAAACATAAATCCATCAATATGGGAGGTATTACACATAATTACATAGATTATATAAGCACATAGTAACATAGTAACATAATACATGCAAAAGTATATAATAAATAACATGATCAAATAATCATAAATTGAAAATTTGTAAATGTTCATAAGTCCATTGTCCATTAGTCTCATCTTGTGTTAGGAATTCCAATGATTCCTGCTGGTTTTCAAAGTTCTTTAACAGTCTGAGGGTCCATTTAACATCTGAGGGTCCAGGGTTCAAGTCCCTGTTTGGGCGCCAAATTGCTATGGTCCACTCTAGCTCCTCTGAAGGGCTCAGAATAAGTCTTTGTCAATATAAGCAAAAGTCCTTGCCCCACATTGGGCGCCAATTGTAATGTTCTGATTGTCTCTCAGTTGTAATCCTTTTCTGGGAGGAGGTTCCTTTTCTGTATAATTTTTTCCTCTATGAGCAGGTTTCTGCAGAGGTAAATTGCTATGGTCCACTCTAGCTCCTCTGAAGGGCTCAGAATAAGTCCTTGTCAATATAAGCAAAAGTCCTTGCCCCACATTGGGCGCCAATTGTAATGTTCTGATTGTCTCTCAGTTGTAATCCTTTTCTGGGAGGAGGTTTCTTTTCTGTATAATCTTTTCCTTTATGAGCAGGTTTCTTGGGAGGCTTCTGGAGCCTCAAGCCAGCCTCTTCTTCTTCCTGAAATCTTGGCTCTGAATCTCCTCCAGCTCTTGTCCTTCCCCAGTCCAGACTGCTCTCCAGGCTCAATGTTGCCTCTTTTTATCCTCCCAGAGAATGGGTGTGGCTCCAAGAGAATGCAAGGGCTTCTGGGAAGAACCACTTCAACCAATGAGCTTGCTCTTCTTAGAATTCCTAAGGTGTAAACTTCCTTTAAAGGCCCAAACCAAAGGTCTGAGCCAGAGAACTGTCAAGTCAACCTGAGTTCTCACCTTGTAATTGTCCAGACAACCATAATTCTCACCTTGTCACTGTCCAGACAACCTGAGTTCTCACTTAGTAATCCTAACATCTCCCCCTTTCTTTTGATTTAGAACATAAGATAGTCATGATCTTGAAACATAAATCCAAAAATATGGGAGGTATTACACATAATTACATAAATTATATAAGCACATAGTAACATAGTACCATAGTACCATAATACATGTAGTATGTATGTAACAAATAACATGATCAACTAATCATAAATTGAGAATTTATAAATGTCCATAAGTCCATTATCCATTAGCCTCATCCTGTGTTAGGAAATCCAATGATTCCTGCTGGTTTTAAAGTTCTTTAACTGTCTTTTTATTAGCCATGCTCTTTCGGTGTGAGATGTTTCTTAGATCTTCTCCTTTGTTTTGAGGTTTTTCTCTTTTTCTGTCTCTCTCCAGGTGCTTGTTGCCACCCATCTATTTCCTTCTTCATCTGTTTTTCTTCTCTCTGTTAAAATACAAGCAAACCCTCTCTCCCAGGCAGTTAACCCATCTAATTTCCTTCTGTTTACCACTTTCTAAATCTCTTCTCATCATCTGGCAATTACATTGGAGTTATTTGCACTGGACACAGCCCTGTTGGTTCAAAAGGCCTGTATTCTCCCCAAGTGTAATCCATTTTTGCAATCTGATTGCCTTTTGGCTCACTTATCAGGTAATCCCTTTCTGCCATATGATTGCTTTTCTGCTGGTTGATCAAATCAGAGTCCTGACCTTCTAGAGGTTCTTTGGGTGTAACATCAGCTGCCATCATGCCCCAAGTCTTTTTTGCCTGGGGCCCTTGACCTGGGCCCCTCATCCCATTTCCCTGAATTATTCTACATTCTGATGCCCAATGGAGTCCTCTGTTGCATTTTGGACATGGGGTTTTAGGTCTTCTCTCACCCTGTCTTCTCACTGTATCTCCATACCTACACTGAGCTCTTAGATGTCCAATTTTTCCACATTGAAAACATCGCCGAGTTTCTCTAGAAGGTCCTTGCCAGGAGGGACCCTGTCTTTCCATGTTCATCATTTTCCGGGTGTAAAAAGCATTTGTTCCCACTGTAGCACAACATTTTATGATCTCCTCTAAAGGAGCATCTCTGTCTAATCCCCATATAATTCTTTTGCAAATCTCATTGGCATTTTCCTTAGCCAGATATCTGGTCATTATTTCTGTAGCTGCATTTTCTCCAATAGTTCTTTTGACAGCAGTTTGCAAACGTCCCACAAAATCTGCAAAAGGTTCATTGGGACCTTGCTGTATTTTAGTGAAAGCCTCTCCGCGATCTTTCTGTCCAGGGAGGACACCCCAAGCTTTTATTGCAGCCTTAGCAATTTGTTCATATATTGTCATGGTATAATTAATCTGTTCTGAATTCTCTCCATACCGACCTTCATCAGCCAAGTGCTCAAAAGTGAATTGTGTGTTAACTCCTATTTCTAAATTGCATCTGATTTGAATTTTACATAATTCATGAAACTCCGCAAGCCATAGCAAATTTTCTCCAGGTTCCAGGCATGTCCTTGCTATGGATTTCCAATCATTTGGGGTTAGGACTTCATAAGAGAAACCATCTAGTAACATTTTAACATAAGCTGATGTAGCCCCATAAAGGGTACAGCCTCTTTTCAAATCTTTAATTTTATTCAAATCTAAAGGTGCATATCTTCTTCTTTTTTGACCTACAGAGTCAATCTCTTCAATCACAGGATATGCATGTATAAAATCACTTATATCCTGTCCTTCTCTCTTAGCTTTAACCAATGCTTTTTCTAATCTTGTCATAGGCTTAGGCTGCTTCACAGGCAATTCTGTTTGTGTTTCTGCCTCTTCCCCTCCTCCTTCTTTCTCCACCTCTGAAGGTGGAATTGATGTGGGCCTGTCAATAATCTGTTCTCTAGGCAGGATTGAAGCTTCTTCAAGAGAATCATACCCTAATTCCTCATTTAAATCCTCTTGCTCTAGGGCAAGATCTTGATCTTTCCTTTTTTCCTCACACTTCCTCCTCTGTTCATTTTTAAAACTTTTCCTTCTCCTACAACTTGCTTGATAGTTTAAGGCTAATTGAACTATGTTGTAGATATAAAATACCTCTGCAGAAATTGAACGAGGCCCATTTTTTGCATGAAATTCTTTCATTTCAAATCCCACTAGCTTCCATATATCTACATCTATCTTTTCTTCCTCTAAGAACCAAGGGGATGTGCGTCTTAATGCAGCCAAGAGTTTAGCAATCTGTACCCAGGTTACAAGTAAACTCTGCTCCTCAATTATCTTGATTATTCTCTCTATAGTACCACTCCTGAATGGGGCTGGAGCTGAGGCTGCCTCTGGGGCTGGGGTTGAGTCAGCTGAGGTCAAGGGATTGTATTTAGCTAACATCTGCCCCATTTCAGCTATAAGAGATTGCTGGTTTAGCCCTTAACAAATTAAGTTCCTTATTTATCTATTAGCACGCTCACTTAATCTTTAACAAAGTTTCCTTGTTACTCATGGTTCTGGGTCAGAGAGACTGAGATCTGGATTGGACGCTTTTCCACTGGAATCAGGATTTTGTCCATCCCTGTTCGGGCACCAAATTGCTATGGTCCACTCTAGCTCCTCTGAAGGGCTCAGAATAAGTCCTTGTCAATATAAGCAAAAGTCCTTGCCCCACATTGGGCGCCAATTGTAATGTTCTGATTGTCTCTCAGTTGTAATCCTTTTCTGGGAGGAGGTTTCTTTTCTGTATAATCTTTTTCTTTATGAGCAGGTTTCTTGGGAGGCTTCTGGAGCCTCAAGCCAGCCTCTTCTTCTTCCTGAAATCTTGGCTCTGAATCTCCTCCAGCTCTTGTCCTTCCCCAGTCCAGACTGCTCTCCAGGCTCAATGTTGCCTCTTTTTATCCTCCCAGAGAATGGGTGTGGCTCCCAGAGAATGCAAGGGCTTCTGGGAAGAACCACTTCAACCAATGAGCTTGCTCCTCTTAGAATTCCTAAGGTGTAAACTCCCTTTAAAGGCCCAAACCAAAGGTCTGAGCCAGAGAACTATCAAGTCAACCTGAGTTCTCACCTTGTAATTGTCCAGACAACCATAATTCTCACCTTGTCACTGTCCAGACAACCTGAGTTCTCACTTAGTAATCCTAACACATCCCCTCCAATATTGTGCATTATCTTTCCCTGTCATTCTAGCCAATTTGGCAGGTGTGTAGTGGTATTTCAGAATTGTCTTAATTTGCATTTCTCTGATTAATAAGGACTTGGAGCATCTTTTCATATGGATAGAAATAGTTTCAATTTCTTTGTATGAGAATTGTGTGTTCATATCCTTTGACTATTTATCAATTGGAGAATGGCTTGATTTCTTGTAAATTAGAGTCAATTCTCTCTATATTTTGGAAATGAGGCCTTTATCAGAACCTTTGACTGTAAAAATGTTTTCCCAGTTTATTGTTTCCCTTCTAATTCTATCTGCATTAGTTTTGTTTGTACAAAAACTTTTCATTTTGATATAATCAAAATTTTATATTTTGTGATCAATAATGATCTCTAGTTCTTCTTTGGACATAAATTCATTCCTCTTCAACAGGTCTGAGAAGTAAACTATGCTATGTTCCTCTAATTTATTTATAATCTCATTCTTTATGCCTAAGTCATGAACCCATTTTGACCTTATCTTGGTGTACGGTGTTAAGTGTGGGTCAATCCCTAGTTTCTCTGGCTAATGTTTCAATAGAAGTGCTAAAGTAATGTTAAGGTTGGAGTTTAGAATTAGTCTAGGAGTCAAGTTTAGTTTAAGAGGGCTAGTGTCAAAAGGATTCTGGGAAGATGGCAGAGTAGATTAGTACATTTCAAGCTCTTCCTATTTCCCCCACAAACAAAATAAATTTGTACCTTGGGCAAACATAGAATTGTGAAAGATTAAGAAGACTTGAGGCAGAACAGGGTCCTTCCTGGTACAACTCAAGAAGACCTGAAGAAAGACCTCAAGGCAGGATTAACCAATGTGAAGCACCAACACCTCTGGGCCGGCTCCACAGAAATACCAAATGGTTACTCTGGGGCTACCTGGAGCCTCAGAAAGAACCACAGAAATTTTCATCTCCAGATGGCTTGAGGAATTGAGGGTCTGAGTTTTGGGAGGCTGAGTGAGCCTTGGCTGATTGGAAAGGCCAAGCCTAGCTGTGCTTTTGAGATGCGGGCCTGAGTGAGAGCAACCAGGACATCAGATGAGTGCAGAGGCAATAGTGCAGGGATGCTGCTGGTTGTAAGCACTTGCAGAAGAGTGGAGCATTTGTTTGGGGTTCCAGGTTGGAGGGGAGAGCTGAAGTGAAGACAGAGTCACCATTTTCCCCATCCCACAATTAGAAGTGTTTACACTAATACTTCTCTCTCTTTTTTTTTTAAATGACCTATCAAAAAAGAAAGAACTCAACCATAAAAATTTACTATAGAAATAGAGAAGACTGGGATTCATCTTCAGAGGAGGATACTGAAGTAAAAAGAGCTTCTTTTACCTTGACAAGTAATGATAAATAGGTTCCTGCCGAGAAAGAATGTGTAGAAAAACTCAAGAATATTTAAAAATCAGATGAGAGACATTGAGGAAAAAGCTAGGTGGCACAGTGGATAGAGCATCAGCCCTGAATTCAGGAGGACCCAAGTTCAAATATGGCCTCAGAAACTTAACACTTCCTAGCTATGTGATCCTGGGCAAGTCACTTAACCCTAATTGCCTTGAGGGGAAAAAAAAGAAAAACAAGATTATGAAAAAAAAGTTACTCAACTAGAAAAGAAGATAAAGGATCTTAAAGACAAAAATAGCTCTTTGAAAATTAGAATTGGGCAAGGGGGAATTCAGCAAAGTTATGCGACCAAGAAATATAACAAAACAGAATATAAACAATGATAAAATAGAAATAAATGTGAAACATAAGAAAAACAACAGATTTGGAGAATAGATCAAGAAGAGAAAATATAAGAACAATTGGATTACTTGAAAGCCATGACCAAAAAACAAATAAACAAAAACAAAACAAAACAAAACAAAAAAAAACTCCAAAAAACCTTGATACAATTTGCAAGAAATAATCCAAGAATTGTAAATACATCCAGCCATTCTGGAGAGCAATTTGGAACTATGCTCAAAAAGTTATCAAAATGTGCATACCTTTTGATCCAGCAGTGTTACCACTGGGCTTATATCTCAATGAGATCTTAAAGAAGGGAAAGGGACCTGTATGTGCAAATATCTTTGTGGCAGCCCTTTTATGTAGTGGCTAGAAACTGGAAATTGAATGGATGCCCATCAATTGGAGAATGGTTGGGTAAATTGTGGCATATGAATGATATGAAATATTACTGTTCTGTAAGAAATGACCAGCAGGATGATTTCAGAAAGGCCTGGAGAGACTTACATGAACTGATGCTGAGTGAAATGAGCAGGACCAGGAGGTCATTATATACTTCAAGAACAATACTGTATGATGATCAATTCTAATGGATGTGGTGCTCTCCAACAATGAGATGAACCAAATCAGTTCCATTTGTTCAATAATGAAGAGAACCAGCTACACCCAGTAAAAGAATTCTTGGAAATGAGTGTAACCACAACATAGCATTTCCAATCCCTCTGTTTTTGTCCGCTTGCATTTTTTATTTCCTTCTCAGGTTAATTTTACCTTTATTTCTAAGTCCAATTTTTCTTGTGCAGCAAAATAAATGTATGGATATGTATGCATATTTTGTATTTAACATATATTTTAACATATTTGACATGTATTGGTCTACCTGCCATCTGGGAGAGGGGCTGGGAAGAAGGAGGGGGAAAGTTGGAATAGAAGGTTTTGCAAGGGTCAATGCTGAAAAATTACCTATGCATATATCTTGTAAATAAAAAGCTATAATAAAAAATAATCCAAGACAATTGTCCTGTAAGGAAAAGTAGAAATAGAAAAAAATCCACTAATCACCTTTGTAAGAAACACAGGAATATTATTGTCAAATTTTGAAACTCCCAGATTAAAGAGAAAATGTTGCAAGAAACAAGAAAAAAGCAATTCAAATATGCTTGAGCTACAGTTAGATTTGTACAGGACTTATCAGCAGCTGCAATAAAAAACTGTAAGTCCTAGAAGCATATATATTGACAATCAAAATAACTAGTCCTGAGGCCCAAAATATCATATCTAGCAAATTTATACATAATATGCAATGAGGAAAAAAAGGACATTTAACAAACTTACAGATTTTAAGGCCTTTTTATCAATCAAACCAGAACTCAATAGAAAATTTAACATATAAGAGCCAATATCCAAGGTTAATTTTAAGGAACTAATATGGACAAATTGTTTGTTTTCTATATGGAGATGTATACCATATGTTTAAAATTTACATCAGGAATTGGGTAGCTCAAAAGAAAGATTTAAACAGATGAGGTGCAGGGGAAAAATAGACACAAATAATAGAATGGGGAAGAGGGTTTGTAGTTCTGAAAACCTACTCACATTAGGAATGGGTTAAATAAGCAACATTACCTATATACCATAAAGGGTATATAGCATCTTCCAAAATCTAATTTTTTTTTTCATTTTGATGCAACTTTTAATTCAATATTTCATAGCTATCATTACATCATCGCCATTCTTTACACCTTCTCACTAGACACCAATAATAAATTAGGGTCCCTTGTAAATTTATTATGGATGCAGGTAGACAGAAACTATGTAGAGTGAAAGGAGGACAAGTACCACCAGAAATATCAGCCAAGGCACTGTCTTTTCTCTATCAGAGAAAGCAGTTCAGATATTTGATTTTTAGCTGCTTGCTTCTGAGCTTTGGGTTCTTTCCTTTTTTGATCTGGTGGCTTAACAAAAACAATTTCAGTTTTTTCTCCTTCTAAGTCTTTGCCATTCATTTCTTTCATTGCCTTTACACCACCATCTCTCATCAAAATGAATGAATGAATGCATAATCCTTTGGTTTCTTCACTCATTCCAGTTTCCCAAACTGACTAAATGCTTTTTCTAAAATCTCCTCTGTTACGGTATTGACAAGGTTACATACAAATAGCACTTTCACCTTTGCATTGACTTCAGGATCTGGATCTTCTATAGGATCAGCTCATTTCCCCAGATTTTCACTTTGCTACTCATTAATCTATGGTAACCTTGCCTGAGCAGCAGTTTTGTGATCTTCATATTCAAGGAACCAAAAACCTCTGTTCTTTATCTTATCATCTGGCTGGTGGTACAAATGACATCTGTAAGGCCCTCTGTTACTTTGCTAAATTCTTCAAGAATCTCCTCCTTTGTTTCACTCTTGGGAATAGACCCAACAAAAAATCTATTATTTGCAACTGAGATGTAAACACCAATATGTTTTCCAGAGCGAATTTCATGATTATTATACAGTTTAACAGCTTCCTGAGATACTTCTTTTGTATGGAAAGTTAGATCCTCTATTTAGAATAGTAAGGGGATCCATCATTAAGTGCAGATCCCAAATAGGTCCAGCTTTTTCCAAATAGTGGAACAAGTTCATCTTCAATAGATCTCTTGGAATATTTCCCACAAATATCTCTGTGCCAGCAGAGGGCTTTGTCCTGAATATACTAAATCTGGAGGGGGTCCCCCATATTTCCTTTGTCCAGCGGTCACATCAAGTGTGTATCTTGTCCTTTCCAAGAGTGCCTTAATTTTTGCCTCAGCTGGCCACTTTGGTCCTCTGGTTTTCTCTCTGCCTGTATGTCTTTATGACTTTTGTTCTGAACATGTGAGAGATCACTATATTTAAACTGTTGAAGTACTGCCAATGTACCATCTTCATTAATTTCTTTTAAAGCACAACTAAGCCTGCAATGTAAATTTCATCTAGTTTTTCAGCAACTTTCCGTGGTAAATCTACATCAAGCAATGTCTGGAAATGCTCAGAACGGGTAACTACAGAAGAAGTATCCATGGGCTCTTCAGTACCATTCTAATTAACATGTAACCATGTTTCTAGACATCTTCCCATTGGGCTACCGTGGGTAAATCCTGTTTGAAGGGATCAGATTGCAGGAATCACATGCTCACTGCTCCCTATGTTGGCACCTCCCATAGGTGGGAGGAGGTTAAGTAAATAGTAAAACAAGTTAAAAAATAGAATTAAAGTAGAAGACTTAGCAGAGATAGGAAAGAAGAGATGAGCAGTTTATGCACATAGTATTTAACTACAACAT
Organism: Sminthopsis crassicaudata; assembly: GCF_048593235.1. Lineage (NCBI taxonomy): Eukaryota > Metazoa > Chordata > Mammalia > Dasyuromorphia > Dasyuridae > Sminthopsis > Sminthopsis crassicaudata. Next base: position 342,397,513 of record NC_133618.1, on the reverse strand, counting down.
AGGTCAGAGGTCAAATTTATTAGAAAAAAAAAGTAGTAATCATTGATCTTAAACATAGTCAAGCTTGAAGATTCAATCAAGAGAGAAATTTACATTATGTGTCAGCCATACTAATATTGTTTACATATGGGTAAATGTATGTTGAATATATGTAGATATGTATTCATGTTGCTCTCTCTATATGTATATATATATATCTATACATATATATGTGGGGGGGGTCTGTGAATGTGGTATGTATATGTATGTTTGTATTGATAGAATCATGCTTAATTATAGCCTGCTTGAGGGAGGTAGAAGAAATTAAAGGGGGAAAAAAGAACAAAGTAAAAAAGTGTACAAGAAAGAACAAAAGAATGACATATAAGGAAATAAAGAAAAGATGGACACTCATGAATATAATTTCTTTTACTATTATATATCTTTTCTTAAACTGGAAATTCATTGTTATATTTTGAATTCTCCCTGGCATTCTGCTGGTCACATGACAATGTTTTGCTTTTTTTTTTTTTTTTTTTTTTTTGGTATTATTTTATTTTATTTTTTGTCTTTGTATTTTCTATTTTTAAAAAAGAGGGCTAATGTCTTGTTCAGAGACAGAGATAGAATAGAATGCACATCTAGAGGATAAGACTGAGATTTTCATTAGATATGGAGAAACCTGTAGGATCTGAGTCAGAAATAACTAATGGTCAAGTTTATGATGAGGTTTAGAATGGGATGGGAGTACAGTTATGGGTAGAGTTTAGGCTTAATGATTGGTTATGATTAGGGTCTTGGTGAGAATTAGAGTGGTAAAGCAGTGTTAGAGTTGGAGATTCAGGTTTAGATTAGCGTTTTCCTTATAGTGGGTTAATTGGAGTGACAGGGAGAGTTACAGTCTGAAGCAATTAAAATGAATGATAGCCATAAGATTAGGGTTGGTTAGAGTTAAAGCAAGTGTAGGTTTAGGGTTATGGTAAAGGTTGGCGATACAATGTTAAAATTGTGTTAGAATTAAGAGTAGAATAATAATTAAATTTTATGCTATTTTAGAATCATAAGTGAAGTTGGAGTCTGAAGTTAAGGGATAGTTTTAGAGTATAGTTTTGGGGAAAGTAAGAATTAGTGTTTTAATAGGTTTAAAATTAGAGTTTGGGTTAATGTTAATGTAAGGAAGGGTGCATATAGGAAGGAGGCTGAGAGTGAATTGGAGACAGGTGAAGTTGTAATCAGAGGCAGGTAAGCCTTATTATAAGAACTCATTAGGTAGCACAGATAGGATTAGGATTAGGGTTAATGTGTCAGTAGGACTGATAATGTAATGTTAAGTTTGAAATTTAGGGGAACTCTAAGAGGCAAGGTTAATTTAAAAGGTTTAGTCTTTTATTCAGAGGCAGAAATTAATATATGAGGGATAGAAAATCCTATCTAAAAATGACTACTCAGAGATCACTCATAGAAAAGCAGAATTATTTTATTTTTTTTTTTGCAGTGACCTTCCCACTTTATTTTATTTTATTTTTTAATTTTAATTTTATTTTATAATTATAACATTTTTTGACAGTACATATGCATGGGTAATTTTTTTACAACATTATCCCTTGCACTTACTTCTATTCAGATTTTTTCCCTTCCTCCCCCAGCCCCCTCCCCCAGATGGCAAGCAGTCTTATATATGTTAAATATATTACAGTATATTCTAGATACAATATATGTGTGTAGAACCGAATTTTTTGTTGCACAGGAAGAATTGGATTCAGAAGGTAAAAATAACAGTTTACATTCATTTCCCAGTGTTCCTTTTCTGGATGTAGCTGGTTCTGTCCATCATTAATCAATTGGAATTAGATTAGCTCTTCTCTATGTTGAAGAAATCCACTTCCATCAGCATACATCCTCGTACAGTATCATTGTTGAAGTGTATAATGATCTTCTGGTTCTGCTCGTTTCACTCAGGATCAGTTGATGCAAGTCTCTCCAAGCCTCTCTGTATTTCTCCTGTTAGTCATTTCTTATAGAACAATAATATTCCATAACATTCATATACCATAGTTTACCCAACCATTCTCCAATTGATGGACATCCATTCATCCTCCAGCTTCTAGCCACTATGAAAAGGGCTGCCACAAACATTTTGGCACATACAGGTCCCTTTCCCTTCTTTAGTAGTTCCTTGGGGTATAAGCCCAGTAGTAGTATGGCTGGGTCAAAGGGTATGCACATTTTTATAACTTTTTGGGCATAATTCCAGATTGCTCTCCAGAATGGTTGGATTCTTTCACAACTCCACCAACAATGCATCAGTGTCCCAGTTTTCCCACACCCCCTCCAACATTCATCGTTATTTGTTCCTGTCATCTTAGCCAATCTGACAGGTGTGTAATGATACCTCAGAGTTGTCTTAATTTGCATTTCTCTGATCAATAGTGATTTGGAACACTCTTTCATATGAGTGGAAATAGTTTTAATTTCATCATCTGAAAATTGTCTGTTCATATCCTTTGACCATTTATCAATTGGAGAATGGCTTGATTTCTTATAAATTAAAGTCAATTCTCTGTATATTTTGGAGATGAGGCCTTTATCAGAACCTTTAACTGTAAAAATTTTTTCCCAATTTGTTACTTCCCTTCTAATATTGTTTGCATTAGTTTTGTTTGTGCAGAAACTTTTTAATTTGGTGTAATCAAAATGATCTATTTTGTGATCAATAATGGTCTCTAGTTCTCCCTTGGACACAAACTCCTTCCTCCTCCACAAGTCTGAGAGGTAAACCATCCCATGTTCCTCCAATTTATTTATGATTTCATTCTTTATGCCTAAATCTTGGACCCATTTTGATCGTATCTTAGTATGTGGTGTTAAATGTGGGTCCATGCCTAGTTTCTGCCATACTAATTTCCAGTTTTCCCAGCAGTTTTTGTCAAATAATGAATTCTTATCCCAAAATTTGGGATCTTTGGGTTTGTCAAAGATTAGATTGCTATTTTTATTCACTATCTTGCCCTGTGCACCTAACCTATTCCACTGATCAACTAGTCTATTTCTTAGCCAGTACCAAATGGTTTTGGTGACTGTTGCTTTATAATATAGCTTTAAATCAGGTACACTTAGACCACCTTCCTCTGACTTTTTTTTCATTAGTTCCCTTGCAATTCTCGACCTTTTATTCTTCCATATGAATTTTGTTGTTATTTTTTCTAGGTCATTAAAATAGTTTCTTGGGAGTCTGATTGGTATAGCACTAAATAAATAGATTAGTTTGGGGAGTATTGTCATCTTTATTATATTCGCTCGGCCTATCCAAGAACACTGAATGTCTTTCCAATTATTTAAATCTGACTTTATTTTTGTGGCAAGTGTTTTGTAATTTTGCTCATATAATTCCTGACTCTCCTTTGGTAGATATATTTCCAAATATTTTATACTATCGACTGTTATTTTGAATGGAATTTCTCTTTGTATCTCTTGCTGTTGGATTGTGTTGGTAATGTATAAAAATCCTGAGGATTTATGTGGATTTATTTTGTATCCTGCGACTTTGCTAAAATTCTGAATTATTTCTAATAGCTTTTTAGCAGAGTCTTTGGGGTTCTCTAAGTATACCATCATGTCATCTGCGAAAAGTGACAATTTGATTTCTTCATTTCCTACTCTAATTCCTTGGATCTCTTTCTCGGCTCTTATTGCCAAGGCTAGAGTTTCTAGTACTATATTGAATAGTAATGGTGATAGTGGGCAACCTTGTTTCACTCCTGATCTTACAGGGAAAGGTTCTAGTTTATCACCATTACATATGATGTTTACTGAAGGTTTTAAATATATGCTCCTTATTATTTTAAGGAATAGTCCATTTATTCCTATACTCTCAAGCGTTTTTAGTAGGAATGGATGTTGGATTTTATCAAATGCCTTTTCTGCATCTATTGAGATGATCATATGGTTTTTATTAATTTGATTATTAATATGGTCAATTATACTAATAGTTTTCCTAATATTAAACCAGCCCTGCATTCCTGGTATAAATCCCACTTGGTCATAGTGTATTATCCTGGGGATGATTTTCTGAAGTCTATTTGCTAATATCTTATTTAAGATTTTAGCATCAATATTCATTAAGGAAATTGGTCTATAGTTTTCTTTCTCAGTTTTCGATCTACCTGGTTTAGGTATCAGTACCATGTCTGTGTCATAGAAGGAATTTGGTAGGACTCCTTCAATCCCTATTTTTTCAAATAGTTTACATAGCAATGGAATTAGTTGTACTTTAAATGTTTGGTAGAATTCACTTGTAAATCCATCCGGTCCTGGGGACTTTTTCTTAGGAAGTTGGTTAATAGCTTGGTCTATTTCTTTTTCTGAGATGGGACTATTTAGACTACTTACTTCTTCCTCTGTTAATCTGGGCAAGCTATATTTTTGAAGGTATTCTTCCATTTCATTTAAGTTATCGAATTTATCGGCATAAAGTTGAGCGAAGTAGCTCCTAACTATTGTTCTAATTTCCTCTTCATTAGTGGTGAGTTCACCCTTTTCATTTTCAAGACTATCAATTTGCTTTTTCTCTTTCCTTTTTTTAATCAGGTTTACTAAGGGTTTGTCTATTTTGTTGGTTTAGAAAAGCAGAATTATTTATTAGAATCTCGAGAAGCAGACCCTATCCTGGTTTGTGAGCCAGATTTACAGCAGGCGAGAGCCACTCCCTTGAAGATGTTCACAACTTTTATTCATTTCAGACAAAGAACCTCCAAAATCCCACCCTCCATAGGTTGTGATTGGTCATATTTGGTCAGTGGAATGCAGCCACAAAGTGATTTATAACCTCTTCTTCTTTGGGCAAAGGAATGCAGCCTAGGCCTTCACATCACTGGGGCCTATATACGTCTGGTTTACGTTAGCTAGCAGTCTCTGATCAATATGTGCTTAATCTGTAAGTTCTTCACCATACTCCACACAGCTCCCCACTCCTAATATGTAAGTGATATTTTATGCTCTATGAAGAACTTACACATTGCTCAAAATCGGTTAACAACCTTACACATTGTTTAGCAAGTTCACTATCAGAATTATCCCCTTCCAACACCCTCCAGCCTCTTTTCTGGAGAATCATCATTTTAACAGCATCCTCTGGATGCAATAATTTTGAAAGGGATTGTTGGACTATTTTGGTTATTAGTGTAATCATACAGGGTAAATATAATGGTAACAATCTAATACCACTGATAGCAATTAGTCCATACCATAAAAGTTGTTTCCTCCAGCTACCATCAAACCAAGACCACCAGCTATTAGAAAAAGGGGATTTACATACCTGTAGAGGCACATGAACTATTCTGCAAATGCCTTTTGTAATTTTTTACCATTTGTCCATTGTCATCGATTTGCATGCAACAAGTGGACAAGTTTAATTTTCCACAGACCCCTCCTAATTCTGCTAACAGATAATCTAAAATTAATCTGTGTTATAAAACAGCTTCCCTTGCTTAGGTGGCCTGATTGACTAGATCAAGGGCCTGAGCAGTTTGGTTAATTATTACCTCAAGGACTGCCTGTAGCCTAATCAACCGATTTAACACATATATTATATATCAGTGTTTGATACCTCCCCGACTACCATCCTGGGACCATGTTGCCAGTCTGTATTCTTTCATAATTCTCTCTGGAGGCCAGACATCTCCCCACCCATTGGCATCATTTGTTTGGGTCAAAGAAGAATCAATGCAGGTTAGGGAGCGGTCCACACTTCGGGTTTCTCTTTCCAAATCTTTGTATAAGCATATCCCCAATTACCTGCCAATGCTTGATGAGAGAAAGAAAAATTTAGGTCTAATTATACCTATATAACAAACTCCAGTCCCATTTTTGGGTAAATGAGTATAAGCTGTCTGACCACAGATCCAATAATGCCCCCTTCAGGGCAGGATTATTTTCATACTAAAATATAAAGGGTCCACTTGAAGGTGGAAAATACCTCACATCTCAGGGACCTAAAGGTTCCCCCCCCCCATTAGAATTACATCTCCAAAGATGACTTTCAACTACCCACTGGTAGATACAACCATTTTCCCCAGTTAGATCCTGACGCTCCAGAAACTATTAAACATTTTCCTAACAGTGTCTTCTCTATTCTCCCACTTCCATTCCATTGAAGTGTAGGTTGAACCTGTTGCTATGCTATTCAAGGTTTACATGTCCATATCTGGGGTCCCTCTCAATCAGGGATTAAACAGGCAGCTGCCATTTTCCTCGCACACCCCTCACTCCTATTAGAACTTTGGATATAGCGAATTACTGATCCATCATAACAAATTATACTGGTTTGATTCCATCTACTCATACCTACTGTAGTCTATGATAGCTCCCTTTTCTGACCTGCAAGTAAATGTCCATGTACACTCACTTTCTCCCATCCATGGCCCTGTACCAGTCTGATGTAGGCAATATCTCCCTAAAACTGTACTGGTCAGGGGCCAGTGATGCTTTTCTTCTGCTGACTAGAGACCTGTTCCATTGTGTATTACTGACCTGTTGCTCAAGCTCCAGGCCAGAGACAGGGGAACATAAACCCAGGGCCACTATGTAAGTTGATCAGGTCCTCCACATATCCAACAGCCAGTCAGTTTAAAGCTGGTAGCTATTATTTGGATCAGGGTTTGAAAGGTATTTTCATACCTCACTGCTCTCGAGGTACCAGCACAAAGGGTGTACCCACATAAAATCATACATGCATATACAAGGCACAGTCTCCAACCCTTTGGGTTTGGTTCACACCCCATTCTCCTTACTAGTATATAATACCCCTAATTCCTAACAATACAGTTCAACAAATTGTAATATTTAGTACAAACAAGAAAAGTTCCAAAACAATTCCCCACATGAGACAAGTCAAAAAGATTTTACATGCACAATTCATCAGTCTTTGCTCAGCCACACTTTCAATGTTCCTGGATCAGTCTCTACTGCCCACTTCTTTGGCGCATCCACGGGACCTTTGACTCGAGTGTGATGTGTCCAACCTTTCTTTTTGGTGCGTATTGCTGTATCTGAAGTCAATAGGATCTGGAACGGTCCTTTCCAGCTCAGGGTCAGCTTGTCCTCCTTCCATGTCCAAACCAGGACCCCGTCTCCAAGCTAGAACTTATGCCCTGTGAATCCTAAGGGAGGAGTCTGAGCAATAAGCCCTTTTAGGTGTAAAGTTTTCAGATGTTGCAATAAAGACATGACATATTTTCCTAAAAACAAATCCTTGGTCTTAAACATTGGATCCAAGGAGGAATTTTGAATCCCTTTTAGATAAGGGTTACTATACAATAACTCATAAGGTGATAATCCCACATCCCTTTGGGGTTTTGTTCTAATTCTTAATAAGGCAAGGGGAAGGCACTTGGTCCAGGGCAATTGTGTCTCTAACTCCAATTTAGTCAGTTGCTGTTTAATTTCCTTATCCATCCTTTCCACTTTACCTGATGAGGGCAGATGCCATGGGGTATATAAGTCCCATGATATTTCTAGAGCTTGGGCCACAGTTTGGAGAATCTTAGCCATGAAATGGGTGCCTTGGTCCAAATCTATCTGCTCCACCATCCCATACGCCGGAATGATATGCTCAAAGAGTACTTTTACAACTGCTGAGGCAGTTGCCTAGGCAAGGGGAAAGGCCTCCACCCATGAGGTCAGATGGTCCACTACAACCAGCAGATATTTGAGACACCCTACTGATGGCAGCTTGGTAAAGTCCACCTGTGTGCTTTTGGAAAGGCCTGATATCAGGGGGCCTTCCTCTTTTTTGGACTTGTCATTGGGCTGCCCTATTCATCTTCTGACAAACAGGACACCTGATGACCAGTTGCCTGCTATTATGTACAAGCCAGTGCCACAAACTTAGCACCACATCACACAGGCCTTGGACATCCCAATGACTGCCCTGATGTAAATGTTGGAGTACATGTCTCATACCTGCTGTGGTCAGTACCTCTCTGCCGTCAGGGAGGAGCCAGTGGCCTCTTTATCCTGTTGAGCACCAACGCTTTGGGTTTCCTGCTTCTCTTCTGGGGTAAGGGAAGGTGGAGGCATTGGAGGCAGAAATGCCAGAATTAGCACCATCATCTCCTCTGTATTTACAAATTCCTCTTCTCCAGGCCGTTTCACCTTCTCATCTGCAAAGTAGTTTCTCCTTATCTCAAATGAATCTCCTCTTTGGTGCCCCTCCACATGAATCACTGCAATATTCTTAGGTAATATAAGATTAGTTAAAATTTCAGTGACCAATGCCTGTGTGCCAATCCCTTTCCTTTGCTATTTACCATTCCCCTTTCCTCCCATATTTTCCCAAATACATGAACAATTCTCCAAGCATATTTGGAATCCGTATATATGGTTCCATTCTTTCCTTCAAGCAATTTTAGGGCTTGATTTAATGCATATAATTCACAAATTTTGAGCTAACCACTCTTTTGGCAAGAATCCAGCTTGAACCATAGTCAAATCTTCCCCATTAACAATAGCATATCCATTTTTCCTTTTCCCATTAACTATTTGTGAGGAACTATCTATGAACTATTCAGTGCCTTTCAACAAAGGGACCTCCTGCAAATCTTCCCTAATCTTAGTTTGGTAATCAATCACATTTGTACAGTCATATTCAAGGGACACATGTTCCCCAGGGGAAGCAGATAAGAACATGGCTGGATTAAAGTTATGGTCCGGTGAGAGTACCAAATCATCTCTTTCCAATAATATTGCTTCATATGTTAAAATCCTTGAATCAGTTAGCCACCTCCCAGCCCCTTTGATTCAGAATTCATTGAACCTGGTGCAGGATACTCACAATTAAACTACCCCCAAAGGTTAATTTCTGACTTTTCTTCTACCAAAAGTTCTGTGGCTGCACTAGCCTTAATTGCGCTAATACTCCTAAAGCCACATCATTTACTGTATTTACATATAAATGAAAAGCCTTTTCCAATGATGGCAAAAGTAAAACAGGAGCTGACATTTCAAAACTTTGTTCCCCTTTTGAATCCCATCGAACTATATCAGGCTTCTCTTCCAACAAATGAGTTAATAAAAGCTTAGTTAATAATGCATATTCATCAATCCAGGTTCTACAATACCCCACCAATCCTAGAGACTCTGGAGACTCTTTTTCGTTCTAGGCTTAGTAATTTGAAGAATCTCCTTCACCTATACAGGATCTAGTTTCTTTTTCCCTAAGCTTATAAAATGGCCTAAATATTTTTCCTTGCATTTCACAAATTGCCATTTGTCTTGGGAAACTCTTAATCCTTGTGCCCCTAGATTACTCAACAGACTGATAGTAGCTTGGCCAAGATCACTCTTTTTCCTCCCTGCCACAAGAGTATCATCTACATATTGTAAGACTTAACAGTAAGAAATCTATCCCAGAATGTTCACACAATTCTTACATACCCACGTAGATGTTCCATAAGTTGAACATTATACCAATCATTTTGCTTTTAAAATACCCAATACACAGAAAAATCCCAAACTACATATTGCCATAACAAAAACATTTTCAAAAGGACAAAGGCAAAAACTATTATACTTGGAGTCCCTTTAAATAATTACATCAATACAATTAATTAAAACTTCCTATTTTCACTTAAAAGAACCTGAAAAGTTCTTAAAAACATCATATTTAAACTTTTTGAAATAACCCCTTTCAAACTATAAACCACATTTCTGATCATATTCTTTAACAAAAATGCCATTATGTTTCAAAGAAACAAATATTCAGTCAATTAAACATCTTGTGAGAGCAGTCTTTAGCCTGCCCCCCCACCCCCACTCAACTTCATCAGTTTGGCGGGAACAGGAACCAAGGCCCCTGTCCACTGCTGCCTTTCCCCCCCCAATCAATTTCCTACAAAGGAATTCTTCTCAAGATTTAGGCAATCAGTTAATTTCCTTTCTTTTTCCAACTGATTCCTTCTTGATATCATTCAAGTTTCCAATTTACTCCTATAAATCAATCCTTCATAAATCTCCTGCATTCTCCTTTCCAGTTCCCTTCAGAACTTTTAAGAATCACAATACAGTGAATATCTAGATAACTCCATAAAACATAACTCAACAATGTTAACAAATTACCCAACATGTTTCAGAAGGTAACATACTGAATCAAACTAATACAGCTGCTTTTAAAAGTTTTCTTTCCTCTTTTTTTTTTCTCAGTGTTCTTCTGCTCTCTTATCTATTCAGGCAGAGCTTTTGCCAGTGTTTCGATCAGATAAGGTTTTATTGCCCTTTCCTCTAGAAGGCTCTGAAAACTTCTTTAAGGGAAAAACTTTCCCATCAGTTTAAAATAGCCAAGTTCCATTTACTTACAAATTAGTAAATCAGGTTAAAAAGTTTAAAATCACAAGCAAATTTTATACTAAGTAACATTAAAATAACCTATTCCCAAATTTCTTAATCATTGTTCTTACAACTTAACAGGGCTTTTAAATTAGCAAAACAAACTAGGGGCTTTTCCCAGGACTCCTGCCCCTGGAGAGAATGTTTCACCTTGAACATTCTTCCCTCCCAGAATCCAAACGGAGTTTCTCTAAACTTCCAAGCCCATTCAGTTCATCTCTCTGCCTTCCCAGAGAATGCCTAGATATTCCATGATTTAAGACCAATACATTCTGAGCCACTCTGAAAGAATTACTACTCTGACTGAATCCCAACTCCCAGCAATTCAGCCTGATAGTTTTCTAAGCCTGCAACACAGAGGCTTAACTCTTTATCTTTGACAAACTTGCTAACTTTTAACACAGGATAAAAAAAACAATACAAAGCAGACAAACATACATACACAGACACACATAGAACTCTTATTTTCACCTTTTACATTTCTTTTTATACCTAGCTACCATCCTGAAAAATTCTTTGGACTGCTTCTATCCCATTTTTACAACTTAGTCTGAAACCAAATTGTCAGTGGAGGCCCTTCATTACCCGCCACTGCGTAGCCAACCCCAGAGAGAGAGCCTAAGAGCCTTCCTTAGAGAGTCTGTTCCTTGAGATCAATAGCAGTCCTACACAACAATTTTAGGAGGGCTAATCCCTCGGGTCTCCCTCGACCCAGCCAATAGATCTCCAGACTTCCAAGCTCATCTCGAGAAACATGTGTTTTCCTTTCAGACTACAGCTGCCATCAGGACTCTATTTCTCCTTTTTGTCTTCAATTCTGCTTTTCACTGAGTATCTCTGCCTCAGAGATAGGAGGGAGGCTACACATTCAGAGCCAGAGATCATGGAAAAAACTATCCATGGGCGCGCCTATCCCCATTTGGGATATGCAGCCTTCTCTCCCAAAGACTCATCCCAGACCGAGACCCCAAAACTGTGAGGGATAGAAAATCCTATCCAAAATTGACTACTCAAAGATCACTCATAGAAAAGCAGAATTATTTATTAGAATCTCGAGAAGCGGACCCCATCCTGGTCTGTGAGCAAGATTCACAGCAGGAGAGAGCCACTCCCTTGAAGATGTTCACAACTTTTATACATTTCAGACAAAGAACCTCCAAAATCCCACCCTCCATAGGTTGTGATTGGTCATATTTGGTCAGTAGAATGCAGCCAACAAAGTGATTTATAACCTCTTCTTCTTTGGGCAAAGGAATGCAGCCTAGGCCTTCACATCACTGGGGCCTATAGGTCTGGTTTACGTTAGCTATAGCAGTCTCTGATCAATATGTGCTTAATCTGTAAGCTCTTCACCATATCTTACTCCATATAAATAGAATGAGCATCCAGAGTATAAGGCTGACAGTCTGATTAGAAATTGGAGAGTCCAGAAGCAATTAAATCAAGTTCAGGCTTATAGTTAGAATGGAATGCTTAGGGTACTTTTAAGATTAGAATTTATGGTTAATGTTAGGACAAATTGTAGTGTAAGGTGACGGTTATGGTCACAGTGAGAGTTAGAATGGTAAGAGTGTTAGAGTTGGAATTTCAGGTTTATGGTGAGGGTTAGAATTGAACTGTTAGAGTAATGTTAAAATTAGGATTTATGGCAAATGTTAGAACAAATTTTAGTGTAGTATAAGGATCATGGCCATGGTGAAAGTTAGAGTGGTAAGATAGTGTTAAAGTTGGAGTTTCCGGTTTAGCTTAGCATTTCTGCTATAGTGATAGAGTGATAGAGGAAGTTGGAGTCTGAAGAATAAAGGGTAGAGATAGTCTTAGGTTTATGCTTAGGGATAAGGCAAATTTAGCTTAGGATTTCTGCTATCGTAGTTTAATTAGAATAATAGAGTTGCAGCTTAAAGCAATTAAGGTTAGCTTTTGATTGAGGGTGACAGCTGAGGCAAATTTAGTGTTGAGGTTGGTATTACCTTTAGTAGTGTTACAGTTAGAGCTTAGAGTCATGAGTAGCTTTTTTTTTTTTTTTTTCTACAGTAAGAATTAGAAACAGGCGAAATTAGAGTCGGAGGTAATAAAAATTGTTAACTTTTTGTAGGGTTTATAAGTAAGTTTAATGTTTAGGTAGGGCTAAGTTAGACTTTAAGGTTACTGTTTGGCTGATTGTACATACAGGATGTGAGAGCCTGAGTTGGAGGCAGAGCTGAGTTAGTAGTCATGGGGGCAAATAGGACTTATTTTCAGAATGCTTATTAGGAAGCATAGGAGAGTTACAATTAGGATTAGGTATAATGTTTCAGTAGGATTCTTAAATTAATGTTAAAGTTGGCATTTAGATTACATCTAATTTAGTTTCGTTTAGTTTAGGAGGGCTAGTGTTCTATTCAGAGTCAGAGAAGGCGTAAAATGCACATATAGAGGATAATGCTGAAAAATTGACTAGAAATTGGATACACCTATAAGATCTGAGTCACAATCAATTAAAGTTATATAATATAACCTTATATAATATATTATATTATATATGTAATATAATATGTTATATATAATATTTAAAATATAATATAATATATATAAGCTTATAGTGAGGATTAGAATGGAACTATTTAGAGTAACGTTAAAATTAGGGTTTATGGATAAGGTTGGAACAAATCTTAATGTAGGATAAGAATTATGGCTATGGTGAGAGAGCATTAACATAGTGTTCAACTTGAAGTTCCAGGTTTAGTTTAGCATTTCTGCTATAATAGTTTAATTAGAGTGATAGGGGAAGTTAGAGTCTACAGAATAAAACCTTAGGTTTATGCTTAGAGATAAGGGCAAGTTTAGGGTTAGGATTGGCATTACAGTTAGACTATTAATATTATGTTATACTTAAAGTTTAGGATTATGACTATCTTTTACAGTATAGTAAGAGAATTATAGTAGGTTGTGCATACCCTTTGATCCAGCAGCGCTATTACTGGGCTTATATCCCAAAGAAATACTAAAGAAGGGAAAGGGACCTGTATGTGCCAAAATGTTTGTGGCAGCTCTTTTTGTAGTGGCTAGATACTGGAAAATGAATGAATGGTTGGGTAAATTATGGTATATGAATGTTATGGAATATTATTGTTCTGTAAGAAATGATTAGCAGGATGAATACAGAGAGGCCTGGAGAGACTTAAATCAACTGATGCTGAGTGAAATGAGCAGAACCAGGAGATCATTATACACTTCAACAATGATACTGTATGAGGATGTATTCTGATGGAAGTAGATATCTTCAACTTAGAGAAGATCTAATTCAGTTCCAATTGATGGACAGAATCAGCTATACCCAGAGAAGGAACACTGGGAAATGAGTGTAAACTGTTTGCATTTTTGTCTTTCTTCCCAGGTTATTTTTACCTTCTGAATCCAATTCTTCCTATGCAACAAGAAATTCAGTTCTGCACACATATATTGTATCTAGGATATACTATAACACATTTTTAACATGTATGGGACTTCCTGCCATTTAGGGGAGGGAGTGGAGGGAAGGAAGGAAAATTCGGAATAGAAGTGAGTGCAGGGGATAATGTTGTAAAAAATTACCCATGCATATGTACTGTCAAAAAAAAAGTTATAATTATAAAATTAATTTTTAAAAAATGTAAAAAAAAAAAGAGACAATTATAGTAGTTTAATTAAAGTGATTAGGGAGAACTGTAGCAATTAAGGCTAAGGATTGCAGTAAGGTTAGAATTAGGCCAAGTTTAGGATTAGGATTAAGAGTAGGGCTGGTGTTCAAGTTAGTGTTATGTCAGTTTACGGTAATGCCTAACTTTTATTCTATAGTAAGAAAATTAGAATTAGAGATGAGGTTGGAGTCTGAGAATAATTAGGGTTAGGAATAGCTTTAAGAGAGGGCTTCTTGGTAAGGTAAAGTTTAGTATTAGATTAAGTTTAAGAGTAGAGTTTAGAGTTAATGTTAGGACAAGGGTACATATAGAATCTGCATTGGAGGTGAGGTAAAGAAGGAGTTAATGGCAGCAAAAAAGGCTTCTTATCACAATGCCTATTAGAAATCAGAGATTGGATTAGAATTAGGATTATGACTAATGTTTGAATAGGTGTGTTAAGGTAATGTTAGGATTGGAGTTAATTATTAGCTTAAAAGTCAAAATTAGTTTATAATTTTATTAAATAATATAATTATTAAATAATTAAGGTTAAGGATAGGCTTAGGGTTAATATCACAGAGCAAGTTTAGGGTTAAGGTTAAGGTTAGGGATGGCATTAGAATTAGAGTGTTAATGTCGTGTTGGAGTTAGAGTTTAGGGATATGACTAGCTTTTATGCTATACTAAAAAAATTTAGAGGCAAAGTTGGAGCCTGAGATAATCAGAATTAGGGTTAGCTTTCAGATAAGTCTATAAGTAAGGTAAATTTTAGTGTTTGGATAGGGTTAAGATTAGAGTTTAGAGTTCATATGAGACTGAGAGTCTGAGATGGAGGTGGACATGAAGTAGGAGTCAGAGGCAGCAATTAAGGCTTATAATAAATATGGTTCTTAAAGAGGTACATGTAGAGTTAGGAGTAGGATTGGGGCAAATGTTTGAATGAGATTGTTAAATCGATTTTTGGCTTGGAATTAAGGGTTAATCTAGGATTCGAGGTAAATTTAGGAGTGTCAGTGTTTTATTGAGAGATAGAGATGGAGTAGAAGATGCATACAGAGGCTAAGCTTAGCTCAAAGTCTGATTAGAAATTGGAGAAATCTATATGGTCTGAGTAAGAATCAATTAAGATCAAATTTAGGTTTATGATGAGCTTTAGAATAAGACCCTAAGGGGTACTCTTCAGATTAGAATTTAGGGTTAATATTAGGGCAATGGGAAATGTAGGATTATGATTAGGGTCATGCTGGGAGGTAGAGTGTTTAGGCAATGTTAGAGTTGGAGTTTGGGGTATAGATGAGCATTTCTGCTATACTACAGTTAAAGTGATATGAAGAGTTGTAGTCTGAAACAATTAAAGTTAGGGATAGCCTTAGGGTGAGCTTTAAAATCAGATCCTAAGGGATACTGTTAATGTTAGAGTTTAGTGTTAATGTTAGGCTATAGCGTAGATACAAGGAGCTTAAAAGTGTGACTTGAAGGTAGAAATGAGGAGTCAGAGACAGCAATTAAGGCTTATTATCACCATACTTGTTAGGAGTCAGAGAAAGTATTAGGATTATGGGTAATGTTTGAATAGGAGTATTAAGGTTATGTTAGGGTTAGAATTAAGGAGTATTTTAAAAGTCAAGATTACTTTATGAGGGCTAATGTCATATTCAGAGGCAGAAACAGATTAGAAGGTACATCTAGAGAGACTGAGAGATTGATTAGAAATTGGAGACTCCGTAAAGTCTGAGTCAGAACCAATTAAGGTTAAGTTCAGGCTTTTAGTGAGTGATAGAGTGAGATACTTAGGGTTGTGTGTGTGGGGGAAGCCCAGTTTGGGGAGGCCTGGTGCAGGGAATATCAGCCAAAATACAGTAGCATTGGCTACTCTGTCCTGATTAAGAAGACCAGATCAGGAAACCAGCTGTGAAACTTCCAACACAACCACAGAAAGCAAATTGTGAGCCCCTGAACCCCAATATAACAAAGTGGGACTGGGCTAGGCCACTCAGCAGTGGAGAATCCTACAGCACCTACCCTGGTACAATTAGTGAAAAGCCCCTGTTTTCCTGCTGAGGAAGCTTAGGACAATCTTTCTTTTGCTGTAAGAGCAGACCTCAATCTTTAATAATGAATAAAAAACCAAAAAGAGCTCTGACCATAGAGAGCTACTGTAGAGATAGGGAAGACCAGAATACAAATCCAGAAGAGAACAGCAAATACAAATTGTCTGCAGATGAAGTCTCAAAGGGGAATATAAACTGGTATCCAGTTGAAAAAATTGGAATAATTAAAATGTGATGTAAAAGGTGAAAGAGAAGAAAAATGCAGGAGAATTATGAAAGTTTTTTTTTGGGAAAAGCCAATACCTTGGAAAAGGAAGCATAAAAATTGAAGAAAACAACTCCCAACTCCTTAAGAATAGAATTGGCAAAATAGAAAAAAAAAATTCATTGAACAAAACAACTCCTTTAAAAGTACAATTGGCCAAATGCAAAAGGAGGTTAAACAAAAACAAAAACAAAAACAAAAACCAAAAAAAAACCTAACTTAAGAAAATAATTCACTAAAAATTTGAATTGGAAAAGTGGAAGTGAATGATTCAATGAAAAATCAAGAATCAGTCAAACAAATCAGTAAATTAAAAAAAAATTAAAAATAGAAGAAAATATAAAATGCCTCATTGGAAAAACAACTGACTTGGAAAATAGATCCAGAAGAGGTACTCAGAATTATTGGACTACCTGAAAGACACAATGAAAAAAAAGTCTAGATTATATCTTTCAAGCAATCATCAAGGGAAACTTTCCTGACATCTTAGAACCAGAGTAAAGTAGTTATTACCTCCTGAAAGTGAATACTCCAAAGAATATTGTAGCTAAATTCCATAATTATCAGATCAAGGAGAAAATACTGCAAGTAGCCAGAAAGAAATAATTTAAATATTAAGGATCATGATCAGGATAAACCAAGACTTAGTAGCTTCCATATTAAATGATTAGAGGGGGGAGGCTAGGTCACGCAGTGGATAGAGCACCAACCTTAAAGTCAGGAGGACCTGAGTTCAAATCTGACCTCAGACACTTAAGACTTCCTAGCTGTGTGACCCTGGGCAAGTCATTAAACCCCAACTGCCTCAGCAATTAAAAAAAAAATGATTAGAGGGCCTAGAATATAATATTCTGGAAGCAAAGGAACTTGGATTACAAATAAGAATCAATTAGCCAGCAAAATTGCACATTATCTTTCAGGAAAAAATATGAACATTCAATGAAATAGGGAATTTTCAATCGTTTCTGATGAAAAAATCACAACTGAACAGAAAACTTGATCTCCAAATACAAGATTCAAGAGAAGTATAAAAGGGTAAATGGGAAAAAATGCTTTTAAACATAACAATTTTACATTCCTATATGATAAGAAGATATATGTAACTCTTGTGAACTATATCTTTGTTAGGGCAGTTAGAAGGGTATATTTAGAGGGTGTCATTATAAGTTGACGTTAATGTGATGATTTAAAAAAGAAATTGGTGTGGAAAAAGAATTGTAATAAGAGAAGAAGAAAGGGGAGGTAAAATGGAATAAATTACAACATGTGAAGAGGTACAAAAAATATATTATACTTGAGGGGAAAATGGGAGGAGGATGTACATTTGATCTCATCAGATTTGGCTCAAAGTACTTAGTCTGATACATTTATCTTACCCCATAAGGTAGTAGAAGGAAAAAGGAGAAAGGAAAGGAGGAGGCTAATAGAAGAGAGGACAAATGCTAGAGTTTCTCTCTAGTGCCAGGAGAACCCCAGAGCCAGCTGAAGTTTTGTCATAGGCAAGGATTGGGTGAGACTGGGACTCAGAAGGAAAAGTGAAGATAGGAGTCCACTTTATTGATCAATACCAAGCACTTATTTACCATAGGGTTACATAAGACAGAGTATATAGGGCACATGTGTTACTTATTCAGGAATTTTTTTGTTAGGGAATGGGACCTATCAGGACCTATATCTTAAGTCAAATAGTATATGACAGTATTTTGTCATATTTATGACTTACAAGGACATCCTGAAACTGCAGATGGTCAGAAATCCTGGTGTGTAGAAGGCCACAGATAGTGGGGGAACTCTGGGTGAGATATAAGACTCTTAAACTCAGAGGAAACCTGCTGACAATGTTTGGTTCAGCTCCCCATCTCACTTAAGGGCTCTCGACCTTCCTGAGAAGTCAGAGGGCGGTGACAACCTGTGTTCTCATTAAAGTGGAGTGATACTAAGTGAGTTGATACTAAGTGAGTGATACTAAGCAAGTTGCTTTTGTAGTCTTGCATGTGCAGTATATAGTTAGCACATGCACAGTGTTGCTTTGGTTATATAAGAGTATTAGAGTATATAAGACTGAGAGAATTTAGAATAAATGGACTCCATGTTTGACCTTTCATGTGAGACCCACCTCATCACTCCTCTTCTAAGACCAAAGACTTGGACTGGTATTGAGTTCCTCCAGAGAACTAGTATGGACACAACACTGGTGCCAACTTTCAAACTTATTCCTATATTGACCTTAGGAAATAGGTAGGGGTTATCTAACATTAACTACTAAATACTAAGACACTTTCTTTATTCCAAGGCACTAATTGGTGCTTGTAAATCCAGGAGATAGAAAAGGCTTGTCATGTCTCTTAACTTCCCAAGAAACTGCCAGCCCATAGGGCAGATGGAAAAGCCAGTCTGGACTTAGCAGAATTTCCAGCAACCAAAAGGTATTTTTCCCCTTTGTTTGCTAGTCCTCTCACTGATCACAGATCTCTACAGGTAAAGGAAGAAAGGGATAAGAAAGGGATAGGGGGCTGAAAAAAGGGAGGATAGATTGAAGAAGTGGTGATCATAAGCAAAACATTGGTGAGGAGGGAAAGGATGAAAAGGTACCATAGATAATGAAGAAATATCAATACTAAACATATATGCTCCAAGTGGCATAGCATCCACATTCTTAGAGGAGAAGTTAAGTGAGTTGCAAGAAGAAATAGAGAGCAAAACTATGCTAGTGGGGGATCTCTACCTTCCTCTTTCAGAACTAGATAAATCTAACTGCAAAATAAACAAGAAAGTTAAAGTGGTAATTAGAATTTTAGAAAAGTTAGAGAAAATTGAATGGGAATGGAAAGGAATATGCATTTTTCTCAGCATTATATATATAGCACCTATATAAAAATTGATAATATAATAAGACATAAAAACCTCACAAATGCAGAAAGGAATAAATAGTAAATGCATCCTTTTTCAGATAATGATGCAATAAAAATTATGTAATAAAGGGTCATGTAAAAATAGACCAAAAAGTAATTGAAAAGTAAGCAATCTAATTCTAAAGAATGATAGCAGAAACAACAAAAGATTAGAGTGTAGGGTTAATGTTAGGGCAATAGGAAGTGTAGGGTTATAGTTAGAGTTATAGTGAGAGTTACAGTGTTAAGGTAATACTAGAATTGGAGTTTCAGGTTTAGATTAGCATTTCTGTTATGATAGATTAATTAGAGTGATAAGGAAAGTTCAAGCCAGAAGCAGTTAAAGTTAGGGGTAGTCTTAAAATTAGGAGTAAAGTTAGGGCAAGTTTAGGGTTAGAGTAATGGTTAGGGTTATGTTTGACATTAGAGTTGGAGTGTTTGTGTTGTTTGAGAATTAGAATTTAGAGTTATGACTAAGATTTATGCTCTAGTAATAAAATTAGAATCAGAAGTTAGAATCTGATGTAAACAGATAGGGTTTGGATTAGCTTTAGGTTAGGAATTATAGGTAAAATCAGTTGAGTGTTTGTGTAAGATTAAGATTAGAGTTTAAAGTAAATATTAGGCCATAGGAACATACAGAAATTTGAGAGTCTGATTTAGAAGTGGAGGTGAAGTAAGAGTCAGAGCTGTTGGAGGCACAGGTATGGTTAGAATAAGGATTAAGGCTAATGTTTTAGTAGTAATATTAAGATAATAGGCTTGGAGTTTATGGTATATCGGAATCAAATTTACTTTAGGATGACTACCACCCTCTTTGGAAGCAGTGATGGAATAGGATGTGCAGTTAAGGCAGAGTCTGATTACAAAATGAAGATACCTGGTGTGTCCAAATCAAAACTAATTTAGGTCAAGTTCAAGCCTATGGTGAAGGTTTGAGGAGGACAATTAGGGTAATGTTAAGATCAATGTGTATGGTAAATGCTAGGGCAATGGGAAGCATAGGGTTTTGATTGGGATCATGGTGAGAACATGGTAATGTTAGAACTGGAGTTTTTGGTTTAGATGGTGTTTCTGTTATAATAGTTATATTAAAGTGATATGGAGAGTTGCTGTGGGAAACAATTACAATTAGGGATAGGTTTAGGATTAGTGTTATTGCTAGGGCAAGTTTAGGTTAGGGTAAAGGTTAGTATTGGCATTAAACTGTTGATATTGTTTTTTGAGTTAGAATTTAGGATTGTAAGTAACTTTTATATTATAGTAATAGAATACTATTATCTTAGTAATAGGATTAGAATCATAGGCAAGGATGAAATCTATTCTAAATAGGATTTGGAATACTTTTAGGATACGGCATTTATAGTGAAAGGAAGATTTATATTTTATATTATCCCCCTAAACTCACATTAGCAACGCACACTTCTGGCACTGGGCTGAGGCGGTGTAGACAGAGTGTGAGGTGATACCGAGGTGAGGTGAGTTCCCAGGCCAGGGTGTGTGGTGTGAGGAAGGGAGAGAGATGCAGAAGATGGAGAGCTGATGGCCCGCGGCCTTGTAAAGTAACGGAAGCCACCACAACAGACAGGCATGAGGGATGTACAGTGCATGCTGTGCATGTAACAAGTCCCAGCTTGACTCTATCATTGTCATTATGCTGTAATGACAATGTTACGGCTTCCTCTCTAGCTATTGCCACCTAGAGTGAGGCTCCTAGTACCAGGCTGTGGCCCTGTATCCATAGTGACCTCATGTCTGGCTGTTGTGGTCATCAGTTTTATCATTGTGTGTATGTTCTGTAGTTTCATAAAGAGATGGAATATTGCTAACATATGTCATCAACTTATAATCACTGGGGGTCTGACCTTAGTGCCCCCCCCACTTATCCTGAATATGAAGGGGTGCAGAGCTGGTGTACTCTTCATCCCCCTCCAGATTCTTAAGGTCCCCATACACTTGTGCAGCTTCAAGTCACATGATGACCTCCCCCAGAAGCCCCAATGTATGATTTGTCACTGAAGCTCATTCTGCACATACAACATATGGCGCAGTTATATACATATATGCACAGTCTTGCCTGCGATTATGATAAATTACCAGTGAAGCACGAACGATCATGCAGCCCTGGATCATGAGAATTGATCCCAGGATTCAGAGGAAGCCAGGGCATTTGGGAGGTGACTTGTGTGCAGGGAAGGTCTGAAGCAGGAGAGAGAGTGTGGGAAATGGAGGCATCACAGCACAGAGGCAGCTTGGAGGAAGTTGGGCATTGCAGTCTGTATGTGTCTGTGTGGGCAAAGTTATTGCTGGTATATTGTTTTTGTAGCGCTGTATATACTAATAGCAATTTGGAATCCCTCAGAAATAATGATGTCAAGAAAAAGAAAAATTGACTTGGAGTGTAGAATATTCAAAGAACAGTGGACTTATGATTACTTTTTCATGCAGTATAAGGAAAGAGCTGTATGTCTGATATGGCAGAATATAATGTCTGTGTTCAAAGAATATAATTTGCATCGACACTATGAAACTCAACATAAAGATAAATATGATTGTTTGGAGAAGTGAGAAAAGATAAAATATTAAAACCGATAAATACAATGACAACTAAGCAAAATATTTTTGTGGAAAAAATTACCCATGTATATGTACTGTCCAAAAAAAAATTATAATTATAAAATTAAAAAAAAAAAAAGAATGCCTTCTTTCTGTTGCCAAAGAGATGTGTCCAGAGAAGGCTGATTTATTTAGTACAGTGAGTCTTTCAGGACTTACAATTACATGGAGGATTGAAGAAATGGGAGACAATCTGCATCAGCATTGGCAAAGCTCCAAAAAAAATTTTCATAATTTTCCTTGGCACTTGACGAAAGCAATGATGTTCATGATTCTGCACAACTTCTAATTTTTATTTGAGGGATGAATGATTTTTTTGAAGTCATAGAAGAGCTTGCAGGAAAGGATATCTCTGAAAAGATTTGTCAAATTATGAATGGTTTGGAGCTGGACTGGGCTAAACTAGCCAGCGTGACAACTGATGGTGTCCCTAGCATGGTGGGGTCTAGGAAAGGAGTAATTGCTTGTATTAACCAAGAGATGGACAAATATAACCATTCTCATCCAATAGCCATACACTGCCTCATCCACCAATAAGCGCTGTGTAATAAATCACTGAAGTGGGACTCTGTTATGAAAATTGTGGTATCTTGTGTTAACTTCATTAGAGCTAATGCAATAAATCAATTTCAGGAATTTCTGTCTGAGCTAAATGTTGAGTATGAAGATGTTCTATATCACACAGAAGTCCATTGGCTGAGTCGAGGGAGAGTTTTGAAACGTTTCTATGACTTACTTCCACAGATTACAACTTTTCTGCTTTCAAAAATCAAATAAGTACCTTAATGATGCAGAATGGAAATGTCACCTTGCCTTTCTGAGAGATGTAACAGAGCTACTCAACAATTTCAATATGCAACTTCAAGGAAAGGGGAAGCTCATCTGTGATATGCAATCACATGTCAAAGCATTTGAAGTAAAATTAGGCCTCCTTATCAAACAAGTGAAAGAGGAAAACTTCTGCTATTCCCCACAACTCAAAATCTGTTAGCAGAAAAACCGCTGATTGCATTCCCCAAAAAAACATGTGTGGATTCATTGGAAAAATTGCAAAAGGAGTTCCAATTTAGATTTAAAGAGCTTCATCTCCATGAACAGGACATACAGCTTTTCCATAACTCATTTTCTATTGACATTGAAAATGTGGATACAGTTTACCAAATGGAACTGGCTGAACTGCAGAATTGTGACTCTCTGAATGATGCATTCAAGTCACAGCCTTCATAATTTCTATGCATCTCTCCCCTCTGAGACATAGCCTTATCTCAGGAACCATGCACTCAAAATGGCAACCATCTTTGTCAGCACTTATGTCTGTGAACAGACTTTTTCTAAATGAAACATTTGTTATCTCCAATCAGATCAAGACTAATGGATGCACACTTGCATCACTTGTTACGACTAGCAGTGACAAATATGGAACCATCTCATTAGCCAAAAGCAGGCCCATAGTTCCCATTGAAATACTGGTAAGTTTGTTGATTTAACTTTACTTCATTTTTAAATATTGTATTTCTTCCTGTTTTGTTTCTTCACTTCAAAATAAGATATATGCAGCATGTATAGGAATTTGTTCATAGTTTTTGTTTTTAACTATAGTCTGGCCCTCCAACAGTCTGAGTGACAGTGAACTGGCCCCCTATTTAAAAAGTTTGAGGACCACTGGTTTATAACATGAAGTTGAGAGTCTGAGTTAAAGGGGTAGATGAAGTAGGAGTGAGTAGCAGCAATTAAGGATTGTTATCAGAATAGTTGTTAGGAGGCACAGGTAGAGTTAGAATTAGGATTGCAGGTAATGTTTGAGTAGGAATGTTAACATAATATTAGGATTAGAGTTAAATATTGGTCCAGGAATTAAGATTAATTTAGGATGGCTAGTGCCTCACTCAGAGCCAAGGGATGGAGTAGTTGTATCCAGAGGGTAAGACTGAGAGATAGATTAGAAACTGGAGAAACCTGTAGGGTTTGAGTCAGATGCCATTAAGGATAAGTTTGGATTTATGGTGAGTATTAGAATGGGAAGTTTAGGGTACAGTTAAGATTAGAGTTTAGGGTTGTTAGAGCAATGAGAAGTATTAGGGTTTATGGTTACGATGAGAATTAGAATGTTAAGGTAGTGTTAGGTTTGGAGTGTGGGGTTTAGATTATTTTTTCTGCTATTGGAAGTTAATTAGAATGATAAGGAGACCTCCAGTGTAAAGTAGTTAAAATTGGGGATAGGTTTAGGAGGGTTAGGGTTAAAATTAGGACAAATTTAGGGTTGAGTTAGAGGTAGCTTTTTGCTAGGATTTACAAATAAGGTAAGGATTTTTGGGGGAAGGGGGTAGGGTTAAGATTAGAGTTTAGGGTTAATATGAGACCGAGAATCTGAGGGGGAAGGGAAGGTGAAGGAGGAGTCAGGGGCAATAAGTAAGGCATGTAATTTAAATGGTGGGGATAAATTAGGAGTAAGGCTAATATTTGAATAAGAATGTTAAAATTATGTTTGTGTGGAAGTTAAAGATTAATATAAACATAATTTAGAAGGGCTAGTGTCTTATTTAGAGGCAGAAATGGAATAAAATGCACATCCAGAGAGTAGGGCTGAGAATGTTATTAGGAACTGGAGACACTTGTAAGGTCTGAGTCAAAAGCATTTAAAGTCAAATTCAGGGTTTTGGTGTTGGTTAGAATGACATGGTTACAGGATACTGCTGAATTTAGACTTTAGAGTTAATGTTAGGGCAATGGGAAGTGTATGATTATAGTTAAGATCTTGGTAAAAGTTAGAATATTAAAGTAGTATTAGAGTTTCATGTTTAGATGAATGCTTCTGCTGTAGTTAGTTATTGGAATCATAGGGAGAGTTGAAGTATGAGGCAATTAAGGTTAGAGATAACTTTAGGATTAGGTTTAGATTTAGGACAAGTTTAGGGTTACAGTTAAGCTAATATAGCTGAAATGCTAATCTACACTTGAAAATCCAGCACTATTTTAACACTCTGATTCTAACCTTGATTCTAATTGTAAAGCTACTCTCTGATTTGTTTTAACACTAATTCTAAAGTCTAATCTTAACAAGACTCTAATCATCTAATTCTAACCAGTACCATAAATCTAACCTTGACCCTAATTGGCTTTAATTCAGATACTATAGATGTCTCTAATTTCTAATCAGATTTTCACCTTAACCCTCTGTATGTGCTTCCTTTTCCATCCCTCCTTCTGGATAATATACTAGCAATCCTAAACTAATTCTCTTAGACTAACCCTAAACCCTAATCCTAATCCTAAATCTATATGAGTCTCCTAACAAATACTTTGATAATAAATCTTAACTGGTCCTTCTTCAGAATCTCTTTTTTTTCCTGCATTATCTTTTTGCTTAACATTTACCCGAAATCCTAATCTTAACCCTACCAAAGCCCTAAATCTAACTCAAGTTTATCAAGCAGAAGGAACAGGTGAGAGGATCTCTATATTATTATATAAAGAATCATTAACGAGAAAAGGATCTTATAGAATGGCCTTGCTATCTTGTACCAATCTTGTCCAAGCTTTAGTTCTTTTCACTTGGAATCCTTGTTTCCCATGGAATACTCATCTGAACATTTTTTTTCAATTGTGCAAGTCACAACCCACAACATTATTACACTGTGTATTACACTGGGGACACCTAGTATGCTTGGGATTTCTTCTAGATATCTTCAAACTGTAGATGATACTAACTTCATTTCTGAAAAGTGTCTTGGACAAAATGGAGCACTTTAACTAACCTATATTACTTGTCCCTATGCATTTCCTATAATATATCTCTCTGATATATTTCTCTATGCTTCTTATTATTGATAATATGTTTTAGACTATTCATCTTTACTCTGTAACTGGCAGCTAAATTGTCTACAGACATTATAGGAACTACTGCTTCTTAGTATCTTTTGCTCTCTTTCTGAAATGCATGGGGATTGAGAGCCAGTTTATATTTTTCACTGATTCATGTGTCGCTATGACAAAAGATTCCATTACTAAAATTGTCATTACTTCTGGCAATACTTTTATTTGTACTTAACTAGCTGGTCCTCAAAAAATAGACATAGTCTATTACTAGCATCATAATTGAAGCCTTTCTGGAAAGTATAGATAATTTCATGAATTGAGATGTCCACTCTCCCCACAAATTATCATCTGGTGGCCAGTATTATGATTATGACTCTCCAAACTTACCTACACTATTGTCAGCTAATGCTCAAGTTATGAAGATATAGTTTTGTTGTTATTATTCAGTCATTTTTCAGTTGTGTTAGACTTTTTCTTACCTATTTGGTGTTTTCTTGGCAAAGATACAGGAGTGGTTTACCCTTTCTTTCTCCAGCTCATTTTACAGATGGAGAAACTAAAACAAACAGGGTTAAGTGATTTGCCCAGGGTCACACAACTAGTAAGGTCTGAGACCAGATTTGTACTTCAGAAAGATGAGTCTTCTTGATTCCAGGTCTAAGACTTTAGCCACTGTCACCCAGCTTTCCTGAATTATATTATGATGAAGCATTGAAGTAGGAAGACAATCTTTAGAACAAAAGAAAAAGACAGAACCCCCCCCTAAATATAATAATCTGTCATCTATTCTATATCCATTGACTTTCTCACAATTGCAAGACCACTTTGAGCAATAAAAAATAGAATGCTATGACCAAACTTCTTCCTAATGTGTGCTTAAACCTCTAGAGGGCAGCATGGTCTTAAAAAGAAATTCTTTTCAGCTACCTCTTGGATTTTGTTTAAATAGCCAATCATATTCAATTGAAAAGTTTATCTTCTTTTTAAATGACTTTCCTAAATTTCATTAAAAGTACTAAAGAGTAGCTAATTTTTTTTTCTGTTTAATTTTTAGTTACAATCATAGGAACAAATTTTACCAAATAAAAAGTATTTATTATAACACACAAAACTGATAATAACCTTGGAATGGAAATCACTAGAGATGTTTTTAAAAACTCCAGTGAGATTGTATGGTGTAAATATCATTTGTCTTCAATATTGTAAATCCTAACCATACCTTTGCATTTTTTCCTAAACAGGAAGTGGTACTAGAGAGGAAAGACTCTCTTACCTGCTTGGCCTACACTCTTAATTTCCTCATCTCTAACTCTGAGCTACTAATGCAATACCAACATACCAATCTTCCCTTTCACTCTCTTTCCTTTTGTTTCTCTTAGGAATTTTTCCCCCATAACACCTTTCTCTTCCCTGCATACCATATAATCAACCTTTGCAGAAGGATGGTAGAACACTTGAACAATAAAGCTCCTCATATATTGCCTGACATTCCACTTGTCTCTCAGTATCACATTTCTCATTTCCTTACCTTAAAGTACTTCATGTGTGCACTTTATCCACACCTCATCTTTATGTGCTTTTTGAATATTCCCCTTTCCCTGGTATTTGTCAATTAATTAGAAAAGAACTGGATTGAATCCCAATTATATTACTTATTATGTTTGTGGTTTAATTTTTTAAAATCTATCTTATTTAAATATTTTCAAAAGTAATCTGGATTGCATAAATCCTTTGGGTGAATAAAACAATTTCAACTATGTACAGAATTATGTGAAAACATGACTATGATAGGAATAATATATTTTTCATGGAAATTAGAAGTTTTTCCCTAGCAGATATTGATACTGTTTTCAAGACTACATTGGCCCGGGGAACTAAAACTTTAACTATTGTCATAGCTTCCTTATGAATAGTATAATAGATTCCATTTCCGGGGGAATTCAGGAGCTTCTTGCTCAAGCTTTTTACTGGCAAGCTAGCCAGTACAGACAGAAAATATTCTTCCCCCCACCCACAGTCCTTTGACTAGCTAAACCTACTTTTGTTGGCTGTTAGATGGACTCCAAGTGTCTCATTTAATTTCAATTCTGAACATAAACCACCTGACAGGCCTGAGTTAGGTCCAATCTATAACATAAGTGCTACATTTAAAAATAAAAAAATATATTTTCCTTTGCTAAATTATAATTAATAAATTTCATATAACATTCTTTTTCCTGAGTAACTATGTTGAAAAATCAGCAAGCAAATGAATGCATCACTTACCTATAGTATTGCCTAATAGAAACTTGCAGCCATAATTCTTTTAACTAGTTTACATTTCTTTTGAGATGAATGCTACTGATAGTGGGCTCATCTGATTCATTAATATCTGATTAGAATTGAGTTCTTTTTAATTTTAATTTTTTTTTTATTTTTACAAAAATTTTATACATAGGTAATTTTCCAGCATTGACAACTGCAAAACCTTTTGTTTCAACTTTTCCCCTCCTTTCCCCCACCCCTTCCCCCAGATGGCAGGTTAACTAATATATGTTAAATATGTGAAAGTATAAGTTAAATACAATATATGTATACATGTCCAAATAGTTATTTTGCTGTACAAAAAGAATCGGACTTTGAAACAGTGTACAATTAGCCTGTGAAGGAAGTAAAAAATGTAGGCAGACAAAAATATAGGGATTGGGAATTCTATGTAGTGGTCCATAGTCAACTCCTAGAGTTCTTTCGCTGGTTCATTACTGCTCTATTGAAACTGATTTGGCTCATCTCATTGTTAGAGAAGGCCTCATCCATCAGAATTGATCATCATATAGTATTGTTGTACTCCTGTTCCTGGTCCTGCTCATTTCACTCAGCATCAGTTCATGTAAGTTCTCCAAGCCTTTCTGAAATCATCCTGTTGGTCATTTCTTACAGAACAATACTATTCTATAATATTCATATGCCACAATTTATTTAGCCATTCTCCAATTGATGGACATCCACTCAGTTTCCAGTTTCTGTAGAATAGAGTTCTAATGTAGACTTTACTCAATAGAAAGCTATCTAGATCTAATTTTAATGATCATCTCAACTAACAAATACATAATCAAGAAGATCTTAAAATTTTATTAAAATTCAGGTCTTTAAATAAAATTCTTTATTAAAATTAGTTAATCTTCATTAACATATTTAAAAAAACAATGTTCATTTTAATTAGCATGCATTTTCTTTGCTTTATTGTATTTTAAATAATTCAGATGAACTTGATAGTTAAGTCCTTCTCAGAAGAACACCATAAGGACAATGAAAATGCTCAGTTACCGTTCATTTTGTAACCCCCAAGTTTCTACTGTGAACCCCAGAATTTTCTAGCCCTCAGTCTTATTTTATCTTTTTTCTCCACTTTGTGTCAGCAACGCAGTTTAACTTGAATGATATGGAATATAACCTTTGAAGTATTTTAAAAGGATGGCAGATCCCTTGGAGAAGAAATAATTTTTGCTCTCTATAATATAGAAAATTTTTCTCACAGAATTTGTCTTCTGCAAAATCATGACACACACATACACACAATTTTAGTATATAAAAAGCATAAGAAATTCTCATTTACTAGCTTAGTAAAATGTAAAGATTAACAGTCTCAAAGTTTTTGTAAAAATGAGGAATAGTGTTACAGTATCCCAGAGATCCAATTAGGAATTTGTATAGATGGAATGGGGTGGGCAGCAAATCACAGGACAACATTGTTAAGGTTGGGAAGGGACCCCAAAAGGTTGGGTACATAGACCAATGTTGCAAGGTGTCTCAAAAGAATTTGCAGGCTTGAACCCACATACAAGTCAAGTTGCAAAATTTATTGTAGTTCTCATGCCAATGGAAGCAGACTAAATTAGTCCAAAGATTTTAGTAAGGAACCCGAAGCAAGGAGACAAGTTCTTCATGTTAGTGATATGCTAATTTTATGGCCTAGAGGTAGAACTGAGGAGTGGTCTCAGGAATTTGGTTATCACTGACCAGCAGACCTAAGACTATCCTAAAATCAGAAGACTTTACAAGCATTGACAGACAAGATTGTCAGAACAATAGTTAAGAGTCTCAGGATCACTAATCTTCCCTAAAGTTTTAGGGAAGAAATATTATTATATTCCTAGGCCAGAAGACTTTTATAATCATTGACAGAACAATAGCATTTTTAGAATCAGAGGGCTTCAGGATCACAGATTCCAAAGCTAAAAGATTTAGAATAGCTGACATTGTTAGAACAGAAATACGTTAAGGTTAGGGGACCTTAAAATTATTGATATCTCCCCTAGAAGCTATATTCTATCATTTTCAACTTTCTGTGCTATAGTTAAAATTCTGGGAAGATTTCTCAAAAAGTCTACTTTTTTTCTGGGGACTTCAGCTCTGGCCAAGCTGAGGGCTACACAAAAAAGTTAGCTAATTAAAATTAAAATAACATCTTAGTAAATTCTCAAAGTTTTGAGAGTAATGATTAAGAAGTTTAGCAATTAATCATTTTAAGATTGCAAGAAAAATTCCTGAAACATTAGGAATAATTTCAGGAATTTACCATTTTGAAACAAAAGAAAAAATAAATTAGGTAAATAGCAACTTTTTGCTAATCTTTCCTTGACTCCTATCTTGTCTGGAGTCTGCTTCTGCTCCTTTGGGAAAGCACCCCAGAAGATATTAAAGGACCCTCTCCACTCCACTCCTGAAGTCCTAATCTCAGTTGTGGGGATTTCTAACAAGATCAATATAGCCCAAGTCCCTCTGTTTGCTAACTTCTTTCATCTCAGATCAGATTAAGAAAAGAGAATGCTAAAGCACTGTAGGGAAACTCAAATTCTGCCTCACCTGTAGAAATAGGGGAAGCATCCATGGGGACCCCATACAACCTTGCCCAAATACCTCCCCAACCCAGCTTAGGGGAATGGGGATGGAATAGGTTCCATGGTCAGAATTCCCTGAGTCTCACACCTGAAACTACCATCAAAGGGAGATCCTGGAACCAGTTACCCCAGTCTTCAGTAGGTTCTGTCCAAGAATTGCCTGGGAAGAATCTGGGTACCCAGGCACCACCCAGCTTGGCAGTGTGAGGTAAGAAAGCCAATCAGCCTCTGCATTTGGTAAGTCCACCATTCTCTATTTCAATTGTGGATGTGTATTAGCTATGTGATTTGTGAGAAATTATTTTATCTCGGCCCAATTTTCTAGAAATAATAATTGTTGTTGTGAAAATCACACAATTTGCAAAAGTGCTTAGCATAAAATATGCTATATCAATGTTAACTGCTTTATTAGATTTAATTGCTTCATATTTGATAACTGTAGGTTTTTAGATATGACCAACATACAATGCCAATGTTGAAATAAACTAACAAATACATGATCAAGAAGCTCTTAAAGTTTTATTAAAATTCAGGTCTTTCACCAGTAGGTAATCTTCATTAACATATTAAAAAAACAATGTTCATTTTAATTAGCATGCATTTTCTTTGCATTATTGTATTTTAAATAATTCAGATGAACTTGATAGTAAAGTCCTTCTCAGAAGACCACCATAAGGACAACGAAAATGCTCAGTTACTGTTCATTTTATAATCCTCAAATTTCTACTGTGAACCCCAGAATTTTCTAGCCCTCAATCTTTTTTTAAATCTTTTTTCTCCATTTTGTGTCAACAACACAGTTTAACTTCAATGATATGGAATATAACCTTTGAAGCATTTTAAAAGAATTTAGTTTAAAAAACTAAAAGAAGGCCTCTCCAGAAGTAGGAGAATAGTGTATAGAGGAAAGAGAGTTTTTCTCTTTCTTCCCTTTTCCTTTCTTTCCTGAAAATATACTCAGTTCAGTGAAATTTGTTATTTGAGATATGATAATAAAAGCAGTTTTAAAGGAGCTCTAATTAAAGCCCCCTAAAGAGATATGTAAATTGTAATCTATTTGCACTGATAGTGTTACCAGAAGAGTTTGGGAACTTTAGGAAAACAGAAAAGCTGTTTGCTGCTACTTAAAAAAACTATGGCTTACTAACAGCCTGTTTCTGAATTATCTGAGGACTCTGTCAATAAAAACTGGCACCTTAACCTTTTTCCTGGCTCACAAAACAGAAATGATTTGCGTTAATTGGAAAATAACCACATTGCAATTCAGTTTGTCTAGGACATTTAATCTGAATCTAGGGAATCTCATGAACTAAAGTTGTCATTTTTAAAATCTGTTCTATCTCAATTTTAAGAATTGTCTTGTTTTCTCCCTAAAACAAAAGGGAAACTTATTTAAAGGAATAGAAACTATAGCTAGGACTATTTGCCTATTAGGAAAATTCTAAAATTGTTAACTAAGTTATTTGGACTTATTGTCATCATGTTAAATCTAAAATTGGGAATTACTATGTGTGGAACAAGAGGGATAAGGTGAAAACCTTATCAGTTCATCTCCAAGTATGAGGTGTGCAATACTTTTTTCCCCTTCACAGTATAGGGGGAGGTATCAAAAAGCACAGCCAAATGAAAGCACGCAACCGCAAGCTCAGCCCCTTCTCTGGGGTTTATGTCAAATCCTCTTAATTTGTAAGCTTGCTAGTTTTCTTTCAAGATAAGGAATTAGTAATTAGTATTAATTAATTAAATTAGTAAACACAAGGAATGTGTTTACTAAAAATCTATAAGCTTGTTTAATGATTGGTCCTTTGCACAAGGGTAAGTTTAAACATATATAACGTTAAACAAAAATCTCATGTGTTTAAGCACTAGTAACTTTTAAAATAATGTATCTAACCCTAAGCTGTGATTAGTAGAATTTACTATTAGAGATAAAATCTCTTGGATTTTATCTAAAATATCCAAATATCTGTAATTGATAGTCTTTTGAATTTTGAATTTGATTGCCTGATCATTAAGTCAGTAATCCACCATCCCAGAGAAATGCCATAAGTTGCTCAGAAGAATGAATGCCTTCCTGAACTGTCATAGATGGATGTCTTATCTGGGCAAGAGTTGGGAAGAGTTGGGAGGACAATCTTGGCCTCTGCTTAAGGTGGGATCCTTTTGACTCAGTTTCCCAGTTCTCACCTGATTATTCCTGACTCTGACCATGAAGTGGAATTATTACTGCATGATTGTTTGTCAAACAGAGCTAAGGATACTTTATCCTGTCATGTATTTGCACTCAGGCTGAAACCTAAAGTCCTGTTTTGACACTATTATAATCATGCCCCTGCTTTTTCCTCTTATAGCCAATTTCTATAATCAGACCAAATAGGAGAAGCCATGAGCCCAATACAAGTATCCCAGGGTACACAATGGGTTTTCTACCTTAGATCTTTTTATTGTTTTTTTTTATTATAGCTTTTTATTTACAAGATATATGCATGGGTAATTTTTCAGCATTGACAATTGCAAAACCTTATGTTCCAACTTTTCCCCTCCTTCCCCCCACCCAGATGATAGGTTGACCAATACATGTTAAATATGTTAAAGTATAAATTAAATACAATATATGTATACATGTCCAAACAGCTATTTTGCTGTACAAAAAGAATTGGACTTTGAAATATTGTGCTATTAGCCTGTAAAGAAAATCGAAAATGCAGGTGGAAAAAAATAGAGGAGTTGGGAAGTCTATGTAGTGGTTCATAGTCATCTTCCAGAGTTCTTTCACAAAAAAAAAAAAAAAAATATATATATATATATATATATATATATATATATATATATATATATATATACATATATATATGATCCTGTTCATCTTACTCAGCATCAGTTCATGTAAGTCTCTCCAGGCCTTTCTGAAATCATCCTGCTGGTCATTTCTTACAGAAAATAATATTCCATAACATTCATATACCCCAATTTATTCAGCCATTCTCCAATTGATGGGCATCCAATCAGTTTCCAGTTTCTGGCCACTACAAAGAGGGCTGCCACAAACATCTCTTTCCCTTCTTTAAAATCTCTTTGGGATATAAGCCCAATAGTAGCACTGCTTGATCAAAGGGATCACAGTTTGACAACTTTTTGAGCATATTTCCAAATTGCTCTTCAGAATGGCTGGATGTATTCTGCAATAGTTAGTAGATTGAAACTTATATAGTAGGAATCCCTTTAGAGCCTACTCAAGAGAGTAACTGAAGAAAATTGTTAGCCCAACTAGAATGCCAACTTGTGGCTAATTCAGATTTTATCCTTGGTTAATTAAGACCATTTTCCTGGTTAATGATAACATTTTTGATTCACAAGAGTTACACAAACTTTAAATAACACTTTAAAAAAAGATTTGTTATATATAGTTGACATGCCTTCTCAATATTCTTTGCAAGATTATTATTGTACTCTCACTACCATCACTAAGCGTAGTTGGCCAGAACTCTGGAGAAATATACTTAAGGCACAGTACGATTGATTTAATCCTGCAGGAAGGTGTTAACTCAGTGGATTGATAAGACAATGATTATCTAGTTTAGCATGGTGATTAATAGTTCTATAGTGCAGTATGATTGATTTAATCTTACAACAAATAATGGTTCCCTAGTGATATAATGATTGGTTTATACTGTAATGATGTAATTGTAATAGAGTGTATAAACTGAGGACAAAGTCAGCTATAGAGATTCCATCTTTGATCAGCCTCATGGTGGCTCTCCTGCTTCCTGCACTTTGGGAGAGATTGGTTCAGACTGGGAGACTGAAGGACACAATAAAGATTTTGGACTCTATTCCTGACCTTTCTCTTGGTGTTTATTCTGCTGAGACCAAGGCTGATCCAAAGACCCTCCAGAAAGCTAACCAGAACATTACAACTAAGTGCTGATATCCTTAAAATTCAGTCCTGGGTCTTCAAAATTTTTCTTTAATTACCCTCTCCCTTGGTGATCTTATCAGCTTCCATGAAAATTATCCCTATGCTAAGTCTTCCTAATGACTCTGCTGGACTCTATTTCTACTTACAACTTATTGCCAGATTTCTTCATTTTATTGACACTTTTTCATGCATAAGTATCTGAAACTCAACATTCCCCAAATTGAGCTTATGTTTTCTTTAAGTTTATCCCTTCTCCAGATTTCTGTTAGGGTGCATTCCCATTCTTCTAGACACTGAGGTTTACAACCTTAGAATCATCTTGACATTCTTTCTTTCTTACCTTTCATAACCAATCCTCTTGCCTCTACATTATCTTTGTATTTATCCCTCTTTTTTCACTCATTCAATATCACCAACATTTACTTGGACTAGCAATTTTCTTTCTTCCTTATCTTCTATACACTTTATCTTTCTAAGACCTCCATAACACTTAAAATGGTCTCTTCCATATAAACATGTTCTAATTCTCCCTGTTGTTGTAAAGAGGGGAGGGGAAGCAAATTTTAATTACTTTATTGATAAAGCCTGTTGAATAAGAGAATTCTTGCATGAAGAAATGTCCTATATCATTTGATGCAAGGTAACTAAGAAGATTCTCTATTTCCAAATAACTTTATCAACATCAATTAAGGGTGCAAGCTACATATAAACAATTTCCATACCCCTCTAGAAAATGAATCAATAAACAAAAAGCATAATTAAGCACAAAAATGAATGAAAGTAGATTATATTCCACACAGGGAAGAACTTGTAGGTAGTTGAAGAAAACCGGTTATGTTGTATGGGGCTTAGAATAGCAGGGCAGTGCAGAATTTGTTATTCCAATGAGTAATCACAGTAGTAGTAGAACAATTTCAGCTAAGTCCCTGAGAGGAAATTGCTTGGGATATGTGAGAGGAGAGGGAGAAATCTCTGTTTTTTTCCCTTTCACCAGGAAATTTCACCTTATAAATTTTGAAAGATTGGACAATTTTGGAATCTTCATACGTATCACTACCAGTTTTCTTAAAACAGCAATTGACAATGGAATCTATATAAAGCCAATGACTAGCTAGATGTACCAAGGAAAGGCAGCCACAGGACTCTAAAAGGGCATCGACTGTCAGAGAACAGAAGAGATCTCTATTTGCCAAAGAAGAACTTTATGAAATCTCCATAAAGGGACAAAAAACCTTTTCAGTTCCCTCTTTGTCACATGTGCACTTTAAATATGAGCATAGTCCCCCCCCCCCAGCTCTCTCTTTATTGTAATATATAGTATATGTGCAAAACCAATTTACTCTTCTTTATATTAACTAGTGGTCTAGAAAATCTAATTAGACTTACTGTTCTCAGTGCTATCAATCAAATTTTATTAGTCAAATGTATACAAACATTAGTTTATATTTATTAAATAATCCAAAATTTAACCCCATTAAGAAACAAACTACCAACTTGGTCTCTCAGTGTTTACTAATAAGTGTGTCTCATATCGGAATTCAATGACAAAGTATTCTCTTTATCCATATAATGGTATATACCTCCCTCTAAGGAGATTATCTAGCAGGTCAGCAAATCTCCATCAGTTAGCACTGTTCTCAAATGAACATGGGGGATGCTTGAGTCTCAAGTGTGGAGACTATGAGAATGAGCCTCAATTATATCATAAGGTTAGACTGAACACTAATGGTCTCTGGTGGCTTTCTTATGGTCCTATGAGCATTAACATATAACAGGTGATTGATTATCTAACTTCATGATAAAAGGAAATTATCAGTCAATATTAAGGTCATTAGCAAGTGTTTGTATGTTGTTCACAAGATTTAGATGCCATAAGTTATTAGCAGCTGTTTGCCAAATGTTAGTACTTGTTTACCAAATTTAGAGAAAACAAACACATCATTAGCAAATTATGCCATGCTTATCTTATTGTAGAAAAACAATTTACATGACAAGTACTCTGTCACAAAGTAAAAGCTTAAAACAAAAATCAATTAATTATGTCAAAGCAGAGAAGGCAGAGCTAAGATGATAAAAACAGGGATTCATTCAAACTCTCCCCCCAAACCCCTTCAAATTCTTTTAATTTATGACTCTAAACAAATTTTAAAGTGTCAGAACATGCAAAAAGATGAAGTAGAACAATATCCCAGCTGAAGAAAACTTACAAAATCATCAGGAAAGGTCTATTGTATCAGGCTGAGAGTCCAACACAGTCCCAGTGCAGGCTGTGCAAACAAACCAGAAGTCAGCCTTTGAGCCTCTGAATTAATGGCAGCACTGGCAGTTTTCACACTTCTCAGCCTAGAAATATCAGACGATTTAGAAGATTGGCGGGAAAGGTTTGTCTCACTAGAATGAAAAGGCCTTGGAAAACTATTGGTAGTGGCAACAAGGGCAGCTCCAAAGATGGTGGAAGCTGATGGAGGTCTCAGTCTATAGACAGAAAGGAGTTTGAACAGTTGAAAAGAAGGAACTCTCTTTTCTAACATGGAGGAAGAACTTTGTTGCTTTAGCATACTAGAACTTACAGCAAAAATTGATCTGAACCCTGCTCACAATTCCAGGTCAGAAAAAAAAGTACTTATGGTCACTCAAACTGTTCTCCTTGGGTCATAAAATCTTGGAAAAACTGAAAACTTACAGATCATTAGAATGATCT
This sequence comes from Sminthopsis crassicaudata, assembly GCF_048593235.1. Lineage (NCBI taxonomy): Eukaryota > Metazoa > Chordata > Mammalia > Dasyuromorphia > Dasyuridae > Sminthopsis > Sminthopsis crassicaudata. The sequence goes on along the minus strand of NC_133618.1, from coordinate 342,360,374 downwards.
CTGAAAACAGATGTAGAAAACCCTTGAAGCTTGAGAAACTACACCCTCCACTGTAGAAACAAAGCCTTATACACAGAGTTAAAAGCCAAGTAATAGGCTGGAAAAGTGAGCAAACAACAGAAAAAGGTTTCTGACCATAAAAAAAAGTTACTATGGTGATAAGGAAGATCAAAATACACATGCAGAAGACTATAACAAAACTCTTACATCCAAAACCTTCAAGAAAAATAAGAATTTATTTCAACTCATGGAAGAGCTCAAAAGGGATTTTGGTACTCAAGTAAGAGACACAGGGGAAAAAATGGAAAAGGAAATGAGGGTGATGCAAAAGAAAATGCCAAAAGCTAATGAGAAGACTGTCCTAAAAAGCAGAACTTTAGAAGAGATTTTTTAAAAGCTCACTGAAGAACATAATTCCTTAAAAATTAGAATTGAGCAAATGGGAGCTAATGATTTTATGAGAAATCAAGAAACAATAAAACAAAACCAAAAGAATGAGAAAATAGAAAATAATGGGAAACATCTAATTGGAAAAATAAATGACCTGGAAAATAGATCCAGGAGAGGTAATTTAAAAATTATTGGGCTAACTTCATGATCAAAAAAAGAGCCTGGATATTATATTTCAAGAAATTATCAAGGAAAAACTGCCTTAATATCCTACAACCAGGGGATAAAATTAAAATTGAAAGAATCTACTGGTCATCTTCTGAAAGAAATTCCAAAATAAAAACTCCCCAGAATATTACAGAACTCTCAGGTCAAATAGAAAATATTGCAAGCATCCAGAAAGAAACAATTCAAATATAATGGAGCCACAGTGAGGTTAATACAATACTCTATGCCTAAAATAGCTTCTATATGAAAAGATTAGAGGATTTGGAATGTGATATTATGGAAAGCAATGGAATTAAAATTACCACAGAGAATTACCTACCCAGAAAAACTGAGTGTAATTTTCCTGAAAAAAGTGAATATTAAATGAAATTAAATGAAATCATCATTTGTAATGAAAAAGCCAAAGCTGAATAGAAAATGTGATTTTCAAATAAAGGACTTAGGAAAAGCATAAGGAATTAATCAAAAAAGAAAAATTATATTGGACGTCACAAAATTTATCTGTTTACATTCCTACATGGGAGGATAATACTTGTAACTCATAAGAACTTTCTCATTATTACGGCAGAAAAACTATATATAGACAGAGGGCACAGTTATGAGTTGAATGTGAAGGGAAAATATCTTTAAAAAATAAGGGATGAGGGGCGGAGCCAAGATGGCGGAGAAGAAACACACGACTCAGTGAACGTCCTCACTCCCTCACAACCAATTAGATAAATTAAGTCTCAGAATTAGCTCAGGACTGATAGATACCACAAGGACTGGAAGCACGACTTACCAGCTGAAGAGAATCTGGAGTTTCAACAGGAAAGGTCAGTTCTCAGGGGAGGAATAAGAAAGACCAGCACAGACGGTGGGGTAGGGGCACACTGCGCCCATTGCGCTGGGAAGGGCTCTGGGATCAGAGAAGCCACTGAGGTAAAGGAATCTGGCACAGGCTGTTAGCTCTTCTCTGCTAATTATTTAGCAGTTCAGAAGAGAAAGCCAAAATATTTTAAAACTCAAATTAGATTTTCCCCGATCCTGGGGGTGACTCAGCAGAACTCTTGGCACCAGGGGGTGTGGCCTCAGCTACCTCCTGAGAATAGTTAAGAGATTGACAAGTGGGTGGATACGGCCCAAGGCAACACACACTGCCTAGCTTAGCTGGAGGGAGTGGAACTCAGCTCCAGGAAGTCCCAGAGAAGCGGAACCTTTGAACTAGGGACCGCGGTTTCTGGCAGACACTTCCAGTTTGAGCACAGGGGCTTCTCACGTCACCTGCTGCAGACATCCACTCCCCACCCGGACACATAGGCTGGGCTTCGTGCTGTCTCCACTATTCTATGCCCTCGAAGCACAGTAGTGCTAATCACCTCTGAGGCACTTCCAGGGAGGGGGTGGGGAACTCTCTCCCAGAGCTCTCTCTTAGCTCAGGCGCAGGGGCCGCTGCATCCATCCAGTCTGGGAGGAAGCTGGTAAAGAAGTAAATAATTTCCTACCCCAGGGACAGACCCCAAAAGATTTTTTTAAGTATGAGCAAAAAAGCTAGAAAAACTATAGATTCCTTCTATACAGAAAAAGAGCGGGTATCCAACCCCGAGGAAGTTGACAGCAGAGAATCAGCAGACAACAACCTAAAGGGGAACGATTCCTGCCCCCCATCACATAACTCTCTCCTAGAAGAATCTCTTAAAAAATTGAGGGAGATCGAAGAAAAATGGGGAAAGGAAAGGGAAGTTATGATAGAGAATAACAACGTCCTGAAATTGGAGTTGGAAAAAATAAAGAATTCACAGGAGATGCAGGGAAACAAAATTAGTGAATTAGAAAAGGTTAAAAAAACACAGGAAAGTAGGATTTCTGAATTGGAAAAGATAAAAAAGTCTCAAGAAAATAGAATTTCTGAATTGGAAAAAGAAAATAATTCTCAAAAAAAAATTAGGGAAATGGAAAAAAATTCAATAGAGCAAAATAATTCATTTAAAAACAAAATTGGGCATTTACAAAAAGAACTAAAAACTGTGAAAGAAGAAAATAACTCCTTAAAAGTCAGGATGGAACAAATAGAAATGAATGATTCACAGAGAACCCAAGAATCAGTCAAACAAAACAAAAAAAATGAGAAGCTGGAGAACAACGTCAAATACTTACTGGGAAAATCTATAGACCTGGAAAATAGATCTAGGAGAGATAATCTGCGGATTATTGGACTTCCAGAAAACTATGACCAAAAAAAGAGCCTAGATTCTATTTTACAGGAAATTATCAAAGAGAACTGTCCAGAGATAATAGAAACATAGACCCTAAAAAAAGAACACCACGGACTATTGTGGCTAAGCTGCAGAATTACCACACAAAGGAGAAAATCCTGCAAGCAGCTAGAAAAAAACAATTTAAATACCAAGGTGCCACAATAAGGGTCACCCAAGATCTGGCTGCCTCCACATTAAAAGATAGAAGGGCCTGGAACCTGATATTCCGTAAGGCAAAAGATCAAGGACTGCAACCAAGAATGAACTACCCAGCTAAGTTTAGCATCTTTTTCCATGGAAGAAGATGGTCATTCAATGAAACAGAGGAATTCTATATGTTTCTAAGAAAAAAACCAGACTTAAACAAAAAATTTGATCTACATCCACAAGACTGAAGAGAAACAGAAAAAGGTACACAGAACCCTTGAGAACTGTAACTCTGTTGTGGGTATATGAAAAATACTCAAGGATAATTTGATTTTACTGATATAAAAGAAAAAAAGGGGGGTGTAGTAAAGGGAAGGAGGTCGGTTCAGAAAAAGGGGAAGGAGTGATAAAAAGAGGGAAACTACATCCCAGGAAGAGACATAGAATATACACCATATCTGAGGGAACTTAGTGAGGGGGAGAAGCATTGTGTGAATCTTACTCTCATCAGAAGAGGCTCAAAGAGTAAATAATTAACATATTTGTTTTTCAGAGAATTTTCTCTCACCTCATTAAAAGGGGGGAGAGGAAAAGGGAAAAGGAAAAGGAGAATAAGTGAAGGGACTTGGAGGGAGGGGGGAGGGATCCTAAAAAAAAATAAAAAAATAAAAAAAAATAAAAAAAAAAAAGAGGGAGGGTTGCGCGTCACAAGGGGGGGTCTGTAAATTAAATATCAGGGAGGGGGATCAGGGGGGTCAAGGGAAAAAAGCATAATCTGGGGATAATACGATGGCAGGAAATACAGAATTAGTAATTTTAACTGTAAATGTAAATGGGATGAACGATCCCATCAAACGGAGACGGATAGCAGATTGGATCAAAAAGCAGAACCCTACAATATGTTGCCTACAGGAAACACACTTAAAGCAGGGAGATACATACAGAGTAAAGGTAAAAGGTTGGAACAGAGCCAAAAAAGCAGGGGTAGCTATCCTTATCTCAGATCAAGCAAAAGCAGAAGTAGATCTCGTTAAAAAAGATAAGGAAGGAAACTATATCCTGCTGAAAGGTAGCATAAATAATGAAGCCATATTAATACTAAACATATATGCACCAAGTGGTATAGCATCTAACTTTCTAAAGGAAAAGTTAAGAGAACTGCAAGAAGAAATAGACAGTAAAACTATAATAGTGGGAGATCTCAACCTTGCACTCTCAGATTTAGACAAATCAAACCACAAAACAAACAAGAAAGAAATTTAAAAAGTAAATAGAACATTAGAAAAACTAGGTATGATAGACCTTTGGAGAAAACTGAATGGCAATAGGAAGGAATATACTTTCTTCTCAGCAGTTCATGGATCCTATACAAAAATTGACCATATATTAGGACATAAAGATCTCAAAATTAAATGTAGGAATGCAGAAATAATAAATGCCTTCTTCTCAGATCACAATGCAATAAAAGCTACATTCAGTAAAAAGTTAGGGGTAAATAGACCAAAAAGTAATTGGAAACTGAATAATCTCATCTTAAAGAATGACTGGGTGAAAGAGCAAATTATAGAAACAATTAACAATTTCAACCAAGATAATGATAATGATGAGACATCATATCAAAATCTTTGGGATGCAGCTAAAGCAGTAATAAGGGGAAATTTTATATCTTTAGAGGCTTATTTGAAGAAAATTGAGAAAGAGAAGATTAACGAATTGGGCTTACAACTTAAAAGGCTAGAAAAAGACCAAATTATAAACCCCCAACCAAAAATTAAACTCGAAATACAAAAATTAAAAGGAGAAATCAATAAAATTGAAAGTAAAAAAACTATTGAATTAATAAATAAAACCAAGAGTTGGTTTTATGAAAAAGCCAATAAAATAGATAAACCTTTGGTAAATTTGATCAAAAAAAAGAAAGAGGAAAATCAAATTGATAGTCTTACAAATGAAAAGGGGGATCTTTCCACCAATGAAGAGGAAATTAGAGAAATAATAAGGAGTTACTTTGCCCAACTTTATGCCAATAAATTTGATAACTTAAGTGAAATGGATGACTTTCTCCAAAAATATAGGCTCCTTAGATTAACAGAGGAGGAGATAAATTGCTTAAATAGTCCCATTTCAGAAAAAGAAATAGAACAAGCTATTAATCAACTCCCCAGGAAAAAATCCCCAGGGCCAGATGGATTCACATGTGAATTCTACCAAACATTTAAAGAACAATTAGCCCCAGTGTTATATAAATTATTTGAAAAAATAGGGGATGAAGGAGTCCTACCAAACTCCTTTTATGACACAGACATGGTACTGATACCTAAACCTGGTAGATCGAAAACTGAGAAAGAAAATTATAGACCAATCTCCTAAATGAATATTGATGCTAAAATCTTAAATAAGATATTAGCAAAAAGACTTCAGAAAATCATCTCCAAGATAATACACTATGATCAAGTAGGATTTATTCCAGGAATGCAGGGCTGGTTTAATATTAGGAAAACTATTAATATAATTGACCATATTAATAATCAAATTAATAAGAACCATATGATCATCTCAATAGATGCAGAAAAAGCATTTGACAAAATCCAACATCCATTCCTACTAAAAACTCTTGAGAGTATAGGAATAAATGGATTATTCCTTAGAATAATCAGGAGTATATATTTAAGACCGTCAGTAAGCATAATATGCAATAGAAATAAACTGCAACCTTTCCCAGTAAGATCAGGAGTGAAACAAGGTTCCCACTATCACCATTACTATTCAATATAGTACTAGAAACGCTAGCCTCGGCAATAAGAGCCGAGAAAGAGATTCAAGGAATTAGAGTAGGAAATGAGGAAATTAAACTATCACTTTTTGCAGATGACATGATGGTATACTTAGAGAACCCCAAAGACTCTGCTAAAAAGCTACTAGAAATAATTCAAAATTTCAGCAAAGTGGCAGGATACAAAATAAATCCACATAAATCCTCGGCATTTTTATATATCACTAACAAAATGCAACAGCAAGAGATACAAAGAGAAATTCCATTCCAAACAAATGTTGAGAGTATAAAATATTTGGGAATTCATCTACCAAAGAAAAGTCAGGAATTATATGAGAAAAATTACAAAACACTTGCCACAAAAATAAAATCAGATTTAAATAATTGGAAAGACATTCAGTGCTCTTGGATAGGCCGAGCGAATATAATAAAGATGACAATACTCCCCAAACTAATCTATTTATTTAGTGCTATACCAATCAGACTCCCAAGAAACTATTTTAATGACCTAGAAAAAATAACAACAAAATTCATATGGAAGAATAAAAGGTCAAGAATTGCAAGGGAACTAATGAAAAAAAACTCAGAGGAAGGTGGTCTAAGTGTACCTGATCTAAAGCTATATTATATAGCAGCAGTCACCAAAACCATTTGGTATTGGCTAAGAAATAGACCGGTAGATCAGTGGAACAGATTAGATACAAAGGACAAAAAAGGGTACATCTATAGCAATCTAATCTTTGACAAACCCAAAGATTCCAACATTAGGGATAAAAATTCATTATTCGGAAAAAACTGTTGGGAAAACTGGAAATTAGTATGGCAGAAATTAGATATGGATCCACACTTAACACCATATACCAAGATAAGATCAAAATGGGTCCATGATTTAGGCATAAAGAGGGAGATAATAAATAGATTAGAGGAACAGAGGATAATCTACCTCTCAGACTTGTGGAGGAGGAAGGAATTTATGACCAGAGGAGAACTAGAGATCATTATTGATCACAAAATAGAAGATTTTGATTACATCAAACTAAAAAGTTTCTGTACAAATAATACTAATGCAAACAAGATTAGAAGGGAAGTAACAAATTGGGAAAATATTTTTAAAAACAAAGGTTCTGACAAAGGTCTCATTTCCAAAATATATAGAGAACTGACCCTAATTTATAAGAAACCGAACCATTCTCCAATTGATAAATGGTCAAAGGATATGAACAGACAATTCTCAGAGGAAGAAATTGAAACTATATCCACTCACATGAAAGAGTGTTCCAAATCACTACTGATCAGAGAAATGCAAATTAAGACCACTCTGAGAAAAGTCAGGAATTATATGAGAAAAATTACACACTACACACTGTCAGATTGGCTAAGATGACAGGAACAAATAATGATGAATGTTGGAGGGGATGTGGGGAAATTGGGACACTAATACATTGCTGGTGGAGTTGTGAAAGAATCCAGCCATTCTGGAGAGCAATCTGGAATTATGCCCAAAAAGTTATCAAACTGTGCATACCCTTTGACCCAGCAGCGCTACTACTGGGATTATATCCCAAAGAAATACTAAAGAGCGGAAAGAGACATATATGTGCCAAAATGTTTGTGGCAGCTCTTTTTGTTGTAGCTAGAAACTGGAAGATGAATGGATGTCCATCAGTTGGAGAATGGTTGGGTAAATTGTGGTATATGAAGGTTATGGAATATTATTGCTCGGTAAGAAATGACCAGCAGGAGGAATATAGAGAGGCCTGGAGAGACTTAAATCAACTGATGCTGAGTGAAATGAGCAGAACCAGAAGATCACTGTACACTTCAACAACAATACTGTATGAGGATGTATTCTGATGGAAGTGGAAATCTTCAACATAAAGAAGATCCAACTCACTTCCAGTTGATCAATGATGGACAGAGGTAGCTACACCCAGAGAAGAAACACTGGGAGAGGAATGAAAATTGTTAGCACTAATATCTGTCTGCCCAGGTTGCATGTACCTTCGGATTCTAATGTTTATTGTGCAACAAGAAAATGATATTCACACACATGTATTGTACCTAGACTATATTGTAACACATGTAAAATGTATGGTATTGCCTGTCGTCGGGGGAGGGAATAGAAGGAGGGGGGGTAATTTGGAAAAATGAATACAAGGGATAATATTATAAAATATATATATATATATATATATATATATATATATAATAAAAAAATAAAAAATAAGGGATGAGAGAGGAATATTTTATTATTATTATAATTACTTTTTATTGACAGAACATATGCATAGGTAATTTTTTACAACATTATCCCTTGCACTCACTTCTGTTCCGACTTTTCCCTTCCCTCTCTCTACCCCCTCCCCTAGATGGTAGTCAATCTTATACATGTTAAATATGTTATAATATATTCTAGATACAATATATGTGTGCAAAACTGTACAGTTCTCTTGGTGCACAAGAAGAATTGGATTCAGAAGGTAAAAATAACCTGGGAAGAAAAACAAAAAATGCATTCTGTCCATCATTAATGGACAATTAGATCTTCTCTTTGTATAAGATATATCCACTTCCATCAGAATACATCCTCATACAGTATTGTTGTTGAAGTATATAATGATATATATATATATATATATATATATATGTATACATATATATATGTAAAATGAAGTATATAATGATCTCCTGGTTCTGCTCATTTCACTCAGTTCATGTAAGTCTTTCCAAACCTCTCTGAATTCATCCTGCTGGTCATTTATTACAGAACAATAATATTCCATAACATTCATATGCCACAATTTACCCAACCATTCTCCAATTGATGGGCATCCATTCATTTTCCAGTTTCTAGCCACTACAAAAAGGGCTGCCACAAACATTTTGGCACATATAGGTCCCTTTCCCTTCTTTAGTATCTCTTTGGGATAAAAGCTCAGTAGTAGAACAGCTGGATCAAAGGGTATGTACAATTTGATAACTTTTTGAGCATAATTCCAGATTGCTCTCCAGAATGGTTGGATTCTTTCACAACTCCACCATCAATGCATCAGTGTCCCAGTTTTCCCAAATCCCCTCCAACATTCATCATTATTTTTTCCTGTCATCTTAGTCAATCTGACAGTTGTCTAGTGATATCTCAGAGTTGTCTTAATTTGCATTTCTCTGATCAGTAGTGATTTGGAACACCATTTCATATGGGTAGATGGTAGAAACCAGAAATAGTTTCAATTTCATCATCTGAAAATTGTCTGTTCATATCCTTTGACCATTTATTAATTTGAGAATGTCTTGATTTCTTATAAATTAGAATCAATTCTCTATATATTTTGGAAATAAGGCCTTTATCAGAACCTTTAACTGTAAAAATGTTGTTGCTTCCCTTCTAATCTTGTTTGCATTAGTTTTGTTTGTACAAAGGCTTTTTAATTTGATATAATCAAAACTTTCTATTTTTGTGATCAATATTGATCTCTACTTCTTCTTTGGTCACAAATTCCTTCCTCCTCCACAAGTCTGAGAGGTAAACTGTTCCTCTAATTTATTTATAATCTCGTTCTTTATGCCTAAATCATGGACCCATTTGGATCTTATCTTGGTGCATGGTGTTAAGTGTGGGTCCATGCCTGTTAGGTTCTTACTAAGTGCTAATGAGATAATGAGATATTAGGTTCTTACTAAGTGCTAAGTCCATACTTAACAATTCTCTAGTTCTGGCCTAGGAGTTTTACTTGTGAACTCCTGGGGAGGAGCTTGCATGCTTAGGAGGAGCAAGTTAATTGGTTGAAGTAATTTTTCCCAGAAGCCCTTGCGTTATCCCACGCCCATTCTCTGGGAGGATAAAAGAGGGCAGCATTGGAGAGATAGAGAAGAGTCTCTGTTCTAGGTCAGAGTTAGAGCGGCTCTCTGGAGAGAGAGAGAGAGAGAGAGAGAGAGAGAGAGAGAGAGAGAGAGAGAGAGAGAGAGAGAGTCTTGTTTGGACCAGACTTGAGGCAGCTTCTTTCTGGAGGAAGACCAGAGTTGCCAGCAACTGTCTGGAGACAAGGGCTCTCTACAGGAAGAAGAATCTGTCCGAGTGATTTGAGTTGACACAGCAGATCTCCTCCCAGAGAGCAATTGGCAGTTTCTAGAGACAACAGCACATTACACATGCCTAATTTCTTCCATACTAATTTCCAGTTTTCCCAGCAGTTTTTGTCAACACATGATGAGACTACTGCAGAACTTCAAAACTTGCAGGAACCATTGGATTCCCTGACACATGAAGTAATGGACAATAGATTGGTTTTGGACTATTTCTTGGCTGCTGAAGAAGATGAATGTGTGATTGTTATTTATATACCCTCCTTCCAGGACTTATGGAAATCTTTTACAATACCATGTTGATTCATAAAGTTTGTTTTATTACTACTTGTATGTATAATTCATGTTTGTTATACTGTATTGAGCTTCTACTGGCTGTGGGGAGAGCTATCACTAATAGCCTGTGTTATATTACTATGTGCTTGTGTAATACCTCCCATGCTGATGGATTTATGTATATCTGTTTCAAGTGAGACCCTTCAGAAACCCTCTAACAAAACGTGGTTTGACTCCCCATTTCCCTTTGGTGTTTTCACCTCCCTTCCTGAGATGTCAGGGAGAGAGTGATCACTTCCTTTTTTGGTGTTTTCACCCCTCTTTCTGAGAAGTCAGGGAAGATGTGATAACCTCATTTTTGGGGTTCTCACCTCCCTAAGAAGTCAGGGAGGGCATGACCACCTATGTTTTAAAACAAAAGAAAGTAAGAGATGTAAAGAGCCAGAACTCTGGAGAAGTATACTTGAAATAAGGTGTTAACTCAGAGGAATTGATGAGAAAATGGTTATCTAGTTTACATATATATTTAGTACTTACCATGATGATGTAAGTTCACACATAATCAGCATGCTATAATGATGTAATTACAATAAGGTATATAACTGCCAACATGGATTGGAAGAGAGACATTCCTGGTGGCTCTTCTGCCTTCTGAATTCCTTCACTAAGATCATCTGAAGATCCCCCAGGAAGGTGGCCCAACCCCAGGTGAAGGAGACAGACTGTGAAGGAGATAATAAAGACTTTGGACTTTATTCCTGACTATTCTTGTAGTGATTATTCTGCTGAAACCAAGGCCCATTTGGAGGACCCCCAGAAAGATAACCTGGACATTACAGGAGGAGATTACTATGGGACCCCTTCCAGAAGGGTTTGAGATTAGATCAGTTTACAACTTTCCTCCATCAAGCGGTCAAACCAAATTCATTTGTGGCAAAGGGACAAAGTTCACATTTTCTGAAAATGCTTCAAGGTGACTAGGGTCATAGTGCTGTTCCTTTCTTCAATGGAGGTTCAGGCCAGGAGGGGAAGTGCAAGATCTGAAGACGGTAGCCACTACATCTTGGGGATGTTGAGGGTCCAACTCAGTTGTCCTATGATCTTCAGACTGAATGAATAGTTGGAAGTTCATACCTTGGAGCCTGGAGGAAACAAATCTCACAAGCAGGGTAAAAGTGTAGTGGTATCCAGGGTGGAGATGGAGACATTTTGGGAATGGGGCCTTTGCAAATAATACATCAGGTACCATCAGCTGGCTGCCTTTAGGATGCTGATGGTCCACCCAACATCCTGAATGTTCCTACTGCCCAAGGAGCTCCCTAACTGAAAGGCTAAGAAGGAGTTAACTACTGGTAGGGGCCATAGAATGACATCAAGAAAAGTAGGAGAGAAAATGCTAGGAACAAAATTCTCATCCTTGGAGTGGAAAAAAAGAAAGGAGATTATAGTGAGAGAAAGAAGGACACAGGCAATTTCACCCTTCTTGCTACAGAGTGTTTTCAGGGATCCTGTGGAAGAGTCTAGGTGTTCATAGGAATATTCTGAAATATCTGAAGAAGAAGTAATGAAAGCAGTATTTTTAATCCTAGAAATATGAGTCTGGCTGGGGAACCCTTCCAGTTTAATTGATGTTAGGGTAGTCAGAATGACCTTATATGATCCTTTCCACTTTCTACTTAGAGGCTCAGCCCCTTGAGGTTTTCAAGATTTCAAGTATGCTATGTTTCCTGGATTTACAGAGGAGACAATCTGAGTATGAGCATCTGTTGGTTTAGGGAGATGTTCATTTGCGTATTCAGAAAGGGCCTTCTGGACTTCACCAAGCTGTATGGCAAACTAAATGACCAGCTGCTGTTCTTGATCTACAAGAATGTCGGTGATTAAGAAGGGCCTTCCATAAAGAAGTTCAAAAGGGCTAAGCTTAATATTCTCCCAAAGTGCAGTGCAGACTCTAAGAAGCCCTAATGGGAGATTCTTCACCCAATCCTTTTGAATCTTTAAGCATAGTTTAGTAAGGACTCATTAGAGGTTATGATTCATTTTCTCCATCTTCCCAGAAGCCTGAGAATGCCAGGCACAGTGGAGGTGGTAGGTGATTTTGAGTGCTTTGACTACATTTTGGATTACCTGAGAAGTGAAGGCTGGACCATTGTCACTCTGAAAGGAGTTAGATAGGCCAAAGCAAGGTATGATCTCTTTTAGCAAGTGCTTTGATACCTTCTGTGAGGGATAGAAAATCCTATCCAAAAATGACTTCTCAGAGGCCTCTCAAAGTAAAAAGCAGAAAAGTTGTTTATTTAACAAATTCTCATGAGAATGAGCAATTCCACCGTGAGGAGGGAAAGAAAGAAAGCTCACGATGGAAGGACTAAAGGACTAAGGGAAGATATACAGTTTTTATAGGTTTAATTACAAAAGGATTACATCATGAGTGTGGGGAACATTAAAAGATAGGTGCCCCCCTTCCCCACCAGTTAATTGAATATCATCATATATCTCAAAAACTAAACAATTAGTAGCCTAAACATCAATAGCCTGGACAGACATAAATGTCATCAAAAAATCTAAGCAATTAGTAGCTTAAACATTGAACATACCTATGCAGGTCACAGAGACCTAGAGAAGATAGAATATAGAAAAGGAATTTAACATTGCTGTTAAGTTTTTCACCATATCCTTACTTCATACTTGCTCCACACAGCTCCCCACTCCTAATATGTAAGTGATTTTTATCACATGCTCTATGAAGAACTTACACATTTCTCAAAGTCAGTTAACAAACTCACACATTTATCAAGTTCACTATAAGATTTATCCCCTTCCAACACTCTCCAGCCTCTTTTCTGGAGAATCATCATTTTAACAGCATCCTCTGGATGCAATAATTTTGAAAGGGATCAGTGAACTATTTTGGTTATTAGTGTAATCATACAGGATGGTGGCAAAGGAGAGAGAGAAAAAAAAAGAATAAAGTAAAAAATGCACAGAAGAAAAGAAAAGCAAATCTACAAAAAAACAAAAAAAATGATGGATAGTTATGAATGCAATGTTTTCCATTATTATATATGCTTTCTACAAATACAAATTTATTGTTATATATTTCAAATTCTTCCTGATGTACTGCTAGACACATGACAATGTTTTTTCTATTTTTAAAAATTTTGCATTTAAGTTTTAAATATATATGTATATTTAAAATATTTGTCTTCATCTATTGAGGTAATCATATGATTTTTATTGGTTTTGTTATTGATAAGGTCACTTACGTTGATGATTTTCCTGATATTGATTCAGTCTTGCATTTCCAGAATAAATCCTACTTCATCAAAATATATAATCTTTATGACATATCAGAGTAATCTCCTTTGTTAATATATTATTTAAAATATTTGCATCAATATTCATTAGGATAAATTTTCTATACATCTATATTTCCTTTCTGTGTTTTAGCTTTTTCTGATTAGTATCACATTTGTGTTATAAAAAGAACTTGGTAGAACTCCTTTTCTACTTTTTTTTCTCAATTTATTTATATAGTATGAGAATTAATTGTTTTTTAAATGTTTGGTAAAATTCATTTGTGAATCCATCTTTTTACTTAGGAAGATCATTGATGCCTTGTTCAATTTCTTTTTCTAAGATGGGATTATTTAGGTATTCTATTTCATTTTCTGTTAATCTGAGCAATTTATATTTTTGTAAATATTTACCCATTTTACTTAGATTGTCAGATTCATTGGAAAATAATTGGCCAAAATAGCACAAATTACTTTAATTTATCTTCATTGGTGAATTTACACTTTCATTTTTAATACTTAGTTATTTAGTTTTTCTTCTTTCTTTTAAAAAATCAAACTCGAACAATTTAATCAATCAAACCAATAGTTTATTTTCTTATTTTCTTTTATTCCAAAACCATCTCCTACTTTTATTTATTAAGTGAATGATTTTTTTTTAAACTTTCAATTTTATCCATTTCTCTTTGATTTTTGGGACTTTCAATTTGGTGTTTAATTGGAGATTTTTAATTTTTCTTTTTCTAGGTTTTTTTTCCAGTTACATGCCCAACTCATTGATCTTATCTTTCTTTATTTTATTGATGCAAAGATTTAGAAACAAAAATTTTCTACTAAGTACTATTTTGACTGAATCCCATAAATTTTGGTATGTTGTCTCATTTTTGTCATTCTCTTTAATGAAATTATGTATTGTTTTTTAGGATTTGTTCTTTGATTCACTTTTCTTTAGGATAGGATTATTTAGTTTCCATGGCTTTTTATTAAATATAGTTTTTATTGCATTATAATCTGAAGAAGGAAACATTTAATATTTCTGCATTTCTGCACTTGGCTGTGACACTTTTAATGCCCCCCAAAATGATAAAATTTTCTGAAAGTGCCAAATCCAGCTGAGAAAAAAGTATACTCTTTTGTTCAGTTAAAGTTCAGTCATTTCAGTCATGTTCAACTCCATTTAGGATTTCCTTGACAAAGATTTGAAGTCATTTGTCATTTCCTTTTCCAACTCATTTTAAAGGTGAGAAACTAAGGCAAATTAAGTGACTTGCTCAGGGTCACATAGCTAATAAGTGTCTAAGGCCAGATTTTAAGTCAGAAAAATAAGTCTTACAACATACAGCTTTCATGATCTTTTCTATCCCATTTAATTTTCTCCAGAAGTCTATCATATCCTACTTTAAAAAATATTAATCTCAACTTCATTCTTGTTTATTTCATGGTTAGATTTATTTAGTTTTGAGAATGAAAAGTTAAGAGCCTAGTACAATTTTTCTATCTATTTTTCCTGTAATTCATTTAACTTTTCCTTTAAGAATTTGGATACTATTCCATTTATTGCATATATGTTTAGTATTGATGTTGCTTCATTCTCTATGGTACAAATGTTTTTTCTGTACTTAGATATTTTTTATTTTAATTTTCTTTTTTAAAATCAATTGTTTTTTGTTACTTTTTGAGTTTCAAGTTATTTTCCTTCCTCCCTTCCCACTCTCTTTCCTTTGCTGCATTAGAGAGGACCAATATTTGATAAAGAAATATGTGTGAAACTATATATGCTTTCTCATGTCATTTCTCTAGAGATAGATAGCATTTTCCTTCATGGGTCTTTTATAGTTAACTTGAAGTTCATATTACTTAGCTATATCTTAGTGATTCATAGTTGTTCTTTAAACAATAGTGCTGTTGCTGTATACAATATTCTCTTGGTTCTGCTTATTTCACTCTTCATTATTTTATGTCTTTCAATGTTAAATGACCTAAGCAAATAAATATGTACAAGATTATTCATAGAAGCTCTCTTCTCAGGATGAAAAAATTGAAAATTGAGGAGATGTCCATCAACTGGGGAATGACTCAATAAATTGTAGTATGTATTTGTGATGGAATATTATTGTTATATGGGAAAAGATGAGCAGGGTACTCTAGAAGCAAACAAACTTGGAACGTCCTCCATGAAATTAAGAAAAGTGAAATATATTGTATACATAGTAATAGCAATGTTCTGGGATGAACAATTGTAAATGACTTTGCTGTTCTCAAAAGTACAATCATGTGACTACTCTGAAGGACTCGTGATGAAAAATCCTATCCATACCAGAGAAAGAACTGATTGTATCTGAATACAGATTGAAGTATTTTCCCTTTCTCTCTCTTTTAAACTTAATTTTTCTTGAGGTTTTTTATGGAAATGTTTTGCATAACTTCACTTTACATATGATTTCTTAATTGAGGGTAGGAATAAGGGAGAGAACCTAGAATTCAAAAATTTTAAAAACAAATATAAAACAATTTTCTTTAAATGTAACTAGGGGAAACTGTTCAATAAATAAAAGGAAAAAAAGAAATGTGAAAAGAGAAAGAATCCAATGTCCTGAAATAAATTTGAAAAGAAAACTTCAAAGAATGTTGTAGCCAAAATCCAGAACTTGAAGTACAAATAAAAATTATGAAAAGCTGTTGGAAAGAAATAGTCCAATATCAATTAAAACACTATCAAGATTACATATAACCTGAAAACTTCAAATATAAATAAAAAGAAAACACAAAATGCATTATTTGAAAAGACAAATGCTACATGTTTGCAACCAAGAATAATTTATTCAGTGCAACTGAATATAATCCCACCATGGGGGATGAATTAAAGAATAGACCTTTAAGAAATACTTTCAGTTATTCCTGAAGAAAAGAGAAGTGCTGAGTAAGAATTTCAAAAGGCAAACATGACTCAAGGGAAACATAGAAATATATGTAGTTAGTTTCCACTCACTCAGAAGAAAGAAAAAGGAAAAGGAAAGAAAGGAAAGAAGAAAAAAAGAAAATAGGGAAAGAAGGAAGAAAGAAAGACCACAAGAAGTTACTATAAGGATAAAGATAATCTGGGTTCGGACTAAGGAGATACCTCCAGAAAAATGTCAAGTGATCACAAGCTCAAGAAGAGTTTGGAACACTTAAAAAGAACTAGAAAAAGAAACAACAGAGGTTGAGGACAATTTAGGGGAAAAATAAGAGCAACAAAAATCATGTAAAGTCAACTAATTGAAAAAAAAATCTCCAAATTTAAAATTGTGGTTCTGCTCATTTTGTCCTTTAATATTTTATGAAAGTTTTTCCTTGCTTTATTTATTAAAGCACAATGGTATTTCATCACAATCACATACCAACTTTTTTCTCTTGAGTCATGTTTGTCTTTCTAAATTCTTACAAGGGCTGACCCTCAGACTTTTCTTCAGGAATAATGGAAAGCATTTTTTAAAAAGTGCATTCTCTAATCCATCTTCTTATGGTGGGATTATACTCTGTTGTACTGAATAAATTATTTTTGTTTGTAAGCCTATACTATTTTGTGAAGACCGAGTTAGGTTAGCACCCTGGATATCTTAGAATCAGCCAGAGTCAGTATAAGCAAAAGTCCTTTGTCTTTATTCTTGGTCTTTAGGAATAAAAGTGAATTGGATGGATGCAGAATCTCCAACACCTTTCTTCCCTTTCTTCACCAACAAAGTCCCTCTGTCTCATCTAGTCCCTCTCACAATTCTCTGTATACACCAAACGATTGAGCCAACACAGAATAGTGAGAAGGGCCATTTTCCAAGTATATTCTAATATACTGTCCAAAAAGTAATTAGCCTTAAGTGCTCAGTTGTCCAAGTGCACCTACTCAGAGTTTCAGCCCTTTACATCTCCCACTTTCTTTTGTTTTAGAACACAGATGGTCACACTATCCCTGACTTCTCAGGGAGGTGAGAACCCCAAAAAGGAGTGATCATGCCCTCCCTGACTTCTCAGGAAGGGAAGTGAAAGCACTAAAAAGGAGATGATCACACCCTCCCTATGGAGATGAAAAGCACTAAAGGGAAGTGGGGATTACTAATGGGTTTCTGGCTGAAGGGTCTTACTAGAGACAGGTATGCACAAACCCATCAGCATGGGAGGTATTACACAAACACATAGCAATAATGCACAGGCTATTAGGGATGACTCTCCCCAGCCAGTGCAGGCTCAATGTGGTGTAACAAACATGAATTGTACATGCAAGTTGTGATATAATAAATAATTTAAATCAACATGATGTTATAAAAGATTTCCAGAAGTCCTAGAAGGATGGTATGCAAACAACAGTCACACATATGCCTTCTTCAGCAGCCAAGAGATAGTCCAAAACCAATCTATTGTCCATTGCTTCATGTGTCAGAGAATCCAATGATCCCTGTAAGTTTTTGAAATCCTGCAACAGTCTTTTTATGGGTTAGGGAATCCAATGATTCCTGCCGATTTTGAAATCCTGCAACAGTCTTATCATTTCTCAGAAACATCCAATGATTCCTGAGGGTTTTCAAGTCCTACAACAATCTTATCATGTCTCAGAGAATCCAATGATTCCTAAGAGTTTTCAAGTCCAATTACAGTCTTATCATGTCTGAGAATCCAATGATTCCTGAAGGTTTTGAAGTCTTACAACAATCTTTTCATGTCTCAGGGATTCCAATGATTCCAGAGGGTTTTGAAGTCCAAGAATTTTTGATGTCCATGAGTCAAATGCCATAACTGCCATGCTCTTTCAGTGATGGGCACAGTCAGAAATGGAATCACCTGATGTTTCTTGGGTCTTTTCCTTTGTTTCAAGGGTCTGCTCCATCTCTCTCCAATGGACGAGGTGAATACAGCTCGTGGGCACCCATCTGATTCCTTCTCCATCTGTAGAGATACAAGCAAACCCTCTCCCCCCAAGCAGTTAACCTATCTGGTCCCTTCCATTCACCACTTTCTGGGTCTCTCCACATCACCTGGCTATTACCTAAAGATAGTGGAACTGTTCACACTGGACACTGCCCTTCCAGTGGGTTATAAAACCTGTCTGCTGGAGCCAGTGCATCTTTGTCAAAAATCAAGAAGCTAATAGTATAAAGGGCTAGATTTAGAAGTTATCTAGGGTTACCTGTAGTTCCCCCTTTCTTTTGCTTTTGGAGGAGCTGTCCTTGAGGATTAAAAGGATGCCAGCGGTGTGTAAAATACTGGGCACAAAAGTTTGCAAAATGTTTAAAAGTATATGCAGGTCCATTATCTGTTTTTATTGCTTGTGGCACACTCATAATTGCAAATGCTTGTATAAGGAATTCAGTGACCACTCAGGCTGTCTCTTTTGCTGCTGGTGTTGCAAAAGTAAATCCTGAAAAGGTATCTACTACAACATGGATAAAAGAAAGATGACCAAAAGATTTTTAATGGGTCACATCCATTTGTCAAATTTCATTGGGTCTCAAACCATGAGGGTTCTTCCCTGGAGGCAGTGTAGGAGCAAAAAAAGGAAGGCGAGCTGTACAGGCTTTTGCTATGCTCCTAGCTTCCTCTCTTGTTATTCCAAATTGTAAATGTAAAGCTCGAGCAGCTTGATGATATTTAAAATGAGATTCTTGGGCTTCTTGAAATAAAGGAGTATTGGCCAACATGGTTAGAAGGCTATTTTCCTTTGAATTACTATCAAAAATAGGACATGGGAGTCCACTATTAGAATGGACATGCAAGATATAAATCTTACCTGGATGCTTTCTCACTTGCTCTTGAAGTTCCTTAAAGAGTTTTTAAATATTAGAGACTACAAATTTTATTTTGGCTGTGGCAATTCTTTGTACCACACCTACTGAATAGGTCGAATCAGATATTATATTTATATCTCCTGGATAATAAGTAAGAGCTAGAATGACTGCATACAATTCCTTCTGCTGAGTGGACTCAAAAGGAGTTCTGAGAACTCTCTTTATAGTTAAGTCATGACAGTATACAGCGCAAATATTATGTTTGGATACATCTGTAAAGATAGTTGGTCCTTTAAGAGGAACTTTCGAAACCTTTTCTTCAAGAATCCATCACCAATTATGTAATAGTTTGGTTATCTTTAATGGAAATCCATGTGTAAAATTTGGCTAATAAAATTTGCCACTCTTTCATAGCACACATTAATTTGTGCATTAGTATAAAAGATGTATATCTTGTCAGATATTATCCCAGATAATTGTACTGCTTACTTAATGGCCTTTAATAAAATTCTAGCAAAAAACTGATATTTTCAAAGGTTTTTAGTGACTCTTTCAACCACATTGGATAAAGCCAGTTCAACTTCTCTCAAAGCCTCTTGAACTTCTTTTGTAAGCTGATGTGGTGAGTTTAAAGCACTGTCTCCCCTTAAAATGTCATAAATGCAATTGATAGGTAGTCAAGCCTAACACTGGACACATCCATTGGTTATCTCCTATCAATTTCTGCAAGTCATTAGGGTGTTTAGCTTCTCTGTTCTTAAGTAGAGTTTTTGTACTGTAAGCACCTTAGGGTATACTTTATATCCTAAATATTGAAAAGGAACAACATATCTTTGAATTTTTTCTGGAGTTATGTGTAATTTGTAGTTCCTTATTGTTTCTATGGTCATTTGTAGACATGCTTCTAATAATTGTTTCTCTGGTGCACATCCTAATATATTATCCATGTAATGTAATAACATTACTTTCGGAAATGCTTTTGTTATTGGAGTAAGAGCAGCAGCAACATACATTTGACACAGAGTAGGACTGTTTGTCATTCCCTGTGGCAAAACTATCCATTCATATCTTTTATAAGGCTCAGCTAAGTTAATGCCGGGCACTTAAAAGGCAAAACTTTTCATATCCTCCTTATCTAGAGGGATAGAATAGAAACAATCCTTAATGTCTATAACCCAAAGAGGCCATCTTCTAGGCAATTGAGTAGGAGATGGAAGTCCAGGTTGAAGAGTTCCCATAGTTTCCATCTGTTCATTTACCTTTCTTAAATCAGTCAACATTCTCCATTTTCCAGATTTCTTTCTTACAACAAATACTGGGGAAGTCCAAGATCTTAGAGAAGGTTTTAAGTGTCCTTGGCCAGGTTGCTCCTATATTATATCTAATAAGGCCTGAATTTTATCTCTAGCTAAGGGCCACTGTTCTGTCCACACGGGTGTATCAGTTTTCCATTAGATAGGAACAGGTGAAAGTGTTGGCATGCCTTTAACAGCAGCCCTGCCTAAAAAACCGAAGTAATCATTTTTAATCCTAATTGTTGTAAAATGTCTCTTCCCCACAGATTGATGGGGATTTTTTCAACTATAAAAGGACTAAAAACTCCTGTTTCACCTTCAAAAGTCCATCTCAAAGGGGTAGCACTAACTTCAGCTGGTATTGATCTTCCTACATCAGACATGTAGGTGCCTACCTTAACCTTTAGCCAGTGACTGGGCCAGTTGGCATCTCTAA
The DNA here is from genome assembly GCF_048593235.1 of Sminthopsis crassicaudata. NCBI lineage: Eukaryota > Metazoa > Chordata > Mammalia > Dasyuromorphia > Dasyuridae > Sminthopsis > Sminthopsis crassicaudata. The sequence continues at coordinate 342,339,457 of NC_133618.1, read as the reverse complement.
TGACTGTACGATCTGCACCAGTGTCTACCAACCCTTCCAATGGTATGGCATTTATATAGATAGAGAGCATAGGTTGGCCAACTGTCACAGCTGCTGTCCAGTATATTCCTGGATTTTGTTGCTTGGAGTCAGAATCTGGGCAACTATCACCAGACTGCTTATTGGGACTCTGTATCAGTAAACCTGATGTTACTACTTCTCCTGGTTGATAAGTCACACATTGTCTACCTGTATTAGTGTATTATCTACACATTCCCTAGTTTCCCACATCAATATATGGATGAACACTGTTTTGTAAGTACTCTCAGGAGGTGAAGTATTCAAGCCTGCTGTTCCTGGAGGCAAGAGATTCATAGGCTGGAGAGGAACAGATTTCACCTCTCCAGGGGGGTATTTCAGTTGTCCCAGCTGCATCAAACTCTATTCTCCCCAATTATAATCCCTTTCTCCCATCAGATTGCTTCCTGGCTGATTGGTCATGTCTGGGTACTGAATTTCTGGGTACTCTCTATGTGTAGCATCGGCTGCCATCATATCCCAAGTATTTTTTGTCTTGGGCCCTGGGGCTGGGCCCCTCATCCTGGTTCCCTGAATCAGTCTACATTCTGATGCCCAATGGAAGCCTCTGTTGCATTTTGGACATGGGGTATTGTGTCTTGTTCTTCTACCCTGTTTTTTCATCCTATATCTCCATGCCAACATTGAGCTTTCAGATGCCCTACTTTACCACATTGAAAGCATTGATGAGTCCCTTGACAAAAGGGACCCTGCCTTCCCATGTTCAGATCTTGGGAAGTCTGAATCATAGCCTTGCTATAAAAGGTATTTGTGCCCACTGTGGCACAGTGTCTTATGATCTCCAAAGGAGCATCCTTGCATAGTCCTAGTATAATTCTTCTACAAACCTCATTAGCATTTTCTTTAGCAAGTTGCCTTATCATAATTTCTGTTACTGCATTTTCACCATAGTTCATATGACATCTGTCTTCAAACATCCCACAAAATCAGTAAAGGGTTCAATTGGCCCTTGTGCTATTTTTGTGAAGGCCTCTTCCTTATCTTTTTTTTTTTAACCAGGGATAAAAGCCTATGCTTTGATAGCAGCAGCAGCAATTTGCTCATATGTTGCTATGGGGTAATTAATCTGTATTGAAATGTCTGCATAAGAATCTACACCTGTTAGTTGGTCATATGTGATTGGAGGATTAACTCCACTTTGACTATTTTGTTGGGCTTATATCCTACAGAGCTCACTACATTCAGAAAGCCATAACAAGTTTTGTCCAAGTTCTAAGCATGTCCCTGCTATAGATTTCTAATCAGTAAGGGTTAAGACTTCATAAGCCAAATCTGTAATAACATCTTTTTTAAAAATTTTAAAATTAATTTTAGAATTATAACTTTTTTTTGACAGTACATTTGGTAAAGCACTCACCTCTGTTCCGAATTTTTCCCTCCTTTCCTCCACCCCCTCCCCTAGATGGCAGGCAGTCCTATACATGTTGAATATGTTATAGTATATCCTAGGTACAATATCTGTGTGCAGAACCGAATTTCTTGTTGCACAGGAAGAATTGGATTCAGAAGGTAAAAATAACCTGGGAAGAAAAACAAAAATGCAAACAGTTTACACTCATTTCCCAGTGTTCCTTTTCTGGGTGCAGCTGATTCTATCCATCATTGATCAATTGGAATTGACTGTAATAACATCTTAACATAAGCTGATGTAGCCCTATAAAGAGTGGAAGCCTTTTTCAGGTCTTTGAAGATTTCTATATCAAAAAGAGTGTATCTTCTACTTTCTTGACCTGAAGAGTTAAACAGTTGAATCACAGGATTCATTCCTATTTTCAAATCAGCTGTATCCTGCCCTTCTTCTGTGGCTTTCATTAGTGCCTTTTTCAATCTAGTCATAGGAGGGGGTGATTGCTGGGGGGGGAGGTGCTCCTCCTCCCTCCATCCTGAAAGGTGAAGTTGATGGGGGCATGTCAATAATCTGCTCCATAGGCAGGGTTGAAGCTGCCTTGTGAGATCGAGAATCACCATGCCCTTGAACCTCATTTAATGCCATTAATCTGTTCTTTATCTTCCTCTTTTTCCTCACACTTCCTCATCTGGCTGTTCTGAAAACTTTTCTTTTTTTCATAATTTGTAGGATTCTTTAAGGCCAATTGTATATGTAAAATGTTTCTTTGGAAATTGAATCAGGAACATTATCATTATAATATTCACAGTTGATCTACTATTTTCCAATTACCTGCCTCTCTTTCTTCTTCATTGAAGAATCAAGGGGACATATGTTCTAATGTATCCATGAATCCATCAATCTGCTCCCAAGTCATAATTAACCCTGTCTCTTTATCAGTCTGAGATTTCCTTTGGGGTGAGGTTGGGATTGCGGGTGGGGGATCTTTTCCTAATATCTGCCCCATTTCAGCTAGAAAATGAGAGTTACTAGTTTTGCCCTTAACAAAGTAACTTCCTTGTTTGTCTATTAAGATAATCACCCTATTTCCTCATCCCTGGGGTCTTCAGTGAAATTAGGGTCCTTGCTCCACACATTGGGCACCAAATGTGAAGACTGAGTTAGCACCCTAGATACCTTAGAATCAGCCAGACTCAGGATAAGCAAAAGTCGTTGGTCTTTATTCTTGGTCTTTGGGGGTAGAAGTGAATTGCATAGATGCAGGATCTCCACCACCTCTCCTCCCTTTCTCCACCAACAAAGTCCCTCTGGCTCATCTTACTCCACCCGCTAGTCCCTCCTACAGTTCTCTGTATACACCAAACAATTGAGCCAGCACAGAATAGTGGAAAGGGCCATTTTCCAAGCATATTCTAATATTGTCCAAAAAGTAATTAGCCTTAAGTGCTTGGTTGTCCAAGTGTACCTACTTAGAGTTTCAGCCTATTTCAAACACTATTTGACTCTTCAAATATTATATTCTAAAAATTTTTCTTATAATTCCTTAAAAACTAGAAATGAGTGAGGGGAAACTAATGACATTTTAATATTCCTGGGAGTTTTCATCTTGAAATCTTTCAGAAAGTTATTAGTGTATTATTTCAATTTCTCTTTTATTCTTTGGTTCTAAAACATGAGGACAATTTTCTCTGATGTTTTCTTTTTTTTTTTTTTTTCTTTGAAAAAAAAAGTAAGAAAAAAAAGGAAAACAGAAAAGAAATACAAAACAAAATAAGGCAAAACAAGAGAACATTATCATGTGCCTAACAGAACATCAGGGAAGATTCAAAATATATAACAAGTTAGTAGATCAAGAAAGTATATGTATATATATATATGTATATATATATATATATATATATATATATATATATATTAGAAGAAATTACATTTATGAATGACCATTTTTCCTTTACTTCCTTATAAATTGTTCTTTGGTTCTCTTTCTGCACATCTTATCTACTTTATTCTTGTTTCCCCTTTTCATGCCTCCCCCTTACTCGCAAGCAAGCTACATTTAACAAAAGATATATTTATGTATACACATATAGATATGTACACATACATATGTATACATATTCCTATCCTTACTGCCTCTTTAATTAAATTCTGCTACATAATTTACCTTGCTATTACCTCCTCTCACCCAAGGATCACTTTCTTGTCTTCTTCTCTCACCTTTTGCTTCTCCATTGCCCATCCCTCCCCCCTTATTTCTTTATAGATGGTATTATACCCTTCAAGGCATATATGTAATATTGCCTATTGAACTCATTTCCAATGTAGTTGGTTTTCAGAACTATAAACCCTCCTCCTGCCTCTAACGCCTTTAAGTCTATTCCTCCGTTGTACCTCCTTTGTATAACATAGTTGTTATTTTTATTTTCACTCTTCCAATCTTTCTTTTGAGCTTCCCTATGGCTGATATGATTCACATACATACATGTATATGAATGTATATATATAGATATACATATAACATATAAAAAATAAATCATTTGTCACTGTTCAGTTTCTTAAAATTGATCTTTCACATTGGGTCTTATATATTGAGTTTTCTTCTAAGTTCGGGTTTGGTTGATTGAAAGTCCTGAAAAATCTGCAAGTTTAATTTAATTTAATTTAGTGAAATGTCCATTTTTTAAAATTCAGGATTATAGATAATTTTGCTGGACATGATATTCTTTTGATTATTGGCAGATATGATTCCATCCAGATCTGTTGTTTTTTCTTATAAGATGTTTCAAATTCTGTTCTATTTTCTCAATTTTTATAATGTTTTGTTATTTCTTGGTCTCTCATGGCTTCACTGGCTTACCCTTGCCCAGTTTTAATTTTCAAAGAATTATTTTCATCTTTGAAACTCTGTAACTCTTTCTAGTTAATTAACTTTATTTAATAAGCTTCTTGTTTTTCTTAGATGGTTTTATTTTTTTTTCTTTAGTTTTTCCTCAATATCAATTGATTTTTGAATTCTTTTTTGAGTTGTATAAATGTTATCTGGGTAGAGAGCCAATTCATATTATTCTTTTGGGTAGAAGCTTTTTTTTTTTAATTATAGCTTTTTATTGACAGAACATATGCATGGGTAATTTTTACAACATTGTCACTTGCACTCACTTCTGTTACAACTTTTCCATTCCCTCCCTGCACCCCCTCCCCTAGGTGGCAGACAGTCTCATACATGTTAAACATGTTAGAGTATATCTTAGATACAATATATGTGTGTGCAGATCAGTATAGTTCTCTTGTTGCACAAGAAAAATTGTTCAGTCATTTCTTACAGAGCAACAATATTCCATAATATTTATGTACCAAAATTTCCCCAACCATTCTCCAATTGATGGGCAATCCATTCATTTTCCAGTTTCTAGCCACTACAAAAAGGGCTGCCACAAACATTTTGGCATATACAGGTCCCTTTCTCTTATTTAATATCACTTTGGGATATAAGCCCAGTAGTAACACTGCTGGATCAAAGGGTATGCACAATTTGATAACTTTTGAGCATAGTTCCAAATTGCTCTCTAGAATGGTTGCATTCGTTCACAACTCCACCAACAATGCATCAGTGTTCCAATTTTCCCACATCCCCTCCAACATTCATCACTCTCTTTTCCTGTCATTTAGCCAAGATGACAGGTGTGTAGTAGTATCTCAGAATTGTCTTAATTTGAACTTCTCTGATTAATAATGATTTAGAACACCCTTTCATATGAGTAGAAAAAGTTTCCATTTCATCATCTGAAAATTGTCAAATTAAAGGATATCCTTTGACCATTTAGCAATTGGAGAATGGCTTGATTTCTTATAAATTAGAGTCAATTCTCTATATATTATGGAAATGAGGCCTTTATCAGAACTTATAACTGTAAAAATGTTTTCCCAGTTTATTGCTTCCCTTCTAATCTTGTCTGCGTTAGTTTCGTTTGTACAAAAGCTTTTAAATTTGATATAATCAAAATTTTCTATTTTGTGATCAGTAATGATCTCTAGTTCTTCTTTGGTCACAAATTCCTTCCTCCTTCACAAGTCTAAGAGGTAGGAATTATATGAGAAAAATTACAAAACACTTGCCACAAAAATAAAATCAGATTTAAATAATTGGAAAGACATTCAGTGCTCTTGGATAGGCCGAGCGAATATAATAAAGATGACAATACTCCCCAAACTAATCTATTTATTTAGTGCTATACTAATCAGACTCCCAAGAAACTATTTTAATGACCTAGAAAAAATAACAACAAAATTCATATGGAAGAATAAAAGGTCGAGAATTGCAAGGGAACTAATGAAAAAAAACTCAGAGGAAGGTGGTCTAAGTGTACCTGATCTAAAGCTATATTATATAGCAGCAGTCACCAAAACCATTTGGTATTGGCTACGAAATAGACCGGTAGATCAGTGGAACAGATTAGATACAAAGGACAAAAAAGGATACATATGTAACAACCTAATCTTTGACAAACCCAAAGATACCAACATTAGGGATAAAAATCCATTATTCGGAAAAAACTGTTGGGAAAACTGGAAATTAGTATGGCAGAAATTAGATATGGATCCACACTTAACACCATATACCAAGATAAGATCAAAATGGGTCCATGATTTAGGCATAAAGAGGGAGATAATAAATAGATTAGAGGAACAGAGGATAATCTACCTCTCAGACTTGTGGAGGAGGAAGGAATTTATGACCAGAGGAGAACTAGAGATCATTATTGATCACAAAATAGAAGATTTTGATTACATCAAACTAAAAAGTTTCTGTACAAATAATACTAATGCAAACAAGATTAGAAGGGAAGTAACAAATTGGGAAAATATTTTTAAAAACAAAGGTTCTGACAAAGGTCTCATTTCCAAAATATATAGAGAACTGACCCTAATTTATAAGAAACCGAACCATTCTCCAATTGATAAATGGTCAAAGGATATGAACAGACAATTCTCAGAGGAAGAAATTGAAACTATATCCACTCACATGACAGAGTGTTCCAAATCACTACTGATCAGAGAAATGCAAATTAAGACCACTCTGAGATACCACTACACACCTGTCAGATTGGCTAAGATGACAGGAACAAATAATGATGAATGTTGGAGGGGATGTGGGGAAACTGGGACACTAATACATTGCTGGTGGAGTTGTGAAAGAATCCAGCCATTCTGGAGAGCAATCTGGAATTATGCCCAAAAAGTTATCAAACTGTGCATACCCTTTGACCCAGCAGCGCATACTAAAGAGCGGAAAGAGACATATATGTGCCAAAATGTTTGTGGCAGCTCTTTTTGTTGTAGCTAGAAACTGGAAGATGAATGGATGTCCATCAGTTGGAGAATGGTTGGGTAAATTGTGGTATATGAAGGTTATGGAATATTATTGCTCTGTAAGAAATGACCAGCAGGAGAAATACAGAGAGGCTTGGAGAGACATAAATCAACTGATGCTGAGTGAAATGAGCAGAACCAGAAGATCACTGTACACTTCAACAACAATACTGTATGAGGATGTATTCTGATAGAGGTAGAAATCTTCAACATAAAGAAGATCCAACTCACTTCCAGTTGATCAATGATGGACAGAGGTAGCTACACCCAGAGAAGAAACACTGGGAAGTGAATGTAAATTGTTAGCACTAATATCTGTCTGCCCAGGTTGCATGTATCTTCGGATTCTAATGTTTATTGTGCAACAAGAAAATGATATTCACACACATGTATTGTACCTAGACTATATTGTAACACATGTAAAATGTATGGGATTGCCTGTCATCGGGGGGAGGGAATAGAGGGAGGGGGGATAATTTGGAAAAATGAATACAAGGGATAATATTATAAAAAATATATATATATATATATATATATATATATATATATATATATATATAAAACAAGTCTAAGAGGTAAACTATCCTATGTTCCTCTACTTTATTTATAATCTCGTTCTTTATGCCTAAATCATGAACTCATTTTGATCTTATCTTGGTGTACAGTGTTAAGTGTGGGTCCATATCTAGTTTCTGCCATACTCATTTCCGTTTTTTCCAGCAGTTTTTGTCAAATAGAGAATTCTTATCCCAAAAGTTGGGATCTTTGGGTTTGTCAAACACTAGATTGCTATAGTTATTGACTATTTTGTTATGTGAACCTAACCTATTACACTCATCAACTAGTTTATTTCTTAGCCAATACCAAATGGTTTTGGTTACCACTGCTTTATAACATAGTTTTAGATCAGGTACAGTTAGGCCGCCTTCATTTGATCTTTTTTTCATTACTTCCCTTGAAATTCTTGACCTTTTGTTCTTCCATATGAATTTTGTTGTTATTTTTTCTAGGTCATTAAAATGGTTTCTTGGGAGTCTGATTGGTATAGCGCTAAATAAATAGATTAGTTTAGGGAGTATTGTCATCTTTATTATATCCTCATGGCCTATCCAAGAGCACTTAATATTTTTCCAATTGTTTAAATCTGACTTTATTTTTATGGAAAGTGATGTTTTACTCATATAATTCCTTACTTTCCTTTAGCAAATAGATTCCCTAATATTTTATGCTATCAATAATTATTTTGAATGGAATTTCTCTTTGTATCTCTTGCTGTTGGAATTTGTTGATGATGTATAAAAATACTGAGGATTTATGTGGATTTATTTTGTATCCTGCAACTTTGCAGGATTGTTTGTGGATTATTGTGGATTGTTGTGGATTATTTCTCATAGTTTTGTGGTAGAATCTCAAGGGTTCTATAGTTATACCATCATATCTGCAAACAGTGATAATTTGGTTTCCTCATTACCTACTCTTATTCCTTTCATCTCTTTCTCAACTCTTATTGCTGAAGCTAGCATTTCTAATACAATATTAAATAGTAATGGTGATAGTGGGCAGCCTTGTTTCTCTCCTGATCTTATTGGGAATTGTTTCAGTTTATCCCCATTATATATGATGCTTACTGATGGTTTTAAATAGATGCTCCTGACTATTTTAAGGAAAAGTCCATTATTCCTATTCTCTCAAGTGTTTTTAATAGGAATGGATGCTGGATTTTCTCAAATGCTTTTTCTGCATCTATTGAGATGATCATATGTTTTTTGTTAATTTGGTTATTGATATAGTCAGTTATGCTAATAGTTTTCCTAATATTGAACCAGCCCTGCATTCCTGGTATAAATCCTAGTTGGTCATGGTGTATTAAACTGGGGATGATTTTCTGCAATCTTTTTGCTAATATTTTATTTAAGATTTTTGCATCAATATTCATTAGGAAGATTGGGCTATAATTTCCTTTCTCTGTTTTCAACCTCCTGTTTTAGGTATCAGTACCCTGTCTGTGTCATAAAAGAAATTTGGTAGGACTCCTTCAATCCATATTTTTTCAAATAGTTTATATAGCATTGGGGCTAATTGTTTTTTAAATGTTTGGTAGAATTCACATGTAAATCCATCTGGTCCTGGGGATTTTTTCTTAGGCAGTTGGTTAATAGCTTGTTCTATTTTTTTTTTCTAAGATTGGACTGTTTAACCAATTTACTTCTTCCTCTGTTAATCTGGGCAGGCTATATTTTTGAAGGTATTCTTCCATTTCATTTAAATTATTGAATTTATTGGCATAAAGTTGGGCAAAGTAACTCCTAATTATTGCTCTAATTTCTTCTTCATTAGTGGTGAGTTCTCCCTTTTCATTTTTAAGACTAACAATTTGATTTTCTTCTTTCCTTTTCTAAATCAAATGTACCAAGGATTTATCTATTTTCTTGGTTTTTTCATAAAACCAACTCATAATTTTATTTATTAATTCAACAGTTTTTAAAATTTTCAATTTTATTAATCTATCCTTTTATTTTTAGAATTTCAAGTTTAGTATTTGACTGGGGTTTTTTAATTTGTTCCTTTTCTAGCTTTTTTAGTTGCAAGCCCAATTCATTGATCTTTTCTTTCTCCATTTTATGCAAATAGGCCTCTAGAGATATAAAATGTTCCCTTATTACCACTTTGGCTGCATCCTACACATTTTGATATGATGTCTCCTTATTGTCATTTTCTTGGGTGAAATTATTAATTATGCCTATGATTTCCTGTTTCACCCAATCATTTTTTATGATGAGATTATTTCATTTCCAATTATTTTTTTGGTTTTCCCCTGGCTTTTTATTAAATGTAATTTTCATTGCATTGTGGTCTGAAAAGGATTTATTTACTATTTCTGCCTTTCTGCATTTGAATTTGATGTTTTTATGACCTAATATATGATCAATTTTTGTATAGATTCCATGAACTACTAAGGAGAAAGTATACTCCTTTTTGCCTCCATTTAGTTTTCTCCAGAGATCTATCATACCTAACTTTTTTAGTAATCTATTTATCTCTTTGACTTCTTTCTTACTTATTTTGTGGTTTGATTTATCTAATTCTGAGAGTGTAAGGTTGAGATCTTCCTCTATTATAGTTTTGCTGTCTATTTCTTCTTGCAGCTCCCCTAATTTCTCTTTTAAGACTTTAGATGCTACACCATTTGGTGCACATATGTTTAATCTTAATATTGCTTCATTATCTATGCTACCCTTTAGCAAGATATAGTTTCCTTATTTATCTCTTTTAATTAAATTAGATCAATTTTTGCTTTTGCGCGATCTGAGATCAGGATGGCTGTCCTTGTTTTTTTGACTTCAACTGAAGCATAGTAGATTATGCTCCAGCCTTTTACCTTTACTCTGTGTGTATCACCCTACTTCCTGTAAACAACATATTGTAGGATTCTGGCTTTTAATCCAGTCTGCTATCCTCTTTTGCTTTATGTGGGAGTTTACCCCATTTACATTTATGGTTAAAATGATCAATTCTGTATTACTTGCCATCTTGTTAACCCCTGCTTATGCTTTTCTCCTTTTCTTCCCCCTTACCTCCTTTCCCAGTATTAAACTTGTGAGCACCACTTGCCTTTCACAGCCCTCCCTTTTTAGGATCCCTCCCCCCACCTTAGAGTTCTTCCCCTTTTCTTACCTTTCTTCCTTACAATTTCTGTATTCCCTTCTGTTTAGCTTACTCCTTCCCTTTTCATTTTCCCCTCCCACTTTTCAATAAGGTAGGATAAGTTTCTCTGTAAATTGAATAAGTCTAATATTTTTCTCTTTAAGCCAATTCTTATGAGAGTCAGATACACACTGTGCTCATCCTCCTCTTTTCTTTCCCTCAGATATAATAGGTTTCCTTTGCCTCTTCATGAGATGTGGTACCCCCACTTGACCTTTTTTCTGGTACAATTTCCTTTCTACCTCTAAGTTCTTTTTTATATTACAACTGTAAAACCAGATTATACATGTGTTCTTTATATGTATTCATAATGAAAATATAGTTCCCAAGATTTCTTTTTACCTTTTTATGTTTCTCTTGAGTCCTATATTTGGAGATCAAACTTTTTGTTTAGTTCTGTTTTTTTCATGAGAAATAGATGAAATTCACCTATTTAATTGAATGTCCATCTTCTTCCCTGGAAAAAATGCTCATTTTGTCTGGGTAAGTTATTCTTGGGTGCATACCAACTTCTTTAGCCTTTTGGAATATCAGATTCAAGGCTTTTCAATCCTTTAATGCTAGATTCTGCTAGATCCTGCTAGATCCTGCGTAATCTTTATTGTAGCTCCTCTATATTTGTTTTTTTAGCTGCTTGTAGTATTTTTTCCTTGGTCTGATAGTTCTGGAATTTAGCCACAATATTTCTTGGAGTTTCGATTTTGGGGTCTCTTTCAGTAGGTTATTGATGAATCCTTTCAATGTCTATTTACCCTCTGTTTCTATAACATCTGGGCAGTTCTCTTTAATGATTTCCTGGAAAATAGTGTCTAGGCTCTTTTTTCATCATAATTTTCAGGAAGTCCAATAATTCTCAGTTAATCTTTCCCAGATCTATTTTCCAGCTCTGTTGTTTTCCCAAGTAGGTATTTAACATTTTCCTCCATTGTTTCATTTTTTTTCTTTTTTTCTTTTTTCTTTTTCTTTTCTTTTTTTTTTTTTTTTTGGTTTTGCTTTAGTGATTCTTGGTGTTTCCTTGAGTCATTCATTTCCATTTGTTTAATTCTGATTTTTAATGAATTATTTTCTTCACTTACTTTTTTATTTCTTTTTGTAATTGTTCAACTGAGTTTTTAAGTGAGTTGTTTTGTTTTACGTTTTTTTTTTTCATTTTGCCAATTTTATCTTTTAGAGAGCTATTTTTTTTCCAATTCACTAATTCTGTTTTCCTTGGAATTGTTTACTTTTTCCAATTCACTAGTTCTGTTTTTCAGGGATTTGATTTCTTCATCCACTCTATCTTTAAATGACTTATCCATATCCTCTTGCTAAGCTTTCCTTTCCTTTCCCCATTTTTCTTCTAGCTCTCTTGTAAGAACCTTTTTAATTTCTTCTATGAGAGTCTTATGTGATGGGGACCAGATCATATCCCCCTTTGGGGATTCATCTGGAGACAATCTGTTTCAAATCTCAGGGTTTGATGTCTGGCTCTCTATTCATATAGAAGCTATCTATAGTTAGAGCACGCTTTAATTTTTGCTCATTTTGACAAAAAAGAATCAAAGAAAATAAACAAACAAAAAAAAAAAGTAAATGTGGTCTGCTTTTTTGGGCAGTGTGGTATTACCAAGCTTCCTCTACAGACTACAGGAGGTAGCAATGAAGCAGCAGTGGAACAGCAGTGGCTGTGTTGCCTGCACAATGGCCACTGTCCGAGACTCTGAGAGCATACTGAGTCACTCTGAGTGTTGGGTGGGTGTGGTCAGGTCTGGAGAGACCCCAGTGTTTTGGGATTGAGGTCTTTACTCCCTGTGTTTATAACTTCTCTACTGATCTATTGGCTTGCTGCCAGCACAAAGAAGTTCACACTGGGTAAAATTCTCCCAGCAAGTTTTTCACTGGCTGCAATTACACTCTGCCCCTTCCAGTCTACTCAGTGTGAGCTGCCTTCTGTGCTCTCCTTGCCTGTCTTCAGTCTACACCTGGTCTAACTGTACCTGCCAGGGAGCAAAAATAGACCTTTTCTGGCAAATTTTCAGGATATCTTCTGTTGGTAATGTATTTGTGGGCTTTTTCAGTCAAGCACTAATTCTGAAGCCATATTATGAAAAAAAGTATCCTGAGGGCAAGAAGGAGCCTAGATAGATGTGTGTGTCCTCTCCGCCATCTTGGCCGGAAGTCCAATTGCTTTTCTTTTCTTTCTTTTTTTTTTTTTTTTTAATTAAAGTGTCCTGCTCTGAAGATGATCCCTGGACTTTCCTGTTCCCATAATGTGTTTCAATGGCAGTGTTCTTTCTTCTTTGCCCATTCATTTTTTTTTTTAATGAGAGGTATTAGTGTAAGCACCTCCAATCATGGAGTGGGAAGGGGATGGTGTCTCAAACTTCCCTTCAGCTCTTCACTCTGACTAGAAACCCCAAAACAAGAGCTCCATCTTCCTGCAAGTGCCCACAGTTAGCAATGTCCCTGTCTTGCTGCTTCTGTACTCACTGGGTGCTTGTTCCTTCTCATCCAGGACTGTATCTCAGCAGCACACATGGGACTAGTGTTCCTAATCAGTTGAAATTCACTCAGTCTTCCCAGACTCAGACCCTAACTCCACAAACACTCTGGGAAAGTTTATGTAGTTCTAGCTGAGGCTTCAATCACACCCAGCTAGCCTGAGGGGTCCTCTCACTTGATGTTTCTGTGGAGTTAGCCTGGAAATGTTTGCATTTCAGACAGGTTAATCCTTGCTCCAGATCTTTCTTCAGATCTTGTCAGGTTGTATTAGAGGGATGCCTGTTCTGCCCCAAGTCTTCTTGATTTTTCACAAGTTTCTGTTTGCCTTGAAGTGCAAATTTGTTCTATTTGTGGGGGAAATTGTTAGAGCTTGAAATTTATCAACCTACTCCACCATCTTCCTACAATCCTCCCTCTCTGATGATTTCTTGAAAGATGATGGCCATGATATTTTTCTTTCTTCCTTCCTTCCTTCCTTTCTTTCTTTCTTTCTTTCTTTCTTTCTTTCTTTCTTTCTTTCTTTCTTTCTTTCTTTCTTTCTTTCTTTCTTTCTTTCTTTCTTTCTTTCTTTCTTTCTTTCGTTATGGCCTTCAGTAGACAATTTTTTTCTTTCATTTTTACTTTCACAGTTACATGTAAAACATTTTTTGATTATATATGTATATTCATTTTTTACATATTTCTTTATGAATCATGTTGGAAGAGAAAAATCAGAACAACAGGGAAAAAACACAAGAGACAAAAAACCAGCAGAAGAAAAAAAGTGAACATAGCATGTATTGATTTACATTCAGTCTCCATAGTTTTCTCTCTGGATGCAGAGGGCATTTTCACCCAAAATTTATTGGAATTGCCTTGGATCATGAAACCACTGAGAAGAACCAAACCTATCATAATTGATCATTTCACAATCTTCCTGCTGCTATATACAATGTTGCTTTCCTCCCAACATTCATTATTATCTTTTCCTGTTATCTTAGCTAATCTGATAGATTGAGTTATTTTATTTGCATTTCTCTAATCAATAGTGATTTGGAGCCTTTTTTCATATAATTATGGATGGCTTTAATTTCATCATCTGAAAATTGTCCCTTCTTATCCTTTCACTATTTATCAATTGAGGAATAATTTGTATTCTTATAAATTGGACTGTTTATATATTTATCCATAATTATATTATGGAACATTGTATGTAGCAACAGGAAGATTGATTTTCTAAGATTCTCTACATACATCATCAGCATAGAGTGATAGTCGTATCTTCTCATTGCCTACTCTAATTCTGTTAATTCTTTTTCTTTTCTTATTGCTAAAGCCAACATTTCTAGTACAATACTGAATAATAGTGGTGATGAGCATTCCCATTTCTCCCCAATCTAACTGGGAATGTGTCTTAACAGTTTCCTTTGATTATTCTACTTCACTTTCCCTAATTGTTTTGCCTCCCCCCACCATGTCAGAACCGAATTGATAGTCCGTTCTGCTCACAGTGCTCTGACTCCATCCCTGCCTTGGTCTACCCCATGGTGGCTTGAAGCCACATGCATATATACTTCATGGGAAGCACACATTAGTTTCTGGATGCTTTGGATATTAGTCCTGGGTCCAAATAAAATATAAAAACTCTATTCTCTATTTTGCCTCAGTTTCTCTGGTATTACATTTCTTTCCATTACAAATAATGCTTGCAGATGATTTTAGATAGATGATGCTTATCATTTTAAGAAAAACTACCTTTATTCTCATACTTTCTAGTGTTTTAAATTGGAATGGTTACTTATTTTGTCAAAACATTTTCTGCATCTATTGAGATTATCATGTGATTTTTTTTTAGTTTAGTTATTGTTATGATCAATTATGTCAATAATTTTCCTGCATTCCTGATACAAATTCCACTTGATCACAGTGTGTTATCCTGCTGATAAATTGTTGTAATCTCTTTGCTAATACTTTATTTAAAATTTTTGCATCAATATTTGTTAGAGAGATTGGTCCATAATTTTCTTTTTCTGTTTTGGCTTTCCTGATTATTTAAGAAACTTATTTCCTATTCTGTTAATCTGAACAATCTATATTTCTGTAAATATTCATCCATTTCAATTAAATTATCAGATTTTCTGGCATAGAGCTGGGAAAAATAGCTCTGAATTATTGCTTTAATTTCCTTTTTATTATTGTTAAGTTCGTCCTTTTCATTTTTGATGCTGGTAATTAGTTTTTTCCTTTCCTTTTTCTAATTAGAATTTCTAATTTCCAATTAACCAAAGATTTATCTATTTAATTTTTTTTATAAAACCAACTCTTAGTTTTATTGATTTATTCAATCGTTTCTTTCAGTTTTATTCATTTCTCTTTTGATTTGTCAGCATTTCTAATTTGTTATTTAATTGAGGCTTTTAAATTTGTTGCTTTTCTAGATTTTTAGTTGCATACCCAATTCATTAATCTTCCCTTTTTTATGTTTTTTCCACATAGCTATTTAGAGTTATAAAATATTTAGAATTATATGTATATAACTCTATCTATATTATATTTCCAAATATATATATATATGTTATAAATATATAAAATATTTAGAGTTATACAATTTCCCTAAGAACTGTCTTGACTGGATCCTGTAAATCTGTTGTCTCATTGCATTATTTTGGATGAAATCACAAATTATTTCTCTGATTTGTTGTTTTACCCACTAATTCTTTAGAATCAGATTATTTACTTTACAGTTGGCTTTTAGTCTGTCTTTCCATTGTCTTTTATTGCATGTAATTTTTATTGTATTGTGATATGAACAGGATACACTTACTATTTGTGCCTTTTTGCATTTGATTGTGAGGTTTTTAAACTCTACTACATAGTCAATTTTTGTGTAGTGGCATGCATCACTGAGGAAAAGGTATATTCTTTTCTATTCCTATTCAACTTTCTACACAATTCTATCATATCTAATGATTTCTAAGATTTCTAATGATTAGAAACTTATTCCATCATATCTAAGATTTCTAATGTTCTATTAGCCTCCTTAATTTCTTTCTTATTTATTTTGTGATTAGATTTATCTAATTCTGAGAGGTAGTTGAGGTATCCCACTAGTAAAATTTTACTGAATATTTCTTCCTCTAACTAGCTTAACTTCTCTAAGAATTTTGATACTGTACCATTTGGTGCATAAATGTTTAGTATTGATACCACTTCATTGTCTATAGTACATTTTAACAAGATGTAGTTTCCTTCCTTATCTATTTTTGTTTTTGCTTTTTCTGAGATCAGAATCTATCCCTGCTTTTTTGCCTTCAGCTGAAACATAATAAATTCTGGTAGAGTCTTTTACTCTTATTCTGTATGTATCTTTCTGTTTCAAACATGTTTCTTGTAAAAACATATTGTAGGGTTCTGGTTTTTAATCCACTTTGCTATCTATTTCCAGTTCATCCCATTCACATTCACAGTTTTGATTACCTGCTGTATAGTTTCTTCCATCATATTTTCTCTCCTATGTATTCTCTCTCTCTCTCTCTCTCTCTCTCTCTCTCTCTCTCTCTCTCTCTCTCTCTCTCTCTCTCTCTCTCTCCCCTGAGGCAATTGGGGTAAAGTGACTTGCCCAGAGTCACACAGCTAGAAAGTATGAAGTGTCTGAGGTCAGATTTGAACTCAGATCTTCCTGACTTCAGGGCTGCTGCTCTATCCACTGTACCACCTAGCTGCCCCTTCTCTCTCTCTCTCTTTTTACTCTGTCTCTACTTATTTTAACCCCATAATCAACTTGCCCTCCTTTCTATCACCCCTCCTCTCATCTCCTATTCCTTTCTTCTAGTGTTTCTGCCCTCCTTCTATCCAGTTCTTCCATTTTCTGCTTTCTCTTCCTACTTTCTTAAAGGGTAAAATAAATTTCTAAACCCAATTGTGTGAATATGTTATTCCTTCTTTGAACCAAAATTGATGAGATTAACTTTCAGACAAGGCTCAACCCCCACCCCTCCTTTTTTCCTGTATAGATCAGTAATTTTTATTTCTTCTGTATCTATTTCTCAGGTCAGTTGTTGTTCCAGTGAGAGATTTCCTTTTTTGTCTCTTATTTTTTTTTTCATTCTTACATTCTTATGGATTTGTTTTTATTGCATCTTGCTTTTCCAAATCCATTTTGAGCTTTTCCATGACCCAAGACCAATTTTTAAATTTTTCTTAAAGGCTTTGGATATAAAAGCTTTGTCTTTGTTATCATCTTTTGAGTGTGTATTTTGATTTTTTTTGTCACCATAGTAACTTTCTATGACTATAATAGTTTTCTGTTGCTTCCTCATTTTTCCAGCCTATTACTTGACTTTTAACTCTTTGTTAAAGTAGGATTCTGTTTCTGGGATGGGGAGTGCAATGTCCTAAGCTTCAGGAGTTCTGTGCAGATGTTTTCAGATATCTTTCTAGAGGCCAGCATTGTGAGCCAGCACTGCTATACATATCAGAATATGGGCAAAGCAACAGAGTGCTAATATAGTGCCTGCAAAGAAGCCCCTGCAATCACCCTCTGATTAGCTGTTTGACCACCCCATCTCCCATCCTGTGAGTTGAGATTTATAGAGGCAGCTGCTGTCGCTACCATGGTTGTGGATTCAATGACTCCTAAAACCCAATACTGGAGTTTCCCTCACATCCTCATATGTCAAACCTTTCCTGCTGAGTTGTCCTTGATATCTAGATAGAGAAAGCTGGAGACTACTTCCACTGCCACAGACTCAGAGACCTCATCACTTGTTCCTGGTTTCATGGTGCCTAGGCTGTGCTGACACAGCTTGCTCCAGGATTGTGCTCCAGTCCTACCCTGATGCAACAGATCCTTCCTGCCAACTTTCTAAATTGTCTTTGGCTGAAAAAACTGTTTCATTCCATCTTTTAGCAGTTTTGCTGCTTTAAAATTCATTTAAAGTCATTATTTATAGGTATTTGAAGGGGCCCACGAGACTCCCTACCTTTACACTGCCATCTTGGCTCTGCATTTTAAAAAATTGTACTAACGACATTAAAAAACAAAACAACACAACAATATACCAAAATCAAAGGAATGAAAAAATAGAAGAGAATGTAAAACATCTCATTAGAAAAATGACTGCTTTAGAGAACAGATAGAGAGACAATATGAGAATTGCTGAACTAACTTTTAAATTTTCAGTAAAAAGAGAATCTTAAATACAATATTATAAGAAATCATTAAAGAAAATTGCCCATTACTTCTTAAACTTGAAGGTAAAATTGACATAGAAAAAATCCATTGATAATTACTGAGAGATCACAAAATGAAAACTCACAGGAACATCATAGCAAAGTTTCAAAGTTCCCAAGTTAGGAAAAATTTAGTGTCCTTTCTCCAATCTCTCTTCTCCCATTTAAATACTGTGGTGATACAATCAAGATAACACAAGACCTAGAAATTTCTGCAATAAAATCACACAGGGCTTGGAACATTATATTTTAAATAATGAAGAGCTGAGTTTGGAACCAAGAATAATTTATCCAGCAAAGTTGAGTATAATCCTGAATGGAAAAAAAATACCTTAAATGAATTGAAAGACCTTTCTTTATTTGTGATAAAAAGATCAGAACTAGATGAAAACTTGGACATATAAATATAAAGTAAGCATTAAAGATTAATTGTCAGGAACTTAATAAGCTCAAATTGTTTGGGGAAATGTTAATATTATCATTACTTGCATAGTTTAAAAGAGCATACATATATAGAAGGCTTGGGGTTGAGTTAAGTATGATGAAATGATTCTAAAAAATAAAACTGGGTATGGAGATGTAAAATGAAGCAATTATATCATTGACATAAGTTACAAATTAAAGAATTATTACAATGGAAGCAAATATAATCTTATTTTCTTTATAATTAGATTTACTAGAAAATAAATTTATAAAAAAAATTAGAAGGGTGAGGGGATAGGAAAAGGGGCAACTTGTAGAAGGGTAAGCAGATCAAAAAGTGGGAGGATGAGGCTAAGGAAAGGATTCTTAGGGGAGTGAGTAGATTAAAGAATAGTAGGGTAAGAGGAGAAGATAAAGTGTGGATTAGGGAAATAGTAGTTGTAGCAATGTGAGGAGGATGATCATCAGTTGTGGAATGACTGAACACGTGTATTGTTATGATGAAATACTACTGTGCTACAAGAAATGGCGAACTTTGTATGAAATGATAAAGAACAGAACTAAGAGAACATTGTATACAGTAACAGCAATTTTTTAAAGACTGATTTTTGAAATTCTATTTAAATAACTGTAAAAAATATAAAAATACTTGGAAGCCTACTTGCCAAGACTTGGTTTCAGAAACTATATGAACTATAAAATAATTTTCACACAAATCATTACATTACATAAAATGACCATAGCAATAAACACAAATATCCAAGCTTTTGGAACAAAAACTCATTTTTTTTAAACAAAAACTGCTGGGAAAACTGGGAAATAGTATATCAGAAAAAAAGATGTAAACCAAACATCTCACACCATATACCAAGATCATGTCAAAATGGGTACATAAACTTACACATAAGGGTGATACCATAAGCAAATGAGGAGAACATGGAATAATTTACCCATCAGATTTACAGAGAAAGGAAGAATTTATGACCAAACAAGATTTAGAGAGCATTATAACATATAAAATAGATAATTTTGATTGTATTTTTTGTGTAAAACCTTTTTAATTTAATATAATCAAAAATCATAAGGAAAGCACAAAACTGGGGGGATGGGAAGGTGATTTTGCAACAAATATCTTTGCTATAAGCCTCATTTCTCAAACATGTAGAGAACTGAGTCAAATTTATAAAAAATACAAGTCAGATTTCTGGGTATGGAGCCAAGATTGTGGAGTGAAGTCAGGAAGCTGCTTGAGCTCTCCTAGTTTCCCTCAAAAACATGAAATCAAGCCTCTGAATAGAGTCTGGAATGACAGAGCCCACAAAGAGATGGATTGAAATAATTTTCCAGGTCAAGATAGGTTGGAAGTTTTTCAAGAAAGATGAAAATTCAGATGATGTCTGAGAAAATCAGGGCTTCCACTTGTAGAACAGATCAACAACAGAGGCCCTCTATCGTGGCTTAGTAGAACTGTACCAGAGTAGTGGGGGCAGCCCAAGGAAACAACAACAGGGAGTACAGATGGGGCTACCCCCAGTGCTGTGAGTAAATCCCAACCAAAAGAGGATCTTGTATTCATTCAAAGGCAAAGCTCAAAATGGCACAGGAAGTTTAGAACAGTGCCTTCTGTGGCCCAGGAGAGGAACTCAACTCTAAAAGTCATGAAATAGGGGGACAAAGAGACAGAGAGACAAAGACAGATACACACACACACACACACACACACACACACACACACGAGACAGAGAGAGACAGAGAGACAGAGAGACAGAGAGACAGAGAGAGACAGAGAGAGAGAGAGGATGAGCAAAAAAAAAAAAAAAAAAAAAAAAAAAAAAAAAAAAAGAAAAGAAAAAAAAAAAGCCTTAATAACAGGAAGCCACTATGGTAATAGAGAAGACCAAAATACCAATTCAGAAGACTAGAACTGGATAAATGGAACCTAATGATTCTACAAGACATCAAGAATCAGTCAAGCAAACTAAAAAGAAGAAAAAAATAAAAGAAAATTTAAAATATCTTATTGGAACAACAAATGACCTGGAAATAAATCAAGGAGATAAATTTAAAAATTATTGGGCTACCTGAAAGCTACAACAACAACAACAACAACAACAACAACAGCCTGGACAGCATTCTTCAAAAAAATCACCAAAAAAAATTGTCCTGATATACTAGAAACAGAGAGCAAAATAGTAATAGAAAGAATCCATCAATCTCCTCCAGAAAAAAAGTAAAACCCCAAGAAACATTGTTGCAAAACTCCATAACTATAATCTCAAGGAAAAAATACTATGAGCTGTAAGAAAAAATTAAAATATCAAGGAGCCACAGACAGAATTACCCAGGATTTGTCAACTTCTACAATAATGGATTGGAGAAGTTGGAATACCATATCCCATAGGGCAAAAAACCTTGAATACAACCAACAATCAATTACCCAGTGAGACTGAACATAATCTTTTAAGGGAGGAGATAGACCCTCAATAAAATAGGAGACTTTCAGTCATTTCTAATAAAAAGATCAGAATTAAACAGAAAATTTGATTTTTAAATACAAGACTCAAGAAGCATAAAAAGGTAAACATGAAAGAAAAAAAACATAATATTTAAAGATTAAACTATTTATATTGGAAAAATGATACTTGGAACTCTTGAAAGCTGTATCTTTAATTAGAACAGTTAGAAAAGGTATACATAGAAGACAGAGGGTGTGGCCATAAATTATAATGTGATGACAATTTTAAAAGATATTAAGGTGTGAAAAAGGATTGTATTGGAAGAAGAGCAAAGGGAAGGTAAAATGGGGTAAATTGAATCATAAGAAGCAGAAAAAATCTATTACACTAGAGGGAAAGAAGGAAGGGGGATAAGGTTTGTTTGAAGCTTAATATCACCAGATTTGGCTCAAAGAGCCAAATATACAAACTCAATTGGATATAGAAATTTATCTTACCCTATAAGGAAGTAGGACAGAAAAGGAGGAAAGAGAAGGGGGAAAGGGATAGAAGGGAGGGCAGTATGAGAGAGGATGGTCAGGAACAAAACATTGATGAAGAGAGACAGGTTGGAAAGAGAGAAAAAGGTATAAATGGGAGAAAATAGGATGGAGGGAAATACATGACCAATAATCATAACTGTGATGGTGAATGGGATGAACTCTCTGATAAAAACAGAATCTCTAATATGTTACTTAAACAAAAGCCACATTTGAAACAGAAAAATATACTCACTGTGGTAAGGGTATACAGGAAGGTATGATGTTTGTGGAAATGAGATTAAGCAGAGAAACTGGTAGAAAATGAGGAGTTAGCTAGAAAGTTCTGACCCCTCCAATCAAAGAAGAGAGGTAATAGTTCCAGTAGAGTGCAGCCAGAGAGACAGAACTATATTTTGCTCACACTGACAAACATATGGATACACTCCAGAGGGGGAAAAAGGATGATTTGATATATTTTTTTAAAATGACTACTTCTTTAATTTTTAGGTTATACATTAAATTTATTTTTTTACATATTTCCATATAAGTTATGTTGGGAAAGAAAAATCAGAGCAAAAGGGAAAAACCATGAGAAAGAAAAAAAAAAGTGAAAATAGTATGCTTTGATCTGCATTCAGTCTCCATAATTCTCTCTCTGGATGTCGATGGCATTTTCCATCTAAAATTTATTGTAATTGCCTTGGATCACTAAATTGCTGAGAAGAGCCAAATCTATCATAGTTAGTCAGATGATTTGATATTGTAGAAGCAAATGTACACCTTTGAACAAATTGCAGTTCATCCAAATCAGTGCTTACATTCTCCTGAGATGTTTCACTAGGTCTAAGCAGATTACTCATAATCCCATTTACATTTCCTAAAACCAACCCAGAGTTGACCCAGCCACTTAACCTATGTTTACTTCAGTTTCCTTAACTGTAAAATGGATATAATAATAGCACCTACCTTGTAGAGGTTCAAAAAAATAGTATTTATGTTTAGTACACTGTTTGGTATGTAGCACTGGGTGCTACGTAAGTACTTTCCCCCTTTCCCTTTGTATGCTGAAGTTTATGAAAAATAGAGACAAGTGATTACAGAGAGTATCAAAGAAAGGATCACCTCTAAGGTAAATCCAAAGACTATTCACTTTGGTGATTCTCTAGTGCCTGAAGAATTTAAAGATTCCATGAAAGAGAAACTCAATGGAAGAACTGGCTTGTTCTCACTGTATGAATGGGGTATTCTACCTCATCCACCTTTGACTTTTTTGAAAACATTGAAACATTGAAAAATTTTTCTATCTTCTATGAAAAACCTAAGGAACTCCTTGGCAGAAACATCAAATCATCTTGAGATCCCATAATCCATAAATCTTATCCATTGCTGTGTTAATGAAGAGGACTGGAATGATCTGAGTATATCTTTTCACCTAGACAGGAATCCCTTCCTCAGTCCACTTTGGATCTATGATTTGGAACTGGATAGTATATGACAAAGATGCTTCTTGGCACCTATTCTCAAATCCTACACATGGTCATGTCCCAGTATGAAACCTATATGTGCAAAAATGTTTGTAGCAGCTATTTTTATAGTGGCAAGGAACTGGAAACTGAGTGAATACCTATCAGTTGGGGGATGGCTGAATAAATTATGGTATATGAATGCAATGGAATATTACTGTCCTATAAAAAATAATCAGCAGAAAAGTCTGGAGAGACTTACATGAACTGATGTCAAATGAAGTGAGTAGAACCAAGAGAACACTGTATACAGCAACCACAAGATTATGTGATGATCAACTGTGATGGACTTGGCTCTTTTGAACAATATGGTGATTCAGAATAATTCCAATAAACTTATGATGGAAAGAGCCATCTGCATCCAGAGAGAGGACTATGGGAACTGAATGTGGATCATAATATAACATTTTCACTTTTGTTGTTATTGTTGCTGTTTGCTTGATTTTTTTCTTTCTCATTTTTTTCTTTTTTGGTCTGATTTTTCTTGTGCAGCATGATAAATGTGGAAATATGTTCAGAAGAATTGCACATGCTTAACCTATATTGGATTACTTGCTATTTAGGGAAGAGGGATGGAGGAAGGGAGGGAGATAAATTTGGAACACAAGGGTTTGCAAGGATGAATGTTGAAAAAAAGCTTTGTATGTATTTTGAAAAATAAAAAGCTATTATAAAAACATATTATACTGCTATAAAATAGTTTACATAGTTAAAAAAAGAAAAACATTCTAAATCACTATCGATTATAGAAATGCAAATTAAATTAAAACCACTCTGAGGTACCACCTCACTGCTATCAGATTGGCTAACATGACAAGAAAAGGAAAATGTTGGATGTTGGAGGGGATGTGGAAAAACTGAGACACTGATGGTGTTGGTGGTGTTTTGAACTGATCTACACATTCTGGAGAGCAAAAAGACTGTATTTACATACCCTATAGTTTACCAATAATACTTCTAGAATATAGATCCCAAAGAGATTTTAAAAAGGCATAAGGAGTAGGACCTGTATGTACAGAAATATTTTTAGTAGGGTTTTGTTTGTTTGTTTTGTTTTGTTTTGGTGACCAAGAATCGGAAATTGAAAAAATGCTTATCAATGATTAATCAAGTTGTAGCATATGATTATAACTGAATATTATTGAACTATAAGAAATGATAAGCATCTGGAAAGATACATGAATTGATGCACAGTTAAGTGAACAGAACAAGGAGAAAACAATATCAGTTCTTTTTCTGGGTATGGATAACATTTTTCATCATAAGTCCTTTAAAGTAGTCTTGGATCATTGTATTGCTAGGAATAGCAAAGTCATTCACAGTCACAATATCCAATATTGCTATTAGTTTAACATTTAACTTTGCAAAGAGCTCCTGGAGGACTTTCTGGATATTTCTAAAAGTGTCCTGTTCATCATTTCTTATGGAACATTAGTATTCATATAACATTACACAATTTATTTAGCCATTCCCAATTGATAAATTGATAAATTCCTCAATTTCAAATTCTTTACTCTGGAAAAAGAACTGCTATAAATATTTTTGGACATATAGGTCATTTTCTTTAAAAAATCTTTTTTGGGACACATGCCTAATAATAGTATTATTATATCAAAGAGTATGCATGATTTTATAGTCTTCTGAGCACATAGTTCCACATTCCAAATTCTGCAGAATGGTTGAATCAGTTCACAATTCCACCATTAGTCCACTAATATCTCATTTTCCCCACATTCTCAATAACATTTGTAATTTTTCTTTTCTGTCCCATTAGCCAATCTAATAGGTATGAGTTGATACTTTAGAATCATTTTAATTTGCATTTCTTTGATCAATGTGAATTGAAGTATTTTTTCCTATGACTATATATTGCTTGATTAGTTCTGAAAATGGTATTTTTTAAAATCATTTATCAATTGGGGGATGGCACCTTTTTTATAAATTTGTCTCAGTTCCTTATATATTTGAGAAATGAAGACTTCATTATAGAAACTTGCTTCAAAATTCTTTTTACAATTACTATTATTAACTGTATTTCCCCTTGTTGATTATATTTTTTCTCTCCTTTCACCCTGTCCCTCCTCAAAAGACTTTTGTTTCTTCTCCCCTTTTCCCCCCAACATATTCTTTCTTCTTATCATCCACCCCTTTCTTATATCCCCCTTCTTTCTTACTTTTTTTCTGGGTAAGAAACACCCAAATTGAGTATGTATGTTACTTCCTCTGAACCAATTCTGGTGAGAGTAAGTTTTACTCACTTCTCTTCCCCTTCTCCTCATGATATTGTTTGAATGAAAACTAAAATATGCTACTTTAAATTTTCTTTCTTTCATTTTTTTGAGTCTTCTTGTACAAAATGATTAATATGGAAATATTTTACATGATTTCACATGTATAACTAGATCTGATTGCTTACCATCTCAGGGAGGGAGAAGGTGAGGGAGAAAGGGAGAGATGAAATTTGAAACTCATATAAAAATGTTTTAAAATTGAAAAAAAAGAATTATTTTGAATAAGTTATTTTGTCTGTTTTAAGTATTGAAATTAATTATAAAGGATGTATGAAGAAAGATGCTATCTGCATCCAGAGAAAGAACAAATAAATACATATGTAGAATAATTATTCCCCCTCATCCCTTTTTGTATCTATTAGTAGCTATCTGGGGGCAAAGGGGGAATAAAAAGAGGAAATTTTAATGATAATTTTGTTGTGCATTTGTGTATTGTGAATTTGTGTATTTGAAAAGAATAACAAATTGCACAAATTACAGTTTCATATACAATCATTCTTTTTATTTTACTATGTTATGGGAATACTTGTTTTTATACCATAAATTTAAAATAAAAAAAGAAATTTGAGGAGGGATAAGATAAAAGAATGGGGTGAAGATAATAGGAAGGAAAATGGAATGTAAAGAAACATACAAATAGTAATGATAACATTGAATGTGAATGCAATGAACTTACCTATAAAATGGAAATGGATTAAAACTCAGAATCCAACAATATGTTCTTCACAAAAAATGCATTTAAAATGAGAGATATACACAGACTTCAAGTAAAAGGCAGGAGTAGAATTTATTATGCTTCAGTTGAGGTAAAAAAAAAAAGTAGAACTAGTAGTCATGATCTAAAGCAAAGTTAAAGCTAAAATAGATTTAATTGAAAGAGATAAATAGGAAAACTGTGAAAAAAAGATTGAAAAACAAGTAATGTTAATACCAAACCTATATGCACCAAATGCTAGAGAATCTCAGTTTTTAAAGAAAATTTGAATTACAGATATAAATAGTTAGACATGCTATAATATGAAAGAATTTAGTCTTCCCCTCTCACAATTAGATAAATCTGACCAAAAATAAATATGAAGTTAACAAGATTAGAATCTTAGATAAGCTAAATATTATAAATAATTGGACACAATTGAATGGAAATAAAAAGGAATGACAACTTATGGTATCTTTACAAAAATTGAACATATAGTGGGGATAAAAAGTTTATAATTAAATACAGGAAAGCAGAATAAAAAAATTTTAAAGAATTAAATGTCAAATATTTATGGCAATTGTTAATTTATACATAAGACATAAGGTTAGAAATCGATTTAGAAATGATATTCTAGTAGCCATGATGACAGAGACTAGAGACATCATTGTCTGAGTTCTTCCTGGCTTCCCTCAGAATGAACACATTTCAAGCCTCTGATTGAATTTAAAAGTGAAAGAACCCACAAGCATTCTGAGTGTAATAATTCTTCAGCTTAAGATATTTTGGAAGGACTTCAGAAAAGATCTGTCTCAATTCGGCAGGGAAGAATGCAGACCAGTTCATGGCATGGAGTTTGGGGAGGTTGGACTCAGAGACACCTGGTGCCAGGAGGCCCCAACACAGGGAATCTAGTAGGAGACCCTTAGCCAAAATACAGCAGTGTTGGTAACTCTGTCCTGATTCAGAAGGCTAGATTAGCAAACCAGCTATGAGACTTCCAACACAACCACAAAAAGCAAAGTGTGAGTCCCTTTATCTCTGCATAACAAGGTGAGACCAGGCCAAGCCACTCAATGTAGTGGGGAAGCCTGCAGCATCTATTCCAGCACAGAGAGAAGCCCTTATTGTCCTTCAGAAGAAGCTCAGCACAATCTCCTTTATGCTACAAGAGTATATCTTAACCTTTAAAAATGAGCAGAAAAGCAAAGAGAGCTCTAACTATAGAGAGCTACTATGAAAACAGGGAAGATATAAATACAGCAGAGAATAGCAAATTCAAATTGCCTGCAGAAGAAGCCTCAAATTTTGCTCTTCAGGTGAAAAAGCTCTCTTGAAAGAGTTCAAAAAGAATCTAAAAAGAGAGAGAGAAGAAAAATGGGGAAAAACAAGAGCATTGTAGGAGTTATGAAAATTTTTTTTGGAGGAAACCAACACCTAGGAAAAAGAAACACAGAAATTGACTGAAGAAAATGCTTTTAAAAATAAATTTGATGAAATGGGGAAAAATATACTGAAAAAAGCAACTCCCTAAAAATAGAATTGGTGAAATTGAAAAAAAAATCCACTGAATTAAACAACTCTTTTAAAAGTATAATTGGCCAAATGTAAAAAGAGATTTTTTTAAAAAGTTAATGGAAGAAAATATTCACTAAAAATTTGAAATGGACTAATGGAAGTGAATGAATCAATAAGAAATCAAGAATCAGTCAAACAAAATGGAAAAAAAAAAGAAAAAATATGAAATGTAAAATATTTTATTGGAAAAAAACTGACCTGGAAAATTGATCCAGAAGAGGCAATATAAGAATTATTGGACTACTTGAAAGCCATGATGAAAAAAAGAGCCTCCACATCTTTCAAGAAATTATAAGGGAAAACTGCCCTAATGTCCTAGATTCAGACAGTAAAATAATCTTTAAAAGAATCCACTGATAACTTCCTAAAAGAGACTATAAAATGAAAACTCTAAGGAATATAATAGCTAACTTCCAGAATTATCACATCAAGGAGAAAGTACTGCAAACAGCCAGAAAGAAACATTTCAAATATTGAGGAACCATAATCAGAATTACCCATGGCCAGGATTACCCAGCTTCCACATGAAATGATCAGAAGGCCTAGAATATGATATTCAGAAAGGTAAAGGAGCTTGGACTACAAACAAGAATCAACTACTTAAGCAAAACTAAGCATTATTGTTCAGAGGGAAAGATAGACATCCAATGACAAGGATTTGCAATAATTTCTGATGAAAAAATAGAGCTGAACAGAAAATTTGATCTCCAAATACAAGACTCAAGATAAGCATAAAAAGATAAATAGAAGAAAAAAAGTTTTTAAGGGTTAAAATGCTTACATCCCTATATGGGAAGAAGATATATGTAACTCTTGAGAACTGTGACTTTGTCAGGGC
This sequence comes from Sminthopsis crassicaudata, assembly GCF_048593235.1. Lineage (NCBI taxonomy): Eukaryota > Metazoa > Chordata > Mammalia > Dasyuromorphia > Dasyuridae > Sminthopsis > Sminthopsis crassicaudata. The sequence goes on along the minus strand of NC_133618.1, from coordinate 342,310,940 downwards.
AGTTAGAAAGGTATACTTAGAAAATGTAGTTATAGGTTGATGTTAATGTGATGGTATAAAAAGGAAATTAGGATTGGATAAAGGATTATATTGAGATAAGAGGAAAGAGAAAGAGGAAAGAGGCACTAAAGACCTATTACTGTAATGTCTGGGCTAGTTTTATGGAGGACCTCTGGACAGGCCTTGGTATTAGCAGGAGAGTCACTACGAGGATCAGGGATAGAGTCTGGAGTCTGGAGTCTGAGTTTGAGTTCACACATACACTGTCTCCAGTCCTCTCAGCCCTTAAATACTTTAGTGCAATTTCATCACTACAACACACTGAGTATGTGCCAACTATTGAACCATTACATCACCATATTACACCAAGTACTAAGTATAGGTGAACTAGAGAACCATTATATCATCTTACAACAGGGTATTTATTGTAAGTATCCTTGTTTCAAGTACATTTTTCTCAGAGTTCCCCAATATCTGCAGTTCTTTACATATTACCTTAATTTCATCAGATTTGGTTCAAAGAGGAAACATTATACATATTGAGTTTAATATAGAAATTTATCTTATTCCATAGTGAAGTAAAAAGGAAGAGGGGGAAAGGAAAGAGGAAGACTACTAGAAGGGAGGGCAGAAATAGAAGGAGAAAGGATAAGAAGGGGAGGCTGAAAAAAGGAGGGGGAAGGAAAAAAGATTGAAGAAGGTGGAGGTCAGAAGCAAAATACAGGTCAGGAGGGAAACGATGAAAAAAGAGATAAAAGTATAACTTGGGAAAAATATGTTGGTGTTAAATACAGAATTAGTAATTTAACTGTGAATGTTAATGGGATGAACTCTCCCATAAAATGGAAATGGATATCAGGGCAAATTAAAAACCAGAATCCTACAATATTTTATTTACAAGAAATATATTTGAAGCATAAAGATCATACAGAGTAAAGATACTTTACTTCAGAAGCAAAAAGAAAACAAGAGTAGCTAACTTGATCTCATTAAATAAAAGCAAAAATAGATCTAATTAAAAGAGACAAAAAAGGAAACTACATCTTGCTAAAGAGTACCATAGATAATGAAGAAATATCAATACTAAACATATGCACACCAAGTAGCATAGTGCAATGTTCTGGCTAGATTTCTGGAGGGCCTTTGGATCAGCCTTAGTCTCAGCAGAATAATCACCACAAGAATAGTCAGGAATAAAGTCCAAAGTCTTTATTATCTCCTTCACAGTCTATCTCCTTCACTTGGGGCTGGGCTAGCTTTCTGGGGGAACCTTCAGATGGGCTTCAGTCTTCTTAGTGGAGGAATTCCACTTGTTTCAAGTATACTTCACCAGAGTTCTGGCTCTCTATAGCATAGCATCCAAATTCTTAGAGAAGAAGGTAAGTGAATTGCAAGAAAAAATAGACAGTAAAACTATACTAGTGGGGGCTGTCAACTTCCTTCTTTCAGAACTAGATAAATATAACTACAAAATAAACAAAAAAGAAGTTAGGGTCATGAATGGAATTTTTTAAAAGTTAGGTATTGAATGGAGATAGAAAGGAATACACATTTTGCTCAGCATCTACATAAAAATTGATGATGTATATAAAAACCTCACAATCAAATGCAGAAAGGCATGGATAGTAAATGCAACCTTTTCAGATCAGAATACAATAAAATTATGTATAAGAAAGGGCTATGGGAAAATGGGAAAAAAAGTAATTGGAAACTAAATAATCTAATACTAATGAATGAGTGGATCAAACAATAAATCTTAGAAACAACAAATAATTTCATTCAAGAGAATAATAATAATGAAACAACATATTAAAACTTTGAGGGAAGCAGCCAAAGCAGTTTGTAGGAGAAATTTAATATCACTAAATACTTACATGAATAAAATAGAGAAAGAGAAGATAAATGACATGGGAATACAACTAAAAAATCTAGAAAAAGAACAAAATTTTAAAACCCAATTAAATACCAAATTAAAAATGCTGAAAAATTTACTTGAAAACTATTGAATTAATAAACAAAACTAAAAGTTGATTTTATGAAAAAAATCAATAAAATAGATAAACCTTTGGTTAATTTGATTAGAAAAAGGAAAGAAGAAAAACAAATTACTAGTATCAAAATGAAAAGGGTACACTTAACCACTGATGAAAAAGAAATTAAAGCAACAATTAGGAGCTATTTTCCCAAATGATATCAAGAAATCTGATAATCTAAGTGAAATGGATGGATACAAAAATATAGATTGTCCAGATTAACAGATGAGGAAACAAATTGCTTAATTAGTTCCATTTTAGAAAAACAAATTGAAAACATCAATGAAGTCCCCCCCTCAAAAAAAAATCTCCAAGGGCAGATGGATTTATAAGTGCATTTTACTAAACATTTAAACAACAAACTACTAATTCTACTAAACATTTAAAGAACAATTAATTCCAGTACTAAATAAACTATTCACACAAATATGGTGCTGATACCTAAACCAGAAAGGGCTAAAGCAGAGAAAGAAAATTATAAATAAATTTTCCTAATGAATATTGATGCACAAATCTTAAATAAAATATTAGCAAAGAGATTGCCACAATTTATCTGTAGGATAATACACTATGATCAAGTAGGATTTATACCACCTGCATATGGTATGGGCTGGTTCAATTTCAGGAAAACTATCAGCATAATTTACCATATCAATAACCAAATTGATAGCAATCATATGATAAGCTCAATTGATACAAAAAAAAGCATTTGACAAAATGCAATAACTATTCCTACTAAAAACTTTAGAGAACATAAAAACAAATGGAGTTTTCTTTAAAATGATAATTAGTATGTATATAAAACCATCAGCAAGCATTATATGTAATGGGGGTAAACTAGAAGCATTCCCTATAAGATTAGGGGTGAAACAAGGTTGCCACTATCACAACTACCATTTAATATTGTACTAGAAATGTTAGCTTTAGCAATAAGAGAAGAAAAAGAAATTAAAATAATTAGAGTAGGTAAAGAGAAAACAGAAGTATTACTCTTTGCAGATATGATGTATATCTTAAAAAATCCTAGAGAATCAACTAAAAAACTAATAGAAACAATGAATAACTAGCAAAATTACAGAATGTACAACAAAATCACACAAATCATTGGTATTTCTATAAGTTATTAGCAGCAAGAGATAGATAGAGAAATTCCATTTAAAATAATTGTAGGTAATATAAAATATTTGGAAGTCTACATGCCAAAACAAAGTCATGAACCACAATTAAAAAACACTTTTTAATACAAAGTTAGATCTAAACAACTGGAAGAATATGAAGTGCTTCTGGGTAGGCCAAGCTAATATAATAAAAATGACAATTCTACCTAAATTAATGTACTTATTCAGTGACATATAAAATTGCCAAGAAATTACTTTTATAGAGCTAGAAAAAAAACAAAACAGAATTCATCTGAAAGAGCAAAATGTCAAGAATTACAAGGGAATTAATGAAAAAATGCAAGTGAAGGTGATCTAGCTATATTAAATCTAGAACTATATTATATAGTGGTAGTCATCAAAATCATTTGCTAATAGCTAAGAAATAGAGTGGTTCTGTGGAATAGTTAGATTCACAAGACACAATAATCAATAACTATATTAATTTAGTGTTTGATAAACCAAGATTCCAGATTTTAGGATAAGAACTTACTATTTGATAAAAATTCCCGAGAAAACTAGAAAACTATGGCAGAAACTAGGCCAACACTAAATACCTTACACCAAGATAACCAAAATGGGTTCATAATTATGGGTGATAATATAAACAAATTAGGAAATTAGGAAAACAAGGGATAGTTTACCTCCCAAATCTATGGAAAAGGGAGGAATTCATAGCCAAAGAATTAGAGAACATTATGAAGTGCAAAATGGATAATTTTGATTGTATTAAATTAAAAAAGTTTTTGTACAAAACCCCCAATATAGCGACGATTAGAAGGGAAGCAAAAAATTGGGAAACACATTTTACATCCAATGTTTCTGATAAAGGAATTATTTCTAAAATATATAGGGAATTGACTCAATTTTATAAGAATACAAGTCATCCCTCAAAGAATATGAACAGACAATTTTCAAATGAAGAAATTAAATCCATTTCTAGTCATATGAAAAAATGCTCTAAATTATTACTGACTAGAAAAATGCACTTCACACTTCACACCAATCTAAAGATTGGCTAAGATGACAGGAAAATATAAAGATAAATGTTGGAGAGGATATAGGAAAACTGAAAAACTAATGCATTGTTGGTGGGGTTATGAAGTGATCCAACCATTCTGGAGAGCAATTTAGAACTATGCCCAAATGCTTCTCAAACTGTGTATGCCCTTTGATTCAGCAGTACCTCTACTGGGTCTATAGTACAAAGAGATCATAAAAAAGGGAAAAAGATCCACATGTGTAAAAAAGATGGTGGTAACTTTTTTTTGGTAGTGGCAAGGAACTGGAAATTGAATGAATGCTCATTAGTTGGGAAATGGTTGAATAAGTTATGGTATATGAATATATTGGGATATTATTATTCTATAAGAAATGATGGGCAGAGTGATTTCAGAAAAGCCTGAAAAGACTGACATGAACTGATGCTAAGTGAAATGAGTAGGGCTAAGGGAACATTGGACACAGCAACAACAAAATTATGTGATTAGCTATAATGGATTTGGCTCTTTTCAACAATGAGGGGATTCAAGGCAATTCCAATAGACTTGTGATGGAAAGAGCCATCTGCATCCAGAGAAAGAACATAATAGAGACTAAATGTGGATCAAAGTATAGTATTTTTACTTTATGATGCCATTGTTTGTTTGTTTTCTCATGTTTTTTTTCCTTTCACCTTTTGATATGATTTGTCTTGTGTAGCATGATATGTGGAAATATATTTAGAAGAATTGTGCATGTTTAATCTATGTTAAATTGCTTGCTGTCTATGAAGGGGTTAGGAGAGGGAGAAAGAAAAATTGGAACATAAGATTTTGCAAAGGTGAATGTTGAAACTATTTTTGCATGTATTTGGAAAAAGAAAATGCTATTAAAAAAGGAGAAAGTGATATTCTATATTGGTATCTATATTTCTGACAAGATTTCACAAATCATTCTGTCTTTCATATCCAATTTTTTTAATATTACTTCAGGACACTACTCAGGCAGAATTGGGGAATTGTTGTCCTTACCAATGTTATTTACTTAACTTTACTAATAAGCAATAAGCAAGTGTTTATTGTAGACTGAAGATATAAATTTATAGAAGTATTGAATCATATCATTAAAAGGGACTTTAGAGTCCCTTTGGCCCAAATACTTCATATTAGATGAAAAATATAAAAACCAAGGCTTGGAGATGTTTAGTGATTTGTGGAAGAGACAAAGCTAGAATCCATGTCTTGTTGGTTTAAAGTCTGAGTCCCGTTGTCTAACTCAATGATATGTGCCAATCTTATCTCCTCATCTAGATTTTAAACTCCTCAACATAGGGTCTTTCCTCCATAACACTTGGCATAATACTGAGTACATTGCAAATATCTAACATAGGTTTGTTGATCTGTTGTATTCTGGAGAGAGAGAGAGAGAGAGAGAGAGAGAGAGAGAGAGAGAGAGAGAGAGAGAGAGAGAGAGAGAGAGAGAGAGAGAGGAGGGAGAGGAAAGGAGGGAGGAAGGGAGAAAGAGAGGGAGGGAGAGAGAGAAGGAGGGAGAGAGAAACTAATCAATATCAAGGAGAAAATGTAGGGCATGGTACCTATCCTCATGGAACTTGAAATTTAATTAGAAATGTTACCAAGACAACAATTACAGAACTAAGTTTTAAACTGTAAGGTAACAACTATTACTCCAAAAGAGAGATCAATTAGTGTGGCTACAGTACTCATAGGAGGCTTCACAAAAAGGTGAGGTTGAGTAAGACTGGAAAATGAATCTGGAGAGGCAGATAACATTTGGGAAGGAAGAGCTGGGGTCAGTAAATTTACCAGAATAGGAGAAAGTGAAAAAAACAAACAAAACTATTGTGGACATTTTAGGGTCAAACTAGCTGGATAATCAGAAGTCACATTGTGGAGAATCATATTTTCATTTGGCACATGTATCCAGGGTATGAATATGCAAAAGCATTATGTTTTTCTCCAAAGTTTTGAAGAACCCTAATGATTTCAGGGTCAAGATTTCAACAAAGTTAAAGGTTCTTACAAAGAACCAAGAAAAAGAATATTTAAAATTTAAAGTACTATGTATTTGTGTTTAACATCCCATTTCCTGGATTGACTGGGATCTGCTACTCCCCCACCATTGTTTCAGAATGGTGTGAAAACTATGTGCTATCTATCACCCACATTGGTCCCTGGATAATGGCTCATTTCCTTCTATTTCAATATCAAGAGCAGAGTTTCATGAAAAATACATGAAAACCTGACACGGAAAATGTCATACACATTCCGAGAGAGAACTGTGGAGACTGACTATGAATTGAAGCACAGTATTTTTATCTTTTTTATTTGTTTGTTTTCTTTCCCATTTTTCCCCTTTTGGTCTGATTTTTCTTGCACAACATGACAAATATGGACATATTTAACTTATTCAGATTACTTAGGGAGGGAGGAAGTAGAAAGAGAGGGAGAAAAATTTGAAATAAGAAGTCTTACAAAAATGAATGTTGAAAACTATCTTTACATATATTTGAAAAAAATAAAATACTACCGTGTTTCCCCGATAATAAGACACTGTCTTATTATTTTTTTGGGACTAAAAAACACCAGAGGGCTTATTTTCAGGGGAGGGCTTATTTTATCCTCCATCATGCCCCTTTTATCCTCCATCATGCCCATTTTAGCCTCCATCATGCCCCTTTTATCCTCCATCATGCCCATTTTAGCCTCCATCATGCCCCTTTTAGCCTCCATCATGCCCCCTGAGTGCTTATTTTATTCTCCATCGCTTACTGAACTTACCGAGTTTTTAGATGGTCCTGTCTCAGCTCTACTCCGCGGCGCTGCTCTCAGTAGCGCCAGCAAGCAAATCACCAGGGAAGAAGAGGATGACGCGCTCACTGCTGCAGCTCTGATTGGATGCAGCTCGGAGCGTGCGTTTCACCCGGGAGGGGAGGGCGGCGCTGCTTACTGAAGGTACCGCTACGCAGCATATAGCGCAGGGGATCACCATGATGACCGTTTTCATAGTAAGTTCGATAGGGCTTATTTTCGGGGGAGGGCTTATTTTAGCGGAATATTAAAGAGTATGTGGGTGTCTTATTTTCAGGATAGGTCTTATTATCGGGGAAACATGGTATTGACAATTTAAAAAAAGAAAAACATATGTAATCAATCTTATTTACCTTGAAAGATTCTCTACCCCAGTTATTTAAGAATAGATATTCACACCACTAGGACCAGTAAGCCTGAGATATTTTTATACTTTATACTTTATGAAATAGTTTATACAAACTATTAATAGTTTGATGGTTTTTTGTTTTGTTTTGTTTTGTTTTTGTTGAGACAATTAAGTTAAGTGACTTGTCCAGGATCACACAGCTAGGAAGTGTTAAATGTCTGAGGCTAGATTTGAACTTAGGTCCTCCTGACTTCAGGGCTGGTGCTCCATCCAGCCCTAGCTGCCCCTAGTTTTTGTTTTAGTTTTTTAAGAAGGATTAATGGTTAGATGAATAAAAGTCTGGATTAATGCATCGCTAGCAAACCTACCCTTCTCGCCCTGGAGATCAGATCCCATGGAGGTGCTGTAGATCCTGTGACTCTCCATCACCCTGATTTGGACTGTGGATCCCAGGTAGTATAGCATCTCAGGATAATGCCCCTGAATTCTATTTCTGGACTTGAATGCGAAGCTGTATACCGAGGACTAGAAACGTCAGGGATTGGGATACATCCTAGAAAAAAAGAAGTGAAACTTTTCCGAAGAGGGGTGGGAGAAGAAAAGGGTATCACAATGACTGATTTCTCTAGTAGGAACCCAAGGTTCCCCAGAAACTTCCCTACTGAAACAGACAATTCAGCCAGTGCTTGTGAAAGGAGACAGGCAGGAGGATAAATGGATAGGGTTTTTCTGCAAATGAAGAACTGATGAAAGGATACTGAAAGAGCTGAAAATGCCAAGTTAACTAGGAATTGAAGATTAAAATTTGAAGAGGACTTGTAAAATATCTAGAGTTTGCTTGTTGTTTTTTTGTTGTTGTTGTTGTTGTTTTTTTTTGTTTTGTTTTGTTTTGTTTTGTTTTGTTTTGTTTTGTTTTGTTTTGTTTTAATTTCTGTGCTGAAGAAGGGCTGAAGAAAAGGCAAAGTTTTCCCGTGTAGCTCAAAGTGCAGAATTTGGGGAGAAGGAAGGAAGGAAGGAAGGAAGGAAGGAAGGAAGGAAGGAAGGAAGGAAGGAAGGAAGGAAGAATGAAAAAATGAAAGTCTCCGTTGATGAGCTAACTGGGAGCTCTCCAGCATTTGTCTGCAAGCCCTACACATACACAATGGAGAACGGAATAAATGCGATATAAACAGTTTCAGTTTCCTACCGGGAGATCATTGATCTTCTTTTCTTCCATGCTTGTGTCTCACTCTGACAATTGCAGGTGTGTTTAGCTTTATGCACCACCCTAAGTTCTTGTCTCTTTCTCCTCTAAAGGCTTCACTTTCAGTCTTTTAAGTATCTCACTGGAAGTGTGGCATAGTAGCTAGAGAATAGGTCACATTGGTTTGGAGACTCCAGGCAAGTCAATTAATCTCTCAGTGCCCCTTCAGGGGATAGATAAGAGCAAATTTTGACCTTTCTCTGTAAAGGTACTTCTCCCACTTCGGAGGTTCCTATATCAAGGACAACATAGGAAATGTTCCTTTATTCTTGCTAAGGTTGCTTTTCTCTGTTAGTTTTCCAGGTTCCTGATGTTGTTGGCTTTTGGTTTTTTGTTTGTTTCTATTTTGTTTTGGTTTTATCTCTCCCTCCCCCCCCCCCCCCTTATTTGCTGCCTTTTTCCAGTAGGGATCCATGTCTTGTACATAGATCACTTCTGAGAAACCTAACCTGGAGGCCCCTGGAAACTTTAGGCCCAGTGTTTTCTGATGGATCCAGGGCATATGGCCTAGAGCTTGGGGAAATGGTTCAAATGGGGACAAATGAGGGTCGGGAGAGAGTCCAAGACAAAATTAATATAAGATAAGATCCCAGGCTTTTTATAGATGAAGTATTCAATCTATGTCAAGTTCATTCTGAGATCAAAGTTTTTCCCTAACAAGATTAAAGAGTAAAACTTGCTCAACTCTACCTTCCCACTTCTATTCCTAGGGGAATGGGGAACCCTAGGGAAAAGAATACAACTTTCAACCACAACAAAGGTATCTGAACCACCAGAAAAATGAGGGGGGTAGGGGAGGGGAAAGAGGGTTGGAGTAAGAGGAAATTAGGTAAGGGAGTTGCTTACAGTTTACTTCAGCATAGCCTCAAAAATGGGGGCGGGAGGAAGGTTAAGCCCAAAGATCAGTGCAGGGAAAGGGAACTTCTCCAGTCCAGTAATTCAATGTTTCCACATCTGAATTTGCTTAAGTGTACCGGCTTGGTTCCCGAGGACTTACTGGGATCTCCGAGAAACAAATTTCTTAAGGTTTTAGGAGAATTTAGTAAACTGCTCTTGAAAGTGCCAAATCTCCTCTCTGCCCTCGATTGTTTAACCCCTTGAAGCAGACCCGACTCTAGGAAGCCGATGATACAAGGAAGGAAAGGGTGAGATCTCTCCACAGAGGGCGTCAAAACTCAGTTTTTACAGCTGAATTACTTCCTAAACCCCAGAAGTAAATAGTGCTTCTGCGCTCTCAGACCCTGTGACCAACTCCACTAATGCTACAGAACAGAGTAAAACGAGTGGAGGAGTGAGGTGTGTGTGGTGCGAGGGAGGAAATGGGAACTTGCAACCTTTTCCAGAGGATGCGGAGCTTCTCAACTTTCCGGAAAATATAGAGTGAAGAGAAAAGGGCTGGCTTGTGCAGCTGTAGAAGACTTGTATAACTGCAAAGAAAGGGTGAAATGAAGGGGGAAAGGCGGTGTAAAGTGGGAAACGTGGTTCCTTATTCTAGGTTAGTTTGCAAAAGTTGCAGTCAGAGAATTACATAGAATTGGAATGGCGAGTCAGGGAGGGATGTAGACACAGGAGCACAACTTTCCTAGACAGGAAGTAGGGAGAAAAGTAATCTCCAAAGGGGTTAAAGGATGCGAGAAAAGTAATAACAGACATTTTAAAGTATTTTGAAGGAAATAGAGCTCACTAAGGCCTCTGGTCAGTCTCCTGATTCTTCCCCCCCCCCCCTCTTACACACACACACACACACACACACACACACACACACACACACACACACGTCGCAAGTTGGGCGTTTGATCAGGTTCTTGAATCTTGAATCAAATGATGGTTCTGTCAAAGTTGTCCCGAAAGCGAAGTCCATTGCAAAACCAGTGTCTCTTTTCCCGTCTCATCTTCGGCTCAACAACTCAATCTCGGTGGGGAGAAAGTCTGAAAAGAAGAAAAAGAAACCAATGCTATCATTTGGACGATTATTTAAAGGACAAAAAGGGGGTTATGCAGAGTTTTAAAAATCTCAGCTGACTTTCCAGTCCCTGGAAGTTCCTGCTAGAAGAATGCAAGGGCTTAGGCAGCTCAGGAGTTCGTTCTAATTTGTTCCAAGAGCAAGCTTCTCCGCGGTCTAGAAAGACACAGTTGTGGGAGGAGAAAGGAAGAGTCTTGGAGCTTGGTGTAGTGGATTTACCCTAATCACAGGTCCCGAATGATTGACAGCGCCTCTTACATTGTCTCATCCGCCCTCCCTTCTCTCTCACCCCCCACCCCCCACTCCCCGGGCAATTATAAGATTGAACTCAAAGCTATTATAGAACAAGTTCTTGTAGACTTGGGGAAGGGAATGAAACTTTCTATAAAAATAAACAAACGTAGGGGATGATTTGGAATAATGTCCTGAAATAAACTCCATCGGAAATGAAAACAAAGGGAAAAAAAACCTGTTGACTTCTTTCACTTTTTTTTTTCTCCCTCTTTAAGCTTATTTTTAGTATTATGTATGGTGAAAATCATATATAGACAACGATTTGAAGGAAATGGAAGAAGTGCTACATATAGCAGGTCTAAAACCCGTAGATCTACAATCCAAAATAAAATAGAAAAAAAGACTTTCTTTTTAGCTTATTCTTTCTGGAAACTCTTGGAAGACATAATACACAAACGTTAACTAAGTGCTTGTAGTCTGCAAAACTTTGTTTAGGTAACAGAAGAGCAATATGAACTTTCTTTGAAGAAAAGAAGATTGTTCTATGTCCTCTTGAAATTGAGCTGTAGATATATTGTTTCATGTTGTGTTTCTTATAGACTTGGGAAACTATTTGGGAAAATGTGAAACGCGATAAAAAAGAAACTCCTTTGGCTTATACCTTGAGAAAAGGTGCTTAAAAGAATATTTATCACTGTGCATGTGTACATAAATATTTATATATACATACAAAATATAGTGACAACTACAAGATATCTTCCTCTCTCCCTAGGCTTGGAATGAAGAAATTATATTAGGAAATGGTGCAAGATAATTCCTTTCGAAAAAAATAAAGAAAGATGATCATTTGAGTTGTATCTTGTTCTTGAACGCTGCCCTTCTCCAACAGTGTCGTTTTCCATCTCCAGTAGCGAATTGTAGCCAACATTAAAACCGAATGAAAAATTTATGTACTAAAGAAGATTATGATTCCACCCCTTTTGGTGTGAGAGGGAAATGTGTGCGTGTGTGTGTTTACGTGTTCTTAAAATCCCAAGCAATCAAACAGGAAAAGAAACTTGCAAAAACATTACTACTGAGGAGAGGGAGCCTGCGCCTTTAAAACCTGAATTAAAATGTCAAACGGCGCAACGTATTCAAATTGTATTTCATTGAAACGGTGGGGAGAGAAAAAGAAATGTCTCCTTGACCTAAATGACTTTGAGGCCAATAGTTTATTTTTAAAATGCCATTTGTATTCAATTTTTCTAGGGTCCAGACTTACTCCTAAAGACGAAAACAAACTAAGGAATTTCAGAGAAAAACAAAATGAGAAGACCAAAAAAAAAAAAAAAAAAAAAAAAAAAAGACTTTCCAGTCTTAAACTAAGAATCCATTTCCATAATAATTGCTCTTCTCTATAAAGACACCTAGCTGTAAAGAAAGAAGGGACCAAAAGTGAAATAGTGAAATGACAGTAAGGGAACTGGTGGCAAGAAGCATCCCTAAGCTGGTATTGGCATAGAAAATAATTCTTCTTTCTTCTTGGGCCAAATTCGAGGTACTAAACTTACATTTAAAGGATGGAAAGTCTCATGATAGAAACGTACTTTATCCTTAAAGATTTCTTGCTCGAGAAGCAAGAGGTGCACAAATGAAGTAAATTTATTCTTATATATTAATATCCATTTTCAATCACATGGTGACGTTTTACAGCACTACTTTAAATATATTTGATTACTTCCCAAGTGTACTTTTACATTTTTTAAACTATGGGATGAGAGTTCCAAGAATATTGATCAAAATAAAATTTCCCCGAATTCTCTAGAATGAAAGCCACTGGTCTCTAGGTATATAGGCGGTCCTCCCTCTTCCCCCCCCTACCCCCCAGTGTGTTGCATGTGATCTCTAACTCTTATTTCCGCTGCCCAGAAAAGAGACTTTGATTCCAGAATTTGGTTTTTGTCAAAAGCAACGAAGAGGGGAGCATGTCTGCTTCCCTTCGTCGTTTTCTCAAGAAGAATTGAAAATAGGTTTTTCCAAGATCTGTTTCTGTCTGAAATTGTGCTCACTCAAATCTCGAAGCCGCGTGCCTGTGCGTCCCCTGAATGGAAAGATTCTCCTGAGGGTGATGACTAGGAGTGGTGCCATCTATATCGATCGACTCCCATCTAATTAGCGAACTAATTCCCCACTTCCACTCTAACATACTTCCAAGATTTCCCAGCTGTGTGTTCACCCGATTGAGTTTTTACCCGGGCATCTTTATTGGTACACACCTCCTCTGACAGTACCAGGGCAGACGTGAATGTGTGTTTGTGTTTATGTGTGCTTGTGAGTTGAGGTGTGGTGATCCTCAGTAGTTCAGGGCCTGGTGGAGGTAAGACAGTCTCCCCAATGTTGCAAGTTTCGTTCCTTTCCTAAATTGCAGCTCAGCCCAAAATGATTCTTCTTTGATAGGAAAAAAGGATCTGAGGAGCAGAGCGCTGTCTCTTTGACAGTGCTGAGAAAGTCTTCAACTATTTTGGGAACAGGATTAATCTGGAGCTCTTTGGTTTGTTCACTATTTGCTCTTTGCTGAGGAAAGTCCGACGCGGTCAGAAGCAAACTGGAGGGCATGAGTCTGGGAGGGCAGTGGGGAGAAGTTGGCGGGCTCAGGTGATAATCCAAACTCCATCCCAGCACCAAATCCCACTGTTCCGCTGGCCGGGTAACCACAGGAGAAAGTAATTTCACTTTTTCATTCTACAAGTTGATTGAAAAGCAGCATTCACCTTTTCTCTCTCACTCCTCCTCTTTTGCTCCCCCCACCATCCCTTCTGCTTTCATTCCCTCCTCTTCCTCTCTCCCACCGACCCTACTGACACCCCACAAGAAATCGGGGGGGGGTGTATGAGGAGATGGGGGGGAGGGAAGGGAGGGAAAAATGTCCCGTCTTTCCCTCTCTCTTCTTTTAAGATTTAAAAATCCTGACAAGTGAAACTTAAAGGTGTTTACCTTGTCATCAGCATGTAAGCTAATTATCTCGGGCAAGATGTAGGCTTCTATTGTCTTGTAGCTTTAGTGCCTACGCCCCGCCTCTGGTGGCTGCCTAAAACCTGGCGCCTGGCTAAAACAAACGGAAGGCAGCCCCTGAGCCTCCACTCAATCCAATTAAGGCGGACTTGGTCCACTCCGTTACGTGTACATCCAACAAGATCGGCGTTAAGGTAACACCAGAATATTTGGCAAAGGGAGGGGGAAAAAGCATCGAGGCTTAGCCTTCCCCCCCTCTCCTTTTTTTTTTTTTTTTTTTTTTTTTTTCCTCCTCTTCCTTCCTCCTCTAGCCGCTGCCGAATCATGTCGATGAGTCCAAAGCATACGACTCCTTTCTCTGTGTCTGACATCTTGAGTCCCCTGGAGGAAAGCTACAAGAAAGTGGGCATGGAGGGGAGTAATCTCGGAGCTCCGCTAGCGGCATACAGACAGAGCCAGGTAGCCCAGCCGGCTATGCAGCAGCATCCGATGGGTCACAACGGGACCGTGACTGCCGCCTACCATATGACCGCTGCTGGGGTACCCCAGCTCTCACACACCGCTATGGGGGGCTACTGCAACGGCAACCTCAGCAATATGAGCGAGCTGCCTCCGTATCAGGAGACCATGAGGAACAGCGCCTCGGCCACAGGCTGGTATGGGGCCAACGCGGATCCACGCTTCCCCTCTAGTAAGTGTTACCCCAGGAATAGGCAAGAACGAAGGGAATGGGTGAGTGCGGGGGAGGGGAAGCTTGGTTAGCTGAAGGGACGTCCGGGTAGAGGCGCAAAGGATAAGTGCAGGGAAGTTGGGGGGCCCTCCCTCTTCTTTTTGTCAAGGGAAGCAGAGAAGAAGGGGCAACAGCGTGTAAGGAGTCCCAGACACTACCCAATGGAAAATCTCTCTTTATTTCTCATCCTCTTCTCCATACTCTTCCTACCTCTCCTAATACCTTTTTGGCGAGGTCTAAGAGAAAGAGATCATGGGTGGAGATTGTATCCTTATCATGGGAAAATTTTCCTGTGGGAAAGAAGCAAGTTGATTGGGGGGTGGAGGGTGGAGGACGAGTGGCATCAGGGAACTACATTCGCGGCCTGGCCTGAGATTGCGGGAAAAGCAAGAAGGGAGTTAGTCTAGGGTACAAGGCACAGAGTACTTTTACTTAGTCACTGATGAAGTAACTGGAGAAAGGAGAAAGAGGATGGTGAGAAGCAAATTAGCCAAGTCTTTTGCTCTGGAGAGAAAGAGACTTCTCTGTACAGAAGTAGGCGGTTTTGCCTTTTACCAACATCTGACTGGGTGAGGAGGAACGCGGAATATGAAGGAAAGGGAGAGATTAGAACTGTTTTAACCCAAGGCTTTTCCCTGCCCCACAATTCCAAATCTTAGATTTTCTCTCAAATATGAAATCCTTCCTTCCTTAAGGCCCTCAACCTCTTCTCTCTATAAGAATTGAAATGGATTCGGTTGAGGGTTTTCCAAAACAACTGAGACTTTTCTCTGCAGAAGCGAGTAGATAAGTATATATGTCATCCAGAGAGCGGGAAATCTGAATTCCTAGCCTGTGGACTGCAGTTAGCACTGCATCTAGGAATCCTATAGAAGTCCCTCAAGTTCTATACTATCTTATTGAGCCTAGTAGACCAAGAGAGAAAATACTTTCCCCGCTTAACAAAAAATAAATAATGAAAATTCCCAGCCTCCCTTATCACTGCCCAAGGGACTGAGTCGGTGAACTGTATGCCTAGACGGGGCGGTTGGGGCCTAGAAGGGTGTGGTGTGGGACAAGTAGTTAGGGAGATCCAAGGCGGAATTGTCTCCCAGGTTCCCAGCCCGACCCATGTACTATTGTCACCTTGCAGTCTCCCGCTTCATGGGCCCCACGAGCGGCATGAACATGAGCGGCATGGGAGGCCTGGGCCCTCTGGGGGACGTAAGCAAGAACATAGCCCCGCTGCAGAGCGCGCCGAGACGAAAGCGCCGGGTCCTCTTCTCCCAGGCGCAGGTGTACGAACTGGAGCGGCGCTTCAAGCAACAAAAGTACCTGTCGGCTCCTGAGAGAGAACACCTGGCCAGCATGATCCACCTTACACCAACCCAAGTAAAAATCTGGTTCCAAAATCACCGTTACAAGATGAAGCGACAGGCCAAGGACAAGGCCGCCCAACAGCAGATGCAGCAGGACAGTGGCTCCTGCCAACAACAGCAGCAGTCTCCACGGAGGGTGGCGGTACCGGTTTTGGTCAAGGATGGCAAACCATGCCAGGCGGGGTCTAATGCCCCCAGCGCCGCTGGCCTCCAAGGTCACCAGCAGCAGGGGTCCGCGGCTGCGGCCATCACTGTGTCCAGCAACGGCACCAGCCTGAGCCAGCACCCGAGTCACCAGTCCAGCAGCGCTGGTCAGTCCCCAGATCTGGCCCAGCACTCAGCCAGTCCTTCGTCCCTTCAAAGTCAAGTGTCCAGTTTGTCCCACCTGAACTCTTCGAGCTCGGACTATGGCGCTGCCATGTCCTGTTCTACCTTGCTATACGGTAGGACCTGGTGAAAAGATTTCATACCAAAAACAAATGAGCCCTCCCTCCACTCTCCACAATTCCCCACCATACACACACACACACACACACACACACACACACACACACACACACACACACACTGAATCAAATCCGCTGCTCCCACATTATATTTCAACTTTTCCTAATAATCTGCCCGTTTAAACAAAAGTAACAAAAACCAAACTGCTGGACGTCTTTCTTTTCTGTGCTTTTAAATTTTGTGTGTTTTAATAGAAGCAAAAAAGTGAATTTAAGGTTTCTTTAAGGAATCTTTAAACAGAAAAAGACGGACAGAATAAGAAATTAGGGGTTTTTCTTAGGTGATGAAAATGGGTTTAGAACGGCTGAATGAGGCTTTTCCGAGAGGGCCATAGTGATTTTGGCTTTTAAAAGTACATGTATGTGTGTGTGTGTATATATGTATATCACACAGATATATAATATGCATATACATGTATATATATATATGCAAAAGTATATACTCATGTGTATATGGGCATATATACTCTATACACATATACATACAAACATACATATACACACATATACAAACACACATACACACTCATACTAGCAAACAACAATCACCCATACACATTACTAGAGAATGTAAATACAAAGATTTCGGAAGTGGGGAATCTGGGGAAAGAGGAAAGGCGCTTTTACCAAACCCACTCATCACGGAAACAAAGGAGGCACAAGGCATCCAGGGCTTCAATCCTTTAGTCTCCTTCTGGCCCCCATTCTGGCTGCTCAAGGCAGAGAAAACATTTTCACTGGCCTTGACATATTTTTTTTTTCTTACCTTTGATGTGTACCTGTAGCTGTATAATGCTGTCAAAAGTTGGACTAAACATCTAGTTTTTAGTATCTGTATATTTTCTTGTAAAAAGGAAATTCTGCAACTTCCCCCAACCTACTCACCCCTTCCCATTTTTTATGGACATTGACAGATCCGTGTATATTATTTGGCAGTTTGGTATTTGCGAAGTCAGTCTTTTTTTCTGTTGTAACTTATGTAGATATTTGGCTTAAATATAGTTCCTAAGAAGCTTCTAATAAATTATACAAATTAAAAAGATTCTTTTTTTTTCTTCTATTAATACCCCTTTTAGTTTTAGTGTTTATGGGAGTTTGTTGGATTGAGGGAGGGGCATATCATCACTCCCTCAGGGACATTAGACTTGTTTTAGGTTCTTAGTAGGGAAGGGATCCAATCTTCCAGAGCTTTTGGGTGATGAAGACCCAAATCTATTCAAATGGAGACCGAAGCTTTTGCTCAGCCTACTGAAAATAAATTGTGGCCACACCTGGGAGGCAGATATCCTGAGAAAATTATTTGTAGGAAATATAACGAAAGAGAGAATGAAGAACAAAATTAAAAAAAAAATCGCTCTAATTTTAGAAACAAAATCTCTAGCTTGCTCTATAAAATGTTGAAGAAATTCTTAATTCCTCCATTGGGAGATATAATTTTAATAATGCTGAGATGTCATTTTTAAACGAATTGGTTGTGCTCAGAACTTAGCCTAAATGTTTTACGTTTGAATTCTGCATAGTTTCCCCGTGTAGATATAGATATAGATGTAGTTGTAAATGTATGCCTCTTTTAAATAGTAGGGTTGGGGGGAGGAAGAGACAGAATTTTTAATCTGTTCCCTTAAATAGCTATTGCTACAGATTCAAAGAAACTTGCTGATTGCTGTTTATTGGCTCTACCAGGAGAGTTTCTTTGTGGATTGGTTTTTTTTTTTTTGTTTTTTTTTTTTGTTTTGTTTTGTTTTGTTTTGTTTTGCAGGCGGTTTTTAGCTGGATCACTAGGATGAGACAAGAGTCATGTGAGATAAAGGTTGCAGGGTTGTGGGAACCAGGTTAGAGGAGTCGCCAGAATGAAGGCGATAGACCAGCTGATAGGGCTTTATTCGATTTGTATCCAACTCCGGAATCGTAAACCCTTTCTGCAAAGAATCTTTAGCATCATTCTTTCCTTCCTGATTCCTGCTTTTCCCCAATCTTCTTTGATTTTCTCCACTTTCTCTTTTCCAGAAAGAGAAGGAAAACAGTCCCAAGGGTAGGTTAGGTTAAAAAGAAAATACTCTTAGGGAATTCAAAATATAAGAATATTAATTCTAATCGCTCATGTCTTCTCCTATTAGTCCCCCTCCCCCACATGTATAGGCAATGGAAAGTGCCTAAAAGAAAGAATTGGGGTGGGGAATCGCCGGAACATCGTTCTTCCCCTCCCCCAATAGCGAACAGGACAAATTTAATTATTTGCAAAAATGCCGAAGAAAAAATGCCGTTTCCTCGTCGCAATTTCTTTTCTTTAACATTCATTTGTCATCTTTTTATTTTATTTCCAGAGGAAGAAGAAATTAAAAGATTTAAGTTAGGTTCGTGGGCTCTATCTAGGAACACCAGAGTTGGTGAAAACACTGCAAAACTTCTAGGTAGCAATCTCTCTTTGTTAGCTTTCTGGAAGCTTTTCTATTTTTGCTGTCAAAGAAGTGTGCTGGTCTACTTAGGATAAAGTCCGATTGTCCGCTTTAGTATTGAAATAGGAATGGGGTTCGGAAAGGATGACACGGGAAAACATGTTTAGTTTTGAGGAGAAATCAGGAAAATATGAAAAAGAATTCTTGCTTTCAAACCAAACGAAATCAACACTAAACTTTTAAACTTCGTGGGCGTTCCCTTCCAACTGTGCTCTGGGTCCTGCCAAAAAGGGGCCTAGGGTTTGGGATTAGGGGCCCATAGAGGAGTGAGCAGGTACTGGAGAAATTGGATTGTGGTGGGAGGGGACATAAATCTATAGAAATAGAGGGTCGTCTCTGCTCCACGCTAGTAGCTGGTTCTGGGTAATACTCAACTGACTAATTCTGTACACGGATTTGTCTTTCTTAAAGCAGATTTAGTTTTCCCATTAAATAAACTTTTCTTTTTACTCCGTAGGTTGCTTAGTTTAATGTACGTTGATTTGTTCCTAGTAAAGGTGAATTCATTTCTTTCCGTAGCACAAAATTCTGAGCAAACAGGATCCCAACTACATTTACATATCAATCAGGAGGAAAGCAAACAAACGCCTTAACAAATTTATGGAGGGCGGTGGAGGATTTTTTTCCCCTTTGACAAACAAAAACTAGAACACTTAAAATATTACAAACTTCTTTATGGAGAAATAATTGAGGAAGAAGTGAAGAACTAATTGTTCGGCTTTTGAATTATTCTCAACAGAAATGTCTCTCCTGATTGTATTCTTACTCTGACTACATATGTCGCTCCCTCCTCCCAGTTACCCTATACCCCTAGGAAGTCTTTTCAGTTCTTTTCATTATTGCACAAGATAGTTCCCCATCTTTGGTTCATTTTTTATTTAGGCGGAAAGGATGCCTTGTTGCCCTTCTCAGAGTGATCTGAAGTAAGCAGTAAAATAATATTGTAAATTCCACAGATGTTTGGGTAATATGTCTTTTCCATCTGAGGGTCCCTGCCTCCTTTGATGGAAAGGGTTTTGTGCATGAACCCCAAGACCTTTTTTTCACCTCCATCTCTACTTCCAGGCCTTGACTGACTACTTAAAGTAGTGTGGGGGGGAATGCAGAGAGAATTTTTCTCTCTCCTTCTCTGATGTAAACATGAGACTACCCTCAAGAGCTCTGGAGTGCAGTTGTAGTGGCATTGGGGTCTGAAACCAGGGAGTTCACTATGTTTGATGTTTAGTATCAAAAAGCATTTTGCTTTGCTACCCGCCCCCACTCCCACCCCCACCCCCACCCCTTTTGCCTGAGCCACAAAAAACAGGAGAAGCTTGGGAATCTAACGAGAAGGAAGTTCCTTCTGAATTGGGGTTGAATTGGGAACAGAGGTGGGGAGGAGAAAAAGAGAGAAAAAGGAAATGAAACAAAAAAAAAAAAAAGAAAGAAAGAAAGAATTAAAGCTGTTCTCTATGCTTTCCCCAAAGAAGTCAGTTATGCAGTGTACAAGGGAAAGGGGGGAGGGTTGGAGATGTATTGAGTAGACAGGCATGCATGCAGAGACAGAAAGACAGGCAGAGAGAAAGAGAGGAGGAAGAAAGTGATGAGAGGAGGGGGAGAAAGAGATAGAAAGAAGGAAAGATAAAATGAGGAGTCAAAGAGTCAAACACAAACCATTTTAAGTGTTCAATGTAACTGGTCTCTTCAGAACTTCCAAGAGGTTAGGGGACAGCTCTAGCTCAGAATGATGGGCTGGCGTTGGGTGAAGTGCCTAAATGGTCCAAGTAGTGTAATTAGAGAAAACCTCATGCTAATATGGAGATAAAATGATCCAGGACATAATTTATAGCAGTAGGAAATTTCCTTTTGGCCTTAAAGAGAGGCAATTCTTTTTCTAACTAAGAAGGACTGCAACCTCTACAACAACAAGAAGGTAAACATTTACAGGTTCCCAAAGAAATTTTGATTCTTTTATGGAAAGATTTGGGGAGATGGTCCTGGTTATATTGTCTATGTATTAAAAGTTGGATCTCTGATATATATATATATATATATATATATGTATATATATATATATATATATATATATATAGCCAAGGTTTTATAATGGAAGAGACGGATCAAGAGAAATCATAACTGTACACACCCACATCCACATGGATGTATATAATGTATCATGGGTTAAGGGTTTTTAAGGGAGGAAAACAAAGGCAGACTTAATTTCAACAACATATATGCAAAAAAGTAGCAAGAATATCTTCTAAGGTGATGAGAAGAAATGAGATCGTGTTTTCTGGCTTGCAGCACATTAGGTATCAGGTAAGGTCAATGTTTTCTATTTTATATCTTTATCTTCAAAGAGGGTCAGTTTGAGGGGGGAAGAAGACTAAGATGAAAAGGAATAATTCTGATAAAGAATATATCTTTCATTGCATTAGAAAACAGATAATAATCTATTTCATTATCCAAAAGAAATGTGAAAATTCAGCCTTAATTCAGATTGGATTTATTCAATCCACCAGCCGCTCTCAACCATTTTTAAAGTAATATTTATTTGTAATGGTATATAAAACATGTAATAGAAATCTGAAGTTGAGTTGATAACTTTGCTTGTAAATCAAGGTCTTAAAAATAAATAGTACTTAGTTCGTAATCAAAGTGGCAGATTATAGACTTGTTTTCATACCTCTATACAAAAATCACATTTAGGATAGATATATTGTAGTACTGCTTGATTAGGACTCTGGCCTGCTCTAAGTTTATGTTTCCCTTTGAAAATTGCTTTCCTGTGACTTACACTCCTCTGTTTCGAAGACAATTTCTTTGTTTTCTTTTCTGTTGGAAGGACTGGCAAACTTTTCTTAGATAATGTCTTTTTTCTCTTCCTGCTTTTCATGATTATTTACTAAAAACAGAGTGAAACTTTGCTTTAATATGTAACTAGAGAATTAGGAACCAAATGAAAAATTAAGTAAAAAAAAGGGAATTATCTATTATCAAATTCCACTGGTAATTTTAGTGTTTTTAGTTATAATGATTATATTCACTTGATGATATGGATATAATACTTGGAACTTGATCCAGCTAAAAGACACTGAAGATGTTCTCAACTCAAAACTTGGGAACTATTTGCTATTTTCTAACAAAGGTGCTGCAGAAGAGGCTGAACTCATTTTTGGTCTGATAGTGACCTTATACTACAACTTTGGAAGTTTTCTGTTTTCCTCCCTTCCTCCCTCTTTTTAAAAGACACTATTTTTAAAAAAATATAATTTTAATAGAACTCTAGAAATGAAGTGCTTTAATTTCATTTTGGATATCAATACTTTATTTTTTTCCTTCCATGAATGCAATTTTTGTTGTGTCTCAAATGAATGTAATAAGTCTAAGGATGGTTTTATTGTTTTTTCATCTGCATATGATAACCTCCCCACCTCCCCCACACACCTAGAGTTCACATATAAAGACTGCCATAATATATAGAGAGAGTCAGCCTCAAGGTTAGAAAGACCTGGGTTCAGTTTTACCTCTGACAAACATAGGCTTAGTGATCCTAGGCAAGTCACTTAACTTCTCCAGGACAACTCAGTAAAACCTACGTTTATGAAGAAAGTGGTAACCTAGTAAAGGTAGCTTCCTCAGGAGTTGAAGTGGAGGGAGTATACTATACAAAGAAACCAGATGTCCTGTCCTTTTCAGTCCACGTAATTACAATTAGTAATTTTCTTGTTTGAAAGATAGACATAAAGTTTTTTCTCTTTTGATTTAATTGGTGTAGAAGTATAGATGGCAAACCCCAAAGAATACTCTATCTTACACTTAAGAGGTTAATAAGAAGCTAAAAATCCTTTACAACTCTGAATCTATGATCTAATGAACCCTTTTACCAATGATCTTTAACAATATTAGAAACTTAACTAGTGCACTGAAAGTTTAAACGTCTTGACTTGTGTAGAGTCAAATAATATGTATCAGAGAAAGGACTTGATACCAGGTCTTCTTGGCTGCAAGACTGATTCTTTGTCACCTATGTGTATTTTATATATACACATATATTGTTTGTATGTATGTATGTATATTTATTGAAAGAGGTGAAAGATTCCTAAATGTAAAACATTTTTATCTTAAAACAACAAACCCATTTCATATGATTGATTGTGAGCTTTCAGAATTTTTAGGTAAGTTGAATGAAATAAAAAATTGTCACATCTAAAATTTAATATATTTAGTTTTATTTTCAAGTATTTTTCAAATACATATTGTGCATTTTTTGGCTATTTTCAAATATTTATTAAGATGAAAAGCTGTTCCAGGGAATATTATTTAGGACAAGAATGTGGAAATTTAAAAAGTATCTTTGCCTTTCTTTGAAACAGTAAAATATATTCTTAAACACACAGAAAATTGTGAATGGAGTGATTGATGAGGCTATCAATTTATAACATATTGTTATATCACATGTCAACACATGTTTACAAGTTTATTTTGAGATGAGCTACTGACTATTTAATAAATATCAAGAAGTGAATTAGAAATGCTTCTTCTGAATTAAAGCAACATGTCTCAGAATCTTTCTGCAAAGGGGAAATGAAATTGCTGATACTGTTGTAATCCAATAAATGAGAAAGGTCCAAAGGTTTTTTTTCCTCCTAGTTTCATTTGGATACCTGGATTCAGAAAATTCCTTACTTTAACTACTTAAATGAAATTTTATTATGATATTGTTTGTATTTTAGCTTGTACCCAGCTTGCTCTCTCTGTCTCTTCCCTCCCCTCAATTTGGATATGCTTATTCACATGCCTTGGTTACTGAGAGACTAGAATGAAAGAACTAAAGGGTAGAAAGTCAATCTTAGCTTGAGATTTTAAGAGCTCTGTCCAACCATCGTTCTGATATGAAAATCATTAAAATGATCCATTCTGATTTCTCCTCTAGAATTCTACATCCTTCTTATCAATTCTTCTTTGAGAAAGATGTCTTAAGATGTTGAAATATGAAGTTTTTATCAGCAAGTTTGTTATACCTCTGAAAATCATTTACTGATTTTCCTGACCTCTCTCCATGTAGATATAACTTGGTAGTATACACATTAAAAACTTCAAAATTACCTAAATGGCATGAAAATAGCCAAAATTTTTGCTATTCTGGAAGCAGCTATTCACTCTTGCTCTAATGGCCAATAGGACAAACTTTCTCTCTCCCTCTCTCTCTCTCTCTCTCTCTCTCTCTCTCTCTCTCTCTCTCTCTCTCTCTCTCTCTCTCTCTCTCTCTCTCTCTCCTCTCACCTGTGTGTGTGTGTTTGTGTGAATCCTCTGGACAAGTTAGCTAATTCTTTCTACTTCCCGCTTTTATCGAGTACATGAGATAGGGGGTTTGAGCTTTTTGGGGGGACCAATTTGAACATAAACTAAGCACAGGAGATTTTGGAAACTCAGTTTGTCAGCCTATCTTCCATATCCCACTGCTACATGAATCATTGTGGTGACCATGATGGGATAGTATAGATTTAGTAATCCTGAATTGAGAACATTTTCTCCTGCTTCTGAAAACACTTAAGAATGAAAAATAATATGCAGGCACCACATGCAAACAAAAGCTCATGTTCGGGCAGGCACGAGCGCGCGCGCGCGCACACACGCACACCCACGCACATACACACACACACACACACACACACACACACACACACCTCCACACACACCTTGTAAGAATACTTATGAACACTTTAACATAATACCACCACCACTACCAGTAGGAACAGTAGGTCAATGCTGGTGCTTGGCTCACTTTTCTCTTTCAATCTCGGTGCAGAATTGATTGTGTCTGCATGAGTATACACATAAGTACTAGCTGTAATGATCATATAGAATGTGTCATATCCACAGCTCACATAGAAATCAGACCTAAGATAAAAAACATCAGTATCTCCTTATAACACTGTACATTTTCTGCTGGCCTCATTTTAAATTCAAAGTGCTCTAAATATGATTCATTCAAACATATATGTAATATGTACATATGTATAATGTTTACACAAGTGCAGAAGTGAGTTGGACTAAAGAGCAAATATTTTTCTGTGATAAACTATAATATGCATGTTATTTTATATATTTATGATATATGACCATTTGAAAATATGAATACATGTGGGTACATATCATTAAGACAAGTAGAGGTAATTGTTAAATATATTTGAAATGATTTATTTTTTTATTAAGGAGTTAAGTTTACTGTAGGTTCTAATTTTGTTATTTTACTAGGATGAATAAGCATATGTAAAACTGTGTATGTGAACATTGAAAGATCAGAAGAAACAGAAGACAGAGAGACAGAGAGAGATTAAGTTCTGGAAAGTTGAGTAGTACAAGCTGTAGAGCTGTATATTTGGAGTTTTGCTGTATGTTAGGGCAAGGCAAAAACAGTAAGTTTATGTATATGTATTGTGAGTGAGTGGTGATTTTAGTGAGAAAATGTGGGAATGAACATCAGAAATGGAATGTGTATATGTAAATTGTTGAATGTTGGACCAGTAATACAAAGGTTTCATAATTATCTAGCTGAAACATGGTTAGATGGCAAAAAAAGTTGCAAAATAGATTGACCTTCCTGAGATGAGAAGGAGTTGGCTATAGAGGTCTGCAGCCATCCTCCCCTCCTCCCCCCCCCCTTTTTTCAATACATTCGAAACAAGGGCATTTAGTAAGTGATTCCGATTCAATACACATAATCAGTTTGGGAATCTTATTTCCATTTGAAAACAGGGCCATTTGCAATCATAAGAGCTGGACATGCTGAAAGATTCAGAATGCATTCAGAGCAGATGATAGGTGATAGAATCTGTAGACAAGCACTCAATATTTTCTCCCAGTTTCAGACTCTTTACATTGTGCTTTAATCACAATGTGATTTTAATCTAATATTCTTTTTGAAAATATGACTTAATTGCTTTAGAAAACAAAGCTTTGACCTACAGTGAAACTCCCTAGTGGAAAAAAAAAAAAAGAAAGAAAGAAAGAATGGTGATTGAAAAAAGCATGTTGATTGTCCTTCTCGCCTCTTAGGGTTAACAGTCATTTAATCAAGAGTACGCTGGATAAATGATTTGTGGAAAATGCTAACTTGTTTTTAAAGTAAGTGCCATCTGAAGAACACTGTACAAGAGCTAAAAATAGCAAGGACAGTACACAGATGCAAACTCAAAGAGTACAGGCAGTCCTGACACTGTTCAAAGTCCTCTTTGGGAGGTGCAGAGTGGAAGGAGGGGGGAGGAAAGAAAAAATCCCTTGAGAAATACTAAGAATCTGATAAAGTGATGGGCTTGCCTTTCTATCTCAAGAGATTTCCAACAACCTGATGATGATTTTTCCGAAGACATAGTTGATAGAAAAAAAGCGAATTATAGTAGTGCCAAGGCTGTTAATGAGGAGGTCGAGTCAAAAGTCTGGAGACATCAATTCAGAAGTTGTTTTCTTTCTTGTTTCAACTTTCCAATCTTCTTTAGACATGGCTATGCATTTTACCATTCTATCACATATAGATATCAATAACCAAAATATGTTATAGAATTCTAGCTTCTAATTGATCATCAAATTAATTAAATTCATGGTATACAAAGACATTCAAGTACAAACAGTTGAAAAAATATACAGAGGTCAAATTTATTCGAATTTTGTTTTTCTAAGCTATTTCAATTCAATAATGAATGCAAATCAGTGGAGAAACCAACCAAAAAAAATTTCTGAGTGGGAAAAGTCATGGAACAAAAAATGATCCAGTTTTTACAAAGATTAAAAATTCCATTTTCATTTGAGAACACTTGCTATTTCTTTAGCTTTTTCTGAGTTAAATAGCTCCAATGATATAATGTTTCAATAATTCAAAGAACATTTAAGATTCAAGACTTCACCTGAAATTTTATTTTTCAGGCATATATAATAGCATATAGCATTAAAAAAATCTACAGAGGAAATCTCCCTGAACATTGATGGCCCTCCACCAAAGAACATATATTTGAGAAATTTAGTTCTTAGTTGATATAAAATCTAATAGTATTTATTCTTGTTTAATAGTGACTCTTCTGTGCTCTAAAAAGGAAATCATTCATCAAACATCTGGAACTGAGATCCTTAAGGTAAATGAGACATACTTAGATGTCACTGTAAAGTGATTTCCTTCTCTTCTTTTTTCGTCTGTTCTCTTCTTCCTTTTTTTTTTTTTTTAATGACCCAGATGATGATGATGATATTGTAGTTCAGGGAGGAAAATATGTGTGGATTAGAAACATAAATGTCTATGCCCAATTCCCACTTCAATATTTGTTCATTTCTGTAGAAAACTTGTTTTAAAATTACTGTTATTACCAATACAATCATCCACCTCTCCTCTACATCTCTTAGTTAACCAGAAAGTATTGAAACATTTTCTCACAGAAATTAAATATATCTTTTTTTCCTTGAATCTACAAATATAGACAGAATGTTGGTTCATTGATGCGAACAGATATTGGGAGGAACAAGAATAAAAAAATCTGTAATGGAACAAATTCTATAGGTTCTCCACATCAGTGAATTTCTTATACTAGCTTTTTATTTACTTATTTTATTCTGGATTCTCTGTATATTTTCCTTGGCAGAATGTTCGCCTATTCTCAGTGAACAATGGTAGCAGTTCTAATGGGTAGAAGAATAGGGATAGAAGGTTTGGGTGAAGACTCTGTTTTGTCTGAGAGTAGCTGGAAGTAGTAAATCCATATCCATCACACAGCAGATTTGAGTTCTCAGAAATTAGAATAACTACAGCCCCATATTCACTTGTCTGAAAGACCAGATATCCTTACAAGAAAACCACCCCCAAATGAACAAGTTTTAAAGCTACAGATACTGTATTCTCGGTTGTGTAGATCATTAAAAAATCTTTGTCGGGTTTATATTCATATAAAAAGAAAACCTATTCCAAGTATGATAAAATTGAAAGTCTTGACTCTCTCCTTGAAGACTGACTATCTGTTTAGGGTTAGTTTATTAGTTAGTTAGGGTTTTTTATTTGGCAAAAATGGACAAAAATGGTGGATTTGCTTAAATAAATTAATACTTTTTAGATTGTCCCTACTACTTCTTGAAAGTGTTGATAGGAGCTGATGATTTTATAGTACTTGATATTTTTAATGCATTTTAATTAGTAAAATACTGAGAAAAAACAATGTATCTAATTTACTCTCACAACAATTGGATAAAATAAGCATTGCTTTTTTCATTTTACAAACAAGGAATCTTTGATTTAGAGAGGTTGAATGACTTTACTGAATTAAAAAAAATTATGAGCTGAGATTCAAGCCAGTTTTTCTGAATCCTCATTTTTCCACCATAACAAATTGCCTTCCAGTCATAAATTTTCTAACAAATTAGTACATTTTTATCCTTGTGTCAGAGAAAGTTCATGATTTTTTATCTTTTATTTCAACTTTGGGTTCTACATATACATGAGTAGTATATAGTATATTTATATGTTTAGATGTAATATATACTAGATAATAAAAAGTATAGAACACATATATCCATACACCCTAACATTTTATATATATATATATATATATATATATATATATATATATATATATATATATATATATATATATATATATATATATATGTATAAATGTTGTAGGATATGTTATGTAGGGGAAAGATGGCAGAGTTTGTCAGAATGTATGTACTTGTATGTGCCCTGACCCAATACTTATTGGAGTTATGTGATCTCATTCTTTAACCTCTATGAGCCTCGTTTTCCTCATCTGTACTTTTAGGAATAGTATTATTTGCATTAATATTACAGTGCTGTCATAAGTAAAGTTCTCTGTATATTAATATGGAAATATTATTCCAATAGAAATACACTGAGTATTTGTGAAAGTCCGTGGGACTTGTAATAAATGGAATCAGCGTAATTTCGTTTTATCTCTTTTCTGATTTATTCTCATTCTCTTATTTCAAAGACCAAGGATTTTGGTTTTACTTCTATCCTTCCTTAGCCAATTGTCGTTTCTTAGAGTGCCAAAAATACCATGTAAATTTTATTTTGATTTGTAAATATTTAGACAGACAGATAGCATTCCATGTACTGAGCAGATAAAATAGAATAGCCCTTGAGGCGAATAGAAGAACTTAAAAATAGTAAGGATAGAAGAAAGTCAAAGTTGAATAAATGGAGATAAGAAAGAGGGAGAGAGAGAGAGAATTGGAAGAACTAAATTAATGACAATTGAGGTAACAAATAATTCATTTCAGTGAGGAAGGAAATGAGAAAGAAATATAAAAGTCCTTGATGGGCTTTTACTGTTTCCATGTGTTGACCATGAAGAATTTCAGGATTAGTAATTCAGATGCTTCTTTATCTTCTTAGTTCTTTTAGGACTTCAAAATGCATCCCTACTGGTCCTGGTGATCTCCAGAAACCAGAGACTTGCTTTTACTAGTCCTGGTTGAACTTACTATCTCACATCTCCTCCTACCAGATAAAAAAGGAAAATGTTTGATAATTTGATGAAGTGAAAGTAAGAAATGAGAAAGGAGCTAATTTGGATATTTGTTGGAAATTTCAGTAGAACTATCTTCTTATTCTGACAGTTCAGTATGGGATAAAGAAAATGTCAAGTTTTTTTACTCAAACTGGGAAGAGGGCATCTTTGGTTCCTCAGTTTTGAGAGAGTAGGAAGAGAAGGAAATGGCATGATCTCAATCCCTGAAAATTGATGCATCCCCACTTTTCATTTTTGCTGTTGCTTTTAAAGTGTTGAATGTTAGGAACTTAAAAGTTTGAAGGAAATTAACGGGAAATTTTTGAATGTTAACTCCTCACTGATTATGATTTTAAAATATTTAAAAAGAAAGGAAAAGAAATCAGAGGGGGTTTGGAAGGTATATTTCTCTGATTTTTGGTATGTGTGTGTGTTTTTTAAATCCCTTAATTTTTAGAATCTTCAAAGCATTTTGCATTGAATTACCATTTCCAGAATCAAAACCATTTTTCAGAGAAATAGATTTACTTCTCCCAGGAGAATCTCATTTAGGCTTTAGCCCTGCTAGCTAAATGGGACATTTTCACACCCAGCAAACTTTAGAGACTGGACTTGTGATGTCTAGAAACTTCCTCTACCTATGTATAGTGGTATTCTTTTTGTATCTTAGAATTTGTGTCTTAGAATTTAAGCTCTAAACAAATGTATACTGAATTGAACTGAATTGGAAACATTGCATTACCAATATTGAAGAAAGATGAATGAGTGGTGAATCAGGAAGAACACTGCCTTTGATCAGTGAAAACAAACAAAAAATGCCAGCTTAAATTCAGAGCTTTCCTTCCTCTACAATAGATTTACTCAAGTATTTTTGCTAAGTATTTTAATAATATTGCCATTGAAGGCTTTGATTTGGTCTCTTGATAATAACTTAACCTGAGTAAACAACTTTCCAAAATGCACTTTTTTCTACCTTCTGGAACAATAGATAGAGTTATTTAAGGGTTTCTATCTGATCTCCATTAAGTGTTTTTACACAAAGACAGATGCAGTAATGTTTTTGAAAATTTAGCACCCTGATATTCCATCCCCTCCTCCCTCCAAGTTACTTTAGAGGGGATAGAGAGGGCAAAAATTGAGTAGCCTAGAATCTCTATCGAAATCTAAGACACTTATCCCTCTACCCTCACCCCGCACCCAGAAAAGCTAATGTAGTTTCTGGACCTTGTCTGCACTAACTAGGTTTAACCCACTATGAAGAGACTATGAGGAAGGAAAGGAGGGGATTAGCTAGATTCAACTATCTTTTCAGCTCATTCTGAAGGGAGTGCAATTCTTTAACTTGAATGACATATGGCTGGGAAATTAAAAAAAAAAAAAGAAAAAAAGAAAAACAGTGTATCAAAGTGTCAGAGGGGTGGTATTTGCCCTGTAGGGGATCAACCTTTCTCCTATCATCTTAGATGAGGACATTAGATAGATAATTTACCTTCAGAAACTGGTTTTGTTTGGAAAAGATTGAAAAGATCGTGCTTGATAGAGTGCCTGCTATATTCGAATATCCAAAATTTAGTCCAAAGACTAGTTTTCCTATGCCTGTTGGAGATACAGTAAGTTTCTAAAGATATACTAAAAAGAATTTAGAGAAATATGAGACCTTCTTTACCACCGCTATCTCTTCCATGTCCTTACATCTTTTTTTTTTTTTTTTTTTTTTTTTTTTTTTTTTTTAATAATTGAAAAAAAAATCAGTTTCTCAGTCTTAGGAGAAAAACAATTATCCCGTTTATCTCCTGAAATTCAGAAATGAAGATATCTAGCTGTTCGCTTTCTTTCTTTCTTTTTCTTTCCCCCATTTCCATCACAAAATTGAATGCGGCACAGTACCTTGAACTCATTTGGGGTTAGCTTCTCCATGTATTTCACCACCACCACCACCACCACCACCACCACCACCACCACCACCACCACCACCACCACCACCACCACCACCACCACTAACATCAGCAACAACAACAACAACAACAACAACAACAACAACAACAACAACAACAGATGTTTTTTTTTTTTTATTTGTACTTGTCCTTAACCTTTATAGCAACTGCTGTAGATAGCTGCCCTATACATCCTCTAATAGATTTTTACCAGGGGCTTGTGACAGAGAACTGATTTCTTTTCTATTAGGGTTTAGCACATCTTTGTGGAAGCCCTGCAGAATGACCAGAGATTAGATTTGCATCTCTTAGACTCCCTGTGTGGTCTTTGTTCGAAGCTTGTAACTGTTAAAAATGACTTGTTAAGGGAGCGTGTGGGCTCTCATCGTTCTCGTTTTGACAGAATCATTGTGAAATTCAGATTGGCCCTGCAGGATTTAGCCCGCAGATTCCATCTGAACCCTAAGCAATTAGACCCTAATCTCACCGTAATCATATTTGAGTTAGGATTTGTTACACTGTGTTTACTTCAATTAAAAGTAAAGGAATATAGACTACTGCTGCTGCTGCTGCTGCTGCTGCTGCTGCTGCTGCTGCTGCTGCTGCTGCTGCTGCTGCTCTAAACCCAGCTTTAAAGTCAGTCCTACAGGAATGAAACTTTCAGAATTTTGGTGAGGTGGCATTTTAAAATGCATTTGAATTTTGTGTGATTCTTTATCCCCTCATGACCTCTTTAAACAACGCCCTTTCTCCCGCTTATACTTCGTATAAACCATAGAGAATTTAATTTCGATTACTGGTGAGGGAAGGAGGACCGCTTCATAAAGCTCCCAAATAGGTCTGGAGACGGGATTGGGAGTAGGGCATATTTTTACGGATTCTCCTCACTCTTACTCTCCCCCCCCCCCATCATCTCCCCTCTCTCTATAGTACCGACCCCATTCCCACACCATCCTTCCGAGAAGCTCAATGTACCAGTGTCACCATCCAACTCTGCTTTTCAATATTCAATTTTCCCCTCCCCCTCCTTTCTCTCAAAGGATTGTCACATTCCTTAAACAGAAGTATGAGTGCGAGTTTTCCTTTCCGCTGAATTTATGTTACTCATCACTAATGCCTAATTAATCTTTGTAGTGCGGTTTTTGTTTTGTTTTTAAAGGTAGCAGTTCATAGCCGGGTTGACTCGGGTTGCCTTCCTGCCCTCTGAGTCAGTAGCCTAGGTTACAGCCTTCCTCTTCCTGGGTTGCAGCCCGCTAGCTTCTCCAGCTTTAGTCCTAATCTTCTTCCGTCAGTTTGCGAGCTTTCAGAAAGCGAAAGCCGCCGCCAGTCCTTCTAAATACTTTCGATTACTTTTTTTTTTTTTTTAAACCTGGGGTAAATGTGTACAGGAGTAGGAATGTATATATGGGGAGTGAAGTGGGTAAATTTTGAGATTCAGAGGATACTGAGATATTGGCAGGAGGCTTCCACATCCAGAAGCTATTTGTATATCTGCCTTAACTAATCTGATCTCCCATTTGAGGATTTAAACAGCTGGTTTTTAAAATAAAGAGTACGATTTATAGAGATGGTAGTTGCTTCTAAGTATCTATCCCTCAAAGTTCCTGACCAGGCCAGAAGCAGCTGCTTGCAGATTTTAGTTTTCTTAAGTCTTTGATATTAATCACCACAAAAATGAAGAAAGAAATGGCGGGCTCACCCACTTGTTTATTTTTGGGAAGGTTCTTAGTTTACTTCTGACAGCGATGCTGTTTGGGCACCAGATCTTTTAGGCCTTGGGAATTCGCAGATTTAGGCCAGAGAAAGGTTGTGCCCCTGTCCAATCTGCATTTCATACCGGCCTTCACTGGGGACTTCTCATCCTCTATATTCAGCTGCCTTCAAGATCCCTTCATACTGCGGCACAGCTTTTTGTAAAGCTTAGCGGCATCCTGTCTTCTCATCCTCCCACCAGCCCCACATCCCTGTTTCAGTGCTCTCTCTTGTTTCTCCATTCACTTTTACCTCGCAGGTGACTACGAGATCCAGGACAGTATTTTGTTTGGATGACCGATACCGCCCACTGATCCATAGAGGCTAAGTCCCAATATTAATTCAGAAAGTGTTCTCTTCTAGAATTTTAGAGGCGGGCAAAGTGGGGGACGAAATGAAGAGTAGTCAGCCATTTTTAAAGTTTCCAAAGGTTTGAAGTTAGCCTCTTGTTTTTTCCTTCTTCAAAGTGTAGGTGATTTCCCCTAAATCAGATCGTTTAATAGACTTTTTCCTTAGAAATATTTCTTACATTGCTTCATCAATTTTATCTTATCAAGTCTTTCTTTCATCGAGGAGACAAGGAAAGAATATAGGCTTTATAGTTTTCTTCTTTCCATTGATAAATACATTTGTTCCTAATTAATTTCATCCAGAGCTTTGAACTACTTTAGTTACCTTTCTCTGTTAATAATTCCTTGCAAATATTATAAATAAAACCCAATATTAGTTATTAGATGCTCCAAAATCTATTTGGGTTGGATTTTGTTTGGGGACATGTGTTACTCCTTTATATTTTGGGATTTATTTGACCTACACTTGGGATTTCATTGCTTAAAGGAAGACCTTGTGAGGAAATGAATTCTACCAATGCAAATAGGGAATAGTTATTCAATTTATAGACTCAGAATTGGATGGCAGGGAAAGATTAACTTCCCGAATTCACACACAGAGGTCTTTCCTATTAGAGGCTGCTTCTCTGTACAACATGACAAACTAATTCATTGTTTTTAAGTAAGACTTCCCCTTTTCAAATTGTATAGTAGACTTTTCATGAGTGTTTTATTATAGTTTGCTAAAATTACAATGAAAATAGAACCTGCCTTCATTTACAAATAATTATTATTAAATAATGAAAAAGTATTTTTCAATATCGAATCCTATGCAAACCCAGAGCAGCAGTGACTAGCTGAACAGATTGTAATATTTCACTAATTTTTGCTAGGAATGTATATGTATATATTTGGGGAAGGGATGATAAAGTGGGCAGAAGAGGGAGCACCGTTATAAAATTTATTCCTTTCTAAACCTTGGTGAAATTTGGAAAGAAGGTATGGGATGACAGAGTAGTGCCATTCTGATAATTTTATAATCCCCTTTCTAAATAGATTGTAGATTCCACGAAACGATCTTGTCTAAATACAGTATCTTCCTGAACACCTGACATCTACTTAACAAATATTTGTCTTTTGAATGAATGAAGATAATCTCTTTTGAAATCTATCAGATCAAGATCTAATTGAGAATCACTAGTCTAAATCATTCCTAAATTTGTTAGAGTGCTTCATTTGAGTAGGAATTATATCAAAGTCTCACTGTAATAGTGACAACCAAAACCACATGATTTCTCCATATCTATTGAGTAATAAGAAATATTCACTTTAATGCAATTTGTAGGTCAGATTTTATAGGTAATGATTGTATTCTTCTAGAGCTGTCAATCATTTAAGAGACTGTAAACTATATTGGTTTAAAATGTATATTTTTATTCTTCTTTTATTAAGACTTTCAGTAACAATGAGTGTCACTGCTGGCATCTCTAACCTATGGCAAACAATTTAGTCATTCCTTTGGATACCTTTCAGAGCACATATTTTGTTGGCAGGAGCCATAGACATTATTGGAAAATTAATGAGAATTGAAATTGATAAGTAGAACATATAGAAATAAAAATCTGATAGTACTAGTGTATTCTGCTCTGATCAAATCATATCTGGAGAACTGTGTCCACTAGTAATTTGATGGGCTACCATGTGGAAAAGGGATTAATCTTGTTTTACTTGACCCAGAAAGTAGGCCCAGGAAAATCAGTGGAAGTTGCAACAAATCTTATTTAGACTAGTTGCAGATTAGGAAAACTTTCCTAAAAATCAGATTTATCTAGTAGTGAAATTGACTAATTTTGGAGGCAATAGGTTCTATCAGGCAGAGAACAGATTTTCAGTTACAAGCTGGACTGGGTAAGGTATCTTCCAAATTTAAAATTCTGTGATTTGGCTATCCTATGAATGGCATCATTAAAAAAAAGTTTTTTTTTCTTTAAATAACAGCAGCATATTCTACCACATACAATAAGCAATTTCTAATCCTTCAGTTGTTCCATATGAAATAGAAACAGATTTTCCTGATGATTTAGAGGCAGGCAAAGGATGGTTAAGCAATTATTCAGATGAAGGAAATTTCAAGTGGTTATTTTCAGAATTAACTATTGGACAAACTCTGTTCAAAAAGGACATTGGGGAAATAAGATTCATACTATTAGCAGGAGAAAAAGTCTAAAGAAGATTAAATAGTAATGGGTTCACAAGACGAATATTAACAGAAAAGGCAAGATTGAAGTTAACTTTGAAGCATATCCATTACTACAGAACTGAGTATAATACAAATTTAAAAGGTTTAATTTTTTTAAACTTTTAAAGTAATTATTCATCTACTTCTCTGAAAAGCTTTAGGATTTGGTTTCTATTGATAATCTGACTTTAATAATGCATAAGAAAAGAAAATGTTAGAATGTAAATTTTCCAATCCTATTCCTAACACAAGGGGAAAAAGGTTTTTGACTTATCTGAACCTTGGAGGTGTTGAAATACAAACACTGCACTACTGATGAGTTACTAGTATAGTGATAGAGACAAAGAATATTTGGATTATGATTGGTTACAAGTGATTATTACATCAATCTCCTTTCATCAATAAAATGTAAGCTTGGAAACGGACCCTTTAGTTTATCCTGAGTTCAGGGATTGCCTCTTTATCATATAGTCATTCATACACAGGAGGTGGTTTTCAAATCTATAATTATCTATCATCAGTTAAATCCAAAAACATTTAATGTAGATATTATTAAAAGTACACCAACTAGTGATAAAGATATCTACATTAGTTTCTTTTTATTGGGAGCTTTTTCATTTGTGTTGTTATTATTGTTTTTAGCAGTTTCTGAACAGAATGAAATTAAAAAAAACATAATTTACAATTGTGAATAATATAGAAAATTAGCAACATGAATTTCAGAAGAGAAGTGTACTTTCTTTTTATTCTTCTAGAATATATACAGATGTGAGATTTAAAAAAAACTAATTTTAAAAATTTCAAATTTATGCTATCATTATATTTCCATACTTAATAATGTAAAGTAGATATTATTGACCTAAATTATTAAAGGAAGAAAAACATTTTAAAAATTAGTGCATAGATTTGTCCTTTATAATTTAAACAATGTCAAATGGTGAATAATCTTTCAAATTCTTTTAAGCAGTAAGGGGAAAGGATCTCTTTAACAGAATAGAACTTCATTTTACATATATACAAAAAACCCAACTCCTTTTATTATCCTATAGCCCAAATTAGTATATAGCATCTTTCCCCAGAATTAGCACAGTTAATTTATCATGAGTAAATTGCTCTAATTCCTTAAAATAATCAAAACTTTATTCCAAGTGCACAAATAAGTAGCAAAAATCCATATAACACACACAAGAATTTTAACTTTTGGTTTTACTTATAACATTCTAACATTGTAGTATTTGTAAATTTAAGACATTAAGATTGTCAGCACCTTTTCCCTCTTGGTTTTGTTGGGGGTGGGGAAAGGAAGGGAACAGAATTCCAGTAATAACAGTCAAGGTATAAATGATAAAGAACATAATTTCTATTCATTCTCTCTTTTGTACTTCCTGCAAAAAGATGCAGATAAAAGAGTGAGATGATGTATAACATCTTCATATATAGATGGATGGATGTATGAACATACATATATTAGAATTAAATTTCTACACAAGGATGTTTTGCTATTTTGTAAAATACTTAGAAAAAAAGGTTTAAAATTTTTTTTTCTTATTTTTCTTTAAAATAAAAAAAATATTTTAGCATCCATTGTACCATAGGAAGAAACTCTGAAATGGGGAAAGAATCACAAATCTTATCTAATTGAAATGATTAACAAAATCTCTCTTCTTCTGGGGATTTGCCAGTTCTGAACATTCCCAAGTAAACTCCTAAGAGAATTTTGTTTCTTTTTTTTCCAAATGACATTTCTGATTTACTTCAGCAAATCAATATCTTCACTCTTTATAAAAGCAACAGAGAAGCTGTTTCAATTTTGTTGCTGATAAATTACACAATTTGGTCCATTTGTCTTTTAAAGATTATTCTTGCTTTATTGAAAGGAGATAATATCAGCCAAAAGGATATTAGGTGGTATATTGTAGTTGTTGTTCAGTAATGTCTGACCATAGGATCCTATTTGTAGTTTACTTAGTAAAGATAACATAGTGATTTGCCATTTTCTTTTACAGGTCATTTTACAGATGAAGAAATTGAGGCAAAGGTTAAGTAATTTGCTCAGAGTCATACAGTTAGTGTCCAAAGCTGGATTTGAACTTAGGTCTTCTTTCCTTTAGGCTCAGAGATCAGAATACATTGCATTACCTAGTTGACCCTAGATGATATTCTAGGTCCAACTTAAATTTTGGGGTCCTCATATGGGATCTCAAATGGCAACCATAAGCACATGATTTTTTTATACCTATTGAGTAATAAGAAATATTCACTTTAATACATTTTGTAGGTCAGATTTATAGGTAATGATTATATTCTTCTAGAGTTGTCATCCATTTCAGAGACTGTAGACTATATTGGTTTATAACTCAATGTGGAGGTTGTGAAATTTTGATTTATTAGCAACAAATGTTTTTGACTTTCATACCTATTTTATATACTTATATACTTGGGGCCATGTAAAAATTTTTCAGGCTAAAAAGGGCCATGAGTAGAAAAAGGTTTTAAGAAACCTGTCTTAGAGCAATGTAATTTTCTCTAGACTATATGCTTAAAAGTTTCTGATAACATAAGGAAATATATTTAATTCATTGAAACAAGTTCAATCTTAGCACAAGGTACTTTTGCAAATGAGAAAAGAATTTATCTGAAATTAGTTGAAAAGCTGAAGTTGCTATTTGACTCATAATGATGGCACAGTCTATAAGATTTTTCAAGTATCTCAAGTAAGGGGCCTCAGGGCCCTTTTACATCAACATTCCCATGATTCTCAGTTTAAAAAGTATACTTAAGAAGTTTTATGCTTAGATCATATTCGATGAATTATGTTTGCTTTTTTTTTTTTTTTTTTTTTTTTTTTTTACATTTTCTTGTTTTTATTCAGTTGGACCTCTCTTTTCATGACCACAAGGATCACAGCATGTCAATGCTGCCATAGAATTTTCTTGGCAAAGATACTGGAGTGGTTTGTCATTTCTTTCTCCAGTAGATTAAAGCAATCAGAGATTTTAGTGTATAAGGCCAAATTTGAACTCAGGTCTTTCTGACTACAGGCCCAATACTTTATCCACTGAACCCTTTAGTTGCTGTCCATTTCCTACCTGCCACCAAGCCCTCATCTCTAAGGAAAACTTTTCCCTCAATCCTGAATTAGGATTTCAGAATAAGGTACAACAAAGGAGATTTGATTAGTGGGTTTGATGTAAGTATACATCAGGGAGGATGGCTGGACTTGATTTATGGGATGATATATATAATACATAGAACAATTGCTTCATACTGTTCTCCCTAATTATGTCACTCATGTTTACCTTTCATAGATCAGTATCTTTATATAACAGGACAAAGATCTTGGAAGCCCCTGACAAATTTTTTATTTTAGTTCTTGAAGCTAATAATTTCTTCCAAATGGAAAATGTGAGCTTGACTAAGAAGGCCATAACATAAAAAGCTACAATTGCTTATGAAGTATTGGAGAAACAGTATGTGCCCATGATTCTGGCAAAGGATTTTTTTAGATTGCTAAATTTCAGGCAACATCATATCTAGGTTCCATTTTCTTTAAACTAAAAACCTATAACTTTAAAAATACACTAAATACCTTAAAGGAAAAAAATATTGACATCAGTTTCTATTTACTTTCAAATATAGGTTAATATCCTTGGTGTACTGGAGGGCTTCCCTCATCTTAGTCTCTGCAAGTAGTAGGATCCTATAGAAAGGTGAGAAAATCCCTAACATCTGAAATTGTTGTAATCCGTCATTGATCATTAAGATTTGTGATTTGATTGCTTGACTCTTTTCTAGATCTACTTTTATATCATTGGAGACAGCTTCAGAAGTTGGACTTATAGAAAAGGTATTTTAGAAATAAAAATAACAATAATAACAACAACAACAATAATAAAAGTTTAAACCTGTGCAAATTAATTGCTTTCTATAAAGATCCAATAAAATTTTATTTTGAAGACAGAAAAGAGGCATAGTTCTAAATCATTTAATGATAAGGAATCAGAATGCTTCTTTAAACAAACTATAAAACTCTTTTATTTTTATTTTTTAGTAGAATCATGCCTTTCTCAGAAATCTTAGCTAGGTAAAATTATGATACAAAATATGATAGTCAAAATTAATACCATATTATCAAAATTAAAAAACATCCTCCCCTCTTCTTACTCTTTTCTGTTAGCAATTAGTATACTTTTTTTTTGAGAGGGAAAAATCTATTTTGCAGGAAATTACTTTGTTTGCATTGTTATTTGAAACTATAGTAATAACTGACATTAATATAGAAGTTTAAATTTGTTGTTCAGTTGTATTTGACTCTTCATGACTTCATTTGGAGTTTTCTTGGAAAATATATTCTTATTCATGTCATTTTTATAGATGAGGAAACTGAGGCAAACAGGGTTAAGTTACTTGCCAAGAGTCACACAGCTAATAAATGTCTGAGGCTGGATTTAAACTCAGATCTTTTTGACTCCAGGTCCAGTTCTCTCTTCACTCTATCACCTAACTGTCTTATATTGTCTATATTATCTCATTTTAAGCCTTTCAACAATTCTGCAAGTTAGGTACTACAAGCATTATTACTTGTAGTATTATTTTTTTTTATAGATGAGGAAACAGACTCAAAGGGGCTTGTTGTGGTCACACAACTAGAAAAAGTCAGCAAAATTCAAACCTAGGGCTTCTTTTTATAGTAAATCTAGCATTGTATTCATTATGTTACACTGTCTATTAGATCAAAACAAAATATCTTTTAAAAAAGAGCAATGCCAATATAAATCTAGACCCTGGCATAAGTGAAGTCTTGAGATGATTTACTATTGATTTAGGGAGATTGATTATTCATGCTGGGAAAAGATTGCTGATTTAATTTCTTTCATACATCTCTCCCACCACCTTGTACATAGTTCCCATAGATAAGAGACACTGCATATTATTAATTTATTTTTTTAATGCTATTTTACTGAAATCTGCTTGAGATAGTATGAAATAAAGGGCTTTAGAATAATGTGATGTAGTCCTATCTCTTCAGATATCTAGTTCTTTACCCTTAGATGAAGTCCTTATCAGTAAAATAAGAGGATTGGGCTAAATGATCTTTAAGGGTTTTTTGTTTTGTTTTGTTTTGTTTTCTCTGAAGTTGGAGAATATGAATCCACCAGTTCTTTCTTACTTCTGAACATTATTATTGTATATACATTTTCCATCTCGTGATGGAATGTCTATATAAAAGGAGATTATTAGGAAAATATAATACACAAACACATATATAAAGTGGCCCTTTAATTATTTAGGGTTAAATTTAGTCTCAAGTTATTTAAGTCTAAAAATAATATTGACTAGGAAAAAAAATGTTTAAATCATGATACTTTCTATGATGTTGACTTTTTTGTCCTCAAGGGAGAGGGATTGAAGAGACCCAAATTAATAAATTTAGCATGATGGCTTGTAGAAATTGATTTGCCTTTCATTTTTATAACTTCAGTTGTATACTTAATTATTCAATTTTGGAAAAACATAACTGGAGGCTCAAAAATCATTGCTCTCTGAAGTCAGACTATGTAAAAAAAGTGTAGCCCTTGAAATTATAGCAGGTTTTCTAGGAATAATAATTTTTTCTTGCTTAAAAATTGTGCATTAACTTTAGAAAATCACATTATTTAATACCCCCTTTTGTCATTTAAGGGTTTTGTTTACACTAATTTTATCTATGTATCTATCTATCTATCTATCTATCTATCTATCTATCTATCTATCTATCTTTCAGGGTTCTGGGAGTTCAGTTTATAACTATATAACATCATTGTCAAGTTCTTGGCACAGTGGTCCCTGTGAAAATCTATATGTGTGTGTATGTATACATGTATAAATGTATGCAATGTATATTATTGTATAAATATATATGTGTATAAATGTATAGTTGATGAAAATTCATAATTTCTCTCTGTCCATGCTTCTTGAACTTAAGCCATCAGAAAAAGGTGAGTACATTGAATTTTATTTAATATTCTTAATTCTGGAATACTCCCACCATTTTGAGTTTCAACTCTCAGCCCAGAGAGGGAAAAAAGGTACATTTTTGTCTCTCACTCTTTTTATAAAAAGAGAAATTAAAAATTAACTGTACACTCTCGATTGATTCTCAGAATTCCCTACTTAAATCTTCTCTCTTGATGTATAACTTTTAAAGAGGGATTTAAATGTAATTTGAAAATGCAATCATGAACTATAGAACATGCAAAATTCATATGAAAGGCCACAAGAGTGTTGTTGATTTAACTGATTACACTTTATGCTTTAAAGATATTTTTGAATTTATTCCTTTTTAAAATAATTGCAAAGAAAATATTGCAGATTTTTAAAATCTAAAATTATGAGATATTGAGATCAGCTGTTTCTAAGTAAAAATCTTTTCAAAGAGAAATAAAAGCCATTGTGTAGTAGTATGTCTGCTAAAACTGAGAACATAAGAACGTTGCAGTTAATTAGTATCAATCAACATGGGATGCTTTGCCACATTTCTAACATCAGTGCACCATCTGATCTTTATAGTACACAGTTCTCATAG
This sequence comes from Sminthopsis crassicaudata, assembly GCF_048593235.1. Lineage (NCBI taxonomy): Eukaryota > Metazoa > Chordata > Mammalia > Dasyuromorphia > Dasyuridae > Sminthopsis > Sminthopsis crassicaudata. The sequence continues at coordinate 342,268,796 of NC_133618.1, read as the reverse complement.
TCTAGATGCAGAAATAACTAGAAATAAATATTTGATTCATTGAAAATATGTCTTAATTTTTCCAATAATTATTTTTAATTAATTAATATGAAAATTAGATTAAAATATTTGAATATTGTTATTTTATTTTTAAGGACAATTTCATTGCCATTTTGATTTACTTTGATCTTTTATATGCATTTTGTCATAGGAAAATGAAAACAATTTTATTGATTTTAAAAATTGATTTTAGATTTAATTTAGTTAATTATAATATTTATGCACCATTATTATATAGTGTGGAAGATAATTGTCTTTTTGGATTGTCAAAACCATTATAATATAAAATACTCAATTTAATGCATTAAAGATAATGAAGCACTGCATTATAACAATTATTTTCCTATTAACAGAATTCTGAACTGAGTTCATGATTTTTGGTATTCATACCATGCTAAATGCCTTTAAAGAATCAGTAATATTTAATACTTTGACATTTTGACAATTCTACCTACACCTTGGTTTAGAGGAAATGTCTTTGCATTTGATTTAGTTTTATTTTATTCTATAAGTAAAAACATAATATGCATGTCTAAGCTGTCTTTCTGGGAAAATTGAACTTAGTATGTTATGTATAAACTTTATTAGGTTGATCCCTTCCCATAGATTCTTTTTAAAAAACAAGTTCTTTGTTATATTATTTCTTACATTTAGCTTTTCTCATTATTTGAACTCAACATGGGACACCAGAGGAGCTTTAAAAACCTCCATGAAAGTACTAATTGCTTAAAAATATATTTGACTTGAAGTAGGGAAAATATAAGTCTTGACAGCACCTTATATTTAAGCACTTAAAGGATTATTTGAAAGCATCAAGATTACACACACACACACATATAAACAGGAATATTTGTAAAATTCTGATGCAATGATTTATCTGCTATGAGCACTACCCTTCAAATTCCATAGCCATAACAGATTTATTTATAAAATGCTACAACTTGTTTACATGGGTGTGGCGAGTGTAACCTATCTAACAGTGTTGCAGTACAGGGAGGAAAGAAACATATATTAGAGTAAAATAAATGTGAGCTGTTATGTGTTGCTTTTTTTTTTTTTTTCTCTTTAACATGTAAGGAATTATTTTCTTAAAAGACTGCTAATTATTATTATTTTTTTTACTTAAGCATTCAATCTTTGTTCCTAAGCAAAATATTAAATAATTTCAAGGCTATATCTGCTCTATGGTTTATTCCCCTCTCATACTTCCCCTTCTTAGAATTTTTGCTAAGTTAGCTAAATATTCTTTTAGAAATATAGTATTTCTATTGTTTTTTAGTAGGCAAACTATAATGCTCAATGCTTTAAAACATTTGTCTTCAACACTGAATTTTGTAGCTGTACAATAGATTTAGACTAAAGATTTAAAATATTTTTCCTTAATAAGGAGCATGATAGCAAGATAATATTTGTGTATGAATTTAAAATGAATTTAAAATTGGTAGCTTTGCTTGTCAAGATGGTGACATTAGTTATAAATGCTCAGTTCCCTTGTAAAAATAAATTTTAAATAAATAATAGTTGCTATTGTTTTGTTTGCAAATAGTTTATTTTTAGGATACAAAATAGCAACAATGTATGGAATGCTTATTACCCTTACTATACATGTTTTTCACTGGAATAATTCTTTCTTAAAACAAATAACTTAGAAGAGTAATGTGATAAAAAGTAATTGATTTGTGTACATAGGACTTGCATTCTTTTCTCAGATTCAGTTGTAGTTCCAAGTTCAGTGGTACTCTATTAGATGTAATTCTCATTTATCTTAAACTCTGAAAAAGAAAAAAAAAACACATATATTAAGGAGAGAGACCCCACCATCACCACATTGATTTCAGGGGAACAAACTTATATAGAAGACAAATAAGAACTTTTATCAAATTTTACATATTCTTTACTTACTACTTTTTTGGGGGGGTGGGGAGGAACCCTAGAAGAATATTTGGTTTCAAAACAAAATCTTTTAAAATAAAGAAATTTCAAAAATTTGTTTTTTAAAAAGTTTGTTCAAAATAAATATGGGTAAAGTGTTATTTAAATTGTAACAATATCGAAATTTTAGGAAAGTTAAAATGAGAAAATTAATAAAATTATTAAAATTTAAAACTAGCATTAGGATTGTATTAATTATAATATAAAAGTAATGAAACAACCTGAAGCAATTAATTTTAAAAATTAATTTTAGTTCACATGTATATTCACAGATTTAGTGATTTAAATGTTGCAGTTACTAGAAACCTTTGGAAATTGTGCCCAAAAAGATAGTTGCAGAATAATGACAAGTATCGATTTTGTTTGAAGATAGCAGGATATAGTTAAAATTTTTAGAATTCAAGAATGTTAATTCCATCTATTAATTGGGGATTTCCTTTTTATTTAGTAAATGACTAAACCATAAAAGCTAGGAATTTATAAAATTTGGAATATTGGCAATCTTATATTAGACATAAGCTAATAGAAAGTGCCACTTATTAGATTGCAATTTATTTAAAATCTTTGTTACATTTAATTGAAAATATATATTTTTAGATTTGATAATGTGTGTATTCAAAGTCAGATAGTTTTTATGGTAAAATTAAAACGAATTTGGTTGAATATAAGTTTGTTGAATTAAATTAAGAGAGTACTTAAAGTTTAAAGTTGCTTTTTGATAAGTTGAAATAAAGCTTTAAAAATCAATTAGGTAAAAACAATTAGGTGTTTTCTGACTTACTAACAAAACATTCAAATGTTTTAAGTTTTCCAAATAAAAGAATATTTTACTGTGTCAGTAAAGCTTTGTTTATTTTTCTATCAACATTCTTTTTTTCCCCTTTGTTATCTTTCTCTCTATTTTTATTAAAGCTTTTTATTTACAAAACATATGCATGGGTAATTTTTCAACATTGACCCTTGCAAAACTTTTTGTTTCAGATTTTCCCTTCCTTCTCCCCACTCCCTTCCCTAACTGGCAGGTAGTCCAATACATGTTAAATATGTTAAAATATGTTAAATCCAATATATGTGTACAGTTATCTTGCTGCACAAGAAAAATCATTATCAACATTCTTAAGAAACAAACTAAACAACTACATTCTCAATCATATGTGCAATTTTATATTAGTTTTGTTTCTTCATGGATATGTAAATGTGTTTATCAGGGTGTATAAAAAATGTAACCAACTGAAGTATGATATACTAATGAATTTTCTTTTCACTTGCCTTCAGATTTTCTTTAGTGCATTATATAATAAGACAAAATTAGCAAAAACTAAGACAGAAACCAAACTGAAGGAATGTTCAGGAAGGAAAATGAAATGTGGTGGAAAATGATATTTTTTCATCAATGGATAGGCATGTATACATGAAAAGCATACAAGACAGTAGGATTGGAAAGAAAAACTGTGTGTAGGTTTCTACAAGTTTGAATTAACTAAATTAAAAAATGAAATTTTTCTGTTTAAACTTGCTTATTAATAAAAAAAGATAATTCCCTTTGTTAAATATGCTGCAAGTGATTATCAAGCAAAATTTTTTCTCTCAGATATCTATAAATAAAACATGTATTTGGATATTAGGTAAATCAGAATAAATGCATGAGTTCAGTTACAACACAATATTTATTTAAAAAACATATATAATAATATTTGTATTGGCAAAACAAATTTAATTACTTCTTTCAGTAAAATCAAAATGCCTCATGAATAACATCTGATAAAGAAACATTGTTTGTTTTTGGATGTTTTCCCATTAAAAATTTAGTTTGGTTACAGATTTTCAAAGTATTTAATTACTCATATATATGAATTAAGGAAATGAGTTTAAATTCAAACAAAATAATTATTAAAGCAAGCAAATTCAAAAAGCTGAGCTTAAGAAGAGTGGTTATTTTGACTCATCTAATCTGTTTTTTTTGGTCACATATTCACAAATTGTCAGATCTATAAGAAATATACAATTCTACATATATGTAGATATGTTTATATTTGTGCTCAAATATGTTTATATACATATGTATGTATTAATGAACATTTTTAAGTCTGAAGAAGGATGTTAGCAAAATCTTTTTTAAGTTGGTTGGTATGAATGTGAATAAGGTTATATTTCCAATTGGATTATACTCTGTGAAGTATGAATGAGAAGAAACCATGCATAATAGGAAAAGAAAACAATAGAATGAGTTTTCTCTGTTGGTTTTTTATAAAGCAGTTAAACTGGAAATGGAGGGAAGAACTCTCTTTAGATATCACTTAATTAAGCAAAGCATCCAAATCAGAGTCCCCTCCAATTGTAAAGTCTGTAGGGAGTCAAGTACATTTCTGTCTATATTAGTGATGATTTATTGATATTTATTTTAGAATTACAACACAAAAGCAACAAAACAGGAAATAAGGAGAAAGGGAGCCTGTGATTATTTTATCCTATGCCTACAAGAAAAGTTTTTACAAAATTTGAATTTTTCAGGGAGGAAGTCTTTCTAAATTCAGAGAAAGCTTATAGTTGGACATTTAGCTTTCTGATATTAGTTTCCCAAGTAATCATAGTAACATCTCTTTGCCTTCTGTGAATACTTAAATCATTGATTTACTTTTTCCACTGTTAGAGTGAATGCAGCTGAGTGCATGAGCACCTGCTCAACAGTAATGTTGAATTGCATTCTGCCTTCATTTTACCCATAAACTCTGACTTCTCTGAATGGGAGCGATATTTGGGGAAGAAGTGTAAATATACCTATAGTCAAACAAGTATTGGTTTCACTCCAGACTGCATACAGCACTGACTTCTTTACCTGCTGTACCTCACATTAAAAACAAAAAACAAAACAAGAACAAACCATGGATAATCAAGGGAATAAATGGATGACTCATACCATAAGCAATATAATTCCAATAATAGGATGCTATAATACACGTTATTCAGAGCAAAGTTGACTAGCAGTTTAAAATGCATTGGTAGAGATCCATTATTACTGTGAAGTAATTATTGTCAATGTTTTTACATGCAAATTATCTAAATAAAAGACAGCCAAAATGCACGTTGGCATAACTACCCAGATAATCTGGATCAAAGCACATTTTGTTTTTGTTTCAATTATCTGTCCAATTTGCATGTACAGACTCAAATCTCAACATTGGGGCTTAAAATTTAAATAAGAAAAAAATCAAATAGCACATGAACATATGAATTTCATAGCATCTTTTGAGCCTGTTTAGTGTGCATAAACATATTTTTCTAGATATATCTTTGACTGTATATAATTCAGTTATCTGCTTTTGTAACCTTATAGAACATTATTATGGAATAATAAATATAAATTGGGTCAACATAGCTACAATCACTTAGCATTTCTACATTCTTCAATAGGGCAGGATGATTTCTACTAATTTTTGCTTGTTCATCTCACTATGTTTTCTTTTGCCTTCTATTCTATTGTTTAGTAGCACTTAATTGTGAAATGGAAATATTTGTGGTTATTTAGAGTTTTTGAACTGACATCACCTACTACTTAAGTTGGTCATAATCATAGTGAAATGAATATTTTATTTTCCTGATATTTGTGACCAAACTTCAAAATTCCCTTCACTATCTCTTCACTATTTAGTATTTCCCCATTTTTTGGCATTAAAAAAATCTATAATACAGTGCTAGGGAGGAAAAAGAAACTTACTGGTTCCTTTTACCTGTGTGCTCATTTAAACATTTTGTCATTATAGACTCTCACTCTTTTGTTTTGTTTCCCATAGTTTTGTGGAAAGAAGTTGTAATAGGAGATTAGTCAGTGAGAAACTTGTCCTTGAAGCAGTTTCAGATATGCCCTGATACTCTCTGCCAAATGTAAAGGATTGATGAGCCTGCTTCCAGCCATTGTAATATCCTGATTGCCTTTCAGTTGTAATCCTTCTCTGGGAGGAGGTTTCTTTTCTGCATAATCTTTTCCTCTGTGAGCAGGTTTCTTAGGAGGCTTCTGGAGCCTTCAGCCAGAGTGAAGGTAGAATCTTGAATCTTCTTCTTCCCCTCCAAATGTGTGGGATTGCTGGATTTGCGAATCTATGGGACGTCTTCTCCTTGACCCAATTCAGAACTAAATCTTCCAGGCTTCACCTTTTATCCTCCCAGAGAATAGGCTTGTGGGTATTCCAAAGCTGTAAACTCCTTTAAAGGTGTAAACTCCTTTCAGAAGACTAAAGGTGCAAACACCTTTTAAAGATGTGAATTAAAGGTGTGAATTCTGAGCTAGAGAATTGCCAAGTACCACCTTGTAAGAACCTAACAAGCCATGAGTGAGGAAAAGGCTTAAAATTGATATGTACTAAGTCTTCTGGTTGGTTGGATGAGTACATGGAAAGACTAATGATTCATTAGATCTTGAGCCGAAAAAGAGTGACCCTCCTTTCAACAGCCCTTTCATTTCTTTTTCTTTCTGGCAGTGAGCTGTTGGGTACTGGGAAGAATGACTGCCTTATCTCTATAATGGTTTTATAAGCACAGAATGCCTTTGGTTCATTTTGTTTATTTTTTCCCTATTCTATAAGCATGATTATTCCAAGAGGAGAGCACAGATACCCAGATGACCTGGTGATCCATTAGAGTGATCATATAGCAGAATCTGCTGGGGTACTTAGTAAAGAGGAAAGATAATTTTGGAGAACAGGGAGATCTTTGGGGGTTTCATCCCATATCACTGAGAAATGCTGATTATGAACACTAGAAAGACTCAAGTGTAGCCTAAAGCTACACCTAAAGCTACACCTAGAGCCACACCTAAAGGAACTTCATAGTTCCCCACAAAGGGAGAAAAGGACTCATAGTGCTGGGAGTTTGGAGGTACTACTTCATCCCACTTGTTCTCTATGTTCTTTTCTACTATCAAATTTGGGCAAAGTTTGTGTGTTTCGGGGATGAATGTTTTGTAACTATTGTTCTTGTTATACCTTCTCAGTAAATCTCTTTTCTAAAAGCTAATAATTTATTGCCATCAGGGGACAACAATGGATGAGAACTTAGGAACTATAGAATTTGAAAGACCAATCCTTCAGCATTATTCCTAAATTCTCAAGGGGAGAAATAGTAAAGAGGGGAGAAGGCTGTCACAAAAACAAGATGTTCAGGTTTTTCCTACTAGCCAATCTGCTTTATTAAGTTAGGAGCCACCAAGTCTTGTTTGTAGTGTGTGGAAAACTTATCTCAAATGTTAGTAATATGGATATATGGGTACCTGAGGAACACCCCCCCCCTTACACACCCACATACACACATACATCAGCTTTCATATAGTATATTGCTCTACTACCTTCCTCATATAGATGCAACTTTGATATTCCCTGAGAACCACCTCTCAGCAATTTGGAGCCTTAGAAAATGTAGATATCCCAACATTTTATTGCCCAAATGATATTTTGCTACAATTGCAGATCATCTTGATTATAGCTTTTCCAGAAGATGATATATGGCTGACATTGAGTCTGTTGCCAATTGTGACTTTTAAGTATTTCCCCCCTATATGTGTATATTAGATTGCTTTCACCTTTTTAATTTCTGATTTAGATTTTCTTTCTTCTAAAAAATCAATTAAGACAATCAGGCACAAACTTTTAAATGGAGAGAAACTGAATGAATATATTTACAAGTCCAGTCTGACGTTCTGTGAGGCCATTGCACTAAGTTAGTGTTTTTGAAGACACAAGACACTTGCCCAAGGAAAGACATCTCTGGTGGAGAAAATCATTATAACATTATACTCTCATATGGATCAGTGGAATAGATTACATAACATATAAAAATAATGAACACAGTAGCAAAATATCTGGAAAGAAATTTCACAGAAATTAGAGTAAAAACCAAGATAAGCTCCAAATGGTTATATATCCTAAACACAACTGATCACATCTTAAGCAAATTAGAGGAGCCAATAAGATGTAGAGAAATCCTAGGAAGAATCTTAGAACTACAAAGAGAAGAACAAAACAAGACTTATAAAAACAATCCCTGATTTTTAGCACTGCTGATTACCAATATATACATGCTCACACAGAAAATTTAACAATTGTCTCTTTTGAGCTGGCACAAGTAGTTCCAGTCCACTGAAGAGAACAAAGATCTATTGGATCAAGGATATATGGAGAAAAATCTCTGCTGGAGTTGATACAGTTGTGAAAGCATTGAAAGACAAGCATACAAGGAGGGAAAGATATTAACATTATGGGAACAACTCCCCACCCCCCAAAAAACCTCAATTCTACTATCTAAAAAATATGACTAAGACAGCATCAATAACTAGTGACTAATTTGGCTTCTCTCCCAAATCATTATTATACACATTTAGGTCAAATGTACATCAATAGCAACTCCTTGATTGTTTTACTCTTTGAAAATAATTGAAATACTTTGTCAGTGAGTCTTGACACAACAGTGATACAAATACATATATGAGAGCATAGGGAAATTAAAATTAAGAACACACATCATAACAAATCTATAACTTAATTTAGGCTCCCTTTGTAATTTAAAACTAATTAGTTCTTATTTTATTATACACAATATGAATATACTTCAGGAGTGATATAATTAATGCTGTAGTATTAAGGCACAGGTTATAGAGATTTTTCAATCCAGGACAAAAGACCCAAGTGGATGATGAAAAAAAAGATATATATATATATATATATATATATATATATATATATATATATATATATATATATATATATATTGTGTGTGTGTGTGTGTATGTGTGTGTGTGTGTGTGTGTGTTATATATATATATAAAAGGAATGAATGTAAACTTGTTTGTCCCAACACAACTAAGACCCCCTGATGTGTTGGGTAGATACAGAAGGAAGGCATTTTCTTTGTATTTGTCACCAAAGAAGTTGTCCAAATCAATCATAAGGGGTGCTAATCAATAATTGCATAGAAGATATTTTTCCTTTAAGTATATAGGAAGATGCTATCTTTTAATCATAATGATGATGTCATTATCTTCTAATACTTGATACATAGTTTTGGACAAAACCTATGAACACTGCAATTCAGAATTTCAAAGATCTCATGATCTTCCATAATGTATGGTACAGTTTGAATTTATTTCTTCCAAATGGAATTGCAATATTTGCATTTGGTTCACATCTAACATTTTCGAATTGCTTTGAAAATTACCTATCAGTGAATATGCAAGTAGTACAAAAAAGGTTAGTCTATAAGAAGAGTCTTTTCATTACTCCTATTCACTTTTGCCAAAATCATTTGAGAATGAGGATTAATAAAGGCATTAGATTGAGCAAGTAAAATGTCACTAATAATTTTGAAGAGAGCAATTTTAGATGAGGGAGGGGTCAAGGATAATGAAGAGACTGACAATTATAAAGTTATAGTATTTTCTATAAAAATAAAATATTTTAGAAGAGGGGTGAGTTTTAGGGAAAAGTTAATGTTTTTTTAATTAAAGCTTTTTTATTTACAAAACATATGCATGGGTAATTTTACAGCATTGACCCTTGCAAAATCTTTCATTCATCCCCTCCTTCCACCCATCCCATCCCCTAGATGGCAGATAGTCCAATACATGTTAAATATGTTACAGTATTCGTTAAATCCAGTATGTGTATACATATTTATACAGTTATCTTGCTGCACAAGAAAAATTGGATCAAGAAGGAAGTAAAAAAAAAAAACCTGAGAAAGAAAACAAAATGCAAACAAACAACAGAAAAAAGAGTAAAAATGCTATATTGTGGTCCACACTCAGTTCCCACAGTGTTCTTTCTGGATGTAGATGGCTCTCTTTATCACTGAATAATTGGAATTGGTTTGAATCATCTCATTGTTGAAGAGAGCCACTTCTATCAGAATTAATCATTGTATAGTCTTTTTGTTGCTGTGTATAATGATCTCCTAATTCTACTCATTTCACTTAGCATCTGTTCATGTAAGTCTCTTCAGGCCTTTCTGAAATCATCCTGTTGGTTGTTTCTTAAGGAAAATAATATTCCATAATATTCATATACCATAATTTATTCAGCCATTCTCCAATTGATGGGCATCCATTCAGTTTCCATTTCTTGCCACTACAAAAAGGACTGCCACAAATATTTTTGCACATGTGCATTCCTTTCCCTTCTTTAAGATCTCTTTGGGATATAAGCCCAGTAGTAACACTGCTGAGTCAAAGATTATGCACAGTTTGATAACTTTTTGAGCATAGTTCCAAATTGCTCTCCAGAATGGTTGGATGTATTCATACTTCCACCAACAATGTATCAGTGTCCCAGTTTTCCCACATCCCCTCCAACATTCCTCATTTTTTTTTTTTTCTGTCATCTTAGCCAATCTGAGAGGTGTGTAGTGGTATTTCAGAGTAGTCTTAATGTGCATTTCTCTGATTAATAGTGATTTGGAGCACCTTTTTGTAATGTTCTCTAATTTGTAATTGTTCTCTTGAAGCAGATCTCTTGGAGGATTTCTGGGAGCAGCCTTAGTTTCAGTTCAGTTCAATAATCCCAAATGTAGCCAGGAGTTAAAGTCCAAATTGTCTCTTTCCAAGTCTTGTCTCCTTCCTTAGGCCCAGTTAGCTTTAATAGAAGCCTATCTCTCTCCTTAGTTCCTGAGAGCTCTTGTCCGAATGTCTTTAGCAAGCACAAAGGTAGAAGTTGGAATGACTCTCTTCCCAGAGAGTGGGCTTGTGGGTGGGCTTATGAATCTCCTCGGAAGTCAATCCTAGTTGTGAATCTCTGGAAGTCCATGAGCAGGCTTTTCCTTTCCTTCTTATACATGCTCTCTATACGTGTGAAGTACCAATGAGTGAACTCCTTTAAAGGTATGAACTCCTTTAAAGGTGTGAACTAAGTACATTACCTTATCTCAAGTTCTGGCCCATAACATTTCCTTATAGGATCAGATCAATCATACTGAACCATGCTAAATTAGCACCTTGTAAGAATCCTAACACCTTTTCATATGAGTAGAAATAGTTTCAATTTCATCATCTGCTGGATCTGCACCTAGGAAGGAATGTACCTGGGGCCCAACTTGGGCCTTTCCAAATGCCATCCCGGCCTTTCCACATCACAGTGGAAGGAAAATTCTTGTCAAAAAGATGAACAAAAATCAGTCTGTCACTTAGCTGCACTTTCTGTGTATGCCCAAAGTGCATTGCTAAGATAAAAGGCAAAGAATTTAAAAATGTAAAACCAAAATAATTTAAAAGTGTAAAACCGAAATAGATTAAAAATATAAAACCAAAATAACTTTAAAATGTAAAATCAAAATAACTTAGCAAGATCAAAATACTTTGAAGATGTAAAATCAAAAATGTTTAAAAATGTAAAATCAAAATTTAAAAATTGTAAGCAATCACATATATGTATTGCCACATTTTGTACATATCCCAAAATTCCCTTCTCTTGTTTAGAAGAGAAAATCTTGGGGATATACCCTGTGCAGTAATGACTTTACTAATAGGATAAGAAATGCCAATGGAATGGGCAAAGTCAAATTCAACGCAAAAACACCGAAAGGCAAAATATTTGTAAGCCAATCCATAAACTGTCTTAAATGCATGTGAAATTTTTACAATGGAAAAATGGTTGATCGCATGTCTAGCTGCTTCTCCAGATTGGAATGAAGCCATAATGTCCATTGGTCTTAAAACATTAAATTTCAAACCATAAGGGTTTTGTGCTATAGGGAGTATAGGAGAGTGAAAGAAAGATAAGCTGTGTAGCCTTCTGCCATGCTCTAGCTTCCTCTTTAGTTATCACAATTTGCAAATATAAGATTCTAGCAGCCTGATTATAAAATTATTTGAAGGTCCACTCTGAAAATGGACATGTAGGGTATATTTATATGAGTGCTTTCTCACTTGCTCTCGAAGTTCTTAAAAGAGCTGATACCTTTTCAGTGGTCTGCCACTCATACAGTTAATGAAAAAAGAACACTCAGCTATATCCCTGAATTCTTTTGCCTAAAAATCAAAGTTTGAGTTTCTGACTTCAGGAGTGTGAATCAATAAATCTGATATTACTTTTCCTCCTGGGTCAAAGATCACACACTGTCTAGTTATTCTAGTGATTAAAACAGCAATTTTCCAAACCATTCTAAACATAAACACTGTTTTATAAGTACTCGTAGGGGGTTGGGAAATCAAGCCCACCTGTGGAAGTGAAAAAAATCCACGAGGTAGGAAAAGAGGAGTGCCAACTCTCCAAAGACGATCCTAGCAGTTTTACAAGTATAAAACTCCACTCTCTCTAACTGCAAGGTCTTATTCCTGTAAGGTTTCTTAGAAATTAACTGAACTGTATTTAAAAAATTTTTCTGATTATAGTCAATACCCCACAATTCCTTTTTGCCTTGGGCCATAAAGACCACTCCTGTCCTTTGAAATGAAGACAAGGGAGTTTTGAATGGATTAATGGGCAGTGCTGATGATATTACCGCCCTTCCTTTTTCTCCTCCCCCTTCTCCCTTGGCCCAAGAAGGTGAGGCAGAGGGAAGAGGAACTGGAAAATTCCCCAAAGGCTGATTTAAAATCCAACCTGAGCGACATTTGTAACCTGGGGATCCAAGAGAAGGACTAGACAACAGCCCAGAGGGACCAGCCAGATGTCCGCAGCCCTTCAGATGCTGATGACAGCAATGTCCCTCCTGACCGTGACACCAGAGACATCAGACCCAGTTCCAGTGTTGCAGCTGAAATGGACTGTCTTGGGTGATATGCAATATAAAGACTGTAAATGGACAATGGGCCTGCTTGCTTCTCCCGTGGCTACTTGCCATATGGTGGCCTGGGAAGAGGCTTTGCCCTATGCTTTCTATTGAAGGACTATGCTTTTAAATTAGTGGGTGAAAAACCAACGCACCCACCTGCCGTTGTTACTGAGACAATGTTACTGGACATGACTTTGCTTATGTGCACCTGTGAAACTAGAATTGCTCTAGGATTGTGAAAAGTGCAATAGAGAATTGTGATAAGCTAGAATTACTCTAGAATTGTGAAAAGTGCAACAGAATTGTAAGAAACTAGAATTGGTCTAGAATTATGATAAATGTAACTAGAATTGTGACAACCTACCTCACTGATATTTGGTAACTAGAATTGTGATGTTTTACCTTGTTGACTTCCCACCTCAGTGTTGACATCCTACCTCATTGGCATCCAACCTCTTTGGCATATTATCTCGAGTATGACTTTGATGAATGGGTTGAACACTTGGGCCACTGTTGAGCCTGGTTCTTATTGTCATACTTCTATTTACTGATCTGCTCCTTTGTACCTCCTTGGGCATAACACTCTGTCATCTCATGGATCAAGTGAACTATAGCTGGTGCTAAAAGTTTAGCTTGGTGAGATGTGCGGTTCCCGCAAAACAAGAGAAAGAGAATTGTAAGAGCTCTTTAAATGGGCGCCACAGTGCATCGGGAGATTGAGTGGTCCAGAAATAATTTCTGTGGATATTAGGACTGCCTAATTGTAGGTGGGATCCTGTCCATGATGAGATAGCTTCGTATGAGATAGATTCTCTCGCTGATTGGCTGTGTGTGACCTCACAGACCCTATATAAGCCCACTGCAGGCAGCAGTCGCTCTCTTTAACCTGGCGCTCTACACCCTGGCTCCCTAGCCTGGGGCAGCCAAGCCAAGATGGGTAGCCGAAAGAGGTAAGGATTTTAGTAGTGAACATGTGGGTCTTCTGACCAGGTGTTCACTTGGGAACCAACAAGTCAGGGCATCAGTCAGGGCATTATGTGAGTAGGTATAATAAAGGCTTTTAAGATTACACGTGGCTGTTCTTGAGTACGCTACCGATTATTAAGCTATAGATTCAAGAGATTGTGGCCAGAGACCTTTGAAGGCCTCAGAGGAAGCGAGCCGGGTAGAGTTCACACTGCTAAGCACAGTGGTCAAAGGTACTCTGGTGGGTCTAGGACAGACTAGTAATTGTAACTGCCAGAGAGCACGTTACAATCATCTGAAAAATTTTCATATCCTTTGACCATTTGTCAATTTGAGAATAGCTTGATTTCTTATAAATTTCAGTCAGTTCTCTATATATTTTAGAAATGAGGCCTTTTTCAGAGGCTTTGAGCATAAAAATGTTTTCCCAATTTATTTCTTTCCTTCTAATCTTGTCTGCCTTAGTTTTGTTTGTACAAAAGCTTTTTAATTTGATATAATAAAAATTTTCTATTTTGTGATCAATAATGATCTCTAGTTTTTCTTTGGTTACAAATTCCTTCCTCCTCCACAGGTCTGAGAGGTAAACTATCCTATGTTCTTCTAATTTGTTTATAATATCATTCTTTATGTCTGTCTAGATCATGAACTCATTTCAACCTTATCTTGTTATACAGTTTTAGGTGTGGGTCAATGCCTAGTTTCTGTCATAGAAAACTATTTTTCCTAGCAGTTTTTGTTAAATAGTGAATTCTTATCCCCAAATCTGGGGTCTTTGGGTTTGTCAAACACTAGGTTGCTATAGTTACTATTTTGTCATGTGAACCTAACCTATTCCACTGATCAACTAGTCTATTTCTTAGCCAGTACCAAATGGTTTTGATGACTTGTACTTTATAATATAGTTTTAGATCTGGTACATATAGGCCACCTTTATTTGCTTTTTTTTTCCCCTTAATTCCCTTGATATTCGTGATCTTTTGTTCTTCCACTTGAGTTTTGTTATTTTTTTCTAAGTCAGTAAAATAGTTTCTTGATTAGTTTAGGTAATATTGTCATCTTTATTATATTTGCTCAACTTATCCAAGAGCACTTGATATTTTTCCAGTTGTTTAGAACTGAATTTATTTGTGTGGAAATTTTTTTGTAGTTTTGCTCATATAGTTCCTGACTTTCTTTTGGTAGATAGATTCCCAAATATTTTATACTATCAATAGTTATTTTAAGTGGAATTTTTCTTTGCATCTCTTGCTGTTGGATTTTGCTAGTGATGTATAAAAATGCTGATATTTTATGTGGATTTATTTTGTATCCTGCAGCTTTGCTAAAGTTGTGGATTATGGGAAAAGTTAATATTTCAAAATCTACCATAACATCATGCCATTCACATTTGCTTATATTGTACTACTCATTTTCACTGAAAAAAATAAAAAGGAAAATGACAGGTCTTATTTAATGATCACTGTCTATAATATAGAGCATGTCTAGTCATGGGAACCCTTGACAACTATGAGATGATTTAAGGAATAGAATAATCTGGGGAATTTTACCTGCATAGATGCTCTAGGTACCTAGATTATGATTAGATTATAATCATTATAAGGAATTAACCAACAATCAAGCAAGGAAAATGAGATAATGTAATGTCTCTTTCAGAATTGACATATCATAATCATATGAATGGGGCTTGGAGTGTGTCCAGAAGCCAAAAAAGTTGTCAAAGCTGGTAGTTTGAAAAAACAAGAAATTTGGAAGGTAGAGTGTAAAATGTGGGTGATATGATAGAAAAGCTTAATTTATATGTAGAGAAAGGTCAAAATTTGGGGATACATTTCCTTTTGGCTCATTTTATTTATATTGATAATGATAAGCCTTTTTTTCTACCCTGACACTTATTTATTCAGCATATTGAATACGAAAGTAAACACATTTTTTGCTTTTTCACAACACATTATCCTGAAGACAAATATTTCTTCTACTATGGAAAGGAATCTCCCAAAATGGTGGTAGCATTGGCACTTTTAGTATAAAATGAGAAATAAATGTACCAATCTTATATCATGCAGCCTTGCTTCTACAGAAAGAAATTCTCAAGTCACCAGCACCTTCAAATAATGGAGTGGGTCATAGAAGTAATTAGTAGTTTGGGTCAATAAAAAGAATATTTACAACACTAGAAAAAACAACTATGTGTCATCCTGTATACTATAAAAACAAACAAACAAAAAATAAATCTTTGTCCTAAAACAGTAGTTGAGAAACAAAACAAAGCAAAAAAAAATCGAGCGATTTGAGAACATTGCAGAGCAATATATTCATCTAAATAGTTTTATTCAACATAGTTTTCAACATAGTTTTTCTTTGAAGTAGTTCCATATTTGTTCAGTATTACTAGTAACTTTTTAGTTTAAATATCACCCTTTGTAAATTTTACAAGAAGTCAAAATAATGATAATTTCTTCCAAGATCATTCTTAGGACAACCATTAGTTGCATGATCACACTGAAATTATTAGACAGGTCTTCTATTAAAATAATATATTGTTGCATTTGTAGCTAAAATTGCTCAGGTTGAAAGTTCAAAGGCCAAGTTGCCCAAAAAACAAATCATGAGTTCTGAAAGATTATCCATAAGCTCAGCCACATGAACCCTGATCAATCAGTGCTTACAAACACCTTCAAAGTTAAAGGTAAGAATTTGCCTAAAGAGATACTTTTTCTTCCTATAGCAAGAGGTGCTAAGTCTCAATTTATAATCAAATGAAGAGGCATTGAATATCTCAACTGCAAAAGATTCCCTGCTGCCTGCTACTCACATAAGTAGGAACTCAGAGATAGGTAGAAAGCCTGGGAGACACCAGGAACAGATGTGTTCCAGCATCCTACTTCATCACTTGTGGCCTACCTTTCTATGGTATTTTCTTCAATAAATATTATTTTGAATTTGCCTTTTTAATGGAATGTAAGTAAAACTATCTAACCATTAAAAGAACAATATAAGTGTTGCTCTTTTATAATATATATACTGCTATAAATTGGGGAATGAAAAAAATATCATCTCCTTTTGAGAGTGATCTCTTCTCTAGGTTTTGAAATTAAGACCACCTATCTAGTGTAGCTAGATTCACTTCATAACTAATATTTTAGATTTCACAGTTTATAAGGATTAGATATTATATTATTTATTATATATATTATATATTATAAGGATTATTTATAAGGATTTGAAGTCCTATATGAAAAAACACAGATTTATTTAAAACTTCTGGTTACGATGGCTATATTAAGGTTAACACAGTATTCATCTTTCCCATGGTTACTCCCACAATGGCCTAGAAAGAGCAGCAGACTGAACAATAAACTGCTCCATCAGGCATAGATCTGCACAAAAAGATAGTTGGGCATTGAATATTGTGTTAGAGTGTTTCTGGCAGAGGCAGAAAAATGCAGGTAAAAGATTTAAAACCCTCTGTGATTATAAATATATATATATATATATGTATATATATATATATATATATATATATTTATATATATACACACACATACATACTCTGGGGCTTCCTACACATACACACACACACACACACACACACACACACACACACACACACACACACATACACATGCTGCATAATTATGATCTGAAACATTGAAGACTTATAGAACTTTGTCTACAGAGATAGCAAGGGAAGTAGAAGCCATTGGTAGTGAATAAAGAAAAATCAGTTTCTAACAGCCAAATCACCCTTATCAATGATGTAGGACTTTGGCTCATGGTCCAAAATCAGTAAATGAAGCTGGGTATGAATAAACACACATAGAGGACATTAACAGTATGCAAATCTTGTATGCATTAATAATTACCCAAGAGAAAAAACTCAGAAAAGAGCAATACTAAGTAAAACCTCAGAGGGAAAAAATGGGGGGAGGGGAGGATTACCCATAAGAGTACCTAGAAAACATTAAAAACAAAATAAAGATCTCTAGAGGAAAAAATAGAATGAAAAGAAATAACTTAGAAGAAAAGGTAGAAAATCTTATCCAAGGATCAGTTTCTGCAAATAATCTTAAGTCAAATAAAATTCAATGATTCCAGATATCAACAACAAAAACATGAGAATAATTTCAAAATATTGAAAAAATAGAAGATAATCTCTGGTATTAAAAATAACTTACCTGGAAAATTATTTGAGGAGAGATAATTTAAAAATCATTGGACTCTCTAAAAAACCATTGCCAGAAAAAGCACTTAGATACTTTATTTCAAGAAACCACGAATTAAAGCTACTTAGATTAGAATCAGAACACAAAACAAAAACAGAAAGAATGACAGTCACTTCCTCAAAGAAACCCCAAAATGAAAAATACAAGAAATGTCATAATAAAAATAAAGAACCTAAGAAGAAGTACCACAAGAATACAGAAAGTTTTCAATTACCAAGGGACTATATTCATTATTACACAAAATCTGGCTGCTACTACCACAAAACAGAGAAAATTATGGAATACTAAATTACAAAAATGCAAAAGATAAAAGTTTACAACCAAGTTATTCTGAAAAGCTGGCTATAATCTGATAGGGGGAAAAATGGTTCTTAAATGAGAATTTGGAGAACTTTCAAGTATTCCTGATGAAAAGACAAAAGTAGAATTGAAACTTAAAATGCAAATGCAGGAATCAAGAAAAATTTAGAAAGGTAAATACTGTAATTTAAAGAAGATAAATGATAATGAAATACTTACATTCTAATAATCAGAGAAGAAACAATTGTACCTTCAGAATCTTAATGATTTCAAGAGTCACATGGGGGACTAAATAAGATGAATATTGTGATTTGGAGTGGCTTTACTGTATTTTGATGGTTTTAAGAAAAAATAAAGGAAGAAAAAGAGATTATTAGAGAAGAAATTAGAAGAAAGGAGAAATGACTATTACAAATAGGGTACTTGATGGTAATCATCAAAGCAGTCTGGTACTGGCTAAGAAATAGATTAGGTTTACACTATAGTATAATAAATGAATATAGTAATCTAGTATATGATAAATTCAAATATCCCACTCTTTGGAACAAAGACTTAATATTTGACAAAAACTTCTGGGAAAACTGGAGAGGGGAGGAGTACAGCAGAGCTAGGTTTAGAGCAATATCTCACACCATAAACCAAGATAAAGTCAAAATGGCTACATGATTTACATATAAAGGGTGATACCAAAAGCAAATCAATAGAGCATGATATAGTTTATTTGGACAAAGGGAGAATTTAGGACCAAAGAAAATATAAAGAGAATGTAAAATAAATAACTGATTATATGAAATTATTTCTTTTTCACAAACAAAATTAATGCAAATAGGATTAGAAGGAAAACAGAACGACAGAAAAAAAAGTTTTACAGCCAATATCTCTGATAAAAGCAACATTTTTCAAATATACTGAGTCAAACTTATAAGAATACAGGTCATTTCCCAATTGATAAATGGTCAAAGGATATGAACAGTTTTCAGAAAAAGAAAACAAAGCTATCTATAGTTATATAAAAATGCTCTAAATCACCATTGATTAGAAAAATGCACATTAAAACAACTCTGAAGTATCACCTCATATCTATCAGGTTGACTAATATGGCAAAAAAAGAAAATATTGCATGTTGGAAAGGATGTGAGAAAATTGGGAAATTCAAGCATTATTGGTGGAGTTGTGAACTGACCCAATCATTTGGACAGCAATTTGGAACTATGATCCAAAGGATATTAAACTGGCATACCCTTTGATCCAGCAAAACCAGGTCCATTTTCCAAAGATATAAAAAGGGGAAAAGAGCCTATTTGTATAAAAATATTTATAGCAGCTCTTTTTGTGATGGCTAAGACTGGAAATGGAAGTGATGGCCATCAAATGGGGAATTGCTAAACAAGTTGTGGCATATGATTGTGATGGAATATTATTACACCATAAGAAATGATAAGCAGGATGATTTCAGAAAAATCTGGAAAGCTTACATGAATTGATGTGAAGTGAACAGAACCGGGAGAACTATATACACAGCAACAGCAATATCGTGTCATGAAGAACTGTGAATGACTTAGCTATTCACAATAATACAATGATCTAAGGTAATCTTAAAAGACACATGATGAAGCATGCTATTCATCTCCACAGAAAGGGCTGATATTGTTTGAATACAGACTGATGCATGCTATTTTTCACTTTCTGCCATTCTTTTTCTTTTATTTCAGTTTTCTTGTACAAAACAACTAATGTAGCAATGTTTTACATAATTGCATATGTATAATCTATATCATATTGCTTACCATTTCAAGGAGGGGCTAGGAGAGGGAGGGGGATAAAGAGGTTGGAACTCAAAAAGAAGTTAAAATTGTTTTTAATATGTTAGTATGAAAAAATAAAATAAATCAAAAAATAAATTGTGCTTGAGAAAAATATTTAAAAATACGAGCATAGTAGGGGGAATCAGACCTTTCATAGATGCCATGTTCACCTGAATTGGGCAAAAAAAAAAGAAATAGATTCACACAGAGTTTGTGGCAGTAATATATTAAACTCACTACAGGCAAGAAAAAAGGTGTGTGTGTGTGTGTGTGTGTGTGTGTGTGTGTGTGTGTGTGTGTGTGTGTGTGAAGGTTTAAAAAGAAAGTCAGAATAAAAACATATTTTTAAACAAACCAAACCTCAACTTTGGAGAGTATATCTTAAAAGTAGGTTTAAAGGGGGAAAAAACAAAGTGTAGATTGAGATGTAGATTACAGGAAGAGTGAGAGTGGAAATAGTTTGCTTCAGTTATAGATTATGTTGATCACACTTCCTCCATTCCACTATCTTCTTCTTCATTGTAAAAAGAAGATATGGCCATCACAAAGAAGATATGTAGGGAAATACACAATCATACCTTGTGAACTTGAATAGGATTCTATGTCTTGAATATCTATGAAATATATCTAGTTTTGAATATCTATGAAACTGAAGAGGATAGTAAAACTGAGTAGAAAGCAGTGTCCAATAAAACAAGTCTCATGTTTTACAAGAAACACACTTGAATTGTGAAGTGAATTATGAAGAATTCATAAGAAGCCAAAATGATGGTTTGGAGCAAAATTTGTTATGCTTCAAGTAAATTCAAAAAGCAGGGGTAGCAATCGTGACCTTAGTGAAGGCAACAAAAAAACCCAGAAATAATTGAAATTGATTAAAAAAAACTTGTTTTATGCTTAAAGTTCTATAGAGAAAGAAACAAGATAAATATATGTGAATTGAATGACATTATTTAAATATTTAAAGGAAAAATTAATCAGGGAGAAACATACAGTAAAAGTTTGATAGCTAGGGATCTCAATGTGATCCATTTATAAGTCTAAGAAAAGGATGAGCAAGAAAGTAGTTAAGAAACAGAATAAAACAGTAGAGAAATTATACATGATTAAGATAATCATTTGACAGTATTTGTTAATCACCTCTTCTGATCCAGTCATACTGCTAAGTGCTAGGAATACAAATATTAGGAAGTCCTTGACCTTCCTAAGGGGTTTATATTCTAACAGGGAATTGTACCATATGTGCAGCTAAAAAATAGGGAGGGAGAAGGTACCTAATATGGTAGAGATAGCAGTTTTTTGATGATTGTTGAATGGGAAAACAAAGAAGCACCTTTAGAAAATTGACTATGTGCTATGTAGAAAAACTTCATAAACAAATGCAGCAAAAATACAATCTTTACTAAATATATGGTGATATAAATTAGAAAAAAACTTTAAAAACAGAATTGAAACTTCTTTAGAGACTAAAGAAATTTAGTTCTAAAGAATTAGATTAATGAACAAGTTATAGGAAAAAATAATTTCAAATAAAATGGCAACAGGGTGATAGCATATAAAAACTTTTGGGATAAAAACAAAATAATCCTAAGAAGAAAATTTATGTCTTTAAAAGTATTTCTGTAGGTAAAAGAAAGAAAATACAATGGGAATGAAACTGAAAAATCTAGAAAACAACAAATAAAATATCTGACTAAATATAAAAACTAGAAATAGTAGCACAGTGCTATATAAACTCAAATACCCCAACTACAGGAGTAAGAACTTATTATTTGAGAAGGAGTTGTATCACTACAAAAATTGGAAAGTAGCTTAACAGAAATTAGAGTTAGATCAACATTCTACAATAATTCCCAATCACTTGATTTAAAATCACATAAATTAGAGGACATACTTTTCACAAACTTAGTTGGGAACATTTTTTTGATGAAGGTGGGCTACAGAGAATCAAAGAATATAAAATGAGTAATTTTGATTACATATAATTGAAAGGTTTTTGTGGAAATAAAATCATTGCAGCTAAAATTTTAAGGGAAACAGTTACATGGGCAAAAATAAATCTTTATAAGCAAGGCTCTGATAAATAAAACTCCCTTTCATCTTTATTTACCTTTCTAGTTTTTTTTTTTTTTTTGGACTGTTGCACTCATCCTAGATTCTACATAAATTCTTTTCATCAGAAATGTGTGAAAGTCTTCTATTCCCTTATATGAAACTACATTTTTTCCATCTATAGGATTATACTCAGCTTTGCAGGATAAGTTAGCCTTTTAGAATATTATATTCCAATATTTCAGTTATTTTTTTTAATAATGTCTGATTCTTCATGACTTCATTTGGAGTTTTCTTTGCAAAGATACTGGATTGGTTTGCCATTTCTTCTTCAGTTCATTTTACAAATGAGAAAACTGAGGCAGAGGAAGTTTCTGAAGCAATATTTGAACTCAGGAAGATGAATCTTCCTGACTCCAGGCCTAGTACTCTATCCAATCTGCCACTTAGTTGCCCCAGTATCTTCTTTAACTTCTCACATTTTGCTGGCAGGTCATTTCTGGGTATTTAAAATACTTCTTTGTTAGTAGTTTGCAGTATGATATTCCTGGTACTTTTGCTTATGTGATTCCTTTTGGGGGATGATAGGTAGATTCTTTCTGTCTTTGTTTTGATGTATTTTAATGCATCTAGGGTAGTTTTCATTTATAACCTTGAAATGTAATGTCTAGGGTTTTTTTTTTTAATAATGATTTTCAGGGAGTACAACAATTACTAAGTTATTTCTTCTTAATATTTTCCAAGTAAGTTGTTTTTAATATTAGAGATCTAAATTTTCTTCTGTTTTTTCAGTCTTTTGATTTTAATATTTCTTATTGTCTTGTGAAGTTTCAACAATTTGTTTCAACAATTCTAGTTATCATTTTTGAGTAATGTTTATCAATTTATTTTCTAAGCTACTTAATTTTTTTGTCAATTTTTTTCCTTCAGAAATTTTATTTCTTTTTAAAAAAATATTTTTCTTCATATCTTCTAGATATTCTAGTCCTTATAGAAAATCAATATTTTCCTTTGAGTTTCAGCTTAAAGTTATTGTGAAATTTGGGCCACAGTCTCCTGGGATTTTGAGTGGAGTTATTGGCTTTAGATAGGATCTGATAAATTCCTGTGCTATTCTTTACCTCTGAGGATTAAAATCTTCTAGATCTTTGAGATTTATAGTGTTGGATCTTCAAGGCTCTCTCTACTATCTCAAGACAAAATCTTAGAGACATCAGAGCTTCTTTGCCTTTGCCAACCAAATGCACTGCCTATTGCACATTTTGGCACTTCAAAGTGTTTCCTGATGACCTATTTTATGTTTTTCTCAAGCTCTCCACTCTTTTTACCTTTCAGACCCAGAACCTTGCAGTATATATGTGGTACCTGTACCATCTCTGGATCTACAGGAAGACAACCTATATTGAATCTTGCTTTGCTGATTTGTTCCCTTTCCTATTGCTTTAAGGTTTCTGGTTGATCTGTACTTCTGGTAACTCTAGTTTCTTATTATTTGGCTTGGTGCACACTTCAGGGTTTTGGTGGAATGGATATGTGACAGTGAATGGTTTGCCTCCAGGATGGGCAGCCATCCTTTCCACAAGTCCACAGTTAAAACACTTAATCTTATACAGACTAAATTAGCATTTAGAAAGATTATTTATTAAGAGGCTATGGCAAAGTTACACAATTTCCCCAAACCAAAGACTTTCTCTTCTACTCTCAAGGGGAGAATCCTTGGGGTGAGTGGATTTGAAATCATACTAAAATAGAGCATATGTGTAGAGAATGTATAGGGATAACTCACAACACCTAGTTATTGGAAATAGTTTTCTTCCTTCATGAAATTCTCAATTACTTCCCTATAAATTTTGCTCTTATGGTTAATCCATCTCTGTGTATTTGGTTACTTCTTTATTTCTGCTAGATATACTGCCTAACACTAAGAGGGAAAAAGAGAGGGGGAGACAGTTTTTCTTCCCTTGAGAAATATAAGAACTCAAGCTTCTGATATCCTTAGCTCTTGAATTTGGCCTCTTTTCCTAAAGACTTTGAACTATCTTGCTAATTTAATATATAGCCGAATATGATGGACTTTGTCAACAAATCACAATATATTTACTAAGAGATGAGATGTTAGAGCAAATAGATTACGTGAGTATACAAAGATGTGGAAGAGTCTTTGTGATTTAATCAGTGAATTAATCAGTGAACAGTGAATTAATTAGGGAAGTGTAAAAAATATTTCCTTGCCATAGGTTGGGCTCAATTGAGGTTATGTTCCATAAATTTGTAGTTTTAGCAAGTTTTGTGATTCTTTCTCCTTCCCAGTTTTATTCAGTTACATTTGTGTAGGAAGAAAAATAATGGAGAGTGGGAATGATCCATGGATGAATTTTGGTAGGGCAAGATAAGTGATATAACAAGGAGGCAAGAGATTCAAGTAGAGAAGACAATGTAGAGTTGAATAAAGATAGGGAAAGGGGGCAAGTAAAGTTAATGCAAGTATGATGGCCTGGGAAAGAATTGAGGGAATTGGAGGTTATAGGGAGGATGAAGAGCAGGTTTTGAAGTTGCATCTGATATGGGAATAATTAAGAACAGTTAAGAGAATTTTAGAGTTCATATACGTAGAAGTGGTGCATTTGCAGGTGATAACAAGATTAAGAATATGACTACTTTTGTGTGTGGCTGACATGAGGGAAAGATACCTAGGTTCAAGTGATGTGTAGTTTGAGAAGGTTAAGGTATTTGAAGAAATATCAATATGCATGTTCAAATCCTCTAGTATGAAGGCAGATGATAAGGAGAGAAAGATAGTTGTATTTAATTTAATTTTTTTCCTTCTTTTTTTTTTTTACTTTGAACTTAAATGGCAAATAAAATTGACCATTTCCATATGAATAATGGAACAGAAATGATTGTAAATTAAATTGCAATTCTCTATTATATACAACTTCCTTTCTTTTTAAAAGTAATAAATGCAATATGTAACTTTCAAAGTTAATCTTCTTGACTGTGATTATTTTGTACCTTTCTTCTGTTCTCCTTTCTATCAAATAAGATTATATTTGTAAATACACAGTGCCTGGTATGTTTTAGACATTTAACAAGTGTTTGTTCCTTTCTCCAATTCTGTACAATTAAATATATTTTTAAATTTTACTTCAAAGTTTTTTCAATTTACAATCATTAAATAAAATGCCAGGTCTGGAATCAGGAAGATCTGAGACTAGTTGTATAGTTGTAGACAAATCACTTACTCCTATTTGCCTCACTTCCTTCACTTGTAAAATAAGCTGGAGAAGGAAAATACAAATCACTTCAATGTCTGTGCTAAGAAAAACCTACAAAGAGTTGAGCATGATTAAAAAGACTAAAGAACAACACATTTTTCTCACTCCCACTTTTCTCCAGTGAGAGGAAAAAATAAAATATAAATAAATTAAGGGTAAATAAGAATTAATAAGGAATAAAGTAATTATGATTATTTAAGAAAACAAGTCTCCACATTTGCCACATCCAGCTTGCATCATTATTAGTCTTTGTTAGGATTCTTACAAGGTACTAAGACAGTGGAATTGATAGAGACAATAATTATTTAATTTATCATGGTTCAGTATCTGATCCTACAAGGAGATGTTATGGGCCAGAATTTGAAACAAGGTATGGAACTGAGGAGACAGTGGATCCTACAACAAATAATGGTTTCCTAGTGATATAATGATTGGTGTGTACTCAGTGAACAGCATTTAAGCAAGAAGCTTTCAGGGCCAGGAGGACAAGCCCACTAAAGGAGAAGCACACTAAAGGACAAGCTCACTCTCAAAGGCAGAGACAGATTCATTCCATTTTCCACTTTTGTGCTGGCTGGAGACATTTGGAGGGAGCTAGAGGCAGAAGCTGGCAGAGGCAAAGGACTAGAAGCAAGATCTAGAAGGCCTCCAGAAAAACTAGCTAAGCCCCAAGTGAAGGAGATAAGATTTTGACAGAGACATAAAGGATTTGAATTTTAACTCCTGGCTGCATTTGAGGTGATTATTACTTTGAGCTGAAACTAAGACTGCTCCTAGAAGCCCCCTAAGAAACCTGCTCCCAGAGAACAATATATTTTAGAGAAGAACATTATATTTTGGTGCCCAAACAGGGTCAGACACAATCCTGATTTGAGTGGAAAAGTCTGCTTGACCCAGAAATTAGGGTGAGTACAACAAGGAAACTTTGTTAAAGGGCTAAAATAGTATTTCAGCTGAAATGGGACAGATGTTTAGAAAACAGCCTTCTTTTCCAATTCAAGGAAAATGTGTAGCTAGCATTGTCAGACTTATGAAAAGCCAAGGTTTGATTATAATTTGGGAGCAGATCACTGAACTTTTAGAAACTGTATAGTACACACCTCCTTGGTTCTCTATGGAAAATGAATTGGATCTAAATGAGTGGAAATTAGTAGGAGAGCAACTATGTCAATTCTACAATGAAAATGGACCTGATTCAATTTCCAAAGACACACTTATTACATATAATTTAATACAACTGGCTCTAGGAAATTTTATAAGTTATAGAATAAGGAAAAAGAAGAAAGATCAGGAATGGGAGGTGCCAAATAAACTAGGTGAAAAGGATGAAGAATCAGATAAGAATGGAGTTAAGTACAATTCTGAGTATGGCATTTTGTAGCAGGAGCATTCCCCATCCCCTGACCTACTTCTCTCAATTAACCCTTCATGGGTTGAGGGAGAAGGAGGAAAGGGAGAGGCAGTGACACAACCACCTATGAAGCAGGCTATGACAAGATTACAAAAGGCATTAGTTAAGGCAAAAAAAATGTAGAACAGGATGTATCTGATTTAAGAATAAATGCATACTCTGTGATTGAAGAGCTTGACCTTTCAGGGCAAAAAAGGAGAAGATACACTCCTTTTGATCTGGAAAAAAATCAAGGATTTGAAAAAAGGTTGCACTCTTTATGGGGCTACATCATCTTATGTTAAGATGTTACTAGATAGTTTGGCTTATGAAATCCTAACCCCTAGTGATTGGAAATCCATAGCAAAGACATGTTTAGAACCTGGACAAAACTTGTGGCTTTCAGAGTATCATGAATTATGTAGGATTCAAGCCCAATGCCATAGGCAAACAGGAGTTAATGTACAAGTCACTTTTGATCAACTAGCCGGTGAAGGTCAGTATGGAGAGAATTCAGAACAGATTAATTACTCCACAGCAGCTTATGAACAGATTGCTACTGCTGCTATAAAAGCTTGGGATTACCTCCCAGAGAAAGATGGAGGTAAAGCCTTCACAAAAATAGAACAAGGTCCCAATGAACCTTTTGCTGATTTTGTGGACGTTTGCAAACAGCTGTCACAAGAACCAATGGAGAAAATGCAGCTGCAAGAACAATGATCAGACAACTGGTTAAGGAAAATACCAATGAGGTTTGCAGAAGAATAATATGGGGACTACACAAAAATGCTCCTTTAGAGGAGATCATAAGATGCTGTGCCATAGTGGGCACAAATGCTTATTATACCCAGACTATGATGAACATGGGAAGACAGGGTCCTTCTTGGCAAGGGACTTCTAGAGAAACTCGCCGATGTTTTCAGTGTGGAAAAACAAGACATTTGAGAGCCCAGTGTAGGTATAGAGATAGAGTGAGAGGACAGGGTGAGAGAAGACCCCAAACCCCATGTCAAAAATGTCACAAGGGCTTCCACTGGACTTCAGAATGTAGATTGATGCAGAGAAATGAGTCATCAATCAAAAGACAGGTGGGAGCATGATGATGGCTGAATTTACACCCAGAGAGTCTTTAGAAGGTCAGGGCTCTGATGTGATCTATCAGCTAAAAAGCAATTACATGGCAGAAAGAGATTACAATTGGGGAGAATACAGGCTTTTTAAAACAACAGGGCAGTATCCAGTGCAAATAGCTCCAATGTAATTGCCAGATGATCAGGAGAGATTTAGAAAGTGGTAAATAGAAGGGACTAGATAGGTTAACTGCCTGGGGAGAGGGTTTGGTTTGTTTGTATTCCTACAGATGGAGAAGGAATCAGATGGGTGCCAATGAGCCATATTCACCTTGTCCATCAGAGACAGACAGAAATTGTTCATAAAAACTGTTGCAGGACTTGAAAACCATCAGGAATCATTGGATTCCCTAACACAAGATGAGACTATTGTAGGACTTCAAAACTTGCAGGAATTATTGGATTTCTGGCACATGAACTAATGGATAATAGATTGGTTTTGGACTATTTCTAGGACTTATGGACATGTATAAATCCTCATGTTGATTCATGTTATTTTTATGTCACTACTGGCCTATATTATATTGCTATGTGCTTATGTAATTTATGTAATTATGTGTAATACCTCCCATATTGATGGATTTATGTATACTTGTTTTCAGTGAGCCCGCTAATTTGATTTGATTTCCCATTTCCTTTGTTGTTTTCATCTCCCTTCTTGAGAAGTTAGGGAGGGTGTGACCACCTCCTTTTTAAGGTGTTTTCACTCCTTTTTTTTGAGCACTTAGGGAAGGTGTGATCACCTTCTTTTTTGGGGTTCTCACCTCCTTGAGAAGTCAGGGAGGTCATGACCACCTATGTTCTAAATCAAAAGAAAGAGGGAGATTTTAGGATTCTTACAAGGTACTAAGACAGTGGAATTGATAGAGACAATAATTATTTAATGTAGCATGGTTCAATATGATTGATCTGATCCTACAAGGAGATGTTGTGGGCCAGAACTTGAAACAAGGTACAAGTGGAATTAAGGAGACAGTGATTTAATCCTACAATAAATAATGGTTTCCTAGTGATATAATGATTGTTGTGTACTCAATGAATAGCATATAAGCAAGAAGCTTTAAGGGCCAGGAGGACAAGCCCACTAAAGGAGAAGCCCACCAAAGGACAAATCCACTCTTGGAGGTGGAGAAAGATTCATTTTATTTTCCACCTTTGTGCTGGCTGGAGACATTTGGAGGGAGCTAGAGGCAGAAGCTGGCAAAGGCAAAGGACTAGAGGCAAAATTCAGAAGGTCTCCAGAAAAACTAGCTGAATCCCAAATGAAGGAGATAAGATTTGACAGAGACAGAGATTTGGATTTTAACTCCTGGCTGCATTTGAGGTGATTATTATTTTGAGCTGAAACTAAGACTGCTCCCAGAAGCCCCCCAAAAAATCTGCTCCCAGAGAGAAGAACATACAGGTCTTCAGGAATTTGATCATTGTATTGAGCAGAGTTTTTGAGTACCAAAGTTATGTGTCTTTATAATTTTGTTATTATTGTATAAATTGTTCTTGCAATTCTGTTCAACTTCACCCTGAATCAGTTCACAAAAGTGAATCCTCTTTTTTGTCATTTCTTATGGCACAATTACATTTTATTACATTCATATGTGATGATTTGTTTTGCCATTCCTCAACTGATGGATCCCCATTAGTTTCCAGTTTTTTGAGTCTACAAGAAAAGCTGCTATAAACATATATTTTACATTTGTATTCTTTGGCTTTTTTTAGACTTCCTAATAGTGATATCTTAATATCTCAATAATATCTCAAGCCCCATGTATTCTCTATGTGCCTGGTAACTTTGTCCTGTAGATCTGAACACACTACCCTAAGGATTAAAGAGAGAGTTCTCATACCTGTCAATTTTGGGGGAATATTTTCATCTTCTGTCTCTGATATATGTTCTCAGTAAATGTCCCTTTGTAAAATTAATTGATATCAATTGGTGAATTGACACTGGGTGGAAAGAGCATACCAGTATTAGAAACTACAGAATCTTAGAGTTACTACTAGAATTTTGAGAGGGAGACAACTACCATTGTCCTCTGGGAACTTAATGTGATAATCTAATGCAATATGTAGTGATCCTATGCTATACTATTTAATTATAAAGGAAGAACTAAATCAAAGAGAAATGCCTGTTTCCTGAGCAATTCTGAATCCTTTATAATCAAGTTCTTTTTATAAATCAATCAAATCAGTCAATAAACTTTGCCAGGCACTGTGCTTGCTAGATGGTAAAAGATATAAAAAGAAAAATGAAGCAATTCTTTTTAAAAAATATTTTAATAGTTTTTATTTACCAGATATATGCATGGGTAATTTTACAACATTGACAATTGCCAAACCTTTTGTTCTAATTTTTCCCCTCCCCCCCACCCCAGATGGCAGGTTGACCAATACATGTTAAATATGTTAGAATATAAATTAAATACAATATATGTATACCTGTCCAAACAGTTGTTTTGCTGTACAAAAAAGAATTGGACTTTGAAATAGTGTACAATTAGCCTGTGAAGGAAATCCAAAATGTAGGTGGACAAAATTAGAAGGATTGGGAATTCTATGTAGTGGTTCATAATCATCTCCTAGAGTTCTTTTGCTGGGTGTAACTGGTTCAGTTCATTACTGCTTTATTGGAACTGATTTGGTTCATCTCATTGTTGAAAATAGCCACATCCATCAGAATTATTCAGGATATAGTATTGTTGTTGAACTATACAATGATCTCCTGGTCCTGCTCATTTCACTCAGCATCAGTTCATGGAAGTCTCTCCAGGCCTTTCTGAAATCATCTTGTTGGTCATTTCTTATAGAACAACAATATTCCATTATATTCATATACCACAATTTATTCAGCCAATCTCCAATTGATGGGCATCCACGTAGTTTCCAGTTTCTGGCCACCACAAAGAGGGCTGTCACAAACATTCTTTTTTTTTTTTTTTTTTTTTTTATTATATATATATATATATATATTTTATAATATTATCCCTTGTATTCATTTTTCCAATTTACCCCCCCTCTCTCTATTCCCTCCCCCCGACGACAGGCAATACCATACATTTTACATGTGTTACAATATAGTCTAGGTACAATACATGTGTGCGAATATCATTTTCTTGTTGCACAATAAACATTAGAATCCGAAGGTACATGCAACCTGGGCAGACAGATATTAGTGCTAACAATTTTCATTCCCCTCCCAGTGTTTCTTCTCTGGGTGCAGCTACCTCTGTCCATCATTGATCAACTGGAAGTGAGTTGGATCTTCTTTATGTTGAAGATTTCCACTTCCATCAGAATACATCCTCATACAGTATTGTTGTTGAAGTGTACAGTGATCTTCTGGTTCTGCTCATTTCACTCAGCATCAGTTGATTTAAGTCTCTCCAGGCCTCTCTATATTCCTCCTGCTGGTCATTTCTTACCAAGCAATAATATTCCATAACCTTCATATACCACAATTTACCCAACCATTCTCCAACTGATGGACATCCATTCATCCTCCAGTTTCTAGCTACAACAAAAAGAGCTGCCACAAACATTTTGGCACATATATGTCTCTTTCCGCTCTTTAGTATTTCTTTGGGATATAATCCCAGTAGTAGCGCTGCTGGGTCAAAGGGTATGCACAGTTTGATAACTTTTTGGGCATAATTCCAGATTGCTCTCCAGAATGGCTGGATTCTTTCACAACTCCACCAGCAATGTATTAGTGTCCCAGTTTCCCCACATCCCCTCCAACATTTGTCATTATTTGTTCCTGTCATCTTAGCCAATCTGACAGGTGTGTAGTGGTATCTCAGAGTGGTCTTAATTTGCATTTCTCTGATCAGTAGTGATTTGGAACACTCTTTCATGTGAGTGGATATAGTTTCAATTTCTTCCTCTGAGAATTGTCTGTTCATATCCTTTGACCATTTATCAATTGGAGAATGGTTCGGTTTCTTATAAATTAGGGTCAGTTCTCTATATATTTTGGAAATGAGACCTTTGTCAGAACCTTTGTTTTTAAAAATATTTTCCCAATTTGTTACTTCCCTTCTAATCTTGTTTGCATTAGTATTATTTGTACAGAAACTTTTTAGTTTGATGTAATCAAAATCTTCTATTTTGTGATCAATAATGATCTCTAGTTCTCCTCTGGTCATAAATTCCTTCCTCCTCCACAAGTCTGAAAGGTAGATTATCCTCTGTTCCTCTAATCTATTTATTATCTCCCTCTTTATGCCTAAATCATGGACCCATTTTGATCTTATCTTGGTATATGGTGTTAAGTGTGGATCCATATCTAATTTCTGCCATACTAATTTCCAGTTTTCCCAACAGTTTTTTCCGAATAATGAATTTTTATCCCTAATGTTGAAATCTTTGGGTTTGTCAAAGATTAGATTGCTATAGATGTACCCTTTTTTGTCCTTTGTATCTAATCTGTTCCACTGATCTACCGGTCTATTTCGTAGCCAATACCAAATGGTTTTGGTGACTGCTGCTATATAATATAGCTTTAGATCAGGTACACTTAGACCACCTTCCTCTGAGTTTTTTTTTCATTAGTTCCCTTGCAATTCTTGACCTTTTATTCTTCCATATGAATTTTGTTGTTATTTTTTCTAGGTCATTAAAATAGTTTCTTGGGAGTCTGATTGGTATAGCACTAAATAAATAGATTAGTTTGGGGAGTATTGTCATCTTTATTATATTTGCTCGGCCTATCCAAGAGCACTGAATGTCTTTCCAATTATTTAAATCTGATTTTATTTTTGTGGCAAGTGTTTTGTAATTTTTCTCATATAATTCCTGACTTTTCTTTGGTAGATGGATTCCCAAATATTTTATACTCTCAACATTTGTTTGGAATGGAATTTCTCTTTGTATCTCTTGCTGTTGCATTTTGTTAGTGATATATAAAAATGCCGAGGATTTATGTGGATTTATTTTGTATCCTGCCACTTTGCTGAAATTTTGAATTATTTCTAGTAGCTTTTTAGCAGAGTCTTTGGGGTTCTCTAAGTATACCATCATGTCATCTGCAAAAAGTGATAGTTTGATTTCCTCATTTCCTACTCTAATTCCTTGAATCTCTTTCTCGGCTCTTATTGCCGAGGCTAGCGTTTCTAGTACTATATTGAATAGTAATGGTGTCACAAACATTCTTGCAATATTCCCTTTCCCTTCTTTAAGATCTCTTTGGGATACAAACCCAGTAGCAACACTGATGGGTCAAAGGGTATGCACAGTTTGATAACTTTTTGAACATAGTTCCAAATTGCTCTCCAGAATGCCTTGGATGTGTTCACAATTCCACCAACAGTGTCCCTGTTTTCCCTCATTCCCTCCAACATTCTGCATTACCTTTCCCTGTCATTCTAGCCAATCTGACAGGTGTGTAGTGGTATCTCAGAGTTGTCTTAATTTGCATTTCTCTAATTAATAATGACTTGGAGCATCTTTTCATATGACTAGAAATTGTTTCAATTTCTTTATCTGAGAATTGTCTGTTCATATCCTGTGACCATTTATTAATTGGAGATTGGCTTGATTTCTTATAAATTAGAGTCAATTCTCTATATATTTTGGAAATGAGGCCTTTATCAGAACCTTTGACTGTAAAAACGTTTTCCCAGTTTATTGTTTCCCTTCTAATCTTATCTGCATTAGTTTTGTTTGTACAAAACTTTTCAATTTGATATAATCAAAGTTTTCTACTTTGTGATCAGTAATGATCTCTTAAGAAGAGATGCTCTTCTTTGGACATAAATTCATTTCTCTTCCACAGGTTTGAGAGGTAAACTATCCTATGTTCCTCTGATTTATTTTTAATCTCATTCTTTATTCCTAGGTCATGAAACCATTTTGACCTGACCTTGGTGTATGATGTTAAGTGTGGGTCAATGCCTAGTTTCTGCCATATTAATTTCCAATTTTCCCAGCAATTTTTGTCAAACATTGAGTTTTTATCCCAAAGGCTGGGGTCCTTGGGTTTGTCAAACACTAGGTTATTAGAGTTATTGATGATTTTGTCCTTTGGACCTAACTTATTCCACTGATCAACTTAGTCAATACCAAATGGTTTTATAATGCTTTATAATATAATTTTAGATCTGGTACAGTTAGGCCACCTTCATTTGATTTTTTTTTCATGAATTCCCTCGAAATTCTTGACCTTTTGTTTTTCCATATGAACTTTGTTGTTATTTTTTCTAGGTCCTTAAAATAGTTTTTTTGGGAGTCTGATTGGTACAGGACTAAATAAATAGATTAGTTCAGGTAGTATTGTCATCTTTATTATATTTGCTCACCCTATCCAAGAGCATTTAATATTTTTCCAAGTGGTTAGATCAGACATAATTGTGTGGAAAGTGTTTTGTAGTTTTGCTCATATAGTTTCTGATTTTCCCTTGGCAGATAGATTCCTAAATATTTTATGCATAAAAGGAATTTCTCTTTGTAACTCTAACTGTTGGATTTTGTTAGTGACATATAAGAATGCTGATGATTTATGTGGGTTTATTTTGTATCCTGCAACTTTGCTAAAGGTGTGGATTATTTCTAATAGCTTTTTAATTGACTCTTTGGGGTTTTCTACATATACCATCATATCATCAGCAAAGAGTGATAATTTGGTTTCCTCATTACCTACTCTAATTCCTTTAATCTCTTTCTCCACTGTTATTGCCAAAGCTGGCATTTCTAATACAATATTGAATAGTAATGGTGATAGTGGACAACCTTGTTTCACCACTGATCTTAATGGGAATGATTGCAATCTTTCCCCATTACATATGATGCTTATTGATGGTTTTAAATAGGTGCTACTGAATATTTTACAAAAAAGTCCATTTATTCCTATACTCTCAAGTGTTTTTAATAGAAATGGATGTTGGATTTTATCAAGTGTTTTTTCTGCATCTGTTGTTAATTTGTTATTTTGGTTATTAATATGGCTAATTATACTGACAGTTTTCCTAATACTGAACCAGCCCTGCATTCCTGATATAAATCCTATTTGATCATGATGTATTATCCTGGGGATGATTTTCTGTAGTCTTTTTGCTAATATCTTATTTAAGATTTTAGCATCAATATTCATTAAGGTGATTGGTCTATAGTTTTCTTTCTCCATTTTCAACCTACCTGGTTTGGGTATCAGTACCATGTCTGTGTCATAAAAGGAATTTGGTAGGACTCCTTCATTCCCTATTTTTTCAAATAGTTTATATAACATTGGAGCTAATTTTTCTTTCAATGTTTGGTAGAATTCACCTGTGAATCCATCTGGTCTTGGAGATTTTTTCTTAGGGAGTTGATTAATAGCTTGTTCTATTTTTTTTTTTCTGAATTAGGACTATTTAAGCAATTTACTTCCTCCTCTGTTAATCTGGAAAGCCTATATTTTTGGACATAGTCATCCATTTTACTTAGGTTATCAAATTTATTGGCATAAATTTGGGCAAAGTAACTTCTTATTATTGCTCTAATTTCCTCCTCATTTGTGGACAGTTCCCCTTTTCATTTTTAAGACTAACAATTTGATTTTCCTCTCTCATTTTTCTAATCAGATTTACCAAAGGTTTGTCTATTTTACTGGTTTTTTTTTTCATAAAACCAACTCTTAGTTTTATTTATTTAATAGTATTTTTACTTTCAATATTATTAATTTCTCCTTTTAATTTTAGAATTTCAAGTTTAGTATTTGATTGGGGGTTTTTAATTTGGTCTTTTTCTAGCTTTTTAAGTTGCAAGCCCAATTCATTAATCTTCTCTTTCTCTATTTTCTTCAAGTAAGCCTCTAAAGATATAAAATTTCCCCTTATTACTGCTTTAGCTGCATCCCACAAATTTTAGTATGATGTCTCATCATTGTCATTATCTTGAGTGAAATTATATCTATAATTTGCTGTTTCACCCAATCATTCTTTAAGATGAGATTATTTAGTTTCCAATTACTTTTTGATCTATTTACCCCTAACTTTTTGTTGAATGTAGTTTTTATTGCATTGCAATCTGAAAAGAAAGCCTTTACTATTTCTGCCTTCCTGCATTTAATTTTGAGATCTTTATGTCCTAATATATGGTCAATTTTTGTATAGGTTCCATGAACTGCTGAGAAGAATGTATACTTCTTTCTGTCACCATTCAGTTTTCTCCAAAGATCTATCATACCTAATTTTACTAATATTCAATTTACCTCTTTAATTTCTTTCTTATTTGTTTTGTTGTTTGATTTATCTAATTCTGAGAGTGCAAGGCTGATATATCCCACTATTATAGTTTTGTGGTCTATTTCTTTTTGCAACTCTCTTAACTTCTCCTTTAGAAAGTTAGATGCTATACCACTTGGTGCATGTATATTTAGTATTGAAATTCTTCATTGTTTATACTACCCTTTAGCAAGATATAGTTTCCTTCCTTATCACTTTTGATTAGATCAATTTTTGCCTTTGCTTGATCTGAGATAAGGATGGCTACCCCTGCTTTTTTGACTTTGCTTGAAGCATGATAGGTTCTGCTCCAGCCTTTTACCTTTACTCTGTATGTATCTCCCTGCTTTAAATGTGTTTCCTGTAAACAACATATTGTAGGATTCTGATTTTTGATCCAGTCTGCTATCCGTATTCACTTAATGGGAGAATTCATCCCATTCACATTTACAGTTAAAATTACTAATTCTGTATTTCCTGCCATCATATTATCCCCAGATTATGCTTTTTTTCCTTGCTCCCCCGAATCCCTTCCCCAGTATTAAATTTATGAGCCCCATTTGCGTCATGCAGCCCTCCCTGTTTAGTATCCCTCCCTCCTCCCTTTAAATCCTTTTCCCCTTCTTGTTCCTTTTCCTTATTATTCTTTTCCTTTCCCCTTTTCCTCTCTCTCTTTTTAATGAGGGGGGAGAGAGACTTTTCTATAAAGCAATATGTCAATAATTTTCTCTTTGAGCCAATTCTAATGAGAGTATGATTCACACAATGTTCCTCCCCCTCTCTAACTTCCCACAGATATGATAGTTTTCTTTGCCTCTTTGTGGGATGTAGTTTCCCTCTTTTTAACTTCCCTTTTCCCTTTTTCTGACACTATTCCCCTTCCATTTCTACTTCCCCCCCCTTTTTTTAATATCATTAAAATCAAATTATACATGTAGTCTTAATGTATATCGACAACAGAAATACAGTTCTCAAGAGTTCCTTTTACCTTTTCCTTCTTCTCTTGAGTCCTACGATTGGAGATCAAATTTTTTGTTTAGAAATGGTTTTTTTATTAGAAACATATGGAATTCATCTGTTTTATTAAATGTCTATTTTCTTCCATGGAAGAAAATGCTAAACTTAGCTGGGTAGTTTATTCTTGGCTGCTTTCCAAGTTCTCTTGCCTTTCAAAATATCAGATTCCAGGCCCTTTGATCCTTTAATGTGGAGGCCGCCTGATCTTGAGTGACCCTTATTGTGGCACCTTGGTATTTGAATTGTTTTTTCTTGGCTGCTTGTAATATTTTTTCCTTAGTCTGATAGTTTTGAAATTTGGCCACAATTTTCCATGGAGTTTTTTTTTTTTTTTTTTTTTTAAGAGTCTTTTTCAGAAGTTGTTCGATGAATTATTTCAATACCTATTTTACCTTCTGGTTCTATTACCTCTGGGCAGTTCTCTTTGATGATTTCCTGTAAAACAGTATCTAGGCTCTTTTTTTCATCATAATTTTCGGGAAGTCCAATAATCCTCAGATTATCTCTCTTAGATCTATTTTCCAGGTCTGTTATTTTGGCAAGTATATAGTTGACATTTTTCTCCAGATTTTCATTTTTTTTTTTTTGTTTTACTTGACTGATTCTTGGTGTCTCGATGAAGCATTCTTTTCTATTTGTTCAGTTCTGATTTTTAAGGAGTTATTTTCTTCATTAGCTTTTTAAACTTCTTTTTGTATGTGTCCAATTGAGTTTTTAAATGAGTTGCTTTGCTCTATGGAATTTTTTTCCATTTCACTAAATTTGTTTTTTAATGAGTTATTTTCTTTTTCCAATTCACAAATTCTACTTTCTTGGGAATTCTTTATCTTTTCCAATTCACAGATCCTACTTTCCTGTGATTTCTTTACCTTTTCTAATTCCCTAATTCTGTTTCCCTGTACTTCTTGTGAATTCTTTACCTTTTCCACTTCACATTTTAGGAAGTTGTTTACCTTTTCTAATTCACATTTCAGGATATTTTTATTCTCTTGCATAGCTTCTCTTTCCTTTCCCCAATTTTTTTCTAATTCTCTTTTTAGATTATTAATAGTTTCTTCTAGGAGAACGTTATTTGGGTTATTGTCTCAGGCTGTCTGCTGTCAGTCTCCTCAGGGTGGAAACCCACTCTTTTTCTGTATAAAAGCTGTCAATTGTTTTCTTCAATTTTAAACTCATTTTTAGTCTGGTTTTTTTCTTAGAAACATATAGAATTCCTCTGTTTCATTGAATGACCATCTTCTTCCATGGAAAAAGATGCTAAACTTAGCTGGGTAGTTCATTCTTGGTTGCAGTCCTTGATCTTTTGCCTTACGGAATATCAGGTTCCAGGCCCTTCTATCTTTTAATGTGGAGGCAGACAGATCTTGGGTGACCCTTATTGTGGCACCTTGGTATTTAAATTGTTTTTTTCTAGCTGCTTGCAGGATTTTCTCCTTTGTGTGGTAATTCTGCAGCTTAGCCACTATATTCCGTGGTGTTCTTTTTTTAGGGTCTATTTCAGAAGGAGTTCGATGAATTCTTTCCACATCTATTTTCCCTTCTGTTTCTATTATCTCTGGACAGTTCTCCTTGATAATTTCCTGTAAAATAGAATCTAGGCTCTTTTTTTGGTCATAGTTTTCTGGAAGTCCAATAATCCGCAGATTATCTCTCCTAGATCTATTTTCCAGGTCTATAGATTTTCCCAGTAAGTATTTGACGTTGTTCTCCAGCTTCTCATTTTTTTTTTTG
This sequence comes from Sminthopsis crassicaudata, assembly GCF_048593235.1. NCBI lineage: Eukaryota > Metazoa > Chordata > Mammalia > Dasyuromorphia > Dasyuridae > Sminthopsis > Sminthopsis crassicaudata. The sequence continues at coordinate 342,229,986 of NC_133618.1, read as the reverse complement.
TTTTGTTTGACTGATTCTTGGGTTCTCTGTGAATCATTCATTTCTATTTGTTCCATCCTGACTTTTAAGGAGTTATTTTCTTCTTTCACAGTTTTTAGTTCTTTTTGTAAATGCCCAATTTCGTTTTTAAATGAATTATTTTGCTCTATTGAATTTTTTTCCATTTCCCTAATTTTTTTTTGAGAATTATTTTCTTTTTCCAATTCAGAAATTCTATTTTCTTGAGACTTTTTTATCTTTTCCAATTCAGAAATCCTACTTTCCTGTGTTTTTTTAACCTTTTCTAATTCATAAATTTTGTTTCCTTGCATCTCCTGTGAATTCTTTATTTTTTCCAACTCCAATTTCAGGACATTGTTATTCTCTATCATAGCTTCCCTTTCCTTTCCCCATTTTTCTTCAATCTCCCTCAATTTTTAAAGAGTTTCTTCTAGGAGAGAGTTATGTGATGGGGGGCAGGAATCATTCCCCTTTAGGTTGTTATCTGCTGTCTCTCTGCTGTTAACTTCCTCGGGGTTGGATACCCGCTCTTTCTCTGTATAGAAGGAATCTATGGTTTTTCTAGCTTTTTTGCTCATATTTAAAAAATCTTTTGGGGTCTGTCCCTGGGGTAGGAAATTATTTATTTACTTCTTTACCAGCTTCCTCCCAGACTGGATGGATGCAGCGGCTCCTGCGCCTGAGCTAAGATAGAGCTCTGGGAGAGAGTTCCCCACCCCCTCCCTGGAAGTGCCTCAGAGGTGATTAGCACTACTGTGCTTCGAGGGCGTAGAATAGTAAAGACAGCACAAAGCCCAGCCTATGTGTCCGGGTGGGGCGTGGATGTCTGCAGCAGGTGACGTGTAAAGCCCCTGTGCTCAAACTGGAAGTGTCTGCCAGAAACCGCGGTCCCTAGTTCAAAGGTTCCGCTTCTCTGGGACTTCCTGGAGCTGAGTTCCACTCCCTCCAGCTAAACTAGGCAGTGTGTGTTGCCTTGGGCCATGTCCACCCACTTGTCAATCTCTTAACTATTCTCAGGTGGTAGCTGAGGCCACACCCCCTGGTGCCGAGATCTGCTGAGTCACCCCCAGGATCAGGGAAAATCTAATCTGAGTTTTAAAATATTTTGGCTTTCTCTTCTGAACTGCTAAATAATTAGCAGAGAAGAGCTAACAGCCTGTGCCAGATTCCTTTACCTCAGTGGCTTCTCTGATCCCAGAGCCCTTCCCAGCGCAATGGGCGCAGTGTGCCCCTACCCCACCGTCTGTGCTGGTCTCTCTTATTCCTCCCCTGAGAACTGACCTTTCCTGTTGAAACTCCAGATTCTCTTCAGCTGGTAAGTCGTGCTTCCAGTCCTTATGGTATCTATCAGTCCTGAGCTAATTCTGAGACTTAATTTATCTAATTGGTTGTGAGGGAGTGAGGACGTTCACTGAGTCGTGTGTTTCTTCTCTGCCATCTTGGCTCCGCCCTTAAACTCATTTTTAAAAAAGCCTTCAGGGTCTGCCTTTAGTGCAAGGAGGTTACCAGCTTCCTCTGCAGAGCAAGGATGGGTACATGTATAGTATCTGTCCTCTCAATGGGCTGTAAGGAATGGCTGAGCTGCAGGAGGGCTCTGGAAAGAGCTCCATGTGGAAGTGAGCATGCCTGGGTATCACTGGCTGGGCTGTGTAAGTGCCCTGTGAGGAGCCCCACTGTGAGGATTAGTGACCACCTTGGGGCTAGAGGTTAAGGAGCAAAGGTATCAGTGCCCCCCCACAAACGCTTGCTTTGAGTATTAGCAGTCATCCTATTCCTTATTGCACCAGAAGTATCTCTTCCTGGGGAGTGCAGGCGAGCTGGGGAAATTCCACTACCCCAGGCCTAGAACTTCACTGTGTAGATGAGAGGCTGTCCTGGGCTGTGCCCCTGCTGTGTGTGACTGCCCCCCAACAAGAGCCCCTCGCTGCAGAATGCCTCGAAGAGCTGTGTTATGGTGTGCACTGAGTCATTTCCGGTCCTGGGTGGGTGCAGCCAGATCCTCTCAGACTTTGTCATCCCTCAGAATACCCACTAGCCTAGGCTCCAACTTCTCTGCTGGTCCACTACTCCACCACTGAAGCAAAGCAGTCAGGCTATGGCAGAGAACTCTATGTAAATCTTCCAACCACAAAAGCCACCACACTCCCTGCTCTGCATTGGTCTACTCCTACCACCTCAGGTCAAACCTTTTCTGGCAATACTCCAGATTCTCTTCCGCTGGTAAGTTGTTGTACTTCCAAACTTCGTGGGTTTTAGCAGTCAAGTGCTTTTTTGAGACTGAATTAAATAGTTGGTAGAAAGGGAATAAGAGAGCTTAAAAAGTTCTGTCTGGCTTCTCTGCCATCTTGGCTCTGCCCCCCCCCAAGCAATTTTTTCCCCCAAAGAATTTACCCCCAAGTGTGGCAAATAACATGTTCATATATTAAGTATATACAGAATAATTAAAAGAAATTTTAGGGAAAGAAACTTATAGCTGGAAAAAGGAATAAGAAAACCTTATATAGGAAGTAGAGCTGATGCTGAATACTAAAGACTATTTAGTATTGAGATATCATTCAGCTCCATTATTTACTAAAATAGAAAATGCTTTTGGGCATCATTATCTAAGATGTTAGTAGGACCAATAAATCTTTTCAAAGTTTTACAGTTGCAGAGATACTTTCTACCATAAATTGAACCAATGGAAATAATACTAGTATCCTGTACAATCTGTCACATATTTATTTATTGACTATGACAACTCATAAAGACCAAGGCACAAAGGGGGTTGAAATCTGTGCTGCTAAAGAGACAACCTTAACAACACTGCTAACATTGAAATAGTACTTGAAAATTTGTAAAGTACTTTTCATTTATTATTTCATTTGATCCTCTCAATACTTCTTTGAGATAGGTGTATTATTATTCCCATTTTACAGATAAGGAAATGTAATGCCCTCACATATTAAATTATAGAATGATGAATGTAGAACAGTAAACTGTGAACCCCACAAATACTACTTAATAGTTAATGACACTCTTGAGTCCTAGTTTCTTCACGTATAAAATGTTGTTTGAGGGGTCAGTCTGTCTGACTTTTTCTTTTACTCTATTTGGTATTTTCTTGGCAAAATATTAGAATAGTTTCGCCATTTCTTCCTACAGCTCATTTTACATATTAAGAAACTAATGCAAAAAGGGTTAAATGGCTTATCTATTGTCACACAATTAGTACTTGTCTGAGGCCAGATTTGAACTCACAAAGTCTTCCTATACTAAGATGAAGGAGTTGAATTAGAACATCTCTAATGTTTCTTATATTAAAAGAGGCTTGAATTAACAGGCACTGAATTAGAATATTTCTAAGCTCTGGCTCTATGGATCCATTGTTCTGTGATCAATGATCCAATCAAATTTAGTACATCATGCCCGGCCAATGTTTTTTAGAAATATTTAGGACTTAAACTGGATGTAGAAGCTGTTAAGAAAGCTTTCTAGAATCTTATACAATATCTTTTGTCTTTTAGAGGCGTGAAGAGAGAGTTGAGAAATATATTCTCATTGGATTAGGAAAGAAGGAAAGATATTTTGTTCAAGACTTCTGAAATATTGAATTTATCTGATGACTTGTGTAGTCATTCAGTTCTGCCTGTGGGCAATATGTAGTATAATAAAATCAGACAAGCCACAAACAGGAAAGATTTTTATGTGCATTTTAACTTATTTTCTCATTTCATCCTTTTAGAATATTGGAATTTAACATGCCAGAGATCATTCCAATACATATCATGCCTCATTTTAATCAAAAAATCTTTCTACTCTTTTTAGTTGGCTATAGAAGTTTCTAGGTGTTGGATGGTGCTATTTTTTTTTTTTTTTATTTTGTACACCTCCTCCTCTACCCTCTTTCAGAAATCTCCACAACTGTAAACAATCTATGTACTATGCAAATTAAATGTGCATATCCACATTCACCAAGTGGAATTCAAAATAAGGCTCACTTTGTGAGCACATTAAAGCAAACTGAAATGGATATAAAGCAGGATTTGTAAGAAGAAATATTCCAGCTAGTCTAACCTGCTCTGCACTAAGACTTCTTGTTTTTCTACCACCAATAATTACCTGTAAGCAGGAATCTTAGTAAGAGAGTTCATGTAGGTTTCATTATTTAAATATGACAGGAGCCACACCTATAGGGATTTTTGCAATTAATTTATAGCTATGTCCATTTTATTTCACAATTATCTATTTCTTACTTCAATGAGAAGCAATGTTTAATTGTTTTTGAACTGTGTGAGCTACAGAACATTAATACCACACTCCCTTTTTCCTCACCAAATGAAGGTTTTTCAATTTATCCCTCACAGATGTCAGCAGACGTCAGTTACTGAAAAGCAGCACTTCATGCTTTACATGAATATTCATCTGACCCTAGAAACTTGTCACTGGGGACAAAGCAAACAATCCCTAGTTACAACTAACGAAAAGGTGCTTTAAAGTGGATGGACCAGCTTATGTGGTCATAATAGGCAGCTAGTGCCTGTGTGTCTTCCAATCTTATAGAGAACTTCCTCTTTCTCTGTTATTCCCCCCTTCTAGTCTTTTTCTCATACTGAACTTCTAATTAAATTTAACAGTTTCAAGAGTTTAAGCTGTATACCTTTTTAATTGTGCCCTACTTTGTATTGGCGGATGCACAAGTCTGAAAATGGATATTACAGCATTTTATGATATAATATCATCCTAATTGGTGCTTCATAGGCCGTGGCTGAATTCTTTTCAATTAAGCTCTAAAATACAGTAACTGTTTCTCTTTGCAAATGGTGGAAAGCCATTCATAAGAGAGGACTGGTATTGCACAATTCCAAAGTACCTTAATGTGTCAAAAATGTTTTTGTGAAGAAAGCAACACTGTAAATGCAATCACCTACATTGGTGTTCTCATTGTTAACTGGTAGTGAAAGTATTGCTAATTGTCCTGCATTTTAGTTGGGTTTTTAAAGCATTATGTAGTAAGTACACCGAAGGGTCAATTTGTGAAGTGAAATACTTAGCATGCAAAGCGTAATACAAGATGCTGTGTAATACTTGACCTCTCAGCATAATAAATGTAGCAGGGAAATGCTGTGCATTCAGTATTGACTGAATAGAGCCTTCGTAGTGGAACAAAACCAGAAAATGTTCTCTTCATTCCTTTTTTTTCCTCCTAAGCGAAAATTATTCTTTATAATGGCCATTGCAGCAATTAGCTGCATTTGGTAGAATAAATGTGCAGAAATAGCAATTTCTTATTTTAAATGAGATTTTGTATGAAGACTGCAAATTACTTGAGGTATATGAATAATTGTTCCTTCACTTTATCATACAGAATAGGGTGTGGGTGGGTATAAAGATTTCCTATTTGCAGTTAAATGTTTAGACATTTTATTATTTTAATTTCACTCACAGTCTGCCTAGATTGACCCTACTTTTCCATTGATCATTTCATTTCACTTGCCGGGAAGCAAGTGTGCAGATGATGGGAGACTTCCAATTAGGATACTGTTTTTTTTTTTTTTTTTTTTTTTTTTTTATAATGAATGTGCCATGTAATCAAGTTTCCTCTGGAGACTACTAAAGTGTTTAGAGTTTGGGCTTCGAAATCATTACAATTTAACAATCTGCATGAGGTTATCAATATTTATTTTAGGCAAATACAACTGGAAAATTAATTATGCTTTTATCTAGTTTTTAGTCTTATGGGAAATGCAACTTAATGTCTTCCTAGCTTATTTCACTAATCTGAATGAAATAGGGTAGTTTACCCTGAAAGTAAATTTGATGACATTAGTATCTTTGTAATTAATTATAAAGTGAATGAGTTGGGTGAAGCTGAAATTATGAAATCTGTAGTGATTTACAAGTTTAGAGCATGCAATGGGCATGCTTAATCACTCAGAATCTAGATAACAATTTAGGACTGGAAGCAAAACCCAGCACAGAGAATTAAGAAGTACAAATATTTTGATGAAGAAAGAAGACTTAATGTTTTGGCAAAACTAAGAGAAGTATTTGTTGTTCAACGCTTATTTTATTTTTGTAAGTCACAGTGCAGGGGGGGGAAATCAACACATGCATTAAGAGAAATATTGCTCTGGCCTGGAGAAACTTAAGAATAGTCTTTCTGAATCATGTCACAAAAATAAAACTGATCTTCACAGAAAAACTGCTTCTATTCATTTGGCCAAAGTATTAAACATTTCTTTTAATCAAACCATTTACAATTTATTAATTCTTCTTGAATTTTTTCAGAATTTTTTGTTTTCCTCTTTCCTTTGTTCTAGGAAATTGGCTCAAGAATGACTCTTATTTTTGAAAAGAAGGATTTTTTTTCATACTATTCCTAATTTTCCCTAAGATCTAAAAGTGCTTCAAAATAATATCATTCCTCAATTTTTTCCTATTACTACATGATTCTTTATTTGTTATACTATAATGTGGATAATGATGTCCTATTAACAAACAGAATGCCTTTTCCATCAAATAAAAACTCTTGCTGTTTTTAAATCAGGAAAATCTTACCATGATTATGACAGAACTAATTCACAGTTAAGCGCTGTTCTCCTCTGACCACCTTCTCTTCTCTTCTACCACCCTGAATCTAAATAAAACCTCTGAAAAAAAACTTAACAGAAAGATGGTGTTGTCTATTACAATGACAAAACATTTATTTAACATGTTCTCCATGTTAGCTTGGACAGCTAGGTGGCATACTGGATAGGATATTGTATTTGCAGTCAGGAAGTATAACTTAGATCCTGATTAGCTGCTGTGACTCTGGGCAATCACCCTTAAATTAACACGAGTTTGGTTTCATCATCAGTAAAATATGAATAATATTTAAATATATACCTTCCAAAGTTTTTGTGAGGATCAAATAGGTTAACATATATAAAGTCAATTGCTTTAAGTGCTATATAAATGAAAACAATTATGCTTATACAATAAATATATCATAGAAAATGTTTCTGAGCTTTATAGCCTTCAGGTAAATCTTTCCACAGATACCTAGCAAGTTGTTCCACTATAAAAGCTAACAGTTAAAGTTTTCATTGGCATTCACAAATATTTTCTGTTTAATATAAAGTTCAAGTAAATTTAACAAATTTTTTATTGAATGTTTACTGTGTGAAAAACAATGCGCTGAGAAGTGTATAACAAATATACAAAAAACTACAAAAATGAAGTAATAACTCTAATTTCTTTTTTCCTTCCTTCCTCCTTTCCTCCCTCCCTCTTCCTTCTGTCCCTCCTTCCTTCCTTCCTTCCTTCCATCCTTCCATCCTTTCTTCCTTCCTTCTTTCCTCCTTCCTTCCCTTCTTCTTTCCGTCTTTCCTTCCCTTCTTCCTTCCGTCTTTCCTTCCCTCCCTCCCTGCCTCCTTCTTTCCTTCCTACGTTCACTCCCTCCTTCCTTCCTTCCCTCAATCCTGCGTTCATTCCTTCCATCCTGCCTTCCTTGCCTCGTTTCTTGCTTCCTTCTTTCCTCTCTCCTTGCTTCCTTACTTCCTTGCTACATTCCTTCCCTCCCTCCTTCCCTTCCTTTCTTCCCTCCTTCCTTCCCCCTTCCCTCCCTCCTTCCCTCCTGCCTTCCCTCCCTCCTTCCTTCATTCCTTCCTTCCCTCATTCCCTGCTTCCTTCTTTCCTTCCCTCCTTCCCTTGCTCTTTCCTTCCTTCCTTGCCTCCCTTCTTGCTTCCCTCCCTCCTTCCTTCCTTCGTTCACTCCTTCCTGACTTTTGTCCTTTATTTCTGACTTCCTCCCTTGCTTCCCTCCATTCCTTCCCTCCTTCCCTTCTTCACTCCCTCCTTCCTTCCTTCCTTCCTTCTTTCCTTCCTTCCTTCATTCCCTCCTTCCCTCCTTCCCTCGCTCTTTCCTTCCTTCCTTGCCTCCCTGCTTGCTTCCCTCCCTCCTTCCTTACTTCATTCACTTCTTCCTGATGTTTGTCTTTGACTTCGGACTTCCTTCCTTGCTTCTCTCCCTCCTTCCTTCACTCCTTCACTCCTTCCTTCCTTCCTTCCTTCCTTCCTTCCTTCCTTCCTTCCTTCCTTCCTTCCTTCCTTTCCTACCTCCTTCTTGGCTTCCTTCCTTCATGCCTTCCTCCTTCTTTACTTCCTTCCTTCCTTTCTTCCCTCCTTCCTTCCTTCCTCCCTCCTTTCCATCCTCCTTCCTCCATTCCTTCCTTCCTCCTTTCCGCCCTCCCTCCTTTCTTATGTCCCTTTTCCTTCCTACCTCCTTCCTTGCTTTCTTCCTACTTCCTTCCTTCCTTCTTTTCCCTTTCTTCCTTCCTCCCTTCCTTTCCCCCTTCCCTCCTTCCCTCCATCCTTCCCTCCTGCCTTCCTTCCTTGCTTCCCTCCCTCCTTCCTTCCCTCCCTCATTCCTTCCATTCTTCCTTGCTTCCATCCTTCCTTCCTGACTTTCTTCCTTCCCTCCTTCCTTCCTCCCTCGCTCCTTTCCTTCCTCCCTTCCTCCCTTCCCTTCTTCCCTCCCTCATTCCTTCCTTTCTTCCATAATTCCTTGCTTCCATCCTTCCTTCCTTCCATAATTCCTTGCTTCCATCCTTCCTACCTTTTTTCCTTCCTTCCTTCCTTCATTCCTCCCTCGCTTCCTCCTTTCCTTCTTCTTTCCCCCTTCTCTCCTTCCCTCCTGCCTTCCATCCTTACTTCCCTACATCCTTACTTCCCTATTTCATTCCTCCCTTCCTTCCATCCTTACTTGCTTCCATCCTTCCTTCCTGACTTCCTCCCTTCCTCCTTCCTTCCTCCCTCCCTAGCCCTTTCCCTTCTTCACTCCCTCCTTCCCCCTCTCGTTCCTTCCTTCCTTCCTTCTTTCCTCCCTTCCTTCCCTCCTTCCTTCCTTGCTTCATTCCTACCTCGTTCCTTGCTAAATTCCTACCTCGTTCCTTGCTAAATTCCTACCTCCTTCCTTGCTTCCTTCCTACCTCCTTCCTTGCTTCCTTCCTACCTCCTTCCTTGCTTCCTTCCTACTTCTTTCCTTCCTTTCTTCCTTCTTCCCTCGCTCCTTCTTTGCTTCCTTCCTTCCTGCCTCCCTCCTTCTTTCCTTCCTTCCTTCCTTCTTCTCGCCATTCTCCTTCCTCCATTCCTTCCTTCCTCTTTTCCTCCCTTCCTCCTTCCTTATGTCCCTTCCTTCCTTCCTTTTTTCCTTCCCTCCTTCCTTCCTTGGTTCCTTCTTCCTTCCTTCCTTCCTTCCTTCTTTCCTTCCTTCCTTCCTTCCTTCCTTCCTTCCTTCCTTCCTTCCTTCCTTCCTTCCTTCCTTCCTCCCTCGCTCCTTCCTTTCCTTCCTTCCTTGCTTCACTCCCTCCTTCTTTCCTGATTTCCTCCCTCCCTCCCTCCCTTCCTTCCTTCCTTCCTTCCTTCCTTCCTTCCTTCCTTCCTTCCTTCCTTCCTTCCTTCCTCCCTCCCTCCCCTTCCCTCCTTCACTTCCTCCTTCCCTCTCTTTCCTTCTTACCTCCCTCACTCCCTCCTTCCTTCCTGCCTTCTTTCCTTCCTTCCTTCCCTCATTCCCTCCTTCCCTTGCTCTTTCCTTCCTTACTTGCCTCCCTCCTTTCTTCCCTGCCTCTTTCCTTACTTCGTTCACTTTTTCCTGATGTCTGTCCTTGATTTCTGACTTCCTTCCTTGCTCCCCTCCCTCCCTCCTTCCTTCCTTCACTCCTTCATTCCTTCCTTCTCTCAATCCTTCCTTCCTTCCTTCCTTCTTACCTTCCTTCCTTCCTTCCTTCCTTCCTTCCTTCCTTCCTTCCTTCCTTCCTTCCTTCCTTCCTTCCTTCCTTCCCAACCTCCTTCTCGGCTTCCTTCCTTCATGCCTCCCTCTTTCTTTACTTCCTTCCTTCCTTTCTTCCCTACTTCCTTCCTTCTTACCTTCCTTCCTTCCTTCCTTCCTTCTTTCCTTCCTTCCTTCCTTCCCTCATTCCCTCCTTCCCTCGCTCTTTCCTTCCTTACTTGCCTCCCTCCTTGCTTCCCTCCCTCCTTCCTTCCTTCCTTCACTCTTTCATTCCTTCCTTCTCTCAATCCTTCCTTCCTTCCTTTCTTCCCTACCTCCTTCTTGGCTTCCTTCCTTCATGCCTCTCTCCTTCTTTACTTCCTTCCTTCCTTTCTTCCCCACTTCCTTCCTTCCTCCCTCCCTTCCATCCTCCTTCCTCTATTCCTTGCTTCCTCCTTTCCACCCTCCCTCCTTTCTTATTTCCCTCTTCCTTCCTTCCTTCCTACTTCTTTCTTTCTTTCTTTCCTTCCTTCCTTCCTTTCTTCCTTCCTTCCTTTCTTCCTTCCTCCCTTCCTTTCCCCCTCCCTCCTGCCTTCCTTCCTTGCTTCCATCCTTCCTTCCTGACGTTCTTCCTTCCTTCCTTCTTCCCTTCCCTTCTTCCCTCCATCATTCCTTCCTTCCTTCCATAATTCCTTCCTTCCTTCCTTCCTTCCTTCCTTCCTTCCTTCCTTCCTTCCTTCCTTCCTTCCTTCCTTCCTTCCTTCCTGACTTTCTTTCTTCCTTCCTTCGTTCCATCCTTCCTTCCTTCCTTCCTTCCTTCCTTCCTTCCTTCCTTCCTTCCTTCCTTCTTCTCTTCCTTCCTTCATTCCTCCCTTGCTCCCTCCTTTCCTTCTTTCTTTCCCCCTTCCCTCCTTCCCTCCTGCCTTCCGTCCTTGCTTCCCTCCATCCTTCCTTCCCTGTTTTATTCCTCCCTTCGTTCCTTCCTTCCTTCCTTCATACCTCCCTTGCTCTCTCCTTTCCTTCCTTCCTTCCTTCCCTCCTGCCTTCCATCCTTGCTTCCCTCCATCCTTCTTTCCCTGTTTTATTCCACCCTTCCTTTCATCCTTTGTTGCTTCCATCCTTCCTTCCTGAATTTGTCCCTTCCTTCCTTACTTCCTCCCTCCCTAGCCCCTTCCCTTCTTCACCCCCTCCTTCCCTCTCTTGTTCCTTCCTTCCTTCTTTCCTTCCTTCCTTCCTTTCTTCTTTCCTTCCTTCCTTCCTTCCCTCCTCCTTCCATCCTTCCATCCTTCCTCCCTTCCTTCCCTCCTTGCTTCCTTGCTTTATTCCTACCTCCTTCCTTGCTTCCTTCTTATCTCCTTCCTTGCTTCCTTCCTACTTCCTTCCTTCCTTTCTTCCTTCCCTCGCTCCTTCTTTGCTTCCTTTCTACCTCCCTCTTACTTTACTTCCTTTCTTCTTTCCTTCCTCCCTCCCTCCTCCTTCCTCCATTCCTTCCTTCCTCTTTTCCTCCCTTCCTCCTTCCTTATGTCCCTCCTTCCCTCCTTCCTTCCTTCCTTGCTTGCTTCCATCTTTCCTTCCTGACTTCCTCCCTTCCTTCCTTCCTCCCTCCCTCCCTAGCCCCTTCCCTTCTTCACTCCCTCCTTGCCTCTGTCGTTCCTTCCTTCCTTCCTTCCTTCCTTCCTTCCTTGCTTCCTTCCTTCCTTTCTTTCTTCCTTCCTTCTTTCCTTCCCTCCTTCTTACATCCTTCCTTCCTTCCCTCCTCCTTCCATCCTTCCATCCTTCCATCCTTCCATCCTTCCATCCTTCCTCCCTTCCTTCCCTCCTTGCTTCCTTGCTTTATTCCTACCTCCTTCCTTGCTTCCTTCCTACCTCCTTTCTTGCTTCCTTCTATCTCCTTCCTTGCTTCCTTTCTACTTCCTTCCCTCGCTCCTTCTTTCCTTCCTTCGTTCCTTCTTTCCTTCCTTCCTTCCTTCCTTCGTTCCTTCCTTCATTCCTTCCTTCTTTCCTTCCTTCCTCCCTTTGTTCCTTCCCTCCCTCATTCCTTCCTTCCTTCCTTCTTTCCTTCCTTCCTTCATTCCTTCCTCCCTTTCTTCCTCCCTCCTTCTCTACTTCCTTTCTCCCACCTTCCCTCTTTCCCTTCCTCTCCTCCATCCTTCCCTCCTTCCTTCCCTTTTTACTTCTTTCCTTCCCTCCTTCCTTCCTCCTTTTTTCCCTCCCTTCTTGCTTTGCTCCCTCCCTCTCTCCTTCCTTTCTTCCTTCTTTCCCTCCTTCCTTAACTTCCTCCTTCCTTTATTTCCTCCTTCCTTCCTTCCTTCCTTCCTTCCTTCCTTCCTTCCTTCCTTCCTTCCTTCCTTCCTTCCTTCCTTCCTTCCTTCCTTCCCTCCTCCTTCCATCCTTCCATCCTCCCTCCCTTCCTTCCCACCTTGCTTCCTTGCTTTATTCCTACCTCCTTCCCTGCTTCCTTCCTACTTCCTTCCTTGCTTCCTTCTACCTCCTTCCTTGCTTCCTTTCTACTTCCTTCCTTCCCTCGGTCCTTCCTTGCTTCCTTCTACCTCCTCCCTTGCTTCCTTCCTACTTCCTTTCTTCCCTCGGTCCTTCCTTCCTTCCTTCCTTCCTTCCTTCCTTCCTTCCTTCCTTCCTTCCTTCCTTCCTTCTTTCCCTCCTTCACTCCCTCCTTCCCTCTCCCCTTCCTTCCTTCTTTCCTTCCTTCCTTCCTCTCTCCCTTCCTCCCTCCTTCTCTACTTCCTTTCTCCCACCTTCCCTCCTTCCCTTCCTCTCCTTCATCCTTCCCTCCTTCCTTCCCCTTTTACTTCTTTCCTTCACTCCTTCCTTCCTTCCCTCTTCCTTTTTCCCTCCCTTCTTCCTTTGCTCCCTCACTCTTTCCTTCCCTTCTTCCTTTTTTCCCTCCTTCCTTCACTTCTTCCTTCCTTTGTTCCCTCCTTTCTTTCCTCCCTCCCTCCCTCCTTCCTTCCTTCCTTCCTTCTTTCCCTCCTTTCTTCATTTTCTCCTTCCTTTGTTCCTTCCTTTCTTTCCTCCCTCCCTTGTTCTTTCTTTCCTTACTTCCCTCATTCCTTTGTTCCTTCATTCCTTCCTTCCTTCTTTATTTCTTGCTTCCTTCCTTCCCTTCTTCCTTCCCTCTCTTCTTCCTTCCCTCACTCATTTATTCTGTCCTTTCTTCTCTACTTTCCTCCCTTTTTTCTTCCATCTTCCCCTCTGTTCTTCCCTCCCTCTCTACCTCCTTCCTCCCACCTTCCCTCCTTCCCTTCATCCCCTCCCTCCCTCCCTCCTTCTTTCCTTCCTTCCTTCTTTCTTCTTTCCTTTCTTCCTTCATTCCCTCCCTCTTTCATTTCCTCCTTCCTTCATTCCCTCCCTCCTTCAATCCCTCATTCCCTCTCTCCTTCCTTCCTTACCTCCCACTCCCTCCTTCCTTGTTTCCTTCCTTCCTTCCTTCCTTCCTTCCTTCCTTCCTTCCTTCCTTCCTTCCTTCCTTCCTTCCTTCCTTCCTTCCTTCCTTCCTTCCTTCCTTCCTTCCTTCCTTTCTTCCTTCCTTTCTTCCTTCCTTCCCTCCCTCCTTCCTTCCTTCGTTCCCTCCCTTCTTCTGTCCTTTCTCCCTTCCTTCTTCCTTTCATTTGTCTCTTCCTTTTTCCTCCCTCCATCCTTCCCCTCTTCCTTACTCCTTGCTTCCTTGCTTTATTCCTACCCCCTTTCTTGCTTCCTTTATACCTCCTTTCTTGCTTCCTTCCTACTTCCTTCCTTCCTTCCTTCCTTCCTTCTTTCCTTCCTTCCTTCCTTTCTTCCTTCCTTCCTTCGCTCCTTCTTTGCTTCCTTCCTGCCTCCCTCCTTCTTTACTTCCTTTCTTCCTTCCTTCCTCCATCCATCCTTTTTCCTTCCTTCCTCCCTTCATTCCTCCTTTGCTCGCTCATTTCTTTCATCTTTTCTCCTTCACTCCTTCCCTCCCTCCTTCCCTCCCTCCTTCCCTCCTTCATTCCTTCCTTCTTTCCATAATTCCTTGCTTCCATCCTTCCTTCCTTCCATAATTCTTTGCTTCCATCCTTCCTTCCTGACTTCCTTCCTTCCTTCTTTCATTCCTCCCTCACTCCCTCCTTTCCTTCTTTCTTTGCCCTTCCTTCCTTCCCTCCTGCCTTCAGTCCTTGCTTCCCTCCCTCCTTACTTCCCTCCCTCATTCCTCCCTTCCTTCCATCCTTCCTTCCTGACTTCCTCCCTTGCTTCCTGACTTCCTCCCTCTGTAGACCCTTCCCTTCTTCACTCCCTCCTTCCCTCTCTCATTCCTTCCTTCCTTCTTCCATTCCTTCTACCTCCTTCCTTTCTCATTCCTTCCTTCCTTTCTTCCTTCTTTCCTTCCTTCCTTCCATCCTTCCTCCCTTCCTTCCGTCCTTGCTTCCTTGCTTTATTCCTTCCTCCTTCCTTACTTCCTTCCTACTTCCTTCCTTGCTTCCTTCTACCTCTTTCCTTGCTTCCTTCCTACTTCCTTCATTCCTTCCCTTGCTCCTTCTTTGCTTCCTTCCTGCCTCTCTTCTTCTCTACTTCCTTTCTCCCACCTTCCCTCCTTACCCTCTCTCCTCCATTCTTACCTCCTTCCTTCCCTTTTTACTTTTTTCCTTCACTCTTTCCTTCCTTCCCTCCTCCTTTTCCCCTCCCTTCTTCCTTTGCTCCCTCCCTTTCTCCTTCATTTCTTCCTTCTTTCCCTCCTTCCTTCATTTCCTCCTTCCTTTGTTCCCTCCTTTCTTTCCTCCCTCCATCCTTCTTTCCTTCCTTCCATTCTTCCTTGCTTCCATCCTTCCTTCCTGACTTTCTTTCTTCCTTCCTTCCTTCTTTCCTCCCTCCATCCCCGCTTTCCTCCTTCACTCCCTCCTTCCTTCCTTCCTTCCTTCCTTCCTTCCTTCCTTCCTTCCTTCCTTCCTTCCTTCCTTCCTTCCTTCCTCCTTCCTTCCTCCTTTCATACTTCCCTCGCTCCCTCCTTTCCTTCCTTCCTTCCTCCCTTCCCTCCTTCCTTCCCTCCCTCATTCCTTCCTTCTTTCCATATTTCCTTGCTTCCATCCTTCCTTCCATAATTCCTTGCTTCCTTCCTTCCTGACTTCTTTCCTTCCTTCCTTCCTTTATTCATTCCTCCCTCGCTCCCTCCTTTCCTTCTTTCTTTCCCCTTCCCTCCTGCCTTCCGTCCTTGCTTCCCTCCATCCTTCTTTCCCTGTTCCATTCCGCCCTTCCTTCCATCCTTCCTTGCTTCATCCTTCCTTCCTGAATTTGTCCCTTCCTTCCTTACTTCCTCCCTCCCTAGCCCCTTCCCTTCTTCACCCCCTCCTTCCCTCTCTCGTTCCTTCCTTCCTTCCTTCTTTCCTTCCTTCCTTCCTTTGTTCTTTCCTTCCTTCCTTCCTTCCCTCCTCCTTCCATCCTTCCTCCCTTCCTTCCCTCCTTGCTTCCTTGCTTTATTCCTACCTCCTTCCTTGCTTCCTTCCTTCCTTCCTTTCTTCCTTCCTCCTTCCTTCCTTCCTTTCTTCCTTCCTTCCCTCACTCCTTCTTTGCTTCCTTTCTGCCTCCCTCTTACTTTACTTCCTTTCTTCCTTCCTTCCTCCCTCCATCCTCCTTCCTCCATTCCTTTCTTCCTCTTTTCCTCCCTTCCTCCTTCCTTATGTCCCTTCTCCCTTCCTTCCTTCCTTGTTTGCTTACATCTTTCCTTCCTTCCTTCCTTCTTTCTTTCCTTCCTTGCTTCCTTCCTTCCTTCTTTCCATCCCTCCTTCTTCCATCCTTCCATACTTCCTCCCTTGCTTCCCTCCTTGCTTCCTTGCTTTATTCCTACCTCCTTCCTTGCTTCCTTCCTTCCTTCCTTTCTTCTTTCCTCCCTTCCTTCCTTCCTTTCTTCCTTCCTTCCCTCACTCCTTCTTTGCTTCCTTTCTGCCTCCCTCTTACTTTACTTCCTTTCTTCCTTCCTTCCTCCCTCCATCCTCCTTCCTCCATTCCTTTCTTCCTCTTTTCCTCCCTTCCTCCTTCCTTATGTCCCTTCTCCCTTCCTTCCTTCCTTGCTTGCTTACATCTTTCCTTCCTTCCTTCCTTCTTTCTTTCCTTCCTTGCTTCCTTCCTTCTTTCCATCCCTCCTTCTTCCATCCTTCCATACTTCCTCCCTTGCTTCCCTCCTTGCTTCCTTGCTTTATTCCTACCTCCTTCCTTGCTTCCTTCCTTCCTTCCTTTCTTCTTTCCTCCCTTCCTTCCTTCCCTCCTCCTTCCATCCTTCCTCCCTTCCTTCCCTCCTTGCTTCCTTGCTTTATTCCTACCTCCTTCCTTTCTGCCTCCCTCCTTCTTTACTTCCTTTCTTCCTTCCTTCCTCCCTCCATCCTCCTTCCTCCATTCCTTCCTTCCTCTTTTCCTCCCTTCCTCCTTCCTTATGTCCCTTCTCCCTTCCTTCCTTCCTTGCTTGCTTACATCTTTCCTTCCTTCCTTCCTTCTTTCTTTCCTTCCTTGCTTCCTTCCTTCTTTCCATCCCTCCTTCTTCCATCCTTCCATACTTCCTCCCTTGCTTCCCTCCTTGCTTCCTTGCTTTATTCCTACCTCCTTCCTTGCTTCCTTCCTTCCTTTCTTCTTTCCTCCCTTCCTTCCTTCCCTCCTCCTTCCATCCTTCCTCCCTTCCTTCCCTCCTTGCTTCCTTGCTTTATTCCTACCTCCTTCCTTTCTGCCTCCCTCCTTCTTTACTTCCTTTCTTCCTTCCTTCCTCCCTCCATCCTCCTTCCTCCATTCCTTCCTTCCTCTTTTCCTCCCTTCCTCCTTCCTTATGTCCCTCCTTCCCTCCTTCCTTCCTTCCTTGCTTGATTCCATCTTTCCTTCCTGACTTCCTTCCTTCCTTCCTTCTTCCCTCCCTAGCCCTTCCCTTCTTAAGTCCCTCCTTGCCTCTGTCGTTCCTTCCTTCCTTCCTTCTTTCTTTCCTTCCTTCCTTCCTTCCCTCCTCCTTCCATCCTCTCTCCCTTTCTTCCCTCCTTGCTTCCTTGCTTTATTCCTACCTCCTTCCTTGCTTCCTTCCTTCCTTCCCTTCTTCTTTCTTTCCTTCCTTCCTTCCCTCCTCCTTCCATCCTTCCATCCTTCCTCCCTTCCTTCCCTCCTTGCTTCCTTGCTTTATTCTTACCTCCTTCCTTGCTTCCTTCTACCTCCTTCCTTGCTTCCTTCCTACTTCCTTCCTTCCTTCCTTCCTTCCTTCCTTCCTTCCCTCCCTCCCTCCTTCCTTCCTTCCCTCCCTCCTTCCTTCCTTCCTTCACTCCTTCCTTCCTCCTTTTTTCCCTCCCTTCTTCCTTCCCTCCCTCCCTCCTTCCTTCCTTCCTTCCTTCCTTCCTTCCTTCCTTCCTTCCTTCCTTCCTTCCTTCCTTCCTTCCTTCCTTCCTTCCTTCCTTTCTCCCTTCTTCTCTACTTCCTTTCTCCCACCATCCCTCCTTCCCTTCCTCTCCTCCATGCTTCCCTCCTTCCATCCCTTTTTACTTCTTTCCTTCACTCCTTCCTTCCTCCTTTTTTCCCTCCCTTCTTCCTTTGCTCCCTCCCTCTCTCCTTCCTTTCTTCCTTCTTTCCCTCCTTCCTTCATTTCCTCCTTCCTTCGTTCCCTCCTTCCTTCCTTCCTTCCCTCCTTCCTTCCTTCCCTCCTTGCTTCGTTGCTTTATTCTTACCTCCTTCCTTGCTTCCTTCTATCTCCTTCCTTCCTTCCTTCCTTCCTTCCTTCCTTCCTTCCTTCCTTCTTTCCTTCCTTCCCTCCTTCCTTCCTTCCCTCCTTCCTTCCTTCTTTCCTTCCTTCCTTCCTTCCCTCCCTCCTTCCTTTCTCCCTTCTTCTCTACTTCCTTTCTCCCACCATCCCTCCTTCCCTTCCTCTCCTCCATGCTTCCCTCCTTCCGTCCCTTTTTACTTCTTTCCTTCACTCCTTTTTTCCCTCCCTTCTTCCTTTGCTCCCTCCCTCTCTCCTTCCTTTCTTCCTTCTTTCCCTCCTTCCTTCATTTCCTCCTTCCTTTGTTCCCTCCTTCCTTTGTTCCCTCCCGCCCTCCTTCTTTCCTTCCTCCCTTCCTTCCTTCCTTCTGTCCTTCTTTCCTTCCTTTCTTCTTTCCTTCCATCCTTCCATCCTTCCTCCCTTCCTTCCCGCCTTGCTTCCTTGCTTTATTCCTACCTCCTTCCCTGCTTCCTTCCTACCTCCGTCCTTGCTTCCTTCTACCCCCTTCCTTGCTTCCTTCCTACTTCCTTCCTTCCCTCGCTCCTTCCTTCCTTCCTTCCTTCCTTCCCTCCTTCACTCCCTCCTTCCCTCTCTCCTTCCTTTTTTCCTTCCTTCCTTCCTCTCTCCCTTCCTCCCTCCTTCTCTACTTCTTTTCTCCCACCTTCCTCCTTCCCTTCCTCTCCTCCATCCTTCCCTCCCCTTTTACTTCTTTCCTTCACTCATTCCTTCCTTCCCTCCTCCTTTTTCCCTCCCTTCTTCCTTTGCTCCCTCACTCTCTCCTTCCTTTCTTCCTTCTTTCCCTCCTTCCTTCATTTTCTCCTTCCTTCCTTTCTTCCTTTCCTTCCTCCCTCATTCTTTCCTCCCTCCCTCATTCCTTCATTCCTTCGTTCCTTTGTTCGTTCCTTCCTTCCTTCTTTCCTTCCTTCCTTCCTTCCTTCCTTCCTTCCTTCCTTCCTTCCTTCCTTCCTTCCTTCCTTCCTTCCTTCCTTCTTCCCTCCCTTCCTTCCTTTCTCCCTTCCTGCCTTCTTCCATTCCTTCCTCTTTCATCCATCCCTTCCCTCCCTCCTTCCCACTTTTCTTCATTCCTTCCTTCTCTCTTTCCTTCCCTCCTTCCATTTTTCGTTCCTTACTTCCCTCATTCCTTCCTTCCTTCCTTCCTTCCTTCCTTCCTTCCTTCCTTCCTTCCTTCCTTCCTTCCTTCCTTCCTTCCTTCCTTCCTTCCTTCCTTCCTTCCTTCCTTCCCTTCTTCCTTCCCTCTCTTCTTCCTTCCCTCACTCATTTATTCTGTCCTTTCTTCTTTACTTTCCTCTCTTTTTTCTTCCATCCTCCCCTCTGTCCTTCCCTCCCTCTCTTCCTCCCTCCTTCCCTCCCTCTCTACCTCCTTCCTCCCACCTTCCTTCCTTCCCTTCATCCCCTCCTTCCCTCCCTCCATCCTTTCCTTCCTTCCTCCATTCCATCCTCCTTTTTATATCCCTTACTTCCTCCTTTCGTCCCTCCATCCCTTTCTCCCTCCCTTCCTCCTTCTTTCCTTCCTCCCTCCCTTCTTCTTTCCTTCCTTCCTTCTTCCTTCCCTCTTTTTTCCTTTTTTCCTTTCTTCCTTCATTCCCTCCCTCCTTCCCTCTCTCCTTCCTTCCTTACCTCCCTCACTCCCTCCTTCCTTCTTTCCTTCCTTCCTTCCCTCCCTCCTTCCTTCCTTCATTCCCTCCCTTCTTCTGTCCTTTCTCCCTCCCTTCTTCCTTTCTTTGTCCCTTCCTTTTTCCTCCCTCCATCCTTCCTCTCTTCCTGTCACTCCTTGCTTCCTTGCTTTATTCCTACCCCCTTTCTTGCTTCCTCCCTACCTCCTTCCTTGCTTCCTTCCTACTTCCTTTCTTCCTTCCCTCCCACCTTCCTTCCTTCCTTCCTCCCTCCCTTCCTTCCTCCCTCCCTTCCTTCCTTCCTTCTTTCCTTCCTTCCTTCCTTCCTTCCTTCCTTCCTTCCTTCCTTCCTTCCTTCCTTCCTTCCTTCCTTCCTTCCTTCCTGCCTTCTTCCATTCCTTCCTTTTTCATCCATCCCTTCCTTCCTCCCTCCTTCCCACTTTCCTTCATTCCTTCCTTCCCTCCTTCCGTTTTTCGTTCCTTACTTCCCTCATTCCTTCCTTCCTTCCTTCTTTCTTTCTTTCTTCCTTCCTTCCTTCATACCTCCCTCGCTCCCTCCTTTCCTTCCTTCCTTACTCCCTTCCCTCCTTCCCTCCCTCCTTCCCTCCCTCCTTCCCTCCCTCATTCCTTTCTTCCATAATTCCTTGCTTCCATCCTTCCTTCCTTCCATAATTCCTTGCTTCCTTCCTTCCTTCCTGACTTCCTTCCTTCCTTCTTTCATTCTTCCCTCGCTCCCTCCTTTCCTTCTTTCTTTTCCCTTCCCTCCTGCCTTCCGTCCTTGCTTCCCTCCATCCTTCTTTCCCTGATTCACTCCGCCCTTCCTCCCATCCTTCTTTGCTTCCATCCTTCCTTCCTGAATTCGTCCCTTCCTTCCTTACTTCCTCCCTCCCTAGCCCCTTCCCTTCTTCACTCCCTCCTTCGTTCCTTCCTTCCTTCTTCTTCCCTCTTTTTTTCCTTTTTTCCTTCATTCCCTCCTTCCTTCATTCCCTCCCTCCTTCACTCCCTCCTTCCTTCTTTCCTTCCTCCCTTCCTCCCTTCCTTCCTTCCTTCCTTCCTTCCTTCCTTCCTTCCTTCCTTCCTTCCTTCCTTCCTTCCTTCCTTCCCTCCCTCTCTCCTTTCTTCTTTCCTTCCCTCCTTCCTTCATTCTTTCCCTGGTTCCTTCCTTCCTTCCATATCACCTTCCTTTTTTCCTTCCTTCCTATATTCCCTCCCTCCTTCCTTCTTCCTTTCTTCCTCCCTCCCTTCCTTCCTTCCTTCATTCCCTCTCTCCTTCCTTCCATATCACCTTCCTTTTTCCTTCCTTCCTATATTCCCTCCCTCCTTCCTTCTTCCTTTCTTCCTCCCTTCCTTCCTTCCCCCTCCCTCCTTTGTTCCCTCCTTCCTTCCCTGACTCCTGCCTCCCTTCTTCCCTTCCTTGCTTCCTTCTTTCCTTCCTTCCCTCCTTCCTTTCTTCCTCCCTTCCTTCTTCCCTTCCTTACTTCTTCCTCCATCCCTCCCTCTCTTCCTCCCTCCCTCCCTTCTGCCCTCCCTTCCTTATGCCCTCCCTCCTGCCTTACTTCTTTCATACCTTCCTCCTTCCTCCTCCCTCCCTTCCTTCCTTCATCCCTTCCTTCCTCCCTGCCTCCCTCCTTTCCCCCTTTAATCCCTCCCTTCCTCCTTTCCTCCCTTCCTCCCTCCCTTCCTTCCTTCCCCCTTTGCTCCTTCCCTTCCTCCTTCCCTCCTGCCTTCCCTCCCTCCTTCCTCCCTTCCTTCCTTCCCTCCTTCCTTCCCTTCTTCCTTCTTTCTTTCCTTCTTTCCTTCCTTCCTTCCCTTTGCTACTTCCCTCCCTCCTTCCCTCCTGCCTTCCCTCCCTTCTTCTCTCCTGCCTTCCCTCCCTCCTTCCTCCCTTCCTTCCTTTTTCCTCTTTTCTTCCCTTCTTCCTTTCTCCCTTCCCTCCCTCCTTCCTTCCTTTCCTTCCTCTTTTCTTCCTCCCTCCCTCCCTCTTTTCCTTCCTTCCCTTCTTCCTTCCCTCCTTTCCTCCCTCCTTTCTTCCTACTTCCCTCCTTCCTTTTTTCCCTACTTCCCTCCGTCCTCTCCCTCCCTTCTTCCCTCCTTCCCACCCTCTCTTCCTTCTTTCTTCCTCCCTCTTTCCTTCCCTTCTTCCTTTCTGCCTCCCTTCCTTCTATCCTCCCTTCATTCCTCACTCTCTCCCTCCATTCCTTCCTCCCTCCCTTCTTACCTTCCTACCTTCCATTTTTATTCCCTCTGTCCTTCCTTCCTTCCCTCCCTCCTTTCCTCCTTCCATCCCTCCCTCCTTCCCTCCTTATGTCTTTCTCTTCTTCTCTCCTTCTCTCCTTCCTGTCTTTCTTCCTTCCCTTCTTCCTTTCTTTTTTCCATCCTTCCTTCTTCCCTCCCTCCCTCCTTCCTTCCCTCCATTTTCTTCCTTCTGTCCTTCCTTCCTTCCTTCCCTCCTTTCCTCCTTCTATCCCTCCCTCCTTCCATCCTTTCCTCCTTCTATCTTTACCTCTTTCTCTCCTTCTCTCCTTCCTGCCTTTTTTCCTTCCTTCCCTCTTTCCCTATTTCCTTCCTTCCATCATTCCTTTCTTCCTTCTTTTTCCTTCCTTCCCCCTTTCCTTCTCTCCCTCCTTCCTTCCCTCCATTTTTCCTTCCTTCCTTCCCTCATTCCTTCCTTCCCTCTTTTCTTCTCTGCCTCCTTCCTTCTTTCCTTTCTTCCCTCCTGCCTTCCTTCCTTCTTTCCTGCTTTCCTTCTTCTCTTCCTCCTTTCTTACCTCCTCCCCTCCATCCTTCCCTCTCTACCTCCTTTCTTTCTCCCTCCTTCCTTTCCTTCTTACTTTCTGCATCCCTCCTTCCCTTACATCTTCCTTTCATTCTTCGCTCCTTCCTTTCCTTCCTCCCTCCCTCCCTCCCTCCTTCACTCTCCCTCCCTGCCTGCCTCCCTTACTTTCTCTCTTTCTTTCTCCCTTCCTTCCTCCTATCCTCTCTCCCTCCTTCTTTCCCTCCTTCCATCCTTGAGTCCCTCCCTCCATCCCTCCCTCCTTCCTTCCTTCCCTCCATTTTCTTCATTCTGTCCATCCTTCCTTCCTTCCCTCCTTCTTTCCCTCATTTTTTCTTTGATTCCTTCCTTCCCTCCTTTCCTTCTTTCATCCTTCCCTCTTTCCTTCCTTCCATTCTTCACTCCTTCTCTCCTTCCGTCCATCCCTCCTTCTGTCCTTCCCTTCTTCCTGCCTTCCTTTTTCCCTCTTTCTATCCTTCCCTCCCTCCTTCCTTCCTTCTTTCCTTCCTTCCTTCCTTCCTTCCTTCCTTCCTTCCTTCCTTCCTTCCTTCCTTCCTTCCTTCCTTCCTTCCTTCCTTCCCTTTCCCTCTCTCCCTCCTTCCTTCCTTTTTCCATCCTTTCTTCCTTCCCTCTATCCCTCTCTCCTTCCTTCATTCCCCCATTTTTCCTCCCTTCCTTCCTTCCTTCCTTCCTTCCTTCCTTCCTTCCTTCCTTCCTTCCTTCCTTCCTTCCTTCCTTCCTTCCTTCTTTCCTTCCTTCCCTCCTTCCTTTTCTCCCTCCTTCCTTCTCTCTTCTGTGAACATTTCCCAGTAATATTTAATTATCATTGGCTTGAAATTTTTTTCTTCTATTGGCTTACATGTCATACGTATATACTTTTCTTGATTCACGTGCATCAGCACAGGAAAGTGCAGAAATATAATTTGGAAAATATTTTAATGGTAATGTTTCTATTTTATTGGAAGATAAAGAATAGTAACACGAACATAAGCTTTTTTCTAGCAACAATATTATTCAAGGGTTTTTTTTTTGTAACAGAGAGACAGTTTTTCTTTTAAAAAGAGATGCAATCTACTGTAGTAGAAAGATTAAGTTTTGAATTATGGAATAACAGGATTTAGAATTAAAAATGATCTTACATATGATCCAGACCAACATTGTCATTTTGTAGAAGAGAAAATTAACATACAGAAAAGTTAACCAATTTGACCAAAGTCCTAAATAAAAGCTTTAGGATCTCAATACTGATCCTTCATAGGGTAAAAAATAAAAAATGTTAGCTCTGGTTCTGCCACTTACTGATCATGTAAGTCACAACCTCCCTGACACTCAATTTCATCACTATAAAATGGGAGTGATAATAGTTTCAATTCCTACTTTGTAAGATTGTTATATATAGTATTGTATACAATATGGCAAACCAAGATAAAGGTATGAATTATTATTTTTAGTATTAAAATTTAGGAAGTATGAAATTACATATGGAATAAGTATATCAGAATGTGACATCTCTAAAAGTTATTCTGAAAACAGACAAGATTGAGAAAAACAGTTTTTCAGCATTAAAAACCATTCCTAAATTCATGTTTTCTATATATATTGTGAAGAAAATATGCAGCCTGGTGTCATTCTAGGAAATCATAGCAACATTTGCTCCCCACCTTTCCCTATCCCTTTTCAGAATAAAATGACACATGACAAAATCCATTCTCAAAGAGCTAATAAATGACAAAGTACAGCAAATAAGGCAAAAAGCTTACGTATCTCTTAAATACCACATCTTAATGCAAGTTCCTATGGAAAGGGTACAGTACAAATAAGAGGCTTTTCCTGTTCAGTGATTTGGAATTAAACATGCTAATTTTAGGTCTTTTTCAAGTATTTTATTTAACTACTTTGGCCTTTAATTCCTTTATATTGCATCATTTAATGTAATGTTATTTATATATAAAGCATGTTATACTTATTAACCAATGTGCAAAAATCTAAAGTACAGATTTTATGTAATGGGCTAATTACAGGACTTTAAAGCCACCTACTGAGTTTTGCTAAGCTTAACAACAGGTTCACTGAACTGGATAAATTTATTCAAACTTGTGGAAATGAACCCCATTCTATGTACAACCGTACTGGGAAAACACACAAATTATACCTCAATACCAGTTTAATGGGTCAAACAGTGAACCTGAATACTGAACTTATCTACATCTTGAAATGTTAGAGAATTGAGAGGGCCTGTGGTAAAAAAGGAAAGTGGCCATTCATAGAAAGTTTCTCCATGTTTGTAAATAAGGGGAAAATAATGATAAATAGGTAATAAGGAGAAAGTTTTACCCACTTACAAAATATAGATGATCTGCTAACTTTTCATAACTAAATACAAATGATGGAATTTAGTCAAAGAGATTTCAGACACAATCCTTTCATTTTTTTCTATTGAGAATGAGCTTATTTTCTTATGTCAGATTTTGGGAAAGGGGGAAGGGGAAAGTTCTATAGAGTGATGAGACCTAGAATACAAACCATGTATAAATTTATATTTGAATTAATTAGTTACCAGATTAACTTTTTGTTTGAATTATTGCTTGATAATCAGAGAGGAATGTGTTCTTCTTAAATTATGTTGAAGACGTCTGAAGACTCTGAGTTTACATGCTTAAGTGAACATGTTGAAAATTATAGTGGATCAATTGAAAGAAAAGAGTCTATCCTCTAGGGATTTCTTTATTAATGGAACTGATAAATCCTAATAATTTTGGCTTTTTATTTAAAATTAATTTATAGAAATTCTATAATTGGGATATGTTCATATGTATGTGTATCTTAAATGAATCAAAACATCTTTTTTATTCCTTGATAAATGCTATCTACTTTGTCATGCATGATAAAAAATGTCATTGTTGAGCATTCAAAATTCTTATTTTTGGAATATTTGACATTAATTATCTACAATCTCTGTAGTAGCTGATATTAAAGTATTTATAACCATCTCTTTGGGGCATGCCGTTAATGTGAGATGCAGGTCTGAAATGAAATTGAGGGTGAGAATGCTCACAGCAAGTGTCACTTAAATAATAATAATGATTGTAAGATTTCTCTAGGAATCAAGGCATACACAAGTCAATCTTACCAAGACTCTCAGGCCAAGAAATAAAAATTTAAATATGAAACACCAAAATTTAACACATGATTGAAACAAACTAAATGATATACTATTGAAAACATTTGAGATAATTAATCAATGCTGTGTTTGTACATATCATTAAATATATTATATTCAGTTTAGATTCGATTTCTATACTCCTTTTATAAAAAGTAAAAAGAAAATACATTTGAATTCATGCTGATACTGAAAACATGCTACTTGCTCCTACTTTCTTAGATTTCAAATCGTTTCCATTAACAAACAGCTATTTGCCCTCTAATAAAATATGTCATTATGCTTCATTCACATTGCACAAAAGAATCACTGAAAAATCGCCCCAATGATGGCCAATAATTATACATTTTGCTCCAATGCTAGCAATGAAGAAATCTGTTCATTGGAGAAAGCAGGTGCTGGGGCACCGTGCTAATAGTCAATGTGTGCCATGGTAATTAGCCATTGCGATTGCTAAAATTAACAATTAGCTAACATGCAATTCTCTTTTTGCGGGCTTCAGTTTACTTTGTATAATCCTTGCATGTTCTTAGTAATTATTCTGACAGCTTATTATTTTTATTTTTTCTGGTTTGAACACAGCTTTAACATTTGAATCAGGCTACCCAAATGTTCAACAGGCAGGAGTAAAACAACTGCTTGACTAGGCATTTTCTAAGCTATGCATTTAGTTTGATTTCTCAAGTTTTCATTGTTTAGAATGATGTAATTCCTTTATATTCTGAGAACTGTCATTGTCTTCTAAGTCAGTATCTGTTCTTCATGTTTATAAGTGAACATGAAAGCTTTCTGAAACATTTCCTTCCAGCCTAGTAACAATTAAGACTCTGAATGCTCTGAAGAGTTCCTTTTTTAAAATGCTTTTTTGGGAAGGCTTTAAATTATTCTCCTACCTTACCCAAACTAATTAAGAGAATTTAGTCCCTTGTGTGAATTGTTTGTCATAGAACAGTGTATATGTATCACTGTGTATACATGTGTATGCTTGTGTATATGTGAATGTGTTTACAAAATGGAGTAGTCATATTATGGTGTTTCTGGTTATGGTTATTGTGCTTCTTCTGGAGGTGGTGGAAGATAACAAGGAAACAATTTGTTTCTTGGTAGAGGTGACAGAAACCACTCTAAGCAGTCAATTGAGGTAAATTATGATAATAAAATTACTGAAGCACTCTGAAAAAAACAACAAAAATACATATTTCATTAGAATTTCCCTAGTTAGAAAATTATTATATGTTCGGATTCAGTAAAATGGATCATTAAGAGGCAAGAAGGTAAATTTCCTATTTTCTATGTACAGTAGATTGCTATGGCTTTCCAGTGCTAAAGACCTTAATTGACATAGAACCTGTGTAGGCTAGGCTTTGTCTTTCTCACTCTCCTGGTTTGAGAGGTAATTTATTCTCTGTGGTATCCATGAGAGTGCCAGGTTTGTCCTCCATAAAAGCTATTATCGTCATTTATTATAATTTTGAATTATATTATGCTGAGTTTAATGTTTGAATGAGTCATAGGGATTGCTGTCTCCTGAAACCTTAAACCACCTTCAAGAAACATCAACTTTAATTCTTAAATTCAGCAAGCACAGGAAAGCTGTGGAGAAAAGCTGAGGAGAGGTGTAGTTTCTTTCTATTTCTTTTGGTATAGCTATAGTGATGTGTGTGCTCACAGGGTTAAGACTGACTTCACAGAAATACCTTTGAAACTGGTAGGAAGATCTTGGAAAACCTGGGCTGTGGAAATGGATGATTTCTGCTAAATACTGTGCAGAGTCTATTTCTTAAGGAGAAGCAGGTAAGGTTGGGGGTCATACTTGAGAAGTAATACAACATAATGGCATACTCTAGATGTTTTATCTGGGAGCCAATAAAGGAGAAAGCAGAGTATGCTAGGCATGCAGGAGATAAACATTTAAAAAGCTAAAATTCCAGGCATACATATTCTTAACTAAAGTGTTATTTGGGGTGGTCAGGAAGAAAAGGGGCTAAGAATGGATTATTTACGGACAGGAGAAAATAGATTCAGACAAATAATTATATTTCCTCTTATTTACAAAATTAAAAGTATGAAGGCACAATTATGGAGTGATTTATTATAATGAAAGAAAAATTATTCTTAAGTGGTAAACTATCTAATGCATTTAAGATGTGATTCAATTAACCAAAATTTTGTTTAAATGTAGATTTTTGGAAACTTATTTGCTGTAAGAGATAAATACCTTTAGTCCTTTTGAGAAATAGACTAAAAGAAGTTTGAGGAATTTAAAATTTTGGACTTTAAAAATAAATATTTTTTAAAATCTAGTAATTCAAAGCTCAGGAAGTTAGATAGGTAGAGAGAGAACAGCAATTTGGAACCCCAAGCGACCCCTAAATTCACACAGATGGCCATACTGTTTGAAAAAATTTAAAGTAATGGTTTTAATCTGGGTAATAGATTATGGCACAAGATGTAAGTTTAACCAGTTCAAAAGACATTTGGGGAAACATATCTCAAATTGAAGAAAACTCTCCAAAGGATTCCAATTTTTCAGAAACAAAATAGATTTTCTTTATTATTATTTTAACATTTATATAGTAATCTTCATTCTCAAAGCACATATATATTTCCTACCTACTATGCCAGGCCACTAATCATTGTTGTCCCTATTTTATAAATGAAAAAATTTAAAGCTTTGAATATTTAGTTGGTTTGGAGTAATACATTCAGTTCTGGAAAATCTGGTATTTGAATCCTTAACTCTGTTTGCCACTCCAGGGCACTACATTCCTTACCCTGGTGCAACAAGGATTAGTCTTTGAGATTCATATGTATAGCAGGACATCACACTAGTTCCTGTGCTATTTGAGAAATCAGGGTACAGACACATAATGGAAATTTTAGAACGTAGGCTCTGAGACTCAAAAGTTTATAAAGGACTAACAGAATATTACTTTATTGAGGTGGTGTCAGGTAAAGAAAGGTAAACAATAAAAAGTGAATTTGAAAAGAAAATATTTGGTACTAAAGGGAACAACCAAGGGAAGATAGATGTAAGGTTTTTGAAGACAGGTAAATTGAAATAGAGATATACCTATTGTATCATAAGTACTTAATAATTATCATGTTACCTTGCTGTAACATAAAGCAAGGTATGAAGTAGATGTTTGGTTGTTTTTTAAGTCAATAAGCAACAAGATTTTTTTGTAGAGAACTTAAAATAATTTGCTGGTGAACATCAAGTCAGAACATTAATCATTGTTCTGTACCTAAACTTGGCTCTAGAGTTACATTATCCCATGCTCTAAGTTGTAATTATTAACCTTACATTTATAGAACATTTGTTCAAAATATTTCAAGATATATATGTGTAAGATTTTTTAAAGATAGCATCATGGATGGGTTTAATTCCAAATAAATAACAACTAGAACAGTATATTAGGTCTATAGGAAGCAGTTATGAAAAAGGAGTGCTGTCAGGGGGTAAAGGGAAGTATTAAAAGCACTTTTACAAAAAAATGAAAATCAAAGCAGCATTTTTTTCCCCTGTGGCATTAATCTCATGCTCAGCCTATACTCTAATAACAATTCACATTTATAAAGCTTATTCATTACAACTCAGGAATTAATACAAATGTTATTCTCTTTAAAATTCTATTAAATTTAGCTAATTTGTACATGAAGGAACTGAGATTTATAGAAGTTAAAACTATACTACAGGCTTAAAATTATAATCTAAGCTTTTTGGATCCAAGTCTAGGACTCTTCCCATTATGTCTTGTTGCTTCTTATATAATAGATGTCTCTAAAGCCTCTTGGTTCTCCAGAAACTCCTTCTCATTGGGGTCATTACCTCAGAAAACCCCAGGAACTTGTTGACCTTTTATCTAAGGCTGGGTCAGGTCTCTATCCAGAAGATTCTTTTCAGTTTCTGCATTAGCTCAGTGACCATTTATTCTACTACATTATCTCCATTTCCATGGCAATTTAAAAAAAAAAAGAAAGAAAACTGGAATCTACAAGGCAGGGGGAACTAAAAAGGTAGTCTAATTCCCTCAGAGATTTTGTTGACATCTCTAAGGCCTAAAATAGATTTACTTCTCTCTATTCTATGCTTACTATAAAGACAGCTTCTGGTTCCAACCAAAAGCCCTAGAAGAGACCTGATAGCCCTAAGACCATTCATTTCAGCATGAAAATGATTGGCTTATTCTGACACAAATTTTATAAATAATATTTATCACAAAGAGTACCAGGATCTCATCAACTACATAAGTACAAGCTTTACCATGTCAGAAAGTTCCAATGATTATCTATTATCTTTAGGATAAAAAACACATCCATCTACTTGACATTTAAAGCTCTTCAAGTAGCTTCTAGGATAGAGCTCTGTGCCCAGAGTCAGAAAGATCAGCAACTCAACCTCTCTGTCTCAGTTTCTTCAACTGTAAAAAAGGGAGCAGAATGGTACCTACTTCACAAGGTTGCTGTGAGGATTAAATGACATAATAACTGTAAATTATTTAATATTAATAATCTGGCACACGTGCATTTAATAGAAGGGGCTTAATAA